>NC_079506.1:33117453-34317453 GCF_030052815.1 Hevea brasiliensis
CTTATCCGATTCTCAACAAAAAAATTTAATAAAAATTCAAAAGAGATCGGAGGAGAGTTCTTATCCGATTCTCAACCAAAAATTTTAATAAATATTCAAAAGAGATCGGAGGAAATTTTAATCAATATTTAAAAGAGATCGGAGGAGAGTTCTTATCCGATTCTCACTAAAAAATTTCTCCTAAATATCTAAAAGGGATTGGAGGAGAGTTCTTATCCGATCTCCAATCGAAATTATAATCTAAAAGAGATCGGAGGAGAGTTCTTATCCAATTCTCAAATCGAATTCTAACAAATATGCAAAGTAATCCCACAAACGAAAACCGCAACACAACACCAATTCACTAAGGTTGTCTCATTTACTTATGTACTTGGGTAATCCAAATTAGTGAAAAATCAAATATTCCTTTTTGTCAAAAGGATTAACATTTCCATTCAAACCCTCCTAACTATCAATTCTAATTTATAAAGAACGTGAAGTTAAATCTGCTTACCCTCATTGAGGGACGAGGTGGGGTGCCTAACACCTTCCCCATCCGTTTACAGACCCCAAACCTAGAATCTCTGTTTTTGAAGTGGTTTCATTTTAATGGTTTTCTTTAATTTTCCTCAAAATTAAAGTGGCAACTTCTCACTCTTTCCCACTTCGGTGAGTGTTCGTCCGGGCGACCGCAAAACCCCTTGCGACAAGTATCATGCTTCTTCTGTGTCAATGGTGGCCCAATGACAAAATCCATGGTGATGCGGTCCCATTTCCACTCTGGTATGGATATAGGTTGCAACAACCCTGATGGAACCTGATGCTCAGCCTTAACCTGCTGGCATTTAAGACATTTGTTCACAAAATCACTAATCTCTTTCTTCATTCTAGGCCACCAATAATGTGTTTTCAGGTCTTGGTACATCTTGGTACTTCCTGGGTGCATAGCATGGAAGCTACTGTGTGCCTCTTTCAAGATATTCTTCTTCAGTTTCTCATCTCCTGGTACACAAATTATGCCATTATAATACAAACACCCATCTCCTTTCAACTCATAATCAGTCTCCTTCCCCTCTTGAGTTCTGCTCATAACAGTTAGCAACTTTTCATCCCTTAGCTGTGCTTCTTGTATTTGCTGTAACAAGCTTGGCTTTACAAGCAACTCATCCAAAAGTACCCCATCCTGTGCTAAAGACAACTGAGCATTCAGTGCTCTTAAATCCATCATGGACTTGCTGCTCAGTTCGTCAGCCACTACATTTGCCTTCCCTGGATGGTAGTCGATCACACAGTCATAATCTTTAAGGAATTCAATCCATCTCCTATGTCTTAGATTGAGTTCCTTCTGGGTTGGCAAATACTTCAGACTCTTATGATCCGTATATATGTAGCATTTCTCACCATATAGGTAATGCCTCCATATCTTCAATACAAATATTATTGCCGCCAATTCCAAATCATGAGTTGGATAGTTCTTTTCATGTGGCCTTAGCTGTCTAGAAGCATAGACAACTATTTTCCCTTCCTGCATCAGAACACACCCAAGCCCATTGTGAGAGCCATCACTGTAGATCACATAGTCTATGTCTGACTCTGGCTGTGTTAACACTGGAGGTTCTATAAGCATAGCCTTCAACTTCTCGAAACTGGTTTGACATTTATCATTCCAGTCAAACTTTGCATATGTAGTAACTTAGTCAGTGGGGCTGCTATAAGGGAGAATCCCTTCACAAATCTCCTGTAGTATCTATCTAACCCCAAAAAGCTTCTGACCTCTGTTACATTTTTGGGAGGCTTCCATTCAACTATTGCTTCAATCTTCTTTGGATCTACCCTGATCCCATCTACTGACACAATGTGCCCAAGGAAGGATATCTCATCCAACCAGAAGTCACACTTGGACAACTTGGCATACAACTGTTTTTCCCGCAGTGTCTATAGTACTACTCTCAAGTGTTCTATAACATCCTTACTTATATAGTCTGTACATTATTCTGTTCTGATGACTGAGGTTGTCCGGGCAGAAAGCCAGAGTATAGACAGTCAGAATGTGGATAGCTAGAATACAGACAGTCAGAAATGTCTGGAACTACACTTCAGTGATAGTGAACAGACATAAATTGATGAAATAAATAAAAAGAAAATACAAAAAAAATTAAGGAAAAATAAAAGAGAGGAAATGAACTTTGAAAATGTTATGAAAAATAAGAAATGGGTACAAAATATAAATAGTGGAAGTTGGTGGCATAATTGTAAAATTTAGAAACTTGGGATTATTTAAATCATTAAGCAAGGTTAGTGCTCCACTAACCATGCTTAAGTGGACATATATAAGCCTTCTTGGATAGAAAATGATTTCATCTTCAACCTCCTCTCATCCAAGCCGAAGTGAACCTCCATGGGAACTCCATGGCCGAAGCTTTAGCAAGCTCCATGCACCCATGTTCTAGCTCTCTTTCACACTAAGTTTCTTCATTAAAGCTTGCCTACTCAACTTGAGGAAGCTTTTGGGAGCAAGAAAGGAAGGATTTGGTGAAGTTTTGGGAAAGCTCTCAAGAGGTAAGTGTCCAATCTTCCTAATTTTCTTTAGTAATCTTGATGTTTAGGTTATGGGGAGTTGATTAGTGATGAAATTTGAAAGAATTGTTGAGTTATTGAGTTGTACTATTTTCGGCAACCATGGGAGCTCTAGTTGCTTGAGTTGTTCTTACATCTAATTGGTGGGAATTAGGGTTGACTGAGTTAAATTAAAGTGCTAGCAACTTAATTTCTATGTATGTGTGATTGAATAATTGAATTTAGGGATTTGGAAAGCAATTGTGAAAGCCTTAGCAAACTACCATTATCGGCAGCCTTGAATAGTACAGATTAGTGCTTAATTTCATGAATTCAAATGATGAATTATGGTATTGATGGATTAAGGGCAGTATATGTAAAAAAATGGTTGGAATTGTATGTAATAAATTAAGTGATTTCATGTGTATGTGTATGTTGAATTAAACTTTGAGAATTAGGGTTATAATATATGTATTGAGCACTTGTATATTCTACCCAAATTGACATAATTGAGTTGTAATGAATGGTATAGAAGTGCCTTGAATGCAGAATTTGTAGTTTTGGGAGGAGGAGAATTGCCAATTGGAAGTACATTTTTGGTGTGCAGGTTGTGTTTGTTGTTGGCAGTAGCTAAATTGAGCCATAAGTGCAAATTTGTAATCCCAATTGGTATGAGGCCAATTGGAGGTAAAACTAGACATAAAATAGGTCAACTTTCATGTAGAAATATTGCCAAATTCTATCCAAAAACTGACCTTAAAATTGACCTAATTCGGAATTGCAACTTTGCAAACCCAGATTTTTGACCATATGAACAGTAGTCATTCAAATGACCATAACTCAGTCAAAACAGGTCCAAATGACCTGAAATTTATATCAATGGAAAGCTTAGACATAGAGCTATAACTCTTATGAAGACACCAAAGCCTAGAAATGACCAGAACCAGGTCAATTTGCTTGCCCAAGGTAGGGTACCAAATCTGCCAGAATTGAATTTGACCAAAAATTGACCTAACTTTGCATTAAAAATGCAATCTGTCCAGCTTTAGTAAATTGACCATATCTTGGTCTATATAACTTAGAATGACATGAAATTAGTGGCAAAAATTCAATAAGATATAGACCTATAAATTTGCTTCTTTGACCAGAAACTAAAAACTAAGGGAAACAGAACATTTAGCTAGATCAATCTAGCATACTAAACCTGAAAAATTGACATTATCATGCAATATGTCTTTGAAATAAAATTGGCAATAAATGCCAACTTGTGAGAATTATAAAATGTACTATATTAGCAACATATTGAAATGCAAATTACGACATGTTGATACTAGAATCAACCTATCCCTGATGCATAAAAAGGTCAACATTTTTGTTGACCAGTGAAAGGTATAATGACCTATAAACTCTAAAAATAAAGAATTAAATATTTAAGCTTGTAAATGCCCTAGTATTGCTTAGTTGACTAGTTTGGATAGGTTGGCATGCCAATAGGGTTCTGACAGCTGTACTGTAAATGGCTTCACGCCATACTGTGTTTTATGGCTTATTATGCCACGCTGTGATTTTAATAGCCTATGACTATATGGATTGTGTTATTATACTCGGCTTATTGCCTGATTAATTATGTGGCTTATTAGCCACACTATTTGCACATCGGGAGATACTTTTTGATTGATGGTGTGACGGCCCGAGGTACTAGGTACCCAGTGCTATTTTATCCGTTTATCCAGTCTGGTCAGTGTATAGGCTACATGGGCAGTTAATTTAAGCATTCTTAAATTCAGACAACTAAATTGAGTGTAGGGACATACAGTACAACCAAATTAAGTAAAAATGAAATATTAGCAAATAAAAGTATAAATAGCAATAAAAGAATAATTTTAGTAAAGATTACTGAAATATTAGACTGCAAAGAATATTGACACCATAAATTCATAAATGATTAAATTATCCTATTTTAGTGTATTTCTCTTTATAATTGGCACTACTAAGCAAAATTGCTTAGCGCGTTGCTTTTGCTACGTGTAGGTATTAGAGACACTGCTGAGGAGCCCAGCTAACCTACGACTAGATGAGAGATCAGATCTGCACAAGAATCCACAGTCATCTACACTGCATTGTATACATGGTAGGATTTAGAGATTTTTGTGTTTTGTCTTTATGTTATTTTGAAATTTGGCCCTGTATTTTGTAATATTATAAAAACTTTAAAGTTTGTAATAATTTGTACATATTAAATAACATGGAGATTTTCTGGATGTATTTAAATTATTATGGACTGTATTATGGAACTGTTTAATGACTGTGAAAGTCTATTGACTTTACTGAGAAATTGAAACTGTGAATGAAATTGTGATTTTGAGAATACTATATTAAGATTGTCTCAAACAAGTACAAAAGGACTGTTTGTCCAATTTACAGACGGAACTTTGCCGGATTTGTATTAAAATTTTGCAACACTCAGTTTTATCAAAACATAAAATAATAAATAATCATGATTTAAATTTCACACAACAGTTTCCTAAACCAAATTGAGTATTCAGAAAATAAGTTAATCACAGACTAGGTACTCCAACACGTCATGTGGCACGCCTTGCTCGGCTATACTGTAGACGGGTGAGGAGTGTTACATGTTCATCATGCTCCTCCCGGTTCTTAGAATACACCAAGATATCATCTATAAAGACCACAACGAACAGATCCAAGTAAGGATGAAAGATATGTTTCATTAGGTCCATGAAAGCTGTTGGTGTATTCGTTAGTCCAAATGGCATCACTAGAAACTTATAGTGTCCATACTGGGTCCTGAAAGCAGTCTTAGGAACATCTGTCTCCTTTACTCTCAACTGGTGATAGCCTGATCTGAGATCTATCTGTGAGAATACTCCAGCTCCCCTCAACTGATCAAATAGGTCATCTACCCGAGGCAAAGGATATTTATTTTTCGTAGTCGCCTTATTCAGCTGCTGGTATTTTATACATAGCCAAAGTGTACCATCCTTCTTCTTCACAAATAGCACCGGTGCTCCCCAGGGTGACACACTAGGCGTATGAAACCCTTATCCAGTAGCTCCTGTAATTGAACCTTCAACTCTCTCAGTTCAGTGGGTGCCATCCTATATGGAGCAATGGAAATTGGTGCAGTACTCGGTATAACCTCTATAGCAAACTCCATTTCTCTATCAGGTAGCAAACCCAGTAGCTTTTCAGGAAACACATCCGAAAATTCACATACTATGGGAATCTCCTGTATGCTTGGGCTAGTTTTCCTAGTGTTAACCACATGTGCTAAGAAAGCCTCACAGCCCTTTCTTATCATTCTTCTAGCTACTGTGGTTGATATGATAGTAGAAAGATAACCTGTTCTTTCACCCACAATTGAAATCTCATCCCCTTCTGTTGTTTGTAGTGACATCCTCTTTAGCCTACAATCTACCATCGCTTGATGATGTGATAACCAATCCATTCCCAATATCACATCAAACTCATGGAATGGTAGCTCAATCAAGTCAGCTAGAAACTCATAACCCTGTATCCTTAGATGACAACCCTTGTAGACCTTTTTTACCATGACACTATGGCCTAAAGGGTTTGTGACTTGTATGTCCTCCTCTAACTCCTCTACATGTACCCCTCTACCAGCTGGTGGTGCAATACACACATAAGAATGTGTGGAGCCAGGATCAATTAATGCACATACAGATAGATCATAAAGTGAGAAAGTACCCCTTATGACATCAGCTGGCTCTGGCTCATCTCGAGCTCTTATAGCATAAGCACGGGGTGCTACTCTAGTCTCCTGCCTCTGAACTGTCTATGCAATAGGCCTCTGTGATGTACCAGCTGTATTAGGCCTCATAGGTCTTCTACCCCTCTACGCTGCTGGGGCAGACCTCTCCATCTGGGGTGGAGCAGTGGGAACACTAGCATTCCTCTGTGGACAATCCTTTAGGAAGTGATCCGTAAGCCCACATCTGAAACACCCACCAGTCAACTATTTAAACTCTCCTCTGTGGGGTCTACCATAATGTGTACAAGCTGGTGGTGGGGCTAATCCCCGTGTAGTTGTACCCGGAGAACTACCCACTGATGCACTAGACTGTCCTCCTCCTCTCCTTAGGGCAAATTGGGATCTCTGTTTCTTACCTCGACCTTGAGTCTGACCCTGAGACTCCTTGGGCCTCTTACTAGTCGTGTCTGTTGAACTAGACTGACCAGATTTAGAACCCCTCTTACGTTGCCTGTCCTTTCTAGACTGCTCTTCATTTCTGACTCTTTCCACATCAAGGGCTGATGCTACCAACTGGGAGAAATCTATGAAGTGATGAGATGTGACTATCAATCTGATGTTGTCATTCAGTTCGTCCTCAAACCTTCTGCATTTATTAGTTTTGTGGGCATCAACTCCAATGCATGTCTGCTAAGTCTCATGAATTCCCGCTCATATTCGAAGACTATAAGCTGCCTCTGTCTCAGTGCCAGGAATTCTCTCCTTCTAGCCTCCAAGTACACATGGCTGATGTATTTCTTTCTGAATTCAACCAAAAAGAACTCCTAGGTAATCTGTGCAGGTTGTACCACTCTCGATACTGTCACCCACCATCTATAAGCATCCTCTTGTAGCAATGACAGAGCACACTCCAACTATTACTCTGGGGTGTAGTGCAACTGCTGCAATAGCCTCTTTGTCCTTTCCTGCTAATACCCTGCTATGGCTAGATCATCCTCCTTCTTACCCCTGAAGTCAACTGCCCCATACTTTCGCAGTCTCTCTAGCGGGGATCTGTGTACAGGATGCGGTTATGGGGGCGGTGGTGGCTGTACAGGTGGTGATAGCTGTGGCTGTTGCTGCAGAGGTGGAGGTGGCTGTGGCTGGGGTATAGCTCCGGTGACCTGACGGAGCAGCTAAGTCTTCTATTCCAAGAAGGCCTGTTGTGCACTCCCTACAGTACTACAGGATGACTCGGCTCTACTGCTTCACTCCCTACTAGGAGCAAGTGCGGGTGCGTGACTCTCTACCTCCTCCTCTATCGATCCTGGAGGTCTGTGCTCTGAAGGATCAGATGCCATCGATCCTATAAAACAGACAAAGAATAGATCTGCATTTGTGTCACTTCAATTCTATTTAAAGGCCCATGCATGTGATGCACTCTATCTATTTCTAACTATCTAGGTCTAGGACCGCCTAAACCTCTGCTCTGATACCATTAAATGTGACGCCCCTTACCTGTCTACTGTATAGCCGAGCAAGAAGTGCCACATTCGGTGCCGGAGCATCCTATTTTATCTTATCATGTCTATTGTAAATTTTTAATATCATTTAAAAATAGGTAATTCATGTGTAGAATTTTTTTTTTGTATAACTTGTTTCTGTGGAGACTAGGACAGAGCCTCCTCTCTTTTGTTAGCATTTAGCGGGTTCCACTAATCATCTGTTAACATGTTCCTATTCATTTCATACATTTCCATATCATATTTTATTGTATTATATCATTCACAATTATTTATGACGTCTCAAAAAGGTATCATCTATTGCATTCATATAGAAATTCATTGATAATAAATTATAAGTTTACTTACAATCTCAAAGTTTAATTACAATCCAAAATAAAATACATCATGTGTTTATGTATAATGAATAAAAGGACAAAATCTAGACATACATGGGCCCGACCAACAAAATTACAACTGTCGAGGTGACTAGTAGACACTGGCAAATCTGATCAGCATCTATATGAGCACTACTGCTGCTGCTGCGGGACTGGTCTCCAGTACCTACGCGATGGAAAACCAATGCGTTAAGCATAACGATTAGTGGTGCATAATTTATAATAACAATAACTAAACAATTGAAATAATAATTATATATGGCAATTTATAATTTCTAGGTCTTTTACATTTTTATTGCACTTTGAAAATAATTGAAATTATCAGGATCTTTTCTGTTTACTTATTGTATATTAAGTCATTAATTAATTTTTATCAGTGCCCAAGAAACTTATAACAAATTATAAAAGCTGGATACACAGGAGTATACTAGTTAAACAGCCATATGTCTATCCAGTATACATCGGTCATGTCAGGTAAAAAGCCTGCGGGCAGGCATTTAAGCTAGATATAATATTAAGCACAATGGCCAACGGTCAGGCATAAAGCCTATAGAACAATCATGCCAGACAGATTTTATCTGTTAATAATTATTCTTATGGGAAGTACTGCTATCTGTAGTCCCTAATTGGTATACCAATCGATCCAAATTAAATAAATAAGTCTAGGTATATTATGGGCAATTAAACATTATTACTTATTTATTTGAAATGTTCATGTCACTTTATAGTGGGAAAATAGGTCCCACATACCCCTTTCATGTGATTTAGTGTTTAATGGCTTATTAGGGTTAAATCCCTACTTTAAGATAATTTATCTCATGAACCTTTCTTTAAGTTCAGTTTTTGTGCCTTACTTTTACCTATCCATTTGATCAGTTTGTAGCCACTGTTTGGCTACACTTCCTTCATGGAAGTTGTTCCTCTATGTCTTATCTTTATTTTCTCTCTTAAATCATGTCAATTTGATTTTTAGAACTCAATTTATGGTTAGATAACCATAACTGATTCATTTCCAGATTCTGGTTCCTTAACTAGGCAGCTTTTGGACTTAGAGTTTACCTAATTACTGGAACATGTTGCAGTCACTTTTAGGCATAATGATCTTCATAGAAATTGTTGCCCTATGTCTTGTGGTCACTTAGAATTTATAATCACAATTTTTCAAGTTTTGTGGAATTATTTAGGGCTAATTAATTGACCTAGACTCATGTACCCTATGCCAATAGGATTTCTGTTCTGGTTAGTGACTGCAGGTCAACTTATGAGGTCCTTACATTCATAATTTGAGGAAGGTTTCTAAAACAAAGTTGGAGCCCTATTTCTTAGGTTTCTGGAAAGGTATAGTTCATCCCAATTGGAGTTTTCTAGTGGGAGATATGACTAAAAGACTGTTCTGGGGTCAAATGAAGTTTTGTCAGATTCCAGGTTTTGATATATTGAATTGTTCTAACAATTTGACCTAGTTCTCTTGATTTTTGGATTTTGGTAAAAATACCAAATTTGTAGATCTATGTCTTGTGGACATTTTTCCACTAGTTTCATTTCATTTGAATTCTTGTAGACCAAGTTATTGCCATTTTGCCAAAACTGGTCGGGTAAGTTTATGTCCAGCAGTTTCTAGGTAACCTAATTCTGGACAATTTTGTGATGCAACTTTGACTAGCAATTTGGTTTGGTTTAAGGCATTTCTAGACTCAACACTCAAGCTGGACTCATTACTTCAGAAAAAGCACTCCCAAAATTTCAATCTCCTCCAACTTCCTTACTTCAATTGGCATACATAGCACTTCTATAAGCAACAATTTCATCTCAATTAGGTCAATCTCAATAATTACACAAAATCCTCAAATCATGTGCACAAATTCTAATTTCAATTATCAAATTTATACCAATACAATACATTCAAACTCCTAATCATATCAACTTATCAAGCATCCTCATCGAACCAATTTTCATCATTTAAAAGCATTAAACCTCAAGGAGTTCCATGGCTGCCGAATTAGGGTTCTTCAATTTCTTATTATTTGTTTTCATTTCATGTGATACTCACTCATCTCATCATTCTTACAAGATTTAAAGAAGAGAGGGAGTGGTATCTTGCACTTACCTCTAGTGACCCAACTTGTAAACTTCCCAAACTTCAAGTTTCCTTCTTCTTATGGCTACCAATAGCTTCCTTATGGTGAGAGTTTAATTTTTAATGAAGAGGGCTAAGGGTTTTGTGGGGAGGAAGCTTGGGAAATCAAGCTTCAAGAAAGCAAAAATGGAGGGAGAGGGAGAGCTTGGAGTTCGGCCATGGAGAGAGAAGAGGAAGAAGAAGACTTGGTTGGTGGCTTTTGTCTTTTATGTATATATATATATATATATATATATATATATATATATATATATATATATATATATATATATATATATATATATATATATATAGTACTTAAATCTTTATTTTATGTCATAATCCTTTTTCTTTTCTTTTCTTCTTCTTTCTCTTCTCAATTTCCTAATTCAATTCATAAAGTTTTAATTTATGTTAATTATTTTATTCTCTAAATTTTTAATTTGATATTTAGGTCAAAATTCACCTCTGGGGGTGAAAATAACTAAAATGCCCTTTATGGTGCTCATTGGGTTATTTTTTTTGTACCAATTAATAAATTCTCTTAAATTTTATTTTATTTTCGCTAAATTTTTCCTATATTTTCTTAACATTTATTCCATCAATCTATGTCTCCTCACTATAGCTTAAGTGTAGTTCCAGACATTCTGGCTGTCCGAACAGACATTAGTCATCGGAATAGTAGAATATACGTACTACCTACGGTGAGGGCGTTACATGTTCTGAATTGACATTACAAGAAACTATCGAAATAGAAAACAAATTAGAAATGGATTTATGTTAGTTTGTATTTTGAAATGGTTTTTGAAACAAAAATTGAGTAGGACAAGTCATATATATTAAAAACTAATTTGAAAAGGATATGATACCGATATTAGAAACAGTAGATAATCCGTTTCAAAGACATGCACCAAAATTTGGTAGTAAATTCTAAAATGGAAATTATTGATTTCTAATTTGTAAGCCTCTTTAAGAGATTATTAACATATTTAGAAACTAATTGTGTTCACTTTCAAAAATAAAGGTAGGATAATTAAATTTGAAGTTCATATTTGAAATTGATACTTGATAATTTTTAATCCCATTATTTAGAAACTAATTGATTACGATTTCAAGCATTAAGGTAGTTGTATTTATTAAATTTGAAGCTTATCTTAGAAATTGATAGATGTTGGCTTCTAATTCCTTTATTTAAAAATCGATTTGTTTGATTTCAAAAGCGAAGCTAGAATTATTTCAAACTTCAGATTTGAAACTAGTCTTGTCGGTTTCAAACCCCGTTATTTAGAAACTAATTGTCTTTGGTTTCAAAAGTTAAGGTAGTTGAATTCAAATTTGAAGCGCATATTAGAGACGATAGATTGATAAGTGCATAATTTATTAATTTTACTTCCATCACATTTAATGTTTCTAGGGTATCTTTATGCCTAATTCAGTTGATTAAAGTATAATTATCTATTAGGCATATGTTTAGAGAGTTGTTGGAATAATTGTGTTAAATGGAGAAATTGTTAGCATTTGCATTAATCTGACTTTTTCTGTATTTTTCAGGGTTTTGGTGAAGTCCCAGAACATAGAAGTGTGGAAGAAAACTTGGAAAGGTCGAAGGATTGGGAAGCGTGGTTGATACAAAGTACACCGGCCGTGTAATTTGACCTGTGTAAATCTTGGAGACCCGTTTAACATTCTACCAGAAGAAATCCAGAGAACCAAGGAAGAAACAAAGAACACGAGTTGTGTAACTTGACCCGTGTAAATCTTGGAGAACCGTGTAACTTTTTGTGCCAATACGAAACATACCCATTCAGCTCCAGTAAGTTACACAGCCTTGGGCCGTGTAGTGATGCACGGGCCGTGTATCCGTCGATAATTAGTTTCTTGATTTTGCTCTAGTTGCAATTTTTGATAGAGACTCTAAAAACCTAACCCTAGACCATTTATTATAAATAGGAGAGGCAGCAGTCGACAAAAAAAAAAAAAAAAAAAATTGAGCAGCCTCTCCATTCGTCTTTTAGAATTCTTCTTTTTCCTTTATTTTTCTGTAAGCCATGAACATGAGTGGCTAAGTTTTTAATTTAGTTCAAGGGATTCAAGTTCTTTTGCTTAATTTGTGAGACCAGGTTCTTAATTTAATTTATGTCTTTTCGAATATCTATTGTTTTATGATTCCTTTGTCTTTGATCTATTGAATGATTTGCTAAAAAGGCCTATTAGTTAATTGTTTGATGAGATCAATTGCTAGTTCATCTTCATAATTTGTAATTGTTGTGTAAGAATGAACATGAGTAGCAATTAGGTTTTATTGATTATGATCCCGGTTTTCGATAATAACCTAAGGAAACAATAGGGTGGATTAAATGATTTATGCTTCATAAATTGTTGTTCAACTTAACTACTTCCTTTTCTTAAGGCAGTTATTAATTTGATGAGGATTGCTTAATACCAACTCAGTTAATAATTAGAGTCAATAAGAGTGCTGGGCTCGAATTGATGAGTATAGGGAAGTCAGGGGTTTACCTCGCTATTTAATAAATTTACGTTAAGTATTCAATAAGAGATAATTGTATTTCTTTTGTCTATGATCAAATCAATGCATTGGAATGAGAATTACCTTGGACTAAAGTTTGTTTAAGTTGAGAGTTTCTTATTTAGTTTTAGATCTTAATTTTGGATTGTGAATTGTGCCCCCCCCCCAAACCTTTGTTTCCTTTTTCCATCATGCAAGTGCATGAAATTTAACAATTCAGTCTCTAGGGTTCGACCTGGACTTACCACTTATTGCAAAAAATATTTCATAATTGGTGATTTCAATTAATTTAATTTCTAGTGGATTCGACAACCATCAAGAATTTTGGCGCCGTTGTCGAGGATTGAAATTTATTGGATTTCGTGTTTTTAATGTTAGGATATTCTATTATTAATTTTGTTTGTGAATTGTTGTTGTTTTCAGATTTTCAAAAAAAAAAAAAATTTACGGTGTTACTATTCATTAAGAATTTTGGTTGAATTTGGAGGGTGGCCCATACTTATTTTGAAGGAAACGACGCTCTGATCAAGACCAATCAATCCATAGGATTCCTTGGCCCTACCCTCTTGAGGCCAAATTTGATTGTTTTCTAGGGTTTTGAGGCATTTTTCTATTTTTATTTTGATTTCTTTTTGTTTATGAAAAGAACTTCTCAAACTGGTGAGTTGATCTTTGATCCAGAAGTAGAAAAAATAGCAAAATAATTGAGAAAATTGGCTAAGCAGATTTCGACTACATCTGAAGGAGTTCAATCTCCAAAGGAGTTAAGTTCGGATTCGGATTCAAATTCTCAAAACGACACCATGGCTGCTAGAACTTTGAAAGAGTTGGCTACTCCTGATCTAAACCAACAGCCTTTGTGTATTCAATACCCTGCTTTAAATGTTGCTTTTGAGTTAAAATCTGGACTAATCCATTTGTTGCCTAAGTTTCATGGTCTTGCAGGTGAGGATCCACATAACCATTTAAAAGAAATTTATGTCGTGTGTTCCAGTATGAAACCTCAAGGAGTTTCAGAGGATCAAATCAAGCTTCGGGCTTTCCCTTTCTCATTGGAGGGCACAGCTAAGGATTGGTTGTATTACCTTCCTTCTGGATCTATCAACTCATGGAATGGGATGAAGCATGAGTTGTATTTGGTTGTATTTAAAAGAATTTGGTTGTATTTCTAGAGAAGTATTTTCCTGCTTCCCATGCTGCCAACATAAGAAAAGAAATTTGTGGCATCCGGCAGTACAATGGAGAGAGCTTGTATGAGTATTGGGAGCGATTTAAGAAGCTGTGTGCAAGCTGTCCCCATCATCAAATAAGTGAGCAACTTTTGATTTAGTATTTCTATGAGGGACTTCTACAAATGGACCGCAGTATGATAGATGCTGCTAGTGGAGGAGCTTTGGTTGACAAGACACCAAAAGAGGCAAGGAGGCTGATTGCTAACATGGCAGCAAATTCTCAGCAGTTTGGAATGAGAATGGATCACACTTATGAAGGTTAATGAGGTAAGTACATCTAACCTTGAGAAACAAATTTCTGATTTAACTTATTTGGTGAGGCACTTGGCTGTAGGGAATATGCAAACTATTAAGGTATGTGGAATTTGTTTGGGTTCGGGTCATGCTACTGACATGTGTCTTGCATTACAAGAGGATGAATCAATGCAACATGCTAATGCAGGAGGACATTATGGACAACCACAACACAGGTATGATCCGTATTCGAATACTTGTAATCCAGGATGGGGAGATCATCCCAATTTGAGTTATGGCAATCATTCGGTGCAAAATCGATACCAGCAGCAAAGACCACAAGGGAATCAACCACAACCACAACCACCTCCGCCTCCATCAAATCAAGGTATGTCACTTGATGAAATTTTTAAGGTTTTGGCTAACAATACTCAACAGTTTCAACAAGAGACTAGAAATAGCATTCAAAACATAGAGAGGCAGATTGGTCAGTTAGCCTCATCTGTGAGCAAGCTTGAAGCTCATGGTTCTGGAAAGCTTCCATCACAAACAGTCATGAAACTCAGAGAAAATGCGAGTGCTATATTGTTGTGAAGTGGGAAAGAAGTTGATAACCAGACTCCACATGAGCCAATGAAAAAGAAAAAGCAAGGAGCAAAAGAGCCAAAAGAGTCTGAAGTTCCTGAAGTTGAGGTAAATACTAAACCTAACTTGAATAAGGTTAATAATTCAGTTCTTCCTCCATTCCCCTGCAGGTTGGCCAAGACGAAGAAAGAAGAACAAGAGAAAAAAATTTTGGAGACTTTCAGGAAGATGGGGGTGAATATACCTTTACTTGATGCAATCGAACAAGTTCCCAAATACGCTAAATTCCTTAAGGAGCTATGCACTACAAAGCGCAAGCTGAGGAATAATGAGAAGATCAGTGTGGGAGAAAATGTATCGGCATTAATTCAGCAAAAATTACCCCCTAAGTGTAAGGATCCATGTTCATTTTCTATTCCCTGCAGAATAGGTGATTCTAAATTTGAACTTGCAATGGCAGATTTAGGAGCAGCTATTAATGTTATGTCAAATTCAGTTTTTCAAACTTTAAATTTGGGTCCTTTGAAAGAAACCAGTGTCATTATTCAGTTAGCTGATCGTTCTAATGCTTACCTATTGAGAGTAGTTGAGGATGTGTTGGTGCAGGTTGGAGAATTGATTTTTTTTTCTGCAGATTTTTACATTCTAGATATGGAGGATAGTGTTCCCACATCAAAGTCAGCTTTGATTTTGTTTGGAAGACCTTTCCTAAAAACTACCAAGACAAAAATTGATGTGGATGATGGTACCTTAACTATGGAGTTTGATGGAGAGACTGTCAAATTTAATAACTTTGATGCCATGAAGTATCCTGCTGATGATCATTATATTTTTTCTATTGATGTTGTTGATACAATTGTGCAGGATGTTTTTGAGTTAAGCATGGAGGATGAGTTAGAAGTGGTGATTAGTTAAGGAATTCAAGAAATCAGTACCAATCAGCCATTAAGTGTAGAGGTTCAAGAGGCAGTAATGGCATTGCAGTCATTATCTCCTATTCAAAAAAGGTATGGAGTATCAAAGATTGACTTACCTGTATCTCACACAAAATTATTACCTTCTGTGGTGCAGGTACCAGTTCTTGAACTCATGCCTTTACCTAAGCATTTGAAGTATGTTTACTTGGGAGACAATGAGACACTTCCAGTTATCATCTCAAGTAATTTAACAAAGATTCAAGAAGACAGATTGATTAGGGTTCTGAGAGTACACAAGGAAGCAATTGGATGGACAATAGCTGACATCAAAAGTATAAGCCCATCAGTATGCATGCACAGGATTTTACTAGAGGATGAGGCTAAAACAAGTAGAGAAGGTCAAAGGAGGTTGAACCCACAAATGATGGAGGTTGTGAAGAAGGAGATTTTAAAGCTACTAAATGCAGGAGTTATTTACCCAATTTTAGACAGCAAATGGGTAAGTCCAGTCCAAGTAATGCTAAAAAAATCAGGAGTCACTGTAGTAGCAAATCAAGATAATGAACTTGTTCCAACAAGGATTCAGAGTGGATGGCGAATATGCATAGACTACCGCAAGCTGAATTCAACAAGGAAGGACCATTTCCCACTACCATTCATTGATCAGATGCTTGAGCGGTTAGTAGGTAAGTCTTATTTCTGTTTTCTTGATGGCTTTTCTGGATATAATCAAATTGTGATTGCACTGGAGGATCAAGAGAAGACTACCTTCACTTGCCCTTTTGGAACTTTTGCTTTTAGAAGGATGCCCTTTGGGCTTTGTAATGCACCTGCCACATTTCAGAGATGCATGATGAGCATATTTTCATATTATATTGATATTTGCATTGAGGTATTCATGGATGATTTTACTGTGTATGGTGATTCATTTGATGTATGTTTACATCATTTAACTTCTGTTCTTGAGAGATGCATCGAGAAAAATCTTATTTTGAATTATGAGAAGTGTCATTTTATGGTAGAACAGGGGATTGTTTTGGGTCATGTTGTCTCTAATAGGGGTATTGAGGTGGATAAATCTAAAATTGATTTAATTATGAACTTACCCTACCCCACAAATGTGAGGGAAGTACGCTCTTTTCTTGGTCATGCAGGTTTCTATCGCAGGTTCATTAAGGATTTCTCTAAGATAGCATTACCTTTGTCTAGACTCTTGCAAAAAGATGTTCCTTTTGAGTTCAGTGAAGAGTGCAAGGAGGCTTTTGACAAATTAAAATTTGCATTGACATCACCCCCCTATTATCCAGGCTCTTGATTGGACTATACCGTTTGAAATTATGTGTGATGTGAGTAATTATGCAGTGGGAGCAGTTTTAGGGCAGTGATTTGGGAAGCTCTTTCATGTGATTTATTATGCATCCAGAACACTCAATTCAGCTCAGCGCAATTATTCTACGACCGAAAAAGAGTTTTTGGCCATAGTTTTTGCTGTAGATAAAATTCGGTCATATTTGCTTGGTTCTAAAATAGTTATCTTCTCTAATCATGTAGCGTTGAAGTATCTCTTGGCAAAGAAGGAAGCAAAACCAAGGTTGATTAGATGGATCCTTCTGCTACAAGAATTTGATCTTCAAATCAAGGATAAAAAAGGAGCTGAGAACTTGGTAGTAGATCATTTGAGCAGGTTAATGACACAAGAAGATCCACTTCCTTTGCAGGAACTTTTTCCTGATGAGCAGTTATTTAAATTGCAAGGTATGATCCCTTAGTATGCTGGTTTGGTGACTTATTTGATTACTAAGGTTGTGCCTTTTGATTTGAGTAGATCTAAGAAAGAGAAATTGAAAAGTGAGGCTAAGTATTATGTGTGGGATGACCCGTATTTGTGGAAATTTTGTTCAGATCAAATTATTAGGAGATGTGTTCCTGATAATGAAATTCAATCTATTCTTGCATTTTGTCATGCCTATGCATGTGGAGGTCATTTTGGTCCCAAGAGAATAGGTAGAAAAATATTAGATTGTGGTTTTTACTGGCCCACTATATTTCGTGATTCATATTTGATTTGCAAAAATTGTGAACAATGTCAAAGAACAGGAAGTTTAACCCGTAGGAATGAGATGATTCAGAATCCAATACTTGTTTGTGAGATTTTTGATGTGTGGGGTATTAATTTTATGGGTCCATTTCCTTCTTCTTTTGGCTTTGTTTATATATTACTTGCTGTTGATTATGTTTCGAAATGGGTGGAAGCAAAAGCCACTAGGACTGATGATTCTAAAGCTATCGTAGGTTTTATCAAGTCAAACATTTTTAGCAGGTTTGGAGTTCCTAAAGCTTTGATCAGTAACCGGGACACACATTTTTGTAATAAAACTATTAAGGAATTATTGAGGAGATATGGTGTTTTCCATAGAGTGTCTACAGCTTATCATCCTCAAATAAGTGGGCAAGCAGAGGTGTCTAATAGAGAGATCAAGTCTATTTTGAAAAAAATAGTGAAGCTAAATAGAAAAGATTGGAGTCTTAGACTTGATGATGCATTGTGGGCTTTTAGGATTGCTTATAAGACACCCATATGTATGTCCCCCTATAGATTGGTATTTGGTGAGTTGTGTCACCTTCCTGTGGAGTTAGAACATAAGGCTTTTTGGGCTATTAGACAATGTAATTTGGATTTGGATACTGCTGGTGTGGAAAGAAAATTACAATTGCAGGAATTAGAGGAAATTCGACGTGAGGCTTATGAGAACTCTAAGATCTATAAAGAAAAGACCAAGGCATTCCATGACAAACTAATTCTAAGGAAGTAGTTTATGGTTGGACAAAAAGTTTTATTGTATAGTTCTAGATTGAAGTTGATGCCTGGTAAGTTGCGTTCTCATTGGATTTAACCCTTTGTTGTTACTAATGTGTTTCCTTATGATGCAGTTGAAATTCAAAGTTTAGGAACTAATAAGGTGTTCAAGGTCAATGGTCATAGAATCAAGCAATTTTATGAAGGGTTTCAGGAGCATATAGTGGAGGAACTCAAATTGAGGAACCCAATTTATGAGGATTAAGGAGCTTTGCCATGTCGAGCTAACGACATTAAACAAAGGCGCTACTTGGGAGGCAACCCATGGGTGGCTTGTTAGCCAGAATCAGATTTGTTTTCTTTCCCTTATTTTATTTTATTTTCTAACATTTTTTTTTTCTCTTTTCTTTTGCATTTGGGCTTTGTATTGGGGACAATGTAAATTTTAAGTGTGGGGGAGGAGAAATTTGTTGCTTTAATTTAAAAAAAAAAAATTTGGTATGTATTGATTCTATGTTAACTCTCGAAGAGAAGCGCTTTGTCCTTGAAATGACTTTTCTATTTTAGATTGAATTTTTGAGATTTTAAGCAAGGTAATGGTAACTTTAATGATGGATTTTCCCTCTTCTCCATACCATAGAGCAATTTTTTCCTGCATAAATCATTTAGGCTTAATTTAATGGTGAAATGATTAGTTACATGTGCTTTAAACTAGTGTCATGCATATTTTAAAACTTTGTTTAATCTATCAGGGCACTTTATAATTTGTAGATGCATAAATTGGGGGAAAAAAAAGGTTGAACTTGAAAATTGCTCCGCTATTCTAGTTAAGCAAACTAACCAGGGGTCTTCATGAACCCCATGTTGATTCTCTGGCCAAAAGCTAGCTAGGATATGAGCAAGGTACTTTTTTGAAGATGACGGTTAAAATAAATAAAAAAAAAAGTAACTGTGACAAGAGAGAAGTACCAATTTCAAATAAAAAAAAAGCACATTTCTATCTCCTCCAAGATTTACAAAGAGCTATAATTGTTGTGCCTTGATAAATTAGCCTTGTGTTTTGGTATGTATTGACTTAAAATTTTATGGAACTTTAATTGTGTGAGCTTAATTGATTTCAAGCCTCTTGTTTTATGTTGAAAAAAATTATTGATATATTGGTATGGTGTTGATGGAATTTGTTGTGATGGTTATTACCTTACTTGCCTCTTCTTTCAAACTTTTAATCTTTTGTTAGAGAATGTTGTGATAGGTGAAGTTAAGGAACCTTTAAGTGGAGTTGATTGAGAATTTAAGTCATGCTTGAGGACAAGCATGGAATAAGTGTGGGGGAATTTGATAAGTGCATAATTTATTAATTTTACTTGCATCACATTTAATGTTTTTAGGGTATCTTTATGCCTAATTTAGTTGATTAAAGTATAATTATCTATTAATTTAGTTGTTTAGAGAGTTATTGGAATAATTGTGTTAAATGGAGAAATTGTTAGCATTTGCATTAATTTGACTCTTTCTGTATTTTTCAGGGTTTTGGTGAAGTCCCAGAACATAGAAGTGTGGAAGGAAACTTGGAAAGGTCGAAGGATTGAGAAGCGTGGTTGACACAAAGTACACGGGCCGTGGAACTTGACCCGTGTAAATCTTGGAGACCCGTGTAACTTTCTGTGCCAATACGAAACATACCCATTCAGCTCCAGTAAGTTACACGACCTTGGGCCATGTAGTGATACACGGGCCGTGTATCCGTCGACAATCAGTTTCCTAATTTTGCTCCAGTTGCAGTTTTTGACAGAGACTCTAAAAACCTAACCCTATACCATTTATTATAAATAGAAGAGGCAGCAGCCGACATAAAAAAAAAAAATTGAGCAGCCTCTCCATTCTTCTTTTAGAATTCTTCTTTTTCCTTTATTTTTCTGTAAGCCATGAACATGAGTGGCTAAGTTTTTAATTCAGTTGAAGGGATTCAAGTTCGTTTGCTTGATTTGTGAGACCAGGTTCTTAATTTAATTTATGTCTTTTCGAATATCTATTGTTTTCTAATTTCTTTGTCTTTGATCTATTGAATGATTTGCTAAAAAGGCCTATTAGTTAATTGTTTGATGAGATCAATTGCTAGTTCATCTTCACAATCCGTAATTGTTGTGTAAGATTGAACATGAGTAGCAATTAGGTTTTATTGATTATGATCTCAGTTTTCGATAATAACCTAAGGAAACAATCGGGTGAATTAAATGATTTATGCTTCATAAATTGTTGTTCAGCTTAACTACTTCCTTTTCTTAAGGTAGTTATTAATTTGATGAGGATTGCTTAATACCAACTCAGTTAATAATTAGAGTCAATAAGAGTGCTGGGCTCGAATTGATGAGTATAGGGAAGTCAGGGGTTTACCTCGCTCTTTGGTAAATCTACGTTAAGTATTCAATAAGAGATAATTGTATTTCTTTTGTCTATGATCAAATCAATGCATTGGAATGAGAATTACCTTGGACTGAAGTTTGTTTAAGTTGAGAGCTTCTTATTTAATTTTATATCTTAATTTTGGATTGTTGATTTCTTCTTTGGATTGCGAATTATCCCCCCCTCCCCCCCCCCAACCTTTATTTCCTTTTTCCATTACACAAGTGCACGAAATTTAACAATTTAGTTTTTAGGGTTCAACCTGGACTTACCACTTATTGCAGAAAATATTTCATAATTGGTGATTTCAGTTAATTTAATTTCTGGTGGATTCGACAACCATCATAGATGTTGGTTTCTAATTCGTTTGTTTACAAACTAATTTGTGCGGCTTCAAATCAAACTAATTATTAAACATTTGAAACCGATACCATTGGTTTCAAATTCCATTATTTAGTGTCGGAAAATATCAATATGGCCGTAACCATATTAGATCAAGCACATATACCCAAGATCACCTTGTATCACTAGTCCATGGTTGATCACATGATAAACACGAATAAAACATATTATTCATTGGTTAAATGTTCCCTGGAATTATATTGTTTCCTTGCTTAGAATCTTAAGAAAGAGAGACACAGTTATGAACTCTTCAAAGCATCCACAAGCACCAAATATTATGTCAACCATGAGAATACCCATAGCACACTTATTATCTCAGGTTTTCTACTAAAAATTTTCTTTTGTGGAGTTCAAAGACCAGCAGACTCAAGAGAATCGTGGAATTGCAGTTGCCTAATTCTCTCATGTTGTTGTGAGAAAATGCCAGTTGTTATCTACATAGCTGTTTTTGAATTATTAAATAACTGCTCTCTTTGATGGGCCTTATATTTTTTGTCTTTAACTTCATGGACTTATAAATAATTACTTAGTCCATCTTGAGTGCTAGCCCCCCTTTTTTTTTTATCATCTCCCACTCATACATGATGGGACTAACTCTCTTTCTCATTTACTTCAATTTTCATACTTAACAGGTAATCTATGTGACCAGTGCATATTTCGAGAGCTCTAATGTTATATATCTATTAGGATAATATAACCACTCGAATAGTGAAAATAGAGTAGATGCAGTATGCAGTATCCTATACCATTATATCACATTTATATCTCTTTTGATCTCATTAGATGCATTTTGAGTTCATAATTATGTCATATCCATATATAAACATAACTGATTGATCTATGAACATAAACTTAATTTGATAGTACTCAATGATCTTCCTCTTCTCCTAATGCTCCCAACCTTAGTTTAACTCATTTTTCTATAAATTCCCCGTCAGACCTTATCTCATATAGTCCTTTGGCAACACCCTAAGATAGCAAACATTAAACTAAGTCTCAAGTAATACATCAGCGCCGTGAGGGTATGAACAAAGATTGCTCATAATCTTTTAGGGTGTCACACAATTGTAAGCAGAGATCTTCACTTATATTTCCCTAGTTAGACATAAGAACATGTGGTATGAATCACATGTTACGGTATTAACTCCTTTCTCAAAAAGCATATGTCTTTATTCTAAAGACTGTATAGATGATAATTTAGGCACTCCTAATACCCAAAATTGAGTTCCTTTGTCAAAACTCACATCTGGCATTTGAGATAAATAATGTGACTTATTCACATGATGTCAATGTACTTATTATAACAACCCAATTATCTTGACTTTTTGAGATGACTTTCCATATTATAAGTTTTAAGTGATAGAGATAATCCTATTTAGTTAATAAATCTGTTATATATAGCAACTATATAGCTATTATATATTTGTGTATTCTGATTTAGAATAGGATTTCTTTCCTAAACAGATACATGGATTCTTGTATATAAACATTGTCCATCAATAATATTATTTACAACATTCATTGATCACATGGTATCAGAGCCATAAAAAGGGTTTCAAAACCTTGCTTCCCCTTCCTTTAGTATTATCGTTATAATCACCATGACAGATCAATAAGATATTGTTCCCATGACTACTACATCAGCCCCTATCATTCCTATTCCTGTTGTTCCCTTGACTAGTACACAATCAGCCACTGTTATTCCTACTCTTGTTGTTCCTTCTCTACATCCACTACCCATAAATCTCAATTCATCAAATTTTTTGCAATGGAAAACACAGATCCTTCCCATTTTACGTGGATCATGTTTGGATAGCCATATTGATGGTTCTGAATCACCACCATCATAAGTTTTATTTGACAACAGTCCCAGTCCTACATATAAAATATGGATACAATGTGATTAGATTGTTCCTAGTTGGATTATAGCCTCAGTTAGTGAAAGTTTCTTGCCATAAATTTTTGGTGTAGAAACTGCACTTACCGCTTAGACTAAGCTTCATACTGCTTATGCTTTTGCATCTCGATCTCATATCCATCAATTAAAATCTGCACTTCATAGCCGAAGTCATAATGATGACACTATTTTAGTAGTTGTTTAAAAAGCCAAAACTTTAGCTGATCAGTTGGCAACTCTACAAAATCTGATAAGGAAGACGATCTTGTAGAGTGTGTCTTAAATGGCCTAGGACTAGATTATCGTCCCTTTGTTCATGTTTGGAAACACGTTTTGAATTTCTCTTTATGGGCTTCTCTTGAGTGAAGAATGCTAACTCAAATGTGAAGAAAGTCATGCTGCTATTGCTCCTTCTATGCAATACTCACAATTTTTTGTCCCCATGCATGGTTGTGGTGGTGGGCGCAATGGCCATGGCAGAGGCCGAAGTTCACTTCCTCCCTCTTTGCAATCACAAAATTATGGTTCTTGTCCCATGGGTAATTTTTGCGTACCTTCGGTTGTAAATGTTATCCTTGACTTTGGCATAAAGCCAACCTTAAACTTGATCCTCGTTCTATTCCTAGTGTTGTTTTGGGATACAGCAAAATTCATAAAGGGTACAAATGCTATGATTTATCAACTAGCAAATTCCACATCTCAAACCATGTTTTGTTTGATGAATAAGTTTTCCCTTTCATGGATTCAAGTAATGCATCTTCCAGCTCTACTCAATCCATGTATTCAACCTCTATTCCACTTACAATAACAAATGCTCTTCTTTTCTAGCATCCCACAAATGGGACGAGTGCCTCACTGACATTCTTTGAAGCTGTGGGTTTCAAGGATCCAAAACTGATACTTCACTGTATTATCTTGCTATGTCCACTGATCATTTATTTTGTCTCACATATGTAGATGATATCTTGGTATTGGGCTCTAATTCAGTTTTGATACATGCTCTGATTGTAAAAATGCAGCAATGATTGCTATCGAACACCTTGGTCACTTGAATTATTTTTTGGGTGTTGAGGCTTATTAGCGACAAAATGGTCTTTTCCTTAATCAAGCCCATTATTCACGAGAATTACTAGCCAAAGCTAAAATGTTGTCGTGCAATGGCATCTCAACCATAATGCATTCAAGTAATAAGTTGAGTGCTCAGCGTGGTTCTTCATTTTTTAATCCTACACTCTTTCAGAATATAGTTAGTGGACTTCAATATTTATCTTTTGCCAGACCTGATTTGGCATTTATGGTTAATCGGGTCTTTCAGTTTGTGCATGACCTTGGTGAAGAGCATTGGACAGCTGTGAAGAGTATACTTTGATATTTGCAGCAGACTGTAAATCATGGGCTTTTTACTGCTAACCTATCTCTTTTGCACCTACATGGTTATTCTGACGCTGAATGGGTAGGATCCCTTGATGACCGTAAATCCATATTTGGTTTTGCTATTTATCTTGGCTATAATCTAATCTCTTGGTCTTCACAGAAGCAGTGATCATGTCTTAGTCGCCTATGGAAGCCGAGTATCGGGCTATTGCTATTGCCAGATCAAAACTTACTTGGTTAGAACTTCTTCTAGCTGAAATTCGATATCCAGTTTCCATGACCCTATTTTATGGTGTGATAATTTAAGTGCAACCTATCTCACAGCAAACCTAGTTTTTCACTCTCGTACAAAACATCTCAAGATTAATTTTCATTTTGTTTGAGAATGTGTTAAAGACAAGTCATTGCAGGTTCGGTATATCAACTCTCATGATCTGATAGCCAACATGTTAACAAAGCCTTTGCCACAAGCCCAATTTGATAAACTCCATTCCAAGTTGACTGTGTTTGCTATTCTAGCTCAATTTTAGGGGGGATGATAGAGATAATCCTATTTAGTTAAGAAATTTGTTATATATAGCAACTATATAGCTATTGTATAGTTGTGTATTCGCATTTAGAATAGGATTTCTTTCCTAAACAGATACATGTATTCTTATATATAAACATTGCCCATTAATAATGTTATTTACAGCTTTCATTGATCACATTGAGCTCTCAATATTATCTTATAGATAATATAAAACTTATAACAATTTTATCTTCATTTTCTTTTAAGTCAGTGAAGGCTACCGCATATGAAACGGCCAATCCTGTTATCTATCCGACATACTACTTATAATAAAAATTATGTCCTTAAACATAAATAAAATTTTTATTTATATTTTACAACAAGTTGCAATTAGGCATCAATAACATTACCATAATAATGTCATTTTCATGAACATTTTTTTGTGGAATTTTGGTACATTAACTTCCACAATCCCAATGATTTGACATGGGTATAGAAAACATGTAACACCCTAGGCAAATCCCACATCGACAAAATACGGGAGAGATGCTGGGTTCATAAGATGGAGGTTCCTAACCTCTAGTGACGCGTTTTAAAACCGTGAGGGCTTCGGCCCAGAGCGGACAATATCACTAGTGGGCCGGGCCGTTAGGCTCTGATACCACTAAATGTGACGCCCCTTACCCGTCTACCATATAGCCGAGCAAGAAGTGCCACATTCGGTGCCGGAGCACCCTATCTTGTTTTATCATATCTATTGTAAACTTTTGATGTCATCTAAAACATGTATTCTATGTGTAGAATTTTTTTTTTTTTTATATCTTATTTCTGTGGAGACCAGGTGTCATTACCCAGGGATGGGGTTGGGACGTGCTTGTTCAACCAGCTACGCACTGGGGTGGAAACTTCGTGTCCCACATCGGAAACGGGAAGAAAAGATTTGGGCTATATATGTGGGAGCCTTCCTCACCTGGTCAGCGCGCTTTTGGGAATGAAACCTCCCAAGGGACAAATCCGTGAGGCCCATGGGCCAAAGCGGACAATACTAACTGGAGAAGGATCGGGCTGTTACATTTGGTATCAGAGCTGGACTCCCTCTAGTACGGTGTGTGGTGCGAGGACGCACCAGGCGGAAGCTGGTGGGCTTGTCACGACCCAGGGATGGGGTTGGGACGTGCTTGTTCAACCAGCTACGCACTGGGGTGGAAACTTCGTGTCCCACATCGGAAACGGGAAGAAAAGATTTGGGCTATATATGTGGGAGCCTTCCTCACCTGGTCAGCGCGCTTTTGGGAATGAAACCTCCCAAGGGACAAATCCGTGAGGCCCATGGGCCAAAGTGGACAATACTAACTGGAGAAGGATCGGGCTGTTACACCAGGACAGAGCCTCCCTTATTTTATTAGCATCTGGTGCACTAATCACCTGTTAATATGTCCATATTCATTTCACACATTTCCATATCATATTATCATGTATCATATCATTTACAATTATTTATGAGATCTAAAAATGAAGTATTATCTATTACATTCATATAGAAATTCATAGATAATAAATTACAAGTTTTCATTTCAATCTCAAAGTTTAGTTACAAGTCCAAAATGAAATACATCATAAACTAGTAATTACATCATGACTAAACATAATGAACCAAAATACTAGTCTATACATGGGCCCTACCAAAATACAACAGACCGGGGAGGTGACTCTGGACAATGGCAGATCTGATCAAAGCTCTGTCAATGCACTCATCGTGTCGCTTCTTTCACATTCTTTGGGGTGATCTCCAGTACCTACGTGATGGAAAACCAACGCGCTAAGCATAACGCTTTGTGGTGCATAATTTATAATAACAATAATTTAATAATTTGAAACAATATATGCAACTCATAATTTCTGGGTCTTTTACATTTTTATTGCTCTTTGGAAATAGTTAACATTATTGGGATCTTTTATGATTACTTATTGTATTTTAAGTCTTAATAAATTTTTTTTTTCAGTGCCCAAGAAAACCTATAACAAATTATAAAAGCTGGATGTACGGGTGTATACTGGTTAGACACCATATGTCTATCGATATCGTCTGTCAGCACGAGGCCACTATCGCACGAGACCATGTCGAGCTTGTAAAGCCGTAAATAAAGTAGGCATATAGCACAGTAGAACAATCATACGGACATATATTGTCGGTTCATGATTTTCTCGGAGGCGATCTTGCTATCTGTAGTCCCTAATTGGTATACCAATTTATCCAACTAAATAAATAAGTCTAGGTATACTATGGGCAATTAAACATTTTTAATTATTTTAGCACTATTCATCATTACTATTTTCTGCATCTTTCATTGATACCATTAATTTCATATTAATGGGACATTAGTCCCAATTTACATATTCATATCATTTTTAATATTTAATTATCTTTATGAGTATTTTAATTATCATATATCGCATTTTTCCCATGAACCTTTCTTTAGGTTCATGTTGATGTGTTATCTTTATCTAGGAATTTGACTAGGTTAGGATGTGTATTTAGTCACACTTCCTTCATAACAATTGCTCCTCTGTGTTTTAAACTTGAATTTCAGTTTTTGAATCACTGAATTTGGGGTTATAGAACTCAACTTATGGTCAAAATACCATAACTTGGTCTCCAAAGCTGCAAATTGAGTGAAACTAGTGCCAAAAGTTTTATAAGACATAGCACAACAATTTCTATGTTACAAATATAATGGCCTGGCCCACTAGTGATATTGTCCGCTCTGGGCCAAAGCCCTCACAGTTTTAAAACGCGTCACTAGGGGTTACGAACCACCAACTTATAAACCCAGCATCTCTCCCGTGTTTTGTCGATGTGGGATTTGCCTAGGGTGTTACAATCCACCCCCCCTTATGGGACTCAGCGTCCTCGCTGGGGTTTGCCCCACCATCGTTCAAGGTTGCACGCGGAGCGGCTCTGATACCACAAATGTAACGGCCCGGCCCACTAGTGATATTGTCCGCTCTGGGCCGAAGCCCTCACGGTTTTAAAACGCGTCACTAGGGGTTAGGAACCACCAACTTATAAACCCAGCATCTCTCCTGTGTTTTGTCGATGTGGGATTTGCCTAGGGTGTTACAATGATTGTAACACCCTAGGCAAATCCCACATCAACAAAACACGGGAGAGATGCTGTAACACCCTAGGCAAATCCCACATCAACAAAACACGGGAGAGATGCTGGGTTCATAAGATGGAGGTTCCTAACCTCTAGTGACGCGTTTTAAAACCGTGAGGGCTTCGGCCCAGAGCGGACAATATCACTAGTGGGCCGGGCCGTTACATTTGTGGTATCAGAGCCGCTCCGCGTGCAACCTTGAACGATGGTGGGGCAAACCTCAGCGAGGACGCTGAGTCCCATAAGGGGGGGTGGATTGTAACACCCTAGGCAAATCCCACATCGACAAAACACGGGAGAGATGCTGGGTTCATAAGATGGAGGTTCCTAACCTCTAGTGACGCGTTTTAAAATCGTGAGGGCTTCGGCCCAGAGCGGACAATATCACTAGTGGGCCGGGCCGTTACAAAACATATTTTCCAATGGACTTAGCAAACTTATTTGTTATCATCTAATCTATAGAAATGTACTTCATGTTCACTTCTTTATATTCAATTATGTCCTTAACAATATTATACTTAATGTAAACTTATATCAGAATATCTAAACCAAACAATCTCTTACACAATAGTTGAGAACTCTATGAACTCAACTTCCATTGTGAATAGAGCTATACATGATTCTTTCTCACTATTTTATGATATGGCATCATCATTCAATAAGAAAGCATTTCTAGAGGTATTTCTAGAGGTACCTTAGTATCCTATCAACATTTGTATAGCCTTTTAATTGTATATCAACTCTTTGATTACACAATAAGTTATTGCTTGTGCCTTTGAGATACCTTAGTATCCTATTAACTGCTTTCCAATGTGTTTGCCCAAGGTTAAATTGATATCAACTCACCATGCCAATGACATAGTAAATATCAAGTCTTGTACACATCATAGAATACATTAGACTTTTGACTGCACTGACATAAGGAACATTTTTCATTTGCCCTTTCTTTTATGGAATCTTAGAACATAGTCTTGGGCTTAGAGCTTCACCTTTAGAAATGGGAGGATCTATGGATTTACAATCTTGCATATTAAATCACTCTAGAACCCTTTAGAGTTATGACTCTTGTGAAAGAGAATATTTTCTTTGAGTGATCCCTTAAAATCTTAACTCCTAGCATATACATAGCTTGTCTTTCATCCCAAAATTAGATGATGACCATCCTTTGATAGTTTTGAGATACTTATTACCATTTTCGACTATAAGTATGTCATCTATATAAAATGATAAGATTACAAATTTATCATTAAACCACTTAATATATACGCAATGGTCTTTGTGAATCATAATGAAATCAAACGATAAGATTGCATTATGAAACTTAATATACCATTGCCTTTGAAGACTATTTAAGGCCATAACTTGACTTTAAAAGTTGACACACTTTGTGTTCTTGGGCTTCTTTTATGAAACCTATTGGTTGTTCTATGTATATTTCCTCATTCAATTCTCCATTAAGAAAGGTAGTTTTCACATCCATTTGATGTAAAGCAAGGTCTAAATTAGTCACTATAGCCAAAATTAATCTTATCGAGGTAAATCTTACAACTCAGAATCTATTCCTTCCTGTTGTGTATACCCCTTAGCCACTAAGCAAGCTTTGTATCTTTCAATACTATCGTCAGCCTTATGCTTTATCTTGAGAACCCACTTGTTCCTAATTTTCTTATGTCCTTTAGATAATTCAACTAGCTCCCAAACTTGTTTGGATTTTATAGACTCCATTTCCTCTTCCATTGCCTTAATCCATTTTTCCTAAGCTGGGCATGAAAGAGCTTCATGCTCTTTTTCAATAAGAGTAACTATACATGCTTCCCCTTCGATCTTAATACGATGATGGGGAACTCTTGTATGACTCGTTAATAGCTGAGATTGATTCATTGACTCATTAATGGGTATGTTACTCCCACCCAGACCATGCATCAAAGTTGGACTCACTTTAGGGTGCAATGGTGAATCCGAATGAACATATTCATCGATATTCATATTACTCCCACTTGGAAGTATGGCAGAAGCAACCTAGTCATTAGTTTCAAATAGAGATAAGCCTTGACCTATCTCACCCTATTTTGAAAAATCATTCTCTAAGAATGTGACATCTTGTGATTCAAATTCATTTATGCTTCCATTTTCTTGCTCACTTATTAGAACATATCCTTTTGACTGTTTAGAATATCTTATAAAGATACATTTCCTTTCCCCTGGACAAAGTTTTCCAAATCTGTGGGAAGGATCATGAGTACATGCAGCACATCCCCAATGTTTCATAAAACCTAGGTCTGGTTTGCGTTTTGTCCAAAGCTCATTTTGAGTGGAGGTAACTGATTTGGTAAGCACACGATTAAGTACAAAAGTGGCAGTTAAAGGTGTATCACCCTAATAAGTAATTAGCAAATTAGCTTGAGCCATCATTAACCAAACCATTTCTAATAGGGTCCTTTTTCGCCTTTTCTGCAACACCATTTTACTGCGGAGTTCTAGGAATAGTCAACTGTCATTCTATTCCCATTTCATCCTGCAATTCCTTGAATTAATCTAATAGATATTCTCTACCTTGATTTCTTTTTAAAGCCTTAACTTTTCTATCTAATTGATTCTTAACTAAATTCAGAAATTTAACGAAGCAACTTAAAGCTTCAAATTTATGAGATATCAAATGAACATAACCGTATCGAGTGAAGTCATCTATAAATGTGATGAAATAAATGGTCCCCTGCCTATTCCTTACATTCATTGAATCACATGTCAGAATGAATTAATTATAAGGAAGATTCAGCTTTTCTTCCCTTTCTAAATGGTTTTCAGGATGTTTTTCCTATTAGGCAATATTTGCAAGTAGATAATTACACCTTATTGATACTACCTAGTAAGCTTTTTTGGCTCTATGTGGCCAAGTCTAGTATGCCTTACATTTACATTATTCATAGCCTCATTAGAAAATGTAGATAAAAAATATATATATATATATATATATATATATATATTAATGGAATTACTAATAATGTCCATAATAATAAAACCATTTTAGAAAAAGAAAAACTAGAACCATAAAAACTTGAAAAAGAACTTTTTCCTTTCCTAATCTTTGGTTTCTAGAGATTCACCAATATCATTTCCTTGCTGGTTTCCACCTTGGTTATTGTGCTTCTTACTTCCACAAGTGCTAAAAGTAGCCATTTACACATTTATAAATAGCTTAATTAAATGGTGGCACATAGCATATTCCATAGTCATGGCATGGATGTTATGGATTAGGTGCATCCTTGTATGCTCCCAGCTGCTAGGCAAGAAGTGTATTGCATGGACTTATTGCTCATAAGTTAAAATATGAATAGCATATATTAACTCATCCACCATATTACTCATGACTTTGAGACACTTTACATGTCATGAACAAGACAATTCTTGTAAGTGTTAAACTTAATGGTGAGAGCCCTAAGTTTGGTGACTGTAGTGCCTCCAAATGTTTCCTTAAGCGTATACCATATGTCCTTTGCTATGTCATATTTTTTTGAATTCTCATATAATATCCAAGTCCGTATTGCTTGGCAACGTGATACGAGCAATAGAAATTTTCTTCTTCCAGACATCATACACCTCAAGGTCCCTCCTATGCTGGCCTTCATTGCCATTTCTAGGTATTTCCATGAACAAGTTATGGTTTTCAAGAGTTAGTTGTTCCTCTAGCACCTACTAGATCTTTATACTTCAGATTTCACAATTGTTGCCAATGAGCTTATCTATATTATTAAGCTCGACCACAATATTTTTAGCAGTTAAAGACATCTTATCACTAATTTTTCTAGGAACATTTTATGCACACAATAACATACATATAGCTACCTTAACACTAATTAATTATGCTAATAATTAACTTACATCAGGTTTAGAATCACTATGTTCCCAATCATCATCTAGGATCCTAATGTATAATAAAAATAACATAATTAATTATGTAAGGTAATATTCTTAAATTAGTTTTAACTTAAGAAGCTAATAAATTTATTCTAAAATAAATTTATTAAGCTTTTATTCTTGAGTTACTCTTAATTCAAGAATCTAATAAATTTATTCTTTAATAAATTTATTAATATTTTATTTTTAAATTACTCTTAACTCAATAATCTAAAAAAAATTATATATTTCCCTTAATCTATATTTAATTTCCATAGAAAATAAAATAGATAAAAAAGAGAAACTAGAAATCGAACAATAATAACAAAAAAAAAAAGAAAAAAATAGACACATAATTTATTATCATGAAGATAAATAAAATTGTTCAAAAAACAATTTCAATAAAGAACTATCTAAGTGTGACGCCCCTTACCCGTCTATAGTGTAGCCGAGTAAGATGTGTCACATTCAGTGCCGGAGCAACTAATCTTGTCTTATCGTATACATTATTAATTTAATGTCCATTTCCTAGTATTATCTCATGTGTGAAATTTTTTTTTTTATGGAGACCCGGACAGAGCCTCCTCTATTTTATTAATATATGGCGGTTTCTATTATTCACCTGCTAAAAATAATTCATATTCAATTCATTTCCTTATGTGTCATGTCATTCACCAATGCTCAAATAAATTTCAAGAAAATAATATACATTTCATTCATCTAAAAATTCATATACACAATAATTTACAATTTATTTTCGACACAAAATGATTTACATCATTTACTTATATACAATGGGCAAAATGCAAAATCAAAATACATGGGCTGTACCAAAATAAAATAGGGTGCTGAGGTGACTAGCAGATCTACACAATCTCTGTCAGAGCACTAATGCTGTAACTGCTACTGCTGTTGCGACTGATTTTTAGTACCTACGCGATGGAAAACCAACGCGCTAAGCATAACGCTTAGTGGTGCATAATTTAAAATAAAAGTAATTAAATAACCAAGAACAACTAATCTATGCATATTTGCATAAATTTTGGTCTTTTATATATTTATTAAACTTTGGGAATAATTAAATCTATCGGGATCTTTTCTAGTCATTTCTCTCATATTCTGTCTAATTAAGTTCATATTAGTGCCCAAGTAACCTATAATAGATTATAAAGGCTGGATACCCAGGAGTATACCAGTTAGACAGCCATATATCTAACATATAAGCATCTGTTATGTCTGGCACAAGGCCAACGGGCAGGCATCATAACCAGAAATTAAAATAGGCACAATGGCCAACGGGCAGGCATAAAGCCTGTAGAATAATCATATCAGATAGATATTGTCTATTAATGATTATTCATATGGGCAGTACAGCAATCTACAGTCTCTAATTGGCATCCAAGCTATATACATAAGTGTAGGTATACTTTGGGCAAATTAGTATTATTAATTACTTTATATAAATTTTATGTCAATTTGTAGTGGGAAGTAGGTCCCACATACATTTTCATTTAATTTGTGCATTTGGTAATTTATTTAGGTAATTTACATATTATGTTTTAAACAATTTCTTGAACCTCTCTTTAGGTCCAGATTTGGTATACTATCTTTACCTAGTAAATTGGTCAAGATGTGGCCACTATTTGGCTACACTTCCTCCATGGAAGTTGTCTCTCTCTATATCTTATCTTTGTTTTCTTTTTTTGAATCATGTCATTTGGAGTTTTAGAACTCAAGTTATGGTCAAATAACCACAACTGGTTCATTGTCTCTTTCTGGGTCTAGAATTAGGCAGACTTTGAAATCAATATTTGTCTAATTAATTGGACATGTTACAACAACTTTTCGGCCTAATGTTCTTCATATAAGTTGCTACCCTATGTCTTATGATCACTCAGATTTTTGAATTATAATTTTTTGAGTTGTATAGAATGAGTTATGGTCAATTTCCTAGCCTGGACTCATGTACCCTGTGCTATCAGGATTCAGGTTCAGGTCAATAGCTTTGACTCCTATTTTAGGGTCCTTACACTCACAATTTGGGGAAAGTTTCTTAACCAAAGTTGGATCCCTATTCCTTAGGTTTCCAGAATAGTTTGGCTCATCCCAATTGGAGTTTCCTAGTGGGAGATATGATCTAGACACTATTCTGGGGTCAAGTGATAGTTTGGTCAGATTCCAAGTTTTGGTGTGCTAATTTTTTCTAGCAATTTGGCCAAGTTCCCTTTGGTTCTGGGTTTTGCTCAAGGCATCAATGTTGTAGATTTATGTCTTATGGAAATTTTAGCACTGGTTTCATTGCATTTGAAATTTTGTAGACCAAGTTATGGCATTTTTGCCAAAACTGGTCGGGTGAGCCTAAGTTCAAAATTCCTGGACAGTTTGGTTCTGGACAGTTTTATTGACCTAAATTGTGCTAGCAAATTGATTTGGTTAGAGGCAATTCTGAGTTCTGTATTCCTCATGAAAGTTGTGCTCCTATGTCTAACCTTTCTAATGGTATAAAAATCAGGTCATTCTGACCTTTCTAGATGCAGTTATAGCCAAATGAACATGTTCATTTGGTCATTTTTCTGGGTTTAGGGTATGGTCAGCCGAATTCAAGCAGTTTTTAGGTCAATTTGGAGACAGTTTTTTGGCATAGTTTTTTCATTAAAAATGGGGCATTTTGATCCTAGTTTCACCTCCAATTGGCCTCATACCAATTGGAGCAACACAAATCTAGATATGGCTCAAAGACAACACTGGAATCAAGAGTCCCACAACCTGCATGAAAATGTACACTCCCAATTTCATTTCCTCCAATCTTCCAAACTTCATTTGACATACATGGCACTTCTAAAGGTCAACAAGTCATCTCAATAATGCTAATTTCAAGCATACACAAGGTTCTCAAAGTTAGGTCAAAACTCAAAATTTCAATATCAAACATATCACTTGCAAATCAATGTACAACTCCTCTTTACTTGTTAATCAACATCACAAATCACATTTACATTCAAGAATTCATCAAGACCTTATGGTTCCCAAGGTTGCCGAAATTTCCCTCCCTCATATACTTGTCAATTTCTTTTAGTTTCATGAAATTTCAACTCATTTTAATTTCACTTCAAGAATTAAAGGAGGAAGGAAAGAAGATTAAGCACTAACCTTGTTGGATCACTTCTTCACTTTGCTAAAACCTCACTAATCTCTTCTTTCTTGGCTGCCTATATCTTCTCCAAGATGTGGGGTGAGTTTTTAATGAAGGGAGGTATGAATTTTATGGTGAGAAAGGGAAGGAATTTGAGCTCAAGCAAGCAAAAATGGAGGGAGAGAGCTTAGAGAGAGAATTCGACCATGGGAGGATTCAAGAAGAAGAAGATAGCTTTTAAATGTTATTTTGTCATTTTATGCTTATATATATCCTATGGTAATTTACATAAAATTTTAATGATATAATATTGGCATCATGCTTAGGTTATGCTTAGATTAGCATGAGGTCACGCTTATGTAGTAATTTCTATTTTTATTTCATTTTCTTTTCTTTTCCCAATTTCCATTGCATTTTTCATGATTTTTAATTCATTTTATATATTTTAATCTCTCTCATTTTAATTGATATTTATATCAAAATTCAACACTAAGGGTATAATGACCAAAATGCCCTTCGTTATGTCTATCGGGTTATAATTATCTGTATCGATTGACAAAATTTCTTAAATTTTTTTTGACATTTTTAATGTCATTTGTTCCTCATAAAACTTTCAATTAATCCAAAATATTTATTCCACAGGGTTCTTCATGGGTCTGGGGTCGACAACTGTCTTCACAGTCGCTTTCCGGTACAGTCACCCATCGCTGGAGTCCCGGCTCCTTTAACCTAGTTACATTTCATTTATTTTATTTTCCCTTAATTTTTCTCGGTCTTTATTTCATCAATTTATGTCTCCTCACACTAGTTTAATTGTAGTTTCAGATATTCTGGCTGTCCGAACAGACGTTAGTCATTGAAATAGTAGAATGTACAGACTACCTAAAGTGAGGGCATTACACTAAGTTCAATGAAAAGTAGAAGAAAAAGATAGATTAGAAAATAAAGAAACCTAATGTCTCTCTAATTTCTAATGGATACCCTTATAACTAATAAAGATCCCATGAGTTCTTTGTACAATTCATGTTTCAACTCACGGTTGACTTTTAGTAGCATTATCTTAGCCATGGATTGTCTTTTTATATCTTGTATATATAGATCAAGTGAAAGACATGTTGTTTTCATAGCAATCCAATTTGAGAATTCCTTGATGAATCCCATCACAAGATGCCTATAACACCCAATAGTGTATTTTTATCTACCTATTTCCAAATGGAATCTAATATTCCTTTTAGGTTAGGATTAGGTAATGCTGCCCTTAGTACCCTATATCTTTCACTCTCCTATAAGAGACCTCCCGCCAAAATTATTGATTGCATCTTCAAATTCACCTTAATAATGTGATTAAGAAGATACTCCAAACCATTAGTAATATCATTAGGATCTATCTCTAAATTGATTAGCTCTCTAGTTATACCATATACTTTAGCCCTTTACAGAGCAATAAAGATCATGAGGGATTCTAACAAGATGAACCATATTTCTGTACACATATAGAAAGAATTTAAAGTTCAAATAAAATATTTATTTTCTCAAAAATAAATAATATTAATAAAAATAATGATAAAAATATTTCAGGTGAGTGAAAAATAATTTAGAACAATATCTAAATAATTTTGGACATTTTAAAATGATTTTTAGATAGTTAAAATAAAATTTAATAAATAAAAAAAATACTGTCAAAAAAAATCAAAAAAATGTCCCAAAAATTAAATTTTTCATCACCCATAGTTTTCAAATATTTTTAGGACCTTGTAGAAATTCTTTTCATTGAAAAAACACTTGGAAAACTATTTTCCCAAAAAAAAATTATTTACTATTTTTCTAATTTTTAACAACAAAAATTTCAAAATGCTTCCGATTTGTTTGAGTTGGGCATTTTTCAAAAAATAAGGGCTCTATCATAGGAATTTTGCTAGAAAATGTCTTTTTTAACCTTTCCTAATATTGAATTTTGGGTGACTTTCAAGTAAATTTGAAAAAACATAACTTTTTCTTCTTTTATCCAAACAATACAAATAATATACCTATGAAAAGCTTATCATGTCTACTTTACAATGTATAAAATTTATGGATAAAGAATAAATACACAAAGAGATATAATAGCTCAAAGTAGGGAAAAGAATCAAGCAAGATACACACAAATTCAATCAAACACTAAAACAGTCCAAGAGACAAAACGAAAGATGTGGAGAATTTTTAGCCAAACTAAACTAAAATGGCGTCAACACATGCACTAACCAAACCAAACCTAAACAAGGTACAAATAAATTAAATTAAGTTTTGTCTCTTTGAGGGTCCAATACTAAGGAGTAGCAAAAGAATCACCACTTAAATCCATAAAAATAATCACCACTAAAGATGCATTAACCAAACCAAAGATTAGCATAATTGATAGGTAGATTTAAGAAGAAAACAACTTACCCAGGAAGAAAATATATAACTCTTTGAAGAAGAAATGGTCAGAGGAATGATAAGAGGTGTGAAACACGTTCGGATTGTTTAGATAGGAGATGTGTTAGGAACTGTTGAGATAGGAGACGCATTCGGATCTGCTACATCGAAGTAAAAATGCTATACCCAAAGAAGTGAGTGTATGGGGGCTAGGACTAATGGGTCACAAGAAATAAAAGAGTAGAGGAGGCATCAGGCAAGCAGCTGTATCTTCTAATCTATCAACAAACGACCACAATGTTAAATTTTGTATTTTAATTCAAAACTACGTACTTTTGAGTTGAATTCAAAACTATGTAGTTTTAAAAATGCAACAATAGTTTCCTTTAATTATTAATTATATTAAATTCAATTTAAATATAATTACAATATTAATTTATTCATAAACATATATTATAATTTTAATTTTTTAAGAAAAAAATTTAATTAAAATAATTACTATGTGATACAAATATAAATATTATAGGATACAATTATACAATGAAACTATGAAAGCTTAGAGTTAAAGTTGAATTTTATATAGCTCATTATGTTATCACACTTTATTATTATATCACAAACAAATTCAAAATAGAGAGAGAAAGAAAGAGAGCAATTTAAAGGTTAAATAAAGACAGAGAGAGATTCCTAAAAGTTTAAAAGAGAACGAATGTGTACTGCTTAAAGAAAATGCTTAGGGAGAAGGATACTAGGTGAAGATAGTCAGATAGACTAATAACAATTAATTGCTTGGAAGATTGGGAGAGATCTGAGAGGAAGAGAGATTAATAATTATACAGTTAATATATTAATTTATTAATTACAACTCAATTACACACACACATGTACACACTTAATATCTAATTTTAGCACTATTTACTCAATAGTATTATGATCCATTGTTAAATTCATGAACAATACAATTGTTTTTATAGAATAAGTGGGAAATATTTAGGATAGCCTAGTGGAAACTCCAACCTTAACCTTTTAAAAGCTTCAATGTTATATATATATTAGGTTCCATATTAAATTAGAATTAGGAAATTAGATAAAATAGGAAGTTTAGTAGAATTTAAATTATAAAGTTTAATAATTAGAGTCCCAAAAGGACTAGATTTTTTAGTGGCCTATGTATATGAGTAGTTGGTTGACCTTTATATGTATGGTAGAGAACTCACAAAAGTGAAGAGGTGTGTCAAATTCCATGAGTTTTGTTTCAGTGACTTGTAAGGGCAAGAAAAATAATTAGTGGCTGTAATTATTTTTCCTTTGTAGTGGATTTGTTGGTGGAGTAGGCTTACGTCGAACCGCGTTAAATTTTGTATTCTTTATTTTGAGTGGGTTTGCTTTTCACAAAAAGTGGTATCAAAGTTGTGGTTCAAGATGTCAAAGATGGCGAGCACAAAATTTGAGGTGGAGCTGTTCAATGGGAAAATTAATTTTAGTATGTGGCAAGGCATCGTGAAGGATGTTCTTGCACAACAAGGGTTAATCAAATTATTAAACGAAAAGCAACCGGCGACCGTAAAAGGTGATAATTTGGAAGAGCTTCAACAAAGGGCAATAAGTGTGATTCAATTAACGTTAGCCCCTGATGTGAAGTACAATATTTTGAAGGAGACTTTGCTAGTTATTTTGTGAAAGAAATTAGAGAGTTTGGACATGTTAAAGTCACTCACAAATCACTTGTACTTGAAGAAGGAGTTGTACTAACTCAAAATGGATGAAGGTACTAATGTGAGGGATCACCTTAGTGTTTTTAATAAATTAATTACCTAACTGGCTAGTGATGGCATGAAGGTGGATAAAGAAGATAAAGCCCTCTTGCTTTTAACCTCTCTCCCACAATGTTATAAAAGCTTAATGATAACCCTAATAGTTGGGAAGGAGACTTTGAAGGTGGAGGAGGTTACCGCAGTTATATTGGATGATGAGAAGTTCAAGAAGACAGGTAATAACAATGAAGATAGAGCTTTTATTGCTAGTTCTAATCGTGGTAGAAGCAATCCACATGAAAATAATTGGAGAAAGAATAGTAGATTAAGCTCGAGACCATAAGTAAACCTTAAAGATAGAGAATGCTACTACTATCATGAGAAGGGCTACATTCAATACCATTGTATGAAGATGAAGGAAGATATTGTAGAGTTTAAAAATTATAAAAAGAGTAATGGAAAAGAAAAAAAAAAGGAACTGTTGCAATTGTAAATAATGATGGTATTGGCAGTGAATGTTTGAATGCGGATGATGATAAGGAAAAGGCAAAAGACCCATTACCAGATGAGTGGTTAATGAAATTTGCTTGCCCATTCCATATTTGCTCAAAGAGGGAGTAGTTTGATGTGATTGAAGAGAAGAAAGGATGAAAAGTAAAACTAGCCAATAGGAACAAAATAGTGGTCAAAGGTGTTAGCAGAGTAAAGATCAAGTTACATGGTGATTGTGTAGAATTATTAGATGAAGTGAGGTATGTTTCTAAATTCGAAAGAAACTTAATTTCCTTAGGTAAGTTGGATTCTTTGTGTTATGGGTTTTCAATTCAAGTGGAGTCATAAGAGTTAATCGAGATGCTCTTGTGATCATAAAGGGTGAACAGATTGGTGCAAAGAATCTTTATAAATTGTAAGGAAGCACATTGTTTGGAAGAATGCAAGTTGAGGCAAGAGAAAGCATCAACAATCAAGAGTACAAAGAAGTACCCTGGAGAAAAATTGACTTTTGCAGAAGTTGTGAAAACTAATTTTCTTTGACTTGGAGGTGGATACTAATTATTGTGCATCGTAAAAGTGTGTAAACTGTAAAGAAATAAAGCAAACATATAAAATACTAATATTTGCATGGTTTACCCTCTCAACATAGGGCTACATCCATGGCATGCTATCTTCCACTATAATCAATAATAAATCATTGTTACAAGCTTAAAACTATACTACCCATCAATCCAATTACACTCAAAAGAACCCATACTATATAATTGCTTACAGTAAATGCATTAGTTAGTCCTCTTAGTCTTATTTAGACATAACCCAATATATTTACTACTTTAACTACTACACCACAAAGAGTATTTTCAACTACATTTAGAAGAGCCCTCTCATCAATGGACAATAATTCCTTCCTCTTGAATTCTATGTCCTTTCTCCATGTTAGGCCGAAGCCTCTCTCCCTCAATGGGACGACAATGGGAAAGAGCCCCTTATCCATGGGCATAGCCACTCTCCATGGGCAAAGCCACTCTCTTCAATGGCCAAAAACATTCTTTATGGCAAAAAGCCACTCACTATGAGCAAAGACAAATTAATCTTTCCACAATACTTCTATTTATAGTGTTAGTCACTTAGTCCTAATTTAATTAAGAATCTCACTCAATTTAGGAATAACATTAAAGTATGAGTTCTACTATATATATTAAATATATTCCTCTATCCTATTGAGGAATATTTCTCCCACTCAAATTAGAAAAAAGTCTTCTAAATCAACTAGGATTGTGACTCATAAATCTAATAATATATATATATATATATATATATATATATATATATATATATATATATATATATATATATATATATATATATATATGTATATATATGTAGAGAGAGAGAGATTTCTAAAGGTTCAAGAGAAAGTGCCTGTTTAGAGATAAAGATTGAAAAGGGACAGAAAATAATAATAATGGATGAACAATTTACATAGTGTTAAATAAAAATATAATATTATTATGTACTGCGGAAGCCTGTAAACTACAAAGAATCAAAGCAAACACATAAAACAATAATATTTACGTGGTTCACCCTCTTAACATAGGTTTACATCCACGGATATGCCATCTTTTACTATCATCATATAATAATCATCATTACAAGCTCCAAGCTATGCTATCCATCAACCCAATTACACCCAAGAGAACCCATATTACATAAATGCTCATAGTAAATACATTAGTATTCCTTTTAATCTCCTCTAGACATAATACAATATATTTACTACTTTGACTACTATATCATGAAGGGTATCTTCAACTGCATGGGCAAGAGTTTTCACACCAATTTACAAGAATTCCTTCATCTTGAATTCTATGTTCTTTTTCCACCTTTGGCTGAAGCCTCTCTCCACTGCAATAGGTAAAAGCCCCTCTTCAATGGGCAAAGCCAAATCCTTAGCAATTGGCAAAGCCCCTCTTTGCAATGGGTGATAGTCTCATTCCATGATCTAAAGGCCACTCTCTTCAATAGGCGAAGCCACTCTCCATGGGCAATGCAACTCTTCAATAGACGAAGCCATTCTCCATGGGCAAAGCCACTCTCCATGGGTGAAGCCACTTTCCATGAGCTAAGCCCCTCTCAGTGGGCAAAGCCAAATAACCATTTCACTATTATCCTATTTATAGTATTAATGTCTCAATCTTAATCTGATTAGGTGTTTCACTCAATTTAGAAATAACGCTAAAATAAAAATTCTACTATATATAGGAAATATTCTTCCATCCTATTGAGAAATATTTCTTCCACTCAAATTGGAAAAGTTCTTCCAAATTAACTAGGATTTTGCTTGAATATTGAAGTCACCAACTATTGCTCATATGTGATCCATTCATGGTGTCGTCCTCATCTTTTGTATCAAATTGAGCTTCTATGAGGTGTAAGCAACCAAATCCACCACTGCATGGCTTCAAGTGTGGCACAATGGCAGTTAAGTTATGCTTGTTATTCTTGAATCTCTACAGAACAATGAGGAAAGCGAGTCATGTTCGTGAAATAAGGGAAAAACTAGGAAATTACGTAAAGTATAATTTTAAATGTGGTATGATATTATTAAATTCTCATAGGAATCATAAATTAGCAAGAAGCTGGGGTGCCCCTCCTTTCTTCATGTTAAGAAAATTCCTTTATAATTTGATTTAAATCGAATTAATCATTCAAGTTGAATTGATTTAAAAATTTTGATTCAATTTTCTATACAAGTTAGTTTATTTTGATTTAATTTTAAAAGTTTTAAAGAATAATTTCATTAATCTTTTCAAATGTTAAATATAATTTAAGAAAATGGAACTGAATCTAGGGGTGGCCACGGTCCGGTTTCGAATCAAAACCGAACCGAAACCGGTTCAGTTAAAACCAGACCGAAACTGGTGAAAACTGGAACCAGCTTCAAACCGGACCAAAACCGTTCTTCTATGGTTTGGTTCAGGTTCATAATTTTTAGAAACCGTGAACCGGCGGTTCCGAACCGGATTGAACTGACGACTCCGAACCGGACCAAACCGGTGATTTAAATACAAAAAAATTTAGTAAATACTTCACTCTACTCCTAATTCATATATATATATATATCATTAATTCTCTACACAATTATTCTCTACACTCTCTTTAATTCTTAATACTCTTTCAATTTCTTTCAAATTTTCTAAATAATTATTTTCTACACTCCTTTTAATTATCAGTACTTTCACAATTTCTCTACTTTATTATTTTTATGCTCACTGAAATTTTTAATACGATCTCAATTACTCTGTTATTATTTTATATCTTCAATAAAATTTTCAATACCCTCTATTTTGATTTTTTTTTCTTTTATATTTTTTTAATTATCAATTATCATATAATTTTTTAAAAAAGGGTAAGTAATATTCAATTCAACTCAATTCAATTAAACTTTTATCCAAAAAATTTATTGGGGTCGGTTATATGTATTCTCTTTCTCCACTCTAAACGATTTTGGGTTAAATCCTCGAAAATGTGTAATGCTTCTAGGTCATGTTGTACTATTCTCCTCCAAGTCTGTTTAGGCCTACCTATTATTTTCTTTCTATCCTCAATCCAATATGCTCTACTTGTTTAATTGGAGCTTTCCTATGTCTATGCTTCACATGACCAAACAACCTCAATCTCCTTTCTCTCAATTTATAACTGAAAATTTTGATTCCTCTAAGTCCTAAACGGATATATAGGCAAAATTAAGTTCATGCTTTTTCTAATTTTTTTTAAATTAATTTTATCTCTTGTTTTTTAATATGTTCAAGTTTTTGCTTATTAAATTTTTCTTAAAAATAAGTTATTTTTATTCTTATTTTTCTTATTTTATTTTGATTAAAAGATTTCTAAGAAAAATTAAAATATTTTTACAAATATAACTTAAATTCTAAATCAATAAAATTTTTCTCTAATTTTTTCCTTTAAGTTGCTCTTAAATCGCCCATAAACCGCTTTCAAACCGTCTTGAACTGTCATTTTTCGAACTGTCCTTTAAACCGTTTTAAACCGGGGCTCGAACCGGAACCGGCGGTTCAAAAATCGTCTTCCAAACCGTCCCATGACGGTTTGATTTAGGTTCATGATTTCATTGAACTTGAACCGATGGTTGAGGAACCATAACCGGCGGTTCCTGAACCGTGGCCACCCCTAACTGAATCAAAATATTAAAAAAGCGGTCTTAGTTTGTCAAATAGGGACTATTTATAGCCCAATGCTGGAGCCCTGCAGCCTAGGCTCACCCTTTACTTTCTTTAGTTTGTTTCCCATCATAAAAATGAGCCAAAGCAAGATTGAGAGAAGATTAAAGAGCACCTTAGCCCTCGCCATTTACTACCTCTTGTTCCTCCATCTCTCGTAGTCTTCTTGTTGAAATCGTTGTATCAAAGTAATAAATCAGAGAAAAAAGAATCTCCCAAATCCATATTATTTTTTTCATTTCCTACTTTTCCCTTTAGCCAAATACCCTCACAAAAAGGAAAAATATCCAAAATTGTTCCTTGTCTGTGGTCGACGAAGACATTACAGAGGCCCATACAGTAGAAGCAGTGCATGTCGATTCCCAGATGTCAGTGCATGCCGAGTCAAGTTAAGTCAGTGATTTTATTTGTTTTTTTTTTTTTTTTTTTAGTTTTTAATTTTTTAAGTTTGAAACTGAACTAATTATTTGCTCATCCCAAAAATCTCCACCCGCTATAAACCTAGAATCCTAATTTGAATTATAATAAAAAAAATCATACTAAATATATTTAAGTCTTGAATGCATCAATCCCAACAAGAGATCATACTGTAATTCTCCTCTAAAATGCTATATATTCTACTTAGGAATAATTTGGTTAATAAACATATAAAGTAATAAATGTGGAATGCGATTATACAAAAATTTTATCCAAATATAGGCAATAATTTTATTACAATTATAAACTCGTAAAGTGTAAATAGAGTCACTGCTTATTATAGAACCTGCCACTTCACAAAAAATCCTATATAGACACAATACCAATTTCAAATTGTAGAAGCAAAGGAAATATCAAATACAGAATAAAAAAAACAGCCGATAAAACACACCCACAGACACACCGCCAATAAAAGGAGCCAATACTACCAATGTTTGAGCTTAATATAGTGATTTGATGGAACATATGGTTTGTATCAAAGTCATAATCAGTAGCAGTGTCGCAATAACAGTTGCAGTACCTCTCCAAAGATTGCTGAAATATACGAGTTTGAGGGTTGCCTTCCTATGATTATAGGGATCCTCATAGTGTTCATTCAACTGTCTACAAATATTATTGTAATTAGACCCATAGATCTCAACTCCTTTGCAAAGATTGTTAATCAAATTGGCCATCATTTTGTTGCTACCTAGCCAGTGAATAATTACTCCTGCCTCAGTTAGCAAATCCACATCTTCTGCAGTGTTGATAAGATGATCCATCAGAAAAATGTAATTGCAGATATAACTTTCACATTGATAATGGCACTGCTCTAATGCCATGACGTTTTTAAGCACAGTTTCAAAGTTTTCATCGACTTCAAGGATTGGCATTTTCAACACACCACTTTCAAAATTTATGTCTAGCAAGGACTTACAGCCTTCTGCCACCTTAAACACTACTCCTGCTTGATGCAGTTTACTTGCACTATACTTGAGCTTGATCCGATAAGAATCCCATGTCCAGTTTTGAGGTGCACCACACAAAATGTATCTCATCAAACCAACAAAATGCAACATTTTGTCATCCTCCAAGGAATTAAAAACTTGATTTTGATTGTCTATCAGGAAGCAGTCGCATACAAGCTTAAAAAATTTTTCTTTTTCTTTCAATTCTGCATATAATATGTCAAGAACAAAATATGGTAGCTGATTTTCAAGCAGAAACAAATCCAGTAACACCATTTTTCTCAACACAGGTTGAACAATTATAAAATCATTTATATATCTAGGATTTAGGCCTCTCAACACAAACTCGATGATAAACACCGCATCAAACAAGACCATGTATAAAAATTCGTCAGAAGGAGGGTAGTAGTCTGCATAACAATTGCGTATATGCTCTTCATGGTTTATAATAATGCGAAACAAATCACTTGCTTGCAAGTTCTTTTTTGTCTTCTTACTTACCCTTTTACAGAATGCATCCATATATATGTGTTTTTGCATTTCCATCATCTCCAATTTGGGATTTCCAAAATGAATAGGGCCGATAGAAATTACTTGAGGAATGTAGGCTACCTGATTTGTTTTGGGAATTGTAGTGGAAATCCTGTATATACAAATCTTAGGCGGCAAAGGAATCTCCTGGCTATCGGGGACTAGTCTTTCACTTTCTTGTTCATCCATTTGAATTCCTTGTAGAGTGATTTCCATGTCATTTCTATCCATCTATCAAACGTTTCCGTACCCTGCACCAAAAACTGGAATCAATTAATTAAATGCATGGACTTATTTTCGGCTAGAGAAATGGTAGAGAATGAGTAATTTTTTCTTAAAAAAAAAAGGTGATGGTATTATCCGTATGTTATCAATATGAGTGAGACAAGAGCACTTAGAATTTGTATAATTAGGAATCTATTAGTTTAAAAATAAAACTGTAGCTATAAAATAATTCATAATTAAAATTAAGAGTGTCACAAAATTGTTTAAATAAATTTCAAGTGTCAATTTATATATTTAGCCAAATAAATAACTATTTACAAAAATTTATCAATTCAATTTGGTTTAATCTTAAAAAACTTAGACCAAATTTTACGTACATTTTGTTTCTAATTTTGTCTAATCCTTTTGAGTTTAATAAGTTTATCTTGATTTAGAAGAAAGAGTAGTTATTTGATTTTTCCCAGGATCTCCCACAAGATATGGAAAGAGTAGTTATTTGATTTGTCCAAGGATCTCCCACAAGATATCAGTCTTAATTCCTTCTCTAGTAACTAGGATTAGGGTTTTTTGGGTTCCCTTTGTGGGATTTTTGTAGTTTTCAACTCCCTCATTGTTGTAAAGTGTTGCGTGTATTGGATTTATGGTCTTCTTTGTCTTTTTTTTTTTTTTTTTTTCTTTATGATGGCAAGTGATCTTGACTAGTTGTGGGAGAGGTTCACTCTCACTGATGAGGAGGCAACTATGATGGCTATCAATGGTAATCTAAGGATTAGAAACAAATATAAATGCTACCTTGTAGGTAGAGTTGTTTCACAAGCAATAATGGCTTATCATAAGCGATGTATGGAGCTTGGAGATTGTCTTGATAGTTTACCATTCAAGTGCTTAGTGAAGGACATTTTGTTTATGAGTTTGAAGACAACGGAAATAGGGATCAGGTTCTAAGGGAGGGCCATGGCATTTTAATAAACAATTGATGTTGGTCAAAAGGATATATTGGTTAGAATAAACATTTAATATAGTGATGAATGTTGCTTCTTTTTAGACTTAAGTGTGCAATCTTCCTTTTAACTACAAGACTCGTGAGGTTATTCATCGTTTGGCATCTATTATGGGGGTTTTACATGAGTCTAATGAAAGGGATATGCAAACATAAGGTCAGATGGTATGGCTTTAGGTTGAGATCAATATTATAAAGCCTTTGAAATGAGGTGTTTGGTGCTAAATGGTTCTAGCTCTAGCTTAAAGTGTGGGTGTATTTTTGCTATGAAAGGTTACTTGATTTTGTTATGGGTGTGGATACTTGGATCATAATCTGGATGGATGTAAGAGTGGTTACACATATAGGGTTAAGGATAAGCTGCCATATGAGCCAAGTTTACATGCTTCCTTTGATTACACGAAACTATTTAATAGAGAGTAACCATGGCTGGATGGTTATTTTTGGTAAGGGAGTAGCTTCATCTCTAGATACATCTCATGCAGAACATAAATTGCACTTTTCATACTCCTATAGCGAGTCTGTAACACCCTAGGCAAATCCCACATCGGCAAAACATGGGAGAGATGCTGGGTTTATAAGTTGGCCGTTCGTAACCCCTAGTGACGCGTTTTAAAATCGTGAGGGCTTTGGCCCAGAGCGGACAATATCACTAGTGGGCGGGGCCGTTACATTTGTGGTATCAGAGCCGCTCCGCGTGCAACCTTGAGCGATGGTGGGGCAAACCTCAGCGAGGACGCTGAGTCCCATAAGGGGGGTGGATTGTAACAGCCTAGGCAAATCCCACATCGGCAAAACACGGGAGAGATGCTGGGTTTATAAGTTGGCAGTTCGTAACCCCTAGTGACGCATTTTAAAACCGTGAGGGCTTCGGCCCAGAGCGAACAATATCACTAGTGAGCCAGGCCGTTACAGAGTCAGCGTCTATAGGAGTTACATATGATGGTGTAGATGGCGGGGATATGTAGAAGGAGGTTTCTGAACATGATGTGAATACAACCCTCATTACACATGCAATATGCATTCATAGATTTTAATAAATAATTAGTAAAGACTGACTTTTGCTCTAAGGTAAGCCCAGGTGGAGAAAGTGTCGAACACCTTCCCTCTCTCCAATCCATTATCCCAAATCTAGGTCTTATTAGGCTTATGGTTAAAAAGATAGTAGATCTTCGCAAGGGGTAAGTTACCACCTACGTCCTTTTTATTCGATTTGTTTGGTGACACTTTTCCTCTGCCCTAATGATGTTAATATCCAAGCATTATAGTAGTGGTATGGGAAACTGATGCTTGGACCCCCTAAGATTGGTTGCACACTTATATGCTTAGTGCCATGAGTTTAGTGAAATTCTGAGGAGGTTGAATGTTTAATTTGTCTTATTGATTTGTTGTTCATCATTGTATTAACAACTACTATTATATTTGTGACTCCAAATCCTAGTGTATTTGGAAAACATATTTTCCTAATTTGAGTGAGAGAAATATTCCTCAGTATAAGAGAGAAATATTTTTACATAGAGTATAACTCCTATTTCAATGTTATTTTTAAATTGAGTGAGATATTAATTAGATTAGGATTGAAGTAATTGATAAGGAGTGGCTTTGCTTATAGAGAGTGGTTTTACACATGGAGAGGGACTTTGCTCATTGCAGAGAGTGGTTTTGTCAATTGCTAGGGAGTGGCTTTTCCCATTGAGAGGGACTTTTGCCTATTCCATAGAGTGGGTTTGCTAATTAATAAAGAGTTGCTTCACCTATTGATGAGGGGCTTCTGCCCATTATAGTCCCATGGAAGGACATTGAAGGGATTAAACTATAAATAGGAGTATGGTAAAATGTTATTTGGTTTTACCAATTACTGAGGAGTGGTTTTACCCATGAAGAATGGCATTGCCCATGTAGAGGTGCTTCGCCCAATGTAGAGAGTGGCTTTGCCCATGGAGAGGGGCATTCACCCATTACAGAGAATGGCTTGAACAATTGTTGAAAAGTGGTTTTACCCATTAATAAGAGGCCCTTACCCATTGTAGTCCTATAGAGGGAGATAGGTTTTGATAAGTATAGAAAGGGCATAGTCCAAAAGGAAAAGACTAGCGTCCATTGCAATCATGCAAAAGGAAATAGGTTGCGGGCTAAGGTGGAGAAAGGGTATAAAATTCAAGAGGGAGGAATTCTTATCCATTGGTGCATAATGTAATTAGAGTAGTAATTATATATATTGGGTTATATTTAAAAGAGACTTAGAGAGACTAAATAATATATTTAATATGAGTAGTTATGTAGTGAGGGTTCTTTTGGCTATAATTGGGATGATAGGCAATTGCCTTTAAGCTTGTAATTGATGATAATTTAAAGATAGTGGATGATGGTATTCCTAGGGATGCAGCCTTATGTTGGGATGGTGAACCATGTAAATTTTGTTATTGTGGTTGTTTGCTTTGTTTTTTTCCAATTTATACACTTTCGTGGTGCATAAAAAGTGGTATTAAGCTTGGGATAATCTTGATGACTTTGGATAAAGGTGGAGCTACATGCTGCGACATATAAAAGTCACACATGTAACAATGGTAATTCAAACTCAAGATAGTAGAGAGATGAAATTGAGGTGGAGCACATGATGCAAAAACAAGACAGTTTATGACGCAAAGATTTTTAAAGAAAGAAGCAAGTTACATTTAAGGTGAAGACCGAAGAGTTAAAGATTTGAAGGATTCAAGCGCAAGCATGAAGATTTGATGATTGAAGACGCCAAAGAATTTTGAGGTATGCATTGGTTGATGGATTTTGAATCAAGATGGAGATTGTCATATACGTGACTCAAAATCCTTATGCATTTGGAAGATATATTTTCCTAATTTGAGTAGGAGAAATATTCCTTAACAGTATGGAGGAATACTTTCTATGTAGAGCAGAACTCTTAATTTAATATTATTCCTAAATTGAGTGAGATTTCTAATTAGATTAGGATTGAAGGGATTAGGCTATAAATAGGAGTATAGTAAAAAATTATTTTGTTTTGTCAATTGCTAAGGAGTGGCATTGCCCATGAAGAATGGCTTTGCCCATGCAGATGTTCTTTACCCATTGTAGAGAGTGGCTTTACCAATTGCTAAGGAATGACTTTGCCTAAGGAGATAGGCTTTCACCAATTATAGAGGGTGTTTTTATCTATAGCTGGGCAATGGCTTTATACATTGATGAGAGGCTCCTGCCCATTACAGTTCCATAGAGGGAGAGAGGTTTCAATAAGTGAGGAAAGGGCATAGTCCAAAAGGAAGAGACTATTATCCATTGCAATCCCATAGGGGAAATGGGCTTCAGCCTAAGGAGGAGAAAGGATATAAAATTAAAGAGGATGGAATTCTTATCCATTGAGGTATAATGTAGTTAAAGTACTAAGTATATATATTATGTTATGTCTAGAGGAGACTGAGAGGGATTAACTAATATATTTACTATGAGCAGTTATATAATAAGGGTTCTCTTACGTGTAATTAGGATGATGGCTATTTAGCTTTAAGCTTATAATTGATAATAATTTGAATATAGTGGAAGCTGACATGCCCGTGGATGTAGCCATATGTTGAGATGCTGAACCATGTAAATTTTGTTGTTATGGTTGTTTACTTTATTTTTTTGCAATTTATACGCTTTTGCAACGCATAACAAGTGATATCAAGCTTGGGATGATCTTGCTAAGTTTGGATAAAGGTGGCGCTCCATGCTACGACATGTAGAAGTTGCACATGCAACAATTGTAATGCAAACTCTAGATAGTGGAGAGTTGAAATTGAGGTAAAGCTCTTGATGCAAAATCAAGATAGTTTATGACGCGAAGATTTTAGAAGAAAAAAGCAAGTTACATCCAAGATGAAGTTTGGAGAGTTAAAGATTTGAAGGGTTCAAACATAAGATGGAGATTTGATGATTGAAGACACCAAAGAATTTTGAGATATGCAATGGTTGATGGATTTTGAGTCAAGATGGAGATTGTTAGATTTGTAACATAAAATCCTTATGGATTTAGAAAACATATTTTGCTAATTTGAGTGGAAGAAGCATTCCTCAAATAGAATGGAGGAATATTTTCTAAATAGAGTAGAATTCTTATTTTTTATGCCATTTCATAAATTGAGTGTGATTTTTTAATTAGATTAGGATTGAAGGGATTAAACCATAAATAGGTGCATGGTAAAAAGTTATTTGGCTTTTGCAATTTCTAAGGAATGGCTTTGTCCATGAAGAGGGGCTTCACCTATTATAGAAAGTGGCCCATTACAGAGAGTGGCAATGTCAATTTTTGAGGGGTGGCTTTGCCAATGGAGAGGGGCTTTTGCTTATTACAAAGAGTGGCTTTACCAATTATTAAGGAGTGGCTTTACTTAATAATGAGGGGCTCTTGCCCATTGCAGTTTTGTTGGGGGAGAGAGTCTTCAGTAGGTGAGAAAAAGGCATAGTCCAAAACGGAAAATACTATTGTCCATTACAATCCCATGGAAGGAAATAAGCCTTGGCCTAAAATGAAGAAAAGGTATAGAATTCAAAAGGAAGGAATTCTTGTCAATTATTCTATAATGTTTTTATAGTAAGTATATATATATATATATATATATATATATATATATATATATATATATATATATATATATATATATATATATATATTAAGTTATGTCTATAAGAGAATGAGAGGAACTAACTAATATATTTATTATGAGCAGTTATGTAGTAAGGGTTCTTTTGGGTATAATTGGGATAATGGATAGTTAGCTTTAAGCTTGTAATTGATGATTATTTAAAGATATTGGAAGATGGCATGCTCATGGATGTAGTCCTATGTTGAGATGATGAACCACGTAAATTTTGTTGTCATGGTTGTTTGCTTTGTTTCTTTATAGTTTACATGTTTTCGTGGTGCACATCAAGTGCTATCAAGTTAGGGATGATCTTGGTGAGTTTGGATAAAGGTGGAGTTGCATGTTGCAACATGTAGAAGTCGCACATGCAACAATGGTAATGCAAACTCAAGATAGTGGAGAGTTGAAATTGAGGTTTAGCTTAATGCAAAATCAAGATAGTTCATGATGTAAATATTTTTAAAGAAAGAAGCAAGTTACATTCAAGATAAAGATCGGAGAATTAAATATTTGAAGGGTTCAAGCTCAAGCATGGAGATTTGATTATTAAAAACACTAAAGAATTTTGAGGTATGCAATGGTTAATGGATTTTGAGTCAAGGTGGAGATTGTTAAATTTGTGACTCAAAATCCTTATGGATTGGTAAGACATATTTTCTTAATTTGAGTGGGAGAAATGTTCCTTAATAGGATGGATGAATATTTTTCATATAGAGTAGAACTCTTTTTTTAGTATTATTACTAAATTGAGTGAGATTCCTAATTAAATTAGGATTAAAGGGATTAAGCTATAAATAGGAGTATGGTAAAAAGTTATTTGGCTTTACCAATTGCTAAGGAGTGGCTTTGTCCATGAAGAGTGGTTTTGCCCATGGAGAAGGGCTTCGCCCATTATAGAGTGGCTTCGCCAATTGCTAAGGTACTTTCACCCATTGCAAAAAGTGGCTTTACCAATTACTGAGGAGGGGCTTTACCCATTAATGAGGGGCTCCTGCCCATTATAGTCCCATGGAGGGAGAGAGGCTTCAACAAGTGAAGAAAGGGCATAGTCCAAAAGGAAGAGACTATTGTCCATTGCACTCCCATGGAGGGAAATATGATTCGATGTAAGGTGGAGAAAGGGTATAGATTTCAAGAGGAGGGAATTTTTGTCCATTGGTGTATAATGTAGTTAAAGTAATAAGTATATATATTGAGTTATGTCTAAAGGAGACTGAGAGGGACTAATATATTTACTATGAGCACTTATGTAGTGAGGGTTATCTTGGGTGCAATTGGGTGATGGATATTTAGCTTTATGCTTGTAATTGATGATTATTTGAAAATTATGGAAGATGGTATGCCGTAGATGTGGCCCTATGATGAGAGGGTGAACCACATAAATTTTGTTGTTATAGTTTGTTTTATTTCTTTGCAATTTACATGCTTCTATGGTGCACAACAAGTACAATCAAGCTTGGGATGAGCTTGGTAAGTTTGGATGAAAATGAAGTTGCATGCTATGACATGTAGAAGTTGCCCATGCAATAATGGTAATGCAAACTTAAGACAATGGAGAGTTGAAATTGAGGTGGGGCTCTTGATGCAAAATCAAGATAGTTTATGATGCAAAGATTTTTGAAGAAAGAAATAAGTTACATTCATCATGAAGATGGGACAGTTAAAGATTTGAAGGGTTCAAGCTTAAGCATAGAGATTGGATAATTGAAGACCAAAGAATTTTGAGGTATGCAATAGTTGATGGATTTTAAGTCAAGGCAGAGATTATGAGATTTGTAACTCAAAATCCTTGTGGATTTGAAAGACATATTTTCCTAATTTGAGTTGGGGAAATTTTTCTCAATAAGATAAATGAATATTTCCTATATAGAGTAGATATCCTATTTTGTTGTTATTCTTAAATTGAGTGAGATTCCTAACTAGATTAGGATTGAAGGGATTAAAACTATAAATAGGAGTATGATAAAAAGCTATTTGGCTTTTGCCAATTATTGAGTAGTGGCTTTGCCCATGAAAAGTGGCTTTGCCCATGAAAAGTGGCTCTGTCCATAGATAAGGGCTTTGCCTACTACAGAGAGTGGCTTAGCCAATTGCTAAGGAGTAGCTTTCGCCGATTACAGATAGTGGCTTTACCAATTACTGAGAAGTGGCTTTACCCATTAATGAGGGTCTCTTACACATGGATTATGGGACCTTGCCCATTGCAGTCCCTTGGAGGAAGAGATGCTTGGACAAGTGAAGAAAGGGCGTAATCGAAGAGGGAAAGATGGTTGTCCATTGCAATCCCATGGAGGACAATGGGCTTTGGCCTAAGGTGAAGAAAGGATATAGAATTCAAGAGGAAGAAATTCTTATTCATTGGTAAAAGGGCTTTTTCCCAAGTTATCAAAGAGACCCTTTGTGGTGTATAATGTAGTTAAAGTAGTAAGTATATTGTATTATGTATAGAATAGACTGAAAGGGACTAACTAATATATTTATTATGAGTAGTTATTCAGTGAGGGTTCTCTTGGGTATAATTGGAATGATTGGTAGTTAACTTTAAGCTTGTAATTGATGATTATGTGAAGATAGCGAAAGATGATATGCCCATGGATGTAGCTATATGGTAATAGTGTAAAACACGTAAATTTTATTATTGTGGTTGCTTGATTTGTTTCTTTGTATAATTTACATGCTTTTATGATACACGACAACTACCTTATGATTGAGATTTTCAATTTGGACTGCCACTTGAATTTTTCAGTATGTTTCCTTAATATTTCCCCCTCCTCTCTTATGACCTCCTACAAATCAATTGATATCCTTTTGGCTGGCATACTCATAACAAAGCATGCATAGAACAAGCTAGCTAACTTTGAAAATGAAGTTATGGAACCATCACTTAGCCTTGAGTACCATTATGCCACACCCTACCAAAAAGTTGAAAAAACTTACAAAGTGTTAAATTGTCATTAGACTAAGACCCTGTTTGGTTTAATTCTATGATAAAATTCATTTCATTTTAAATAAATTCTATTATAGAATTCATTTACAAATGAATTCCTTTGTTTGGCATTTTCTATTAAATATGGAATTTATTTCAAATAAAATGAATGTTGTGTTTAGTATGAGTGAAGAATTCAATTCATTTTTTTTTTTTTGAAAATACCCTTCTATATTTATTATTGCATACATCATTTTTTTTGCTTTTTCTATAATCTAATGTATATCAATATATGAAGGGGAGAACGTTAGCAATGCCCAAAATACCCTTTATGATTTATATTATTTATGAAAATACCAATAAAAATGTATCTATAGTGACAATGTATGTAGTTGTCGCTAATGACATAAATAGCAATGGAAAACCGTCGCTAATTACCTTTGGTGTAAATCCCTATTGGCATAGCCTGGTACATTTTTCTGTTCCGGTGATCGGTATCGGTCTAGACAATTAATAGAATTAGAATCACATCTAAGACACCTAGATAAGTCCTAAATACAAATAATTAGTAATTTCTAAATAGTTAAGTATAAAGAAGAAAAATAAAGTATAAGAAGTTAAATGAGCCGGGAGTCACAGCGAAGGGTGACCTTCTCGGAAATGACTGCGAGGTCAGTCTAAACTCAATTTTCAAACTAAAAAATGTGACTCTGCGGTCCTTAGGACTATTCCGAACACAGTGGAAAAGAAAAAATCACGAAAAAGAATTTTTAAGTAGGTCAAATAATTAAGTCAGGGATCTAGAAGAAATATCGAATAACTTGCAAACCGGATTGAACCAGCGAAGGGCAATTTGGTCAATTCACCCCTAGAGCTGACTCCTGACCTAACTGTCCAATAAAATTAGAGAAAAAAAAATTTCAGGATCAAGAATTAAATTAAAGAAGTAAATGGAAAAGAAATGAAAAAGAAATGAAAAATCAAAAATTAAAAAGTTTTATGACAACACCATGACACAATAAATGTTAATTTCTAAAATTTGAAAATTGGGAGATAATTTAACATAAAAAGGAGCCAATTAAAATTTGAAGAAAAGAAATTCATTTTTCTTCTTTCCTTCTTCTTGCCGACTTCATCTCTTCCTCTCATCTCTCTCATTTTCTTCTTCCACCATGAAAGCTTATGTTAAGCTCTCAAAACCCTAAAAACCCCCATTAATTTCACAACTCCCTTAAGAAAAAATTTCCCTTGAGCTTTGATTTTAAGATTGAAGTAAAAAAAAAAAAAAAAAAAAAAAAAAAAAAAAAGGAAATTTGAAGGATTGGAGGAAGTGGAAATTCACAAATTTAGGTAAGTCCATTTTCTCTTTTAAATTAAGTATTATGAATGGATATGAGGCTGAATAAGTGTGAATTGCATGGAAAATATGAAAAATCATGCTTGTTAGGAGTCATAAAAAAATTCGGTAGCCATGAGATTGAGTGGAGATGATATGTTTTAGTGTAATAAATTATGTATATAAGTTCAATGGAAGTAGTTGTTATGCTTAGAATGTTTCAATTTCATGAATTGTGCAAATTAAAAAAATTAGGGTTCTTGGAATTGAAATTGGGAGAAAAATTGTAGAAAATGGTCAATGGATGTTGTAATGGCCCGGCCCACTAGTGATATTGTCCGCTCTGGGCCGAAGCCCTCACGGTTTTTAAAACGCGTCAATAGGGATTACAAACCATCAACTTATAAACCCAGCATTTCTCCCGTGTTTTGTCGATGTGGGATTTGCCTAGGGTGTTACAATCCACCCCCCTTATGGGACTCAGTGTGCTCGCTGAGGTTTGCCCCACCATCGTTCAAGGTTGCACGCGGAGCGGCTCTGATACCACAAATGTAATAGCCCGGCCCACTAGTGATATTGTCCGCTCTGGGCCGAAGCCCTCATGGTTTTAAAATGCGTCAATAGGGGTTACGTGTAATAGCCCGGTCCACTAGTGATATTATCCGCTCTGGGCCGAAGCCCTCACGATTTTAAAACGCGTGACTAGGGGTTACGAACCACCAACTTATAAACCTAGCATCTCTCCCGTGTTTTGTCGATGTGGGATTTGCCTAGGGTGTTACAATCCACCCCCCTTATGGGACTCAGCGTCCTCGCTGAGGTTTGCCCCACCATTGCTCAAGGTTGCACGCGGAGCGGCTCTGATACCACAAATGTAATGGTCCGGTCCACTAGTGATATTATCCGCTCTGGGCCGAAGCCCTCACGGTTTTAAAACGCGTCACTAGGGGTTACGAACCACCAACTTATAAACCCAGCATCTCTCTCGTGTTTTGTCGATGTGGGATTTGCCTAGGGTGTTACAATTATACCACAAATGTAATGGCTCGGCCCACTAGTGTTATTGTCCGCTCTAGGCCGAAGCCCTCACGGTTTTAAAACGCGTCACTAGGAGTTAGGAACCACCAACTTATAAACCCAGCATCTCTCCCGTGTTTTGCCAATGTGGGATTTTCCTAAGGTGTTATAATCCACCCCCCTTATGGGACTCAGCGTCCTCGCTGAGGTTTGCCCCACCATCGTTCAAGGTTGCACGCGGAGCGGCTCTGATACCACAAATGTAATGGCCCGGCCCACTAGTGATATTGTCCGCTCTGGGCTGAAGCCCTCACGGTTTTAAAACGCGTCAATAGGGGTTACGAACCACCAACTTATAAACCCAGCATCTCTCCCGTGTTTTGTCGATGTGGGATTTGCCTAGGGTGTTACAATCCACCCCCCCTTATGGGACTCAGCGTCCTCGCTGAGGTTTGCCCCACCATCGTTCAAGGTTGCACGCGAAGCAGCTCTGATACCATAAATTTAATGGCCCGGCCCACTAGTGATATTGTCCGCTCTAGGCCGAAGCCCTCACGGTTTTAAAACGCGTCACTAGGAGTTAAGAACCACCAACTTATAAACCCAGCATCTCTCCCATGTTTTGCCGATGTGGGATTTGCCTAGGGTGTTACATTACGAACCATCAACTTATAAACCCAGCATCTCTCCCGTGTTTTATCGATGTGGGATTTGCCTAGGGTGTTACAATCCACCCCCCTTAAGGGACTCAGCGTCCTAGCTGATGTTTGCCCCACCATCGTTCAAGGTTGCACGCGGAGTGGCTCTGATACCACAAATGTAACGGCCCAGCCCACTAGTGATATTGTCCGCTCTGGGCTGAAGCCCTCACGGTTTTAAAACGCGTCACTAGGAGTTAGGAACCACCAACTTATAAACCCAACATTTCTCCCGTGTTTTGTCGATGTGGCCATAAGCCTCACGGTTTTGTCCCATAGGTGGAATGGAGAACTTCCCAGGAGGTCACCCATCCTAGGATTTCTCTCAAGCGAGCACGCTTAACCCTGGAGTTCTTCCAACTCTTCAGGCCATTCCACCAAAAGGCGCCTCTAGTGATTAGTTCCCCCACTTTATATATCATTACTTTTTGAACCCAAGACCAACTTCGTGCTTTGCCGATGTGGGATTTGCCTAAGGGACCTTTCTCCCCCCCTTTCGGGACTCAGCGTCCTCGCTGAGGTTTGCCCCACCATCGCTCAAGAGGACACGTGAGCGGCTCTTATACCACAAATGTAATGGCCCAGCCCACTAGTGATATTGTCCGCTCTGGGCCGAAGCCCTCACAGTTTTTAAAACGCGTCAATAGGGATTACAAACCATCAACTTATAAACCCAGCATTTCTCCCATGTTTTGTTGATGTGGGATTTGCCTAGGGTGTTACAGATGTAAATGACCTTATTTGAGTTGAGAAATGGTCAATTGTGACCATTTGTGGTGTGTGTGAATTGTTAGAAATAAGTTTCAATTTGGATTGGTTAGGGTCAATATGCATGCAGCTTGACCTAGGTCCCTTTCAGGGATCAAAACTAAAAATTTACTAACCCAATTGATGTGAAGCCAATTGGGAATGAAACTAGACACAAAATGGACCATTTTGCATTTAGTAATCATGCCTAGAAAGTGACCATAACTTAGTGAACAATTAGGCCAAATCCAGAATTGGGCACATTGACCTGTACAAAAATAACCAAATGAACAATAGTCACGTAAATGACCATAACTTGGTCTACGAAGGTCCAAATGACCTAAATTTTATACCGATAGAGACCTGAGATATAGCCCTACAACTTTCATGAAGGAAACAAATCCAAATTTTGGCCATAACCTGTCCAAAAACTCACCTGCAGTCAGTATACAAAAATTGCCAAAATCCAGAAAATGCCCAGAATTCTGGTTAACACCAAATCTGGCTAGCTATATTTAAATGGCCATAACTAGGGCTACAAAACTCCAAATGGAGTGATTCAAAAAGGAAAATAAAGTTAAGACAATAAAGAACAACTTTTATGAAGAAAACTTAGTCAAATTACCACAGCAATATGACCAATAGAATAGTGAAAAACAGGATACCAAATCTGAAATTTTGGAAATTTTACCTAAGAGACTTAAAATTTGAGGAACCAACCAAAACCAACGAATTAGGTAACCAAAATGTGGTATATTGGTGAAATTAAAATTCTCATACCTATTAAGCACTAGAAAGTCAACAAATTGGCTTGAATAGTATCGTGAATAGTAATCCTGAAGTGCAAATTTTAAAGAATGTCAAGTTAAGCATATTAAAGCTAGATATAAATAGATTTGAATTTATTTTTGGACTTATAATAAATTATGATACTGAAACACCGTGAAATTGTGTGTTTCAGTCGAAAAGAATACCGGAAAAGAACCCGAGGCATCGAGTCAAGGTCAAGAGGCGACTCACATAAGGTTTGTGCACAATATAAATATCCTTTAAAATTCCTTTGCAAAGTGCATGAAATGATTTGTGGTTTACTTATATTGCAAAATAATGATTGAAATATACACTATACTTTTGATCTAAATTATTGGAAATTTGATGATATGTGATTTAATTGTCAGTAAATGTTTGATAAATTGTTAAGATAGTTTTGAAACCACAGTGTCATGACCATATATTTGAATGCCTCACTAGCATGACTAGTGGGAGGAATTAGTTTTGGATTTTGATTCCCTCTCTGGCTGAAGTATTGAGGTGTGTGCCAGTAGAGGAAGAAATTGAATGGGTACCCATAGTTTGAGCTAGCTAGCCTTGTGATTTCTCATAAGCCTCCGGCTATTGAGATGAGTATTGTTCTGACTGGCATGATATAACTGTGTGTTTTTATGAAATTTGTTTTGAAATTTCCTAAATGAAATTGTTTGGACTAAAAATTTATAAATCATGTTTTGTATCTGTTTTTCATGTTCAGTACCATATTTAAATAAATGTGATTTGAATTATGCATAAATGTTATTTTAGTATGTTGTGCACCACTGAGTCATAGTACTCAGCGATAGTTGTTATTGCTGTCACAGATAGAGATACTAGAGGAGCAGCAGAGTGAGCTGCTGAGGATCTTGGAGCCACATCCTTGAAATTTTGTTGGGTATATTTTATACTCTGATTGTAATATTTATTTCGCTGTATGTAAATATATGTACATGTATAAACTGCTCATGAGCAGTTACATAGATTTTGTAATAATATTAGTTTGGATTTTCTAATGTAAATTTTGGGTTGATGAATGTAAATTGTTTTTACTTTAATGAAAAATGAATGGAATTATTGATTATTATTTTGATGACAATTGAATTGAGAATTGTTTTGAATTTTGGAGTTTGAGAAAAATTGTGTTGATTGTGTTATAGTAGTGATGGATTTTGATGAAAAGAATTATAGGAAGTGTTTTTACAGGTTTTGAAGAACTGTTTTTTTAAAATACAGACGGCACTCCACCGAAATTTTTCTAAAATTTACGGACAAATAAAAATGGACAAAAACTTTAACTAGCTTTTAAACTTCTATTAAATGTAAGAAAATGCTCACCACTTCCAAAAAGTAAGAAAATGGTTTTTAAAATCCCTTGCAGGGTACTTAATGAGTTATCGATAGGTAAAATTCGGTAGTTCATTAGGTATTCTACGGGATAATGTTATGCCTTACAAAGGGGTAAGGTGTGACATTTGGCAACAATATATCCTTTGCTAATACTTTCAGCAGCATGAAACTATTTTATATAAATTCATCGCCAATAAGATTGGCGATGACATATTTATTGTTAATACTTTGAACAAGGCTATCATATGCAAATTCATTGCTAAGACTTTCAATAAGGCTATTCTATACAAATTCATTGCTAATAATTTTAGTGACAATATATTCATGGTTAATACTTTCAGCACGACTATTCTATATAAATTTGTTGTCATAAATTTTAGCGACAACTTATCTATTGCTAAATCTATAAATAATTTCAATTGCTAATATTATTATAGTTAATATAAATTAAAATTTTAAAATTATTTTAATAGTAATTCTACTTATAGTAAAAATCATATTATAATTATATATATTCTTAATTTATAAATATTATTGATTCATTGAAATTATTTAGTTTATTCTAATAAAATTGATAAACAACCTCAAAAACTGAATCTTACTTTCACTAATTTATTTTTGTAATTATTCTAAATATTTACAAACTTATAATATTTAATTATAAAATTACTATTAAAAAATAATATATTTAATTAACATAATTATAAAATTATTATTAAAAATTGATTATTTAATTAAATACAAAATTTTTATACCCATAAATTATTTATTATAAATTTGTAGCTATTTTTTTATTAAAAAATTGTAGTAATGGATAAGTTTTTGCAATTAAACATTCTATTTTTGTGCAATAGGACCTAAAATCTTTTTTTCCACTGCATTTTTGTGTCTTTTTTCCTCCAATTAGTAAAATCTATTTTTAAGTCTTTAATTTTTTAAAATTTTTGTATGTCACGGGTATTATTTTTATAAAGGTAGTTATACGTGAATATGATCATTAAGATTTTGTTATTATTGTCAATATCAAATGATATCCTTGCAAATTCAATGATATTTATATATGTTAAAATAGATTGATTTCCCTATTTATTTCATGTTTAATATTGATGCATCCAATAATATTTAGAACGATTAATATAATTTTTACATAAAAAGGTGTGTTTTACATGTGATGGCATGATATTTTAATTTTCTCGAGTCTACTTAGTTAGATTAATTATAATTTTTTTATTTTCTAATTTATTAGTCAATCTTAACTAGGTTATTGATTTTGACTATAAAGGTTATAAGAAACGTAATTATATTTTTATATATTTTTATGTGAAAATTTATATTCCTCTCAATATTAATTTTAAGTTATTATGTATTAAATTTTATGATAATAAAAATAAGAGAAAGATATAAAAGGGAAAAGGAGAAAAACAAATTCCACTACTTGAGAGTATTAATTATATAGTTATTATGAAATAACTAAAAAATGCATGATTACATATATATTTATATTTTAACATGTAATGTATATATAACATATATAACAAAATCTATAATTAAAAAAATAATTATTAAATATATTAAATAGGTTTTAAATTATTTGTATTAAACAATATAACAATATAAAATTTCAAGATGTCAATATAATGAAAATGAAAATTTTATAACGATAATACACTAAATTACAAAATAAATTTTAAAAATGATTATTTTTTAATTTTAAAAATAATTTTCGTTCATATTAATCTAACTTTGAAACCTTATTATGCAAGTTACCATTATTTTAAATCATAAGAAAATATATATATATATATATATATAGGCAACTCAAACTTATTTGTTTTTCAAGAAAAAAAAAGTAAAATAATAGAGTTTGAATAATTTTAATTCAATGAGCTAACTTGCAATTGTTATTAATTTATTTTAATTTTTAAATATTTTCACCCATTTATATTCTTAAAACTTAGTATTATATCTTTTTTTTATTATTATATTACATATAAGTTTATATATAATTAAGTTAATATTACATGTTAATAAAATAACACATAACTTTCATAAAAATATAATCCAATAAAAAATAATAACTCTTAAATTAATAAATACTTTATTTATAGAATTAATTAAAATAACATTAAAATTAATATTTTAATTTAAATAATTAAAAATAATATTATAATACTATAATAATAATATCATATAAAAAATTAACAAAAAAATATATACAAAAAATAAAATCACGAGCCTTTATAACAAGTACAATAATGTGTGATGTATATTATAAAAAAAAACTAGTTTAATTAAAGGTATGAACATTCAAAAGAGTAATAATACTGTCTGTTTGTGTATGTGCTTGTTTGCCTGTTTATGCCTATGTTTATGTTCGTTTGTTTCTGTTTGTCTACCTATGTGTCTATGTTTGTGTTTATATTTATGTTTGTGTCAGCCCATCTACATCTATATATGTCTGTCTATCTATATTTGTGTTTGCCTTTCTGTTTACATCTATATATGTATATGTCTATGTCTGTGCTTGCATTTGTGTCTATGTCTATTTGTATACATCTATATATGTCCATTTATATTTGTGTCTATGTCTGTCTGTCTATATTTGTATGTGTTTGTATTTATATTTGTTTGTGTTTGTCTATCTACGTCTACCTATATATGTGTTAATCTATGTCTGCGTTTGTATTTATCCATCTACGTCTATACATGTTTGTATCTATACATGTCTGTATCTGTATTTGTATTGTATTTGTCTGTCTAAATCTATATATGTCTATGTCTATATATGTCTTTTATCTATATTTGGGTTTGTTTGTCTGTCTACACCTATATATATCTGTGTCTATATATGTCTCCATCTATTTGTGTTGTGTTTATCTGTTTACATCTGAATATATCAATGTTTATATTTGTGTCTCTATTTGTGCTTGTGTTTGTTTGTCTACATTTATATATGTGCATTTTTGTTTGAGTATATGTCTGTGTGTGTATTTATACATGTCCCTGTGTCTATCAGTGTTTGTGTCTAAATCTATGTTTATTTGTGTTTGTGCCTATGTTTGCATGTGTTTGTGTAACAGCCCAATCCTTCTCCAGTTAGTATTGTCTACTTTGGCCCATGGGCCTCACGGATTTGCCCCTTGGGAGGTTTCATTCCCAAAAGGGCGCTGACCAGGTGAGGAAGGCTCCCACATATATGGCCAAAATCTTTTCTTCCCGTTTCCGATGTGGGACACGAAGTTTCCACCCCAGTGCGTAGCTGGTTGAAGAAGCACGTCCCAACCCCATCCCTGGGTCGTGACAAGCCCACCAGCTTCCACCTGGTGCGTCCTCGCACCACACACCGTACTAGAGGGAGTCCAGCTCTGATACCACAAATGTAACGGCCCGGCCCACTAGTGATATTGTCCGCTCTGGGCCGAAGCCCTCACGGTTTTAAAACGCGTGACTAGGGGTTATGAACCACCAATTTATAAACCTAGCATCTCTCCCATGTTTTGTCGACGTGGGATTTGCCTAGGGTGTTACAATCCACCCCCCTTATGGGACTCAGCGTCCTCGCTGAGGTTTGCCCCTCCATCGTTCAAGGTTGCACGCGGAGCGGCTCTGATACCACAAATGTAACAGCCCAGTCCACTAGTGATATTGTCCGCTCTAGGCCAAAGCCCTCACGGTTTTAAAACGCGTCACTAGGGGTTACGAATCACCAACTTATAAACCCAGCATCTCTCCCATGTTTTGTTGATGTGGGATTTGCCTAGGGTGTTGCAGTTTGTGTCTATTTTAATGTATGGTTGTGCCTATGTCTGTGTCTATGTCTATTTGTATGTCTATGTATGTTTGTCATATAAATAAAATGAAAGAGTATAAACAAGAAGAGAAAATAAAATAGAATGATATATAATAAGAAAGGGTAATTTTGTCACTTAGAATATATATGATTTTAAGTTTGGAATTCATTTGCAAATTCTATCAATTTTGATGGAATTTGGTTTAGTTATAATAAATTCTATTAAATTGATTATTAAGAAATCCTAATGAATTTTCATTTAAACCAAACATTCAAATTTTAGATTTATAAATGAATTTCACAAAATTTGTGGAATTCATTTATACCAAGCAGGACCTAAAGGTTTATACCGATTTAGATTTGGCAAGATGACTTCTAGGACGTTTTATCAATTATATGATTATAAGGTTGGTAGTTTGAATTTGGGTGGGAAACGAGCTAATGAAAAATGTTGTGCAAAGGTTGACTCATCACTTAAGCCTAAATCAATGTAATTTATTCAAGCCTCCTTATACCACATTAGACCCTTATCTACTCTCTTTTCATTGTCTCTTCTTCTAAGGAATAGCTACTCAACTTGGATTTGAGCTCTAATTTGGCTTAATTTCTTAAAGTGCTATACCGCTAAATTAATATGGTGTGCGTATGTGTTTTTGGTTGATATTAAGGAGCTAAGGGATGCTAATACTATTGAATGTTTAGGTTTTGTAATGTTTTATGCCATCAGGTCGGTGATCAATATAATCTACTATTGTTGTTATGACTCTAGTTGTATCATGGGGATCAATTATGACTAATGGGCCTACGGTGGTTAAATATTTAAATGTTGGACAACAAAAGTTATTGTGGGACTGTATTTGTGGCTATTGGAGCTAAGTATTGCATTTTGATCCAAAGAAAGATTTTATTGCAGGAGCACTAAAAGGGCTTATTAAGGGAACATCTCAATGGGTATTGTTGATGTGCTCCATCATGGAACACACATAGGTCACTTTCTAACACACAATGACCTAAGTCAAAATTGGACAATGGGACCTACTAAGCACATTAAAGAAGATGATTTGGGCTGGATTTGTGAAGAGGAAATAAGCTTATTTGAAGTTAGGGGAGTAAGGCCTAAAAAGGGCCTAAGTGGGAGACATATGTCAGGTTGGCTTTGTAGGCCTAAAAGGAAGACAAATACGCCCAAAGAAACATCTTAGCATAGTTATTAAACTTGAACCAAACTAGCCGGTTGAAATAGTAAACTGGTAAATCAACCCTCAAAGCAGTCCAAGTTTGTAATTGAGCAACCCAGCATGACCCAGTTGACTCGGTGGTTGAACAGTGAACCGATGTGACTCAGTTGACTTGGCCAAGTCAATTATTCAATGAAATCTTTTTTCTTAAAGTGTTAGTATAGAGAATTGAACTCAAAACCTCATAAAAATTATTTAAAATTTAAATCAATTGAGCTAGCTTTGTAGTTTTTTTTTTTATTTCAATATATTTATTTTTTAACATATTGTTAATATTTCATAAATATTGAAAAGATAATTATATATTTATAGAAATTTTTATACATTATATTATTTAATATTTTTATATAAATTTTAAAAATATTATTAAAATTTATTAAATATAACTTAATAAATGTTAAAGTTTTATTTTAAATAATTAAAATTTAATTAGTTAATTTTATTTATTTATTTATTTATTTATATTAATAGGTGTTATATTTAATTAATTTTTAACTAATTTATATATTTAATTAATTTTTAATGATCTATTGGTTGAGCCATTGACTCATTGGTTGAATCACAAACCCATTCACTACTTCCAGGCCAGGTTTAATAACACTACATCTTGGATCTTTTTTAGGGTCCTTAGATGGGATTGGAGTTGTTTTTATCTTTTCCTAAAAGCTAGGCTTAATTTAAGGAAATTCCTACAATCTAGGCTTAGTTGGTGGAGGGCTCATCTCTATCCTTACAAGTCCTTTCCAAACAAGGAGAAGACATCCAAGAAGTCCTACATAATCCCTAAAAAACATGTAGCATGTTTGGGAGAATCTAGTTAGTTGTTTTGGAAAGATTTCCTACTATTTATGCTTGAAATATGTAGATATCTATCTTATCCATATAAGATCTATCCAAGCACACCTAAATCCTCCCCAAACATGGAAAAGAAGTCCAAGAAATTCCCTCCCAATAAAAGTGACATTTTTTAATGTTACAAGGAGTTGATTGGTTGTTTTTGTTACTTTTCCTATTTTTAAGGCATAAATCAAGAAGAGCTGCTCAACTCTTCTACAAATCTTTTTCAGGGTGGGAGATGAAGTCCGGAGGCCTATCTTCATCATAAAAGCATGCATAATGATCCTATGGCTATCATTGTTGTGTTCTTTGATCCTATGGTGAAGATTGCAAGATACTTTCTTCCTTAGTTCATCTATGTTTCCTGTTCTACTTATGTTTTTACATTTCCTAGTCTTATCTAGTTTACGTAATTAGTATTCCTTGCAGGATTATATTTATTTGTAAGTGCTTGTATAAAGGCATAAACTCTTTCATTATTTCAGTTTTGTGAATTATTATTCTAAGTTTAATAAACCATTTAACTTTGTTCAGTTTACACTTATCTCTTCCTAAAAGTGGCATGTGCATAGTCTTATCACCATTGTTGGTGTGGTGATAACCTTTGTGTATTCTTCTTTATGGTGCTTTGCTTATCAAAGATTAGCATACAAGATCCTTGTTGATTCCTTTGTGGCGTGTAACTTATTCAAGAGATCTACAATTTATTTTTCTCTTCTTCATTCTACCTTTCTTTAAACATCAATTGAAACCTTTAACTTGGAATTTTGATTTGCTAGAGTTTCAATCAAGTTTATTCAAGTTGTTCAAGTTTTAAATTGGTGTACAAATTGAGAGAGAATTAAAATTTGGAGTTTTGCATCTTGGCATACCAAAGTTTTTCAAATTGGCATGTGTTGGTCTTTCATTGTTTTAAGTTTTTTGGGTTTATTTTGGATTGTTGGGGTATTGTTTGGTGCATTTAGATCTTGGGGTATATATGTTTAGGGTTACAATTGTGCAAATTTGGCTATTCTAACTTGTTGGCTAAATAGCTTCTTGTTACTTTCACTATAATTTCTCTTAGTTTATTTTATTTTAATGTTAAGGCACATTAGTTTGGTATTAGAGCATTGGATTTGATAGCAATTTTTGCCTAAACTGATTGAACATTAGTTTGGTATTAGAGCAAAATGGTGTGCAACAATTATTTTTTGTGTCTGAATGTTCAACCTTACCAAAGCCTATAAGCTGTGCAAAAAGAGGAATAATGAGAAAACATCTTCCATACAAGATGTACCATTTAGAATAAGGTATGCTTGATGATTATTGATTGAGGAAGCTATACCAATGTTGCATCCATTACCTTGGTGAAGAAACTAAATCGCTTTACTTTCCCACATCTTAATCCTTGCAAGTTGCAATGGTTGAACAATGATGGACAGGTTGAAGTTCTGGTATCACTCTCCATTAGCAAAAGATATAAAGAGGAGATCCTTTGTGATGTTATTCCTATGAGTGCAATCCATTTGTTATTGGGGAAACCTTGGCAATGTGATAGGCGAGCCATTCATAGTTACAAAAACACATATTCATTTGTTAAGGATGGACAGAAGATTATGTTAGTGCCTATGAGTCCATAATAAGTACAATAAGATCGGGTTGTAATAGATAAGAAGCAAAAGGTGAGTCTAATGGAAGAATGTTGTGTACAATTTGACAAGGGCGAGATGCCTATTTTGAGTCCTAGCATAAACATGGAAAAAACACCCATTAAAGAGAAAGCCATTCATCCTACCATGAGTATAAATGTAGAAGATGATGAGAAGCAATATAAATATTCCATGCCTCTATCACTAACCATTCACAATGATGTTACATTATCTTTGTCAAATTGTAGGTCCAACAAAGAAGAAGAGTTGCACAACATAGTGCCTTTGTGTATATGTAACAGCCCGATCCTTCTCCAGTTAGTATTGTCCGCTTTGGCCCATGGGCCTCACGGATTTGTCCCTTGGGAGGTTTCATTCCCAAAAGCGCGCTGACCAGGTGAGGAAGACTCCCACATATATAGCCCAAATCTTTTCTTCCCGTTTCCGATGTGGGACACGAAGTTTCCACCCCAGTGCGCAGCTGGTTGAACAAGCATATCCCAACCCCATCCCTGGGTCATGACAAGCCCACCAGCTTCCGCCTGGTGCGTCCTCGCACCACACACCGTACTAGAGGGAGTCCAGCTCTGATACCACTAAATGTGACGCCCTTTACCCGTTTATTGTATAGTCAAGCAAGAAGTACCACATTCGGTGCCGGAGCACCCTATCTTGTCTTGTCATGTCTATTGTAAATTTTAATGTCATTTAAATCAGGTAATTTATGTGTAAATTTTTTTTTCTTATATACCTTATTTCTGTGGATACCCGGACAGATCCTCCTCTGTTTTATTAGCATCTGGCGGGTTCCACTATCACGTGTTAACATATTCATATTCATTTCACACATTTTCATATCATATTCTCTTGTATCATATCATTTACAATTATTTATGAGATCTAAAAATAAAGTATCATCTATTGCATTCATATAGAAATTCATAGATAATAAATTACAAGTTTTCATTTCAATCTCAAAGTTTAATTACAGGTCCAAAATGAAATACATCATGACTAAACATAATGAACCAAAATACTAGTCTATACATGGGCCCTACCCAAATACAAAAGACTGGTGAGGTGACTCTGATCGGTGGCAGATCTGGTCGGAACTCTGTCCGCTCTGGGCCGAAGCCCTCACGGTTTTAAAACGCGTCAATAGGGGTTACAAACCATCAACTTATATACCCAGCATCTCTCCCGTGTTTTATCGATGTGGGATTTGCCTAGGGTGTTACAATCCACCCCCTTTATGAGACTCAGCGTCCTCGCTGAGGTTTGCCCCACCATCGTTCAAGGTTGCACGCGGAGTAGCTCTGATACCACAAATGTAATGGCCCGGCCCACTAGTGATATTGTCCGCTCTGGGCCGAAGCCCTCACGGTTTTAAAACGCGTCAATAGGGGTTACAAACCATCAACTTATATACCTAGCATCTCTCCCGTGTTTTGTCGATGTGGGATTTGCCTAGGGTGTTACAGTATAAGTCAACTATTCAAGAGTTATGCATGGCAATCCATTTTTATGCATGATGCCTTCATTCTACTTGATTCTTTCAGTCTACCACAACTGCATAAGGATCAACTTGAATTCAGGATGATGAGAAAAGAAAACTTAAAGGTGCACAAGCAATTAAGGGGGGATTCTTTGACTTCCATTATCCTTTACAAAGAACTGGATTTGAGGACAAATCCTTTTTAAGAAAATGAGTATGATGTGTTAAGACATGTACCATAAATAGCTAGGATATGTGTATCTGTAGTGATTGTGTGAATATATTTAGGTACTAAAATCGTGGCTATAATTACGTATTTAATTAGGATTGTATTTCCTATTTAGTTGTCCTGTACAGATTATAAATTAACACCATTGGCTTGAGGGAATAATCAAGCTCTTCAATCATCCTCAATATTCTTCTTCTGTTATATTTTCTCACATGGTATCAGAGCCCTCGGTGGGTCTGATTTTAAATCAGAAACAAAGTTCTCATAGGGAGGAACTTTCCCTCTTTTTCTGATCACTTTCTGGGAGTCCGTGGCTATCACAGCCTAGCCCAGTGGATTATCCAGCTCAGGATCAGCCTTAACTACGCTGGTCCCATCACCTGTTTCTCATTTTTTTTTGTCACTACCTCTTCATACAATAGGTTTTTTTTATGTATTTTTTAGCAACATTTTAGTGTGCTTCTCTTGCCAACATGTCTGAGATTGAGGAGTCCTCCAATACAGCCTCCAACACAGGTTCTGAGATTCTCACACCCATATCCAAAATAGGTTCTGAGATTCTCAAATTCATAATTTCTTCCATTGGTAATTCACCAGCTATTACTACTGTTAAATTAGTAGGAAGTCAAAATTATATGTCTTGGGCTGCATCAGTGAAATTATGGTTTATGGGGCAGTGGTATGATGACCACTTGGTTAAAAATGCTATAGATATAGCTTTAACAAATAGAGCTAATTGGACTAAGATTGATGCTCAATTATGCAGTCTCTTGTGGCATTCTCTAAACCCAAAATTACTTAATATTTTTCAGTCTTGTAAAACCTATTGTAGAGTCTGGACTAAGGTGAAAACCTTATATACAAATGATGTGCAGCGTATTTATAAGGTAGTATCAGATATGGTTCATCTGTAGCAAAATCAACAAGATATGTCTAGTTATTTGGGACAAGCAGAATCACTGAAAGATGAATTTAATTCTATCATGCCATGTACTGATAATATTTCTAAGCAACAATGGGACAGGTTCTTAATGGTTTTGGTATTAATTGGGCTAAGACCTGACCATGATTCTGTTAAAGACCAGATATTAACTAGTCGGATTATTCCCACTCTAGAGGATGTGTCTGCCAAGCTTTTATGCATCTCACTCAATAAGAATAATTTCTCCAGAATTAAATCTTCAGTTTTAGCTGTGCAAAGTGGAAACCAACCGAGACAAGGTACTTATCAGAGAGGCAAGGGTAAAAGGCTCCATTGCACTTATTATGATAATAGTAATCACACTCGAGACACTTGTTGGGCCCTTCATGATCGACCACCACGCCCTATTCAGTCAAATAATTTGGGGCAATCAACTGCTCATATGGCTTAATCCGGTGAAAATGGTATTCTTCCATTACCTGATGGAAAGGATTAGGTGTCAGATTCTATCCTATTAATTGAAGCTATTTACAATGAGTATTTGCAATATCAAACAGCCAAACAACAATCTTCTAGCAGTGCTCATTCTAGTAATTCCTTTGCTTGTCTAACACAGTCTTCGCTCACTGGTCCATGGATCCTAGACTCTGGTGCTTCTGATCATATATCTGGTAACAAAAGTCTTTTCTCATCTCTAGTCTCTCCTCCAGTTTTGTCTAAAGTTACTTTGGCTAATGGTTCACAAACTTTAGTTAATGGCATAGGAGAAGTAAAAATCTTTCCATCTATTCCTTTAACTACAGTTTTGTTTACTCCATAAAGCCCATATAATTTAATCTCCACTAGTAAATTGACTAAAAATCTCAATTGTTCTGTCACCTTTACAGCTGACTCTGTTGTTGTGCAGGATCGAAATATGGGGAAGATGATTAAAGTAGCATGTGAGTCACACAAGGGTTGTGCCATCTTTCTACTTCAAATTCTCCAGTTGCTCTTGCCTCTACCACTTCCGCTGATCTTCTTCACAATCATTTGGGTCATCCGAGTCTTGCCAAATTACAAAAATTAGTTCATAGTCTTTCTAGTTTATCTTCTTTTGAATGTGAGTCCTGTCAACTTGGGAAATGAAGTCGTGTTTCCTTTCCCAAGCGAGTCAATAATAGGGCTAAGTCCATGTTTAAAATTATCCATTCAGACATTTGGGGTCGAAGTCGTGTCAGTACAACTTTGGGATTTCATTATTTTGTTACTTTTGTTAATGATTATTCTCGTTGCACTTGGTTATTTTTAATGAAGACTCGTTCTGAATTATTCTCTATATTTCAAAAATTCACTACTGAAATACATAATCAATTTGGTGTTTTTATTAAAATACTTCATAGTGACAATGCAAAAGAATATTTATCCACTCCCTTTACTCATTTTTTATCTTTTCAGGGTATTACTCACTAAACTTCATGTGCTTATACCCCTCAATAAAATGGGGTTGCCAAACGAAATAATCGTCATCTAGTTGAGACTGCCGGCACTTTACTCATTTACCATAATGTCCTCTTCATTTTTGGGGAGATACTATTCTTACTGCTTGTTACTTAATTAACCGAATGCCTTCTTCTGTTTTGCAGAATCAGAGTCCTTATTCCATTTTGTTTCCCGACCAAGATGCCCATCAGTTGTCCCTGCGTGTATTTGGTTGTATTTGTTTTTTTCATGATCACACTCCTGGCAAAGACAAACTTCAGCCCAAATCAATAAAATATGTCTTTTTGGGATATTCTAGACTTTAAAAAGGTTACAAATTCTACAATCCACTTACAAATAAATACTTTGTGTCAGCTGATATAACCTTCTTTGAAATATCTCCCTATTTTTCCTCCAACACCGCATCCAAGGTTTTTATTCCCACCACCTTACTAGTTCCTACTCTTCCTCCACCACTAATAAGTCCAACACCTCTACACGTTTACTCACATCGTCCTCATCCTCCCACTAACACCATTGATGCTCCTATGTTTAATACAGGTACAACATTGGCTTTTGGTGACTCTTACCCTCTTTCATCTTCACCTATTCCGGTCTCGCCTTCAACAGACGATTCTACTCCTACCATTGCCATCTGAAAAGGTATTCGTTCGTCTTGAAATCCTCATCCTATTTATAATTTTGTGAGTTATCATCGTTTGTCTTGTTCCTACTATGCTTTTGTCACCACTTTGTCTAATGTATCTGTACCTAAGGCTGTTAGAGAAGCTTTGGAACATCCATGATGATGTAATGTAATGGTTAAAGAGATTACTACTCTCCATAACAATGGCACTTAAGATTTGGTGCCACTGCCAAAGGGCAAATCTAGTGTTGGCTGTCGATGGGTTTATACAGTCAAGGTGGGGCCTGATGGCCAGATTGATAGACTTAAAGCTCGCCTTGTTGCAAAGGGCTATACTCAAATCTTTGGCCTCGATTATAGTGATACTTCTCTCCTGTGGCTAAGATTGCCTCGGTTCGCCTTCTTATTTCCTTAGCTACCATCCATCATTGGCCACTTCATCAACTGGATATCAAAAATGCCTTCTTACATGGCAAGCTAGCTGAGGAAGTTTATATGGAGCAACCACCAGGGTTTATTACTTAGGGGAAGTCTGGTTTGGTGTGTCACCTACAACATTCTTTATATGGCTTGAAACAATCTTCGAGAGCATGGTTTGGATGATTCAGTACTGTAGTCCAACAATTTGAAATGTCTCGGAGTAAAGCTGACCATTCAGTATTTTTCCACCATAATGGCCATGATAAGTGCATTTATCTCGTTGTTTATGTTGATGACATTGTTATTATAGGAAATGATCACGTTGGAATCTCAAAACTCAAATAACCTTATCCAGTCATTTTCAGACTAAGGATCTTGCGAAGCTAAAGTATTTCTTGAGGATTGAAGTGGCACAATCCAAGACAGTTATCGCCATTTCTCAAAGGAAATATGCTTTGGATATACTGATAGAGATGGGCATGTTAGACTGTAGACACGCAGATACTCCTATGGATCAAAATGTCAAACTTGTTCCTGGACAAGGGGAGCCATTGGAGGATCCTGGTAGATATCGAAGATTGGTTGGAAAACTCAATTATCTTACAATCACACACCCAAACATCTCATTTGCTGTAAGTGTGGTCAGTCAGTTCCTTCAAGCACCATGTAGTGGTCATTGGAATGTAGTTATTCGAATACTCAGATATATTAAAGGAGCTCCAAGACAAAGCCTATTATATGAAGACATGGATCATTCACAGATTATTGGTTACTCAGATGCAGATTAGGCAGGTTCTCCTTCAGACAGACGGTCTACTGCTCAGGATATTACATTATGATTGGAGGTAATTTGATTTCTTGAAAATGTAAGAAGCAGGATGTGGTTGTTAGGTCAAGTGCAGAAGCAGAATGTTGAGCTATGGCTTTGGCAACTTGTAAACTTATATGGTTGAAACAACTTCTCCAAGAGTTGAAGTATGGGGAACTTAAACAAATGCAACTAATATGTGACAATCAAGCTGCACTTCTGTAATGGCCCGGCCCACTAGTGATATTGTCCACTCTGGACCGAAGCCCTCACGGTTTTAAAACTCGTCAATAGGGGTTAGGAACCTCCATCTTATGAACCCAGCATCTCTCCCGTGTTTTGTCGATGTGGGATTTGCCTAGGGTGTTACAACTTCACATTGCCTCTAATCCAGTGTTTCGTGAGAAACGAAACATATAGAGGTGGATTATCATTTCATCAGACAAAAGATTGAATCTGGGTGTATTGCCACTAGCTTTGTTAGCTTAAATGACCAATTAGTATATATTCTGACAAAATCTCTTAGAGGCTCTTGGATTGAATATATTTGTAACAAGCTTGGAGCATATGATTTGTACGCTCCAGCTTGAAGGGGAGTGTTAAGATATGTACCATAAATAGCTAGGATATGTGTATCTGTAGTGATTGTGTGTATATATTTAGGTACTAAAATCGTGGCTATAATTACGTATTTAATTAGGATTGTATTTCCTATTTAGTTGTCCTGTACAGATTATAAATTGACACCATTAGCTTAAGGGAATAATCAAGCTCTTCAATCATTCTCAATATTCTTCTTCTAATCTATTTTCTCACATGATGTGCTCCATCATGGAACACGCATAGGTCACTTTCTTATGCCCCATGGCCTAAGTCAAATTTGGACAATGGGACATGCTCTACGTGTGCAAAAGAAGATGATTTAAGCTGAATTTGTGAAGAGGAAATAAGCTTACTTGAAGTTAGGAGAGTAAGGCCTAAAAATTTTATTATTTATAGAAATAAATAAATTTGAATAATGAGTACTTTAGTGTCAAACTCGTATCCAGGGATTAACAAGTACGTTTGGGCCGAAATTAGTCTGATCAAAATCAAAATTAGGACTCATCATTATTTTATAAGCTTGAATCAACCCAAAACTGAGAGGAGAGTTAGTTATGGTTACTTTTTCCATTGAACCTTAATCGGCAATTTTACCCAATGGTCCAATATAGTCTAATTTGTTCATTTAAAAAAAAATAAAATTAAATGTTTCAATTTTTGGATTGTCTTGAACACTTAATAAATTGAAACTACGACAACCCTAAACCAACCCGAAATAAATAAATAAGGGGAATCGACACCCTGATCAGATTTAAGTTCTCCTAAATCACAAATCAAAATTACTGATTTCAACTTAAAATAATAATAATAGTAATCATCATTATCATCATCTTCATTTTGGTTCATGTTGGCTAAAAGTTTGACGTTGAATTCATTTACTTTAATAAACATGGCACTTGCTAACTCTTACTTGCAGAAATGTGAGGGTTTACAGCGTAGGAAGTTCATGGGTATAGGTTTAAAAGGGTTAAGGAAGTTCATTCTAGAATTGTTTAATGATAATGTATGCTAATCAATACAAGGCGTTTGTCAAAATTCCCAACCAAATATAGTTTTTGCCTTCATAATTTAATCTTCATGGGATCTATTTTCTCATTTTAAGTTTATTTAAAAATATTTCATAAGTCTTTAATGAGTACTGTTCTATTTTTGGTTTCTTTATTAGGGAGTTTTGTTTTTCATTTCAACATAGGTTTTTTTTTTTTTTTTTTAATGATAATTTCATTTGCGTGAATACTCTATAGAATTTTAATATAGGAGGAGACTTAATTTTTATGTTCATAAATTGGATAATAATTATTTTTAATTATATATATAATTTGATAATTTTGAAAAAAAAAATCAAGTCATTCTTTATAAACAATAAATATATTTTATCTTTATATATTTTTTTAATATAATTAATTTTAATTAAAATTTGACCTCGAATTTGGGATTTTATCATTTTGGAGATAACTTTAGCATCACTATTAAAGCTTATCGATGCATTTTATCATATTAGGAAGAATTTCCCAATTTAAAAACCCTTCGCAATAGAGTTATCATCTTAAAATTTCTACATGTAGACAAAGTAATGGTAATATTAAAAAAGCAAATATAAGTAAATATCCGATCTTACTTATATTTAATATATTAATGGGTTTAATTAATAAAAACATTTATCTTAATAATACATCTAATTTTGTTTTATAATATAATATAAAATATTATACTTACAATATATAAATAAAATTATTATTTATCAATAATTATTAAAATTATGAAATAAAATTTTAATCATTCACTATGTTATATATTAATTATGTGAATATAGTTTAGTTTAGGTAAAATAATCTTAATAATATAGTTTTATTATTTACTTATTATGTTATATTGAATAAAATATAATTAAATAATAAAAAAATATTTAATTGTACTTAATTTGTAAAAGAAAATAATAATACTGGCAATAAGTTTATTTTATAAAAGTAATGTATATGTACATTGTTTTGAAAAATTTTTAATTATTAAAAATTAATTAAATATATCATAAATTACATTAGAATTAAAGTAAATTTAATTATTTATTATTGATAAAACAAATTTGTACATATAGTAGACAAACAACTCTAAAAAAATATTATAAAAAAGTGTATAGAGATTTTCTTTAATATTTTTGGATAATAATAATAATAATAATAATAATAATAATAATAATAATAATAATAATAATAATAATAATAATATCGTCATTAAAAATTTTTTTTTATCAAAATCTTACTATTTTAAAGTATTATTCATAAAAAAAATGCATAAAAATATTGTTAAAAAAATGATTAATTTGTTGTTATATTTTTCTTGTAATTAGATGAAATTTTGATATTTCATTAATAAAATGTTGACGTATAAAGTAAAGTTTATTTTATTACAAAATAAATTTATCTTAAAATTAATTTAATAATTAATTCAACTTTAATAATTAAATAGTTAAATAATTCAAAATTAATTATAATGAGAATAATAAAAAAAAAATAGTAAAACAATAATTTGCAATCATTATGTATGAATATTTAAGTGGTTTAAAAAATAAAATAAAAAAAAATTAAAATTCAGTTAATAAAATAAAACATAAAATAAAGATTTAAAGGAGATTCAAGCGTTCTTTCTATTTTAGAAACTTCAACTAATTGAAAAAAAAATAATAAAAATGAGGTAACATATTAAAAGATTCTAAAATATGTCATGTTAAATAAAAAAAAGGTATTTATTTTTATTAAGAAAATAAAATATTTATAAAAAAAATACTAAAAATAAAGAATCACAACATGGTTGTTAGATTCATGGATCACACTTTATTACAATAAAATAGTTCCAAAATTATTTCAATGAAAATAATAACAATCAAATAATTTAATAGAAATTGAATTAAAATGAGAAAAATAATTTATATTCATATAAGTACTTTAAAAAAATAAAAAAAAAAATAGCATGTCAAGATTTCAAGATATATTTTATTACAATTGAAAACAAATTTTATTAGTAATAAAGAAAAAAAATTTTAATAAAGACATTAAAAATAAGAAATCGCAATTTAGTATAAATATTCACAATACTGTTGTTAGAACAGTAAAAATTACACTTTATTACATATAACATGATGCAAAATTATTTTAATAATAATAATAATAATAAAGTTTAAAGCAATTGATTTGGCATAATTAGATTTTGCGATATATATTACATATTATATTATATTTTCAAATAAATTTTAGTTATGTTTTGTGTTTAAATTATTATATATTATATTTTGATTCTTGAAATTTTTATTTTTATATATGATAAAAATGACAAATTTTTCAAGAGAAAGAAAGGAAATCAAACAAATGGGTAGGAGTGCGTTAAAGGCAAAGCTAAGGGACTAGTCCTTGTTCGTAGTGGGAGGAACAAATTCCCTCAGGTACCTTTGAAAGCAAGCAAATTAAATCGTTGGCGGGCGGATTCAAACTAGGACTTCCCAAATCAATAGACGAGTTTTGGTAACAAAACCGGGAATTCGCTTGTTCCAGAGGTGAGATCTGTTCAACCTGCCTTTGCACATGACCAAGTACTAGTAATTTCCTAATATTGCAACTCTAGAATGAAGAATTAGTACTAGCCCGAGAAGCTTTCCTTTCTACAAGTAGCATAATTGGTAAAAACAAAATGATTAGATGAACTTTCAACATTCTATTTTTGAGTCTTTAAGTCCAGCAACGCAAGATCTGATAAGTTAGATATAGAATGAAAGGACATGAGCAAAATAAAAGGAAAGATGAAGTATAGTCTTAACCTACCTGAAAATCTGGCTTCTATGTATGTCGGGTAGCAGAGGAGTTCCTTCTTCCAAATGCCGCAATGATTAAATTTGGTTGTGTTTTTTATTTTATTTGATTTGATTTCTCTTCTCATTCTATTAATAAGAGTTTGTTCCCTCCAAAAAGTGGAAAATAGCAAGCTCAATGGTTAGGAAATATTTTAAATGTTATTAACGAAAAATATTTTAAATATTATTCTCTTGATAAAATTACATAAATATCCAATATTATTTTTTACGTATGAAATAAATTTACGAAACGTTAGTATTTTTGGTGTATTTCACTTCATTTTCCTTTTAAATGAGTATGTTCAAAATAAAATTTGCTTTCTAAAATTTGCTTTTCTCTCATTTTATACCTTTCAAGACAATATTGATATAAATAATTAATTTTTTTTTTTTAGAAAATAGCATAATATATTAATCGTCATTGAAGTACAATAATGAACTCCAAAGTCTTCACTTTATTAATTACTTTATAATATGATATAAAAAATATTAGTTTTCTTAAAAAGTAAGTCTACACAGATAAAAAGGTTGCAATCATACCTCGTCAATTGGTCGATACGATGATGTCGTCAAAGTACAATATTTTTATTATCTTTATATCATTATTTTCAGCCATATTAATATTAATATTCATTGTACTTACAAATGTAATTCAGAGAAGAAAAGAAATGTTGAAAATTTATTAACAAAATGTTAAAGGTAGCAAGTGAAGAAAGAAACGTTTTTTGCAAAGAAGAATTGATTTAGTTTCAACAAGTAGAAATCCATGTAGAAAACTATAAACATATTAGTATTTTTTTTTAGGACAGTAAACTATCCTGAAATTGATCTCATGGTTTTAAAACAATTACAAAATTAATCAATAATTTAAGTAAAACTAATAATGGCCTTATAATTAGGAATAGAAAACTTATTTTAAAATAAAAATTAAGCTATAAAACATAAGCATTTAAAAAAAAAGTATTTAGATTAGGAATATATTAGAATTGACTAAATATATAAACTGGCACTGAATTTAAGTCAAAATTTCAGGGTTTTATTTTAATTTCTTAAATATTTTTCATTTTTATTTTGAAAATTGACAGATTTTTTTTATATAATTAGAATAAATTATTTTTTCATCTCTATCTTATGTATAATTAACACTTAAATCTCTCTATTTTAAAAAATAAATAAAAATATTTCCAAGTTTTGATTCTATACTACAGATTTTTTTTTTTGTTCTCAAATTTTGTTGTTAATTAATACTCCCAAAAAATAAATATTGTCTTGTAATTCATTGACTAAAAGTCAAATTGATAAAAATAGATGGAGAAATAAAAATATTTGACAAAATCAAAACTTAAAAGTATTTTTATTTTTTTATAATATAAAAATTTAAATAGTAATTATATCATAAAATAAAAACCAAAAGTGATTTAACTTATTTTTTATAAGCCGTTTTATGCTGTCTATTAAGATGAACTAAAATGATGACTTGCTCTGATACTTTATTTATTAAAAACAATTTAGATAGGCGTAGCACTTTATTCCTATTTATTTAAGGTAGTGGATTTTATTTTGACTAAACACTTATCTCTATATGTAATTAGTCAAAGTCAACATATGTCCGTATACTCATATTTTATATAAGTATATAGGAGGTATCAAACTCAAACTACTTATATATAAGATAACTATCATATCTCAAGTTAAGGAATTATATACACTATTATAATATGAATGACTACATATTGATAAGAGTAAACTTCACGTATAAGTTATCTATAAATTACTGGTTCGGCCTACTTATCTTATAAGTACTCATTATATTTTTCATAACATCAGAATGTCAAATAATAAGACACTCACCATTTCACTTCATTAGTATCTCATACTAATTTATGAAAACAAATGAAAGTGACAGTTTGTCCATTAAATCATGTCCAATGAGATATGCTCGACTGTGAACCATAATTTAAAGTACTTATTTCAGATTATTCCGTCACTCATATTTTTAACATTTTAATAATGAAATATCTAACAAGTTATTAATGGATATTTATTAACTTGGCAATCATTAATAACTCAACACTTCTTTTTTTATTACTTAAATAAATTAAATAAATTCATTTTTATTATTTAAATAACTTAAATAAATTAATTCTCAAACAAAATCAAAATAAATAAAATAAAAAAAAAATTGAAAGTGGTGAAAATCATTTTCATTCTCTTTATTTGGATTGAAGGAGAATGAAACGAAAAATATTTTAAATATTGTTCTTTACATAAATATCCAATATTATTTTTTATGTATGAAATAAATTATGAAACATTAGCCTCATTCTAAAATTTTCTTTTCTCTTATTTTATACCTTTCCAAGACAATATTGATATAAATAATTGAAATTTCTTTCAGAGAATAAAAGATTATATTACTCAACATTGACGTACAATAATGAACTCTAATGTCTTGGAGATTTGATGTTGTATATGCTTCTTTGTTTCTCTGGGTAGCCTTTAGCTGCTCAAATACTTAATCGGAACTTTGATTAGGATTGAAGAAATGTTTCTCTTTCCAATTTCCAAATTGGCGATTAAGTTTGTTGTGGTAGATGGACGACTGTCTTGGTCCTATTCCCTTTTCTATTTGCTTAGGGTTCTTAAATTGAGGGTGGACTACCCTGATTTGAGCTTATTTTGTTGCAGGGTTTGATTTGTGAGTTTCTAATTTCTCTTCTACTGTGTTGTATCTGAATCAATTTATAAGTTTGACTCATTGGATTTGAAATGCAATAGTCAATATTTACAGTTAAAAAGAAAAACAAAAAACCTCTAATGTCTTATTATTATGTTTTTAATCTTTTCTTTTGATAAAGAGTCCAATGTCCTTTAGTAAAATGATAGTTCTTTTTGTAAAAAGATGAGTCTTTCCATAAAAGGAAGACATTACAAGACATGCGGATAAACATGAAAATAAAATGAAGAAAAAAAATTATAAATACCCATCTTTAGAACTTTATCGAACTTGGAAAAATCATCTCCAGAACTTTTAAATGTTCAATCTAACAATTTAAATATGTGAAACATAATATATAAGCTAGGAAACAAATGTTAGAGGCTCTTAATAATATTAGAAAGTAGACATAAACTTCTTTTCAATGGTGTGTGTATATATATATAACAAGTCCATGTGGATGTCACAGTGTGCTACAATTAGTGTAGTTTCTTGAAACTTGTCACGGGATGGGAGTTCTAGCCCCGTACAGTGCCTAGGTCCCCCTTGGTTAGCCTTTTCCATATCTGGCAAGCTCACTTAAGCTCAAATATTAAGCATCTTTGAGGTTTCTTGCACGTACCTGTACAGATTCATAATTGTTAACTCCATAGGGTAAGAGTTAGCTTTTAATGACCTTGCCAACTACCAAGAATAGGAGTGGAGAACTGCCAAACTGTTATATTCTCCCCCATCTAATTCGGCAAATGCCCTCATTTGCATTCATTCACGTCGCTTCCCCATGTAACTTGTCACACTCCCTCGCACATAGGATCCTATACACCATTTGCTGTGCTCACCCAATGTAAACACTTAAGCAGCATGTTGGCCACTAGTTTGCCAAAACACTCGCCCACTTTCACACGTAGACATTCTTTAAATGCCCTGTCAAGATTCCTCATATTGCTCACTAGACACATATAAGCTACATGATAGACCGCACATGTCCCTTAGATCGACCCCTTTCTTATCCGACGTGGGATTGAGAAACCTTTGTCTACCTCTATCCCATTGAAGCTTGACACTCTCCTCCACCCGATTCCAGCAACACCCTTGTCATTATCGGCACCCTGCCTATCCCGGTCTCATTGGGGCGCTTGGCGTGATTCAGATCATCTGAGGCCTGCTCTAATAACACTTTGTCACGGGATGGGAGTTCTAGTCCCGTGCAGTGCCTAGGTACCCCTTGGCCAGACCCTTAGCCAGCCTTTCCCTATCTGGCAAGCTCGCTTAGGCTCAAATATTAAACATCTTCGAGGTTTCTCTCATGTACTTGTGTAGATTCACAATTATTAGCTGCACAGGGTAAGGGTTAGCTTGTGATGACTTTGCCAACTACCAAGAATAGGAGTGAGGAATTGCCGAACCATTACAAACTACATAGGCACTCTTGTTTATTATGATTAAAAATGCAAGGATTGGCTTGGTGCGCTTGGATTTCTACGGTGATTGCTGGCTTTTCGAAGGAGAAAGAAAGACTAGGTCCTCTGCCCCTTATTTTCCCCATAATTTACAAGTATGCCACCAACTGTTTTGCCTTTTTTTTCTCAAAATTACAATCATGCCACCAAAAATTTTGCCTTAAGTTTTCAGTCAAATTACATATATGCCATCTTTTTTACTTTTCCTTATTTTGACCTTGATTTAAATTACAGATTTGCTAATAAAATTAATTCTATGAATTTGAATTGAAATAGTTTAATTCAAATTAAATTTGTAATTTTAATTCTAGTCAAATTGGAACATAAATTAAATTGTTTAATTTAAATTAATTCTAAAAAAATATTTTTCATAATTAATAAAAAGTGGTATGTAAATTATTTGGCATTAGAATTAAATTGTTTATTTTTATATTAATTTTAGAAATTGGTTTTTAAAATTAATTAAAAGGGCAATTAAATTTTTAGCATTGAATTAAATTGTTTGATTCAATATATTTTTAGAGAATTGGTTTTTCTAAGATTAATAATGACAAGCAATGGGACAATTTACACTACAAGAAATTTTAAAAATAACTACAAAAATTATCAACCATCTAATTTTGTCGATAATTTATCATTGCTTTACTAACAAAAAAAGAAATAAAATTTAAATTAATTTATACCAATGAAATTACTGATTGATTACCGACGAATAATTTACTGGCAACGCAATTTCACAAGTAAAAGTAGCACCTAATATTGATAATAAACTTAGCGACCAAATAAATAAAATACCGACAAAAAGATTCGTTGATAATTATCGACTAACTTGTATTTGGTCGGTAGTATTAAAAAAAATTTTAAAAGTAAAAAACTTGAAAATTTTTAATCACGAAAATGTTTTGTTAGTAATTACCAATGAACTCGTTTTTTGTAGGTAATACTAAGAAGAAAATAAAAAATAAAATTTTAAAATAAATTACTTGTGAAAATTTTATGTCGGTAATTACAAACGAACCACATTTAGTTGATAATATTAAGAAAAAAATAGAAAAAAAATTTAAAAAGCTTAAAAACTTTTACCTATGAAAATTTTTTATTGGTAATTACCAACCAAACATATTTAGTCGGTAATATTAAAATAAATATAGAAAAAAATTAAAATAAATTACCTATGAAAATGTTTTATCGATAATTACTAACGAACTCGTTTTTCTAAGTAATATTAAGAAGAAAATAAAAAAATAAAATTTTAAAATAAATTACCTATGAAAAGTTTATGTTAGCAATTACCAATGAACCATATTTAGTTGGTAATATTAAGAAAAAAATAGATAAAAAATTAAAAAGCTTAAAAACTTTTGCGTATAAAAATTTCTCATCGGTAATTACCAACAAGCTATATTTAGTCAACAATATTGAAAAAAATTAGAAAAAAATTAAAATAAATTATCTAAGAAAATTTTTCATTATTAATTGCCAACGAACTTTTATTTTGTAGGTAATATTAAAAAGAAAATAAAAAAATAAAATTTTAAAATAAATTACCTATAAAAATTTTTCATTGGTAATTACCAACGAATCGTATTTAATCCATAATTTTAAGAAAAAAATAAAAAAAATTTAAAAAAGCTTAAAAACTTTTACTTATCAAAATTTTTCGTCGGTTTTTACCAACTAACTGTATTTAGTGAGTAATATTAAAAATAGAAAAAAATTAAAATAAATTACCTATAAAAATTTTTCATTGGTAATTACCAACAACTCATCTTTTGTAGGTAATATTAAGAAGAAAATAAAAATAAAATTTTAAAATAAATTACCTACTAAAATTTATTATCGGTAATTACTAACGAACCGTATATAGTCGGTAATATTAAGAAGAAAATAAAAAAAATTATAAAAGCTTAAAAAATTTTACCTACGAAAATATTTTATGGATAATTACCAACAAATATCGATTTCGTCGTTAATCTATCGATAAATCATAAAAAAATGTAAAATTACTACATTGTTTGTGAATAGATAAGAGAAAACTTAGTTTTTCTATAAGAGGAAAGTAACTCCCCAACATATGGCAATTGTGGCGTAAACAATATGTGAGGCCTACTTTGAGCCCACTAGTTATTTTTCTATAAAGTCGTTTAAATCTTAAAAAATTAAAAAGTAATTTTACATTTAAATTAAAATAATTAATATTTAATTTAAAAAACAATAAAAAATTTTAAAAAGTAAATTAAAAATTAAATTAAATTTAAAATTTAAATTAAATTAAAAATTAAATAAATTAAATTAAAAATAAAAAATTAAATTAAAAATATGGAATAAAAATTAGTTACGATATCGTTAGTAAATACCTACAATAATTTATTATCGTCAATAATTATCTATGATAGTTTGTTGTCATTGATAATTACCAACAAAAAATGTTTTTGGCAAATAATTGATAATTTATCAATATATGATCCCCCACAAAATTACCTACAAAAAAAAATCCTAATTTATCTACGAAGTAGTTTGTTGGTAAATTTAGTGACAATATTTTTTTTTGTTGGTAAAAATTAATTACGCTAGAATTTGTGGACAAAAAAATTTCATCGGTAATTTGTCAGTAATCCTAATTACCCACAGAATATAGGCTTATTTAGTTAGTAATTTTTGTAGCTATTTTTTTTAATTCCTTGTAATGTTAAATTAAGTTAATGACTTCAATTAAACTGAGTTTTAATTGATCTCATTAAAATTAATTGTAGTAATTCTAAAATTGTTTTGGAATAAATATTTTCTATTTGGATTGGGAAATAGAGTTAAATTGTTTAATTCGTTTAATTCATTTAATTATTTTTTTTAGAAAAGGCATTTTCTAAGAAATCTAAAAGAAAAGGATTTTTCTAAAATTATATGGGGTGAACTAAAATTAATATTTTGATGAATTCAATTAAAATTAATGTTAGTTGACTTCATGGAAAATTATTTTTAGCTTTTAAATTTGTTTTAGAATTTTATATCTCTAATTGGATTAGATATTGGATTAATATATATATAATATGAAATTTTTTGTTGTTTCCACTTCATTTGTGGTATTATATATATTTTTTGTGGTTGTCTCTAAAAAGTTATTTATATGTAAATAACGATGCATATAAGATATATATATATATATGCATGTGTGTTTTATTAAATATTTCAATATTAGATATTAAATATATTATCATTTAATCTTTAATTTTAGTAATTTAAGATTACAGTTCCTTATAATATATAATTAAGTTAACTTTATTGCACATTCGAATATTAGATGATGATTGGGAACATAGTGAACTTTTGATTCTAGGTCTAATGTGAAATAAATATTTGCATAATTAATTATTTTATAGGATATTTATGTATATGAATTTAGGAATTATTGCATATTGTCTCATATTAGTTTATATTTATATATCAATATGAAAATCTCATGTCATGAATGAGTAATAGATCTTATTTTGTCTATTACCTATTGAGGTGATATATTACTTATTGTCGCATTTTTCCTTAATCAAGTACCTTCAATATCAATTACTATAATACTAAAAAAGACATGGCTTTATAAGTAAACATAATAGTGACACAGTGACTGTATTTCAATCACAAGATGCCACATTCTTAAAGAATGACTTTCCTCATCAGGGCAAGATAGGTCAAGATATTTCTCTATGAAATTGTAAATCAGATCGCTTTCACTATTCAAAATGGATTTTTTTTTCTCGAGTGGGAGTATTTTCATCTATCAAGGAATTGGTTCTTATTGACATTGAAATACCACTTGTAGTAAATCCATCTGATATTGCCAGTCCCAATGGGAGTAAGATAAACATTGACAAGTTAATTTGTCAATCTCAGTCACAATAATTGAGTCATATGCATGTTTCCCATCTTCATTTTGAGATTGAAGGGGAATCATTTATAGTTACTCCACAAGTTATAGAGAGAGGTGATTATAAAATAAGTACATTCCTTAAGTGCCCTACTAAGTATGAGTGGCAAATTAGGACAATGGAAGAAAAGAAATGAGAAAAGGGGGTAAAGGGAAAAGTCATTTATGCTAATACAATTGCTAGTCTGGTGTACTCTATAACCTAATATCCGCTATGCTATTGGGCTGGTTATTAGAAATATAACCAATTCAGAACATTAACATTGGAAAATAGTTAAGAGGACATTAAGGTATCTAAAAGTTTATTGATATTAAGTATAATTATTATAGACATGGTCCAAGATAAGAGATGAACATGAATTAAACTTCTATGCCTGATATGGTAACCTACTGTTAAAGATGTTTACAATATGTATGTTAAATCTTTGGGTTTGCATAGCTATTGTTAATGTACTTATATTATGTTTTTCCCAAACATGTTTATATGCCTAAATTATTTCTGTTGATTCATATGGGTAAATTTTAACAACTGTTATTGAACTTATATAGTTATAATACTACAATCCTTCAATTTAAAAATATAACATAAAACCCCCTTAACTTTCAAATTTTGCACAGTAAAATCTCTCTAACCTCCAATCACCAGTTTTTCAGTTAGACGTCGACCTAGACGGTTCAAGCATAATGCATATTTATCATTTCTCTTTCCTCTCTCAAGTCATGCGTAAATTGAATCCTTTTACTCTCTATAAAGAAAATAAATTTTCATGTGTAGAGAGAACAATTTTACACTTTGCATAAGAAAGGACAGAAAAATGCCAATTAAGCGCCACGTTGGATATGTTCACGTCAGCATCTAACTAAAAAATCAGTAATTGAAAGTCAGAGATATTTTACTGTTTAAAATTTAAAAGTTGAGGAGATTTTATGTCACATTTTAAAGTTGAATGACTATAATATTAGAACCATATAAGTTCAGGGATAATTATTAAAATTTATCCTGATTCATATACATATGTGATTATGTATGTTTGGAATATATATTAGAACTTGAAAAGTATGTCGGACAAATAAAAAGATTGGATTTCTTACATAGGCAATCACATCCATAGCTTTAGTGGTGGATGAGAATGAGACAATTGCAAGCTCATTATTATTTATGTGATAATAATAAAGAGCTCAATGCTTATAACATGAAATGTTACTTTGAAAAAAGATAAGAAATTAGGGTCATTATAGAATATGTAATTGCATTGACCATATGTAATTTAAGTCACATTTATCTGTCTTAATACTAGATGTGAGTTCTAATGTGAAAAGAGTAGACAAGTGAACTAAAAGTTAGACATTGGGATGTCTTAGCTATCATATATATGGTATTTAATAAAGACATACCTCCATAGGAAATGAGTAAATACCATAGTAAGTGATTCATAACACATGTACAATTTCTGTCCATCAAGGGGAAGACAAATGCGATCATTACCTAGTACCTTCACAACTTTAATCAGTTACTTGAGACTTACTTTAATGTTTGCTATCTTAGGGTGTTACAAAAGGACTATGAAAGATTCGGTTTAGAGGTACATTCCTAGAAAAGCAAGCTAAATTAAGATTCAGAGTATCATGAAAAGAGAAAGATTATTAGAATTATCACATTAGTATGTATTCATAAGCTAGCCAATTATATTTATATTTACGATAAAGACACAATTATGAGCTCAGGATATGTGAATGAGATCAGAAGAGATTTGAATGTGATAAATGATCTAGGGTGCTGCATACTACATTTACTCTAAGCTCCTTCAGTTGAGAAGCTATATCATCCTAACAAGTATATAGCAAACAAGCTCTCAAAGTATGCAGTGGTCACACGATTTATTTGTGAAGTAATTTGCAAAATTTGAAATGAGAGTTAACCCATCATGTGTGAGTGAGAGATGTTGGAAATATGATTTGGGTCACCCATGTAGATCTGTATTCATTAGACTTAAAATTAGAACTAAGAACAATCGCATGAAAAGTGATATACATTGCCAAGAGGTATCAAAATCCAAAGGTCATATACATTGGTTTCAACATGTAACTGCATAAAGAGATGTAACTCTTCTTAATAGTTACATGCATGAAGAAATGCATCTTTTGGCCAAAAGGTTAGCACACTTTGTGTGACGCCCCTTACCCGTCTACTGTATAGCCGAGCAAGAAATGCCACATTCGTTGCTGGAGCACCCCATCTTGTTTTATCATATTTATTGTAAACTTTTAATGTCATTTAAAACATGTATTCAATGTGTAAATTTTTTTTTTATCTTATTTCTGTGGAGACCCGGACAGAGCCTCCCTTGTTTTATTAGCATCTATCGGGTTCCACTATCACCTGTTAACATATTCATAGTCATCTCACATATTTTCATATCATATTCTCTTTTATCATATCACTCACAACTATTTATGAGATCTCAAAATGAAGTGTCATCTATTGCATTCATATAGAAATTCATAGATAATAAATTATAAGTTTTCATTTCAAGTCCAAAATGGAATACATCATAAACTAGTAATTACATCATGACTAAACATAATGAACCAAAATACTAGTCTATACATGGGCCCTACCAAAATACAAAAGACCAGTGAGGTGACTCTGGACAATGGCAGATCTGATCAGAGCTCTATCAGTGCACTACTGGTAGTGCTGCTGCGGCTTCTGGGACTGATGTAACACCCCTATGTTCGGTAGTGCGTTCTACTGTTCCAGTGACCAGTGTTGTCCGGACAGCTAGAATGCCTAGAACTACACTTCAATATGAGTGAGGAGACATAAAATAATGAAATACAAGAAAAGAAAATACAAGAAAAACAAAGGAAAAATAATAGCAAAGAAATGTAACCAAGTTAAGCGAGCCGAGAACCCTAGCGATGGGTGACCGCATCGAGAAGTCACGGCGTAAACTGTTGACTAGCCCTCGACCGCGGGGAACCCTGGAAAATATTTTTAGGACTTAAATAGACCCCTATTGAAGTATAAATATCATTAGAAATATTAAATAAAAATTAAATAATTAGTACAAAGAAAAGTGGGAAATCGAAAAACGGACAAAACCCGGTGTTACCGAAAAATCGGGAATACAACCCGAACAGGGGCATTGTGGTCATTTGAGATCTCAAATTGTCTTTTGACCTAAATGTCCATTAAAAATACATGATATTACACTTGGAAAATATAATGAAAAATTAAATTAGGGGTACCTAATGTAAATAGCCAAAAGTGGAGTGAAATTTGGGTAATTAGCACTTAAATAATATTAACTCAATTTCTTATGTGAGTGGACCACTAAGGGATTATAATATGCATTAAGTGGGCAGACTACTCCACTAAAACTTCATCTTCAACCTTTGAAGACCACCATTGCCGTAAAGAAAGCCTTAGAAACCACCATTGTTGTCCCATTTGTGAGCTTCATGCATCCATGATCCAAGTTTCAAGTGGTTAGGGTTTCTTCACTAAAAGTAACCACCACACCTTAGGCAGCATTTAGGGAGTGAGAAAGGTAAGTTTTGATGAGTTTTTAAGAAGCTTCAAAATAGGTAAGTTTGTGTTTTTGAATGTTGCTTTGTTAAAGTTTGTAAGCATGTTATGGGTGTTTGATTTATGAAGAAATTTTTGAGTTTTGATGTTGAATGGGAATGTGTACTTTTGACAGCCATGAAAGCACCTTGAAGGCAGTTTATTTGTGCTTGTAAATGGTGAATTAAATGATTGATTAAATGTATATTGTGTAGGAAATTGTTTTGGTGATGTATACTTAGTACATGTAAAGGTAAAATGAAATTTAAAACTTGGAAAGTAATGGAATGTAAGTGTACCATTGTGGCAGTTTGCTAACTCTTGAAGAATGCTGGAATTCATGCTTGGTTTATGGAATAATGATGTTAATTTGTGATAGTGGTTATGGCAGTTTGAGTGCATGTATGATGGTGTGAAGTTGGACATGTAAATGAGCATGAATTGGTGATTGAATTGTTGTAAATTGAATTGGACAAATTCTGCACTTGTTGGTGCACATTGAATGTAATTGTAAGCTGCCAAAATGACCTATAATATGTTGTAAATTATGTTTAGGTTGTGGTATAACCAGAATTGGTTTGAATGTTAAGTTTGGTGAGTGTTAAAAGTGATGCTTGATGTGTATGCAAGAATTGCAATAAGGCAGTTTGAGTTTTAGGCCTAGAACTTTAATTAAGTGGCTCCAATTGGTATGAGACCAATTGGAGGTGAAATTAGGCACAAAATGTGCCAACTTTCATGAAGGAAGCTTGCCAAAATTCTTCTTGCAAGGTAGCTTGAAAAATGACCAAATTCGGATTAAGTGCAATTGAGGCCTGAAAATTGACCATTTGGGTAGCAGTTAGTGTTTAAGCCATAACTCACTCAAAACAGGTCCAATTGACCTGCAATTTTAACCATGAATAGTTAAGACCCATATCTACAAGTCTTATGAAGACACAAAAGCCCATAAATGACCATAAGCAAGTCAAACAGCTTGCACAAGTTCGGGTCCAAAAACTGGCCGAACCTAAAATGACCTAAAGTGACATAAAATGACCAATTTTGGTGCAATTTGACCAGCAATAGTAAAATGACCATAACTTGGTCTACATAACTCAGAACGACTTGAAATTTTGCCTCGCGTTCTATAAGACATAGATCTACAAGTTTGTAGTTTTGACCGAAACCCAAAAACTGAGGGAACTAGGTCGTCCGGCTAGGTCAAACTAGTATCCCGGAATCCAGCAAATTGCAAGAAAATGCAGTATACACGGAAATGAATTTGGTAACATGTACCAACCTTAAAAGACTATCGAATGTGACATATTAATAACATTAAAACCTAATTTACCTAGAATGCATCGAGGGTCGATATACTAGGTTGATTAAGCAAATAATAGCATTCAGTGAATTATTTATCAAACATTATCGTTAGAGACAGTTTAATTTAGTACTGAAACACTTCAAATTGTGTTTCTCAGTTAGCAAAGACTTAGGAAAAGGGAAGGAAACACTGAGTCAAGACCAGGAGACAGTTATCAAAGGTTTGTGCACAACAGCTATTTCTTTTGAATTATTTTCAAATGGAATAAATTATGACTATTTATATATTATTGTTTTAAATTGTGAAACTGTGAAAAATTGTTTGAATGATATTTGATGGACATTTATTGCTTGAAAAGCATTATAAATGGTTTGAAACTGTGAAAAATTGTTTGAATGATATTGATGGATACTTATTGATTGAAAAGCATTGGAAATGGTTTGAAACCACAACTATCATGTATATTGATTGTATTCCTCACTAGCTTGTCTAGTGGGACGAATTGAATTCCCTCTCTGGCTGAAGTGTTGAGGTGTGTGCCTATTGAGGACGAATCGAATGAGTACTCATATTTTTGCTAGCTAGCTATGTTATTCCTCATCAGTCATCGACTTTTGGGACGAATTGGATACCTCATTAGCCATCGGCTTTTGGGACGAATTGAACTTTGGAACATGATTAAGTTGTGTGTGATTTATTGATATGTATTGTGAGATTGTGAAATGAATTTAAACTCTTATTGACATACACTGTCTTTTAAATTTAACCATGATCTGACTTATTGAAATTTATTGTGATATTGAGAAATGGAGTTTAAATTCTTGTTGACAATTACTGTCTTGAAATTAACTATGGTTTTAAGTATCCACTATTTATATGATTTATGAATTGTGATTTAAAGTTGTATTTGGTTAATGTTGTGCACCACTGAGACATTGTCTCAGCGATAGCTTTCTTTTTATTGCTGTCGCAGGTAGACAGACAGACAGGGCAGCAGATTAGGCTGCTAGTACATCCAGCGAGAGATTATCGGGTATAACGAGTATACTAAATTTTGCATTTTGTACTGTAATGTATAACCACTGTATGTATATATTGTTTTTGGTTTTGAGCAGTTGTAAATTAAAATTGTATGTTGAAGTTGTAAAGTAAATTATGAGTTATTTTGACTTGTAAAAATTGTATTATATTTCTTTTATCTCAGTCTTTGAAAAATCACTGTGGATTTGAGTTGAGAAATATGTTGTGTTGAGAAATATGTTGGAGTTGAGATTTGGAAATATATTAAAGTGCTTTTTACAGGTTTTCTGAAGAACTGTTTTATCCAAAATACAGATGGCACTCTGCCAAAATTTTTACAAAAATTCCAAATAATTCAAATGTGTTAGTTCTATCACTTCAGTTCAAAAAGGATTTTAATGCCTGTAAATAGTGCTTACCACTGTAAAAGAAGTAAGAAAAGTTTTTAAAATCCCTTGTAGTGTATTTAATGGGTTATCAGTAGACGGAGTTGGTAATTCATTACGTATACTACGGGATCATGTCATGCCTTACAGAGGGGTAGGGTGTGACATATTTTAGTGGTATCAGAGCTAGTTTCTAAATTCTATTTTCACATGTTATTTCAATATTCTTTCTTCATAATACAACTGCTCAACATCATTGTTTGATGCATACAGTACATTACATTATAAATATGCACTAACGGGAGGAAATCTCCTTGTGTTATTTGTTCAGGAGATCTAAAATCCTCGCATTGACTATGGAAGAGGGTGATCGTTCAGTCGATCAATCTATTGAGGCTGAGGTGCAAGGGGATGCTGACCCTACACAATGTCGATGGTTCAAAGAAGACCAAATTTCAGCAGCACTGCAGCTTTCTCGCTTCGCCAAAGAGATGGCTGCAATGTTCCAACAAATGGCTGGTAATGTGCCTACTCAAGTCCCAATACAGACACCAGTGGTACAACCGCAGTCTCCTACTAGGCAGTATGACAAATTGATGAAGTATGGGGCTATAGAGTTCAAGGGGATAGTAGATCCTCTAGAAGCTGAACAGTGGTTAGAGAGGATAGATAGGGTATTCAAGAAACTGCATTGCATGGAGGAGCTCAGATTTGAATACTCAGTATCTTTGCTACAGGGGGATGCTTATGACTGGTGGAAAACCATTCCCCACAGTCTGGTAGAACCTGCAGTGCTAACATGGAATGACTTTCTCAGGGAATTCAAACAAAAATATGTCCCTGATGCTTATGTAGAACAGAAGCTACAAGAATTCCTAAGTCTGAAACAGGGGAGCAGATCAGTGGCTGAGTATGAAAGAGAATTTTCCCTCCTGAGCCATTATGCAGTGAGTTTACTTTCTACCAGCAGGGAGAGATGCAAGAGGTTTGAAAACGGCTTGAAGCCCAGTATCAGATTACAAGTGGTCGGATTCAAACACACTAACTTCTCTGAACTTGTTTCTCAAGCCCTAGAGTTGGAAAGAATTGAGTCCAAGTCGCTTCCCGAGAAAAAGAAATCAGAGAAGATAGAGAAAGAGGGAAAATCAGTAGAACAGAGTTCCAGTGGTCCTACTGGAAAGAGGAAGAATCATGGGGGACATGGCAGAGGTGGCAAGAAGTTGGGTAGGGGAAGATATTTAGGACAGAAAACTCCTCTATCTGGTCAGTAAAGTACCAGAGGTTCCTACCCTTCCCGCCAATGTAAAACTTGTGGAAGATATCATGGTGGGATATGCTATAAGGCTATTGGAGCCTGTTATAACTGTGGAGGCACAGGACACTTTGCCAAGGACTGCACCAGTAGTCACAGAGTTGGACCACCTCCTACTACTGCAGAAGGGTCAGTTCAGAGCCCTATCACCAGAAGTTCACAACCACCCAGCAGAGGTAGAGGCAGGGGTAGAGGTAGCCCAGCAGGCAGCCAAGGCACAGTGAAACATTCAGAGCAAGACAGTGCTCCAGTCAGAGTCTATGCAATGAGACAGAGAGAAGAGGCCGAGACATCTGATGTTGTGGCTGGTACCTTCTCAACTTTTAACTAAGATGTGTTTGTGTTATTTGATCCGGGTTCTACCCATTCTTATGTGAGTGCTAGCATCATTGATTGCATTGCTATTCCATGTACACAAATGGACTTTGAGGTGCTAGTAACAAGTCCGCTAGGACAGGAGGTCAGGGTTAATAGAATGTATAGAGATTGTCCTTTGGTGATCCAAGGACACACTTTTCTGTCTGATTTCACTGAAATGCCCTTTAGAGATTATGATATCATCTTGGGCATGGATTGGTTAGCTAGGCATCATGCCATGATTGACTGTAGGCTGAAGACAGTCACTTTTGGTCTCCCTCAGTATAGTGATGTGGTAATACATGGGGAGAGGCAATTATTGCCATCAAACATCATTTCGGCTGCACTAGCCAGAAAAATGATCAGAAAGGGGTGTGAAGCCTACTTGGCACATGTGGTAGACACCCAAGTGGGGAGTCCAGCATTGAAGGACATCCCTACAGTACATGACTTTCCAGATGTGTTTCCTGATGAATTGCTAGGATTACCTTCAGAAAGAGAAGTGCAGTTTGAAATTAATGTTATGCCTGGTGTGGATCCAATCTCCATAACACCATACAGAATGGCACCAGCAGAGTTGAAGGAGTTGAAGATACAATTGCAAGAATTACTTGAAAAGGGCTTCATCCGTCCTAGTGTGTCACCTTGGGGAGTACCAGTGTTATTTGTTAAGAAGAAGGATGGTACTCTCCGCTTATGTATAGACTACCGGCAGTTGAATAAGGTGACGATAAAGAACAGATATCCATTGCCTCGCATTGATGATCTGTTTGATCAGTTGAAGGGTGCAGCTGTATTCTCCAAAATTGATTTGCGATCTGGTTATTATCAGTTGAAGGTGCAAGAGCAGAGTATTCCAAAAACTGCTTTCAGAACTCGGTATGGCCACTATGAGTTTCTAGTAATGCCATTCGGGTTAACAAATGCTCCAGCTGCTTTTATGGATCTGATGAACACTATCTTCGGACCATGTCTCGATCAATTTGTGGTGGTGTTTATTGATGACATTTTGATATACTCAAGGAATGCAGAAGAGTATGACAGACATCTGCAGATTGTACTGCAGACTTTAAGGGAGAAATAGCTATACGCCAAATTGTCGAAATGTGAATTTTGGCTGAAAGAAATCTCCTTTTTGGGACATGTTGTGTCAGCTGAAGGGATCAAGGTAGATTCCAGCAATGTAGAAGCTATCCTTAATTGGAAGCCACCCAGGAACATCACAGAAGTTCACAGTTTTCTGGGTTTAGCTGGATATTACCGTCGGTTTGTGAAAGGGTTTTCTATGTTATCTTCTCCACTGACCAAACTTCTTTGGAAAGATGTAAAATTCCAGTGGATATATAAATGCCAGCAAAGTTTTGATGAGTTGAAGAGGTGTTTAACTGAATCTCCAGTTCTCACTTTACCTACTCCGGGTAAAGAATACACAGTTTATAGTGATGCTTCTCACAATGGGTTAGGCTGTGTACTGATGCAAGATCGAAATGTCATTGCTTATGCATCACGCCAGCTGAAACCGCATGAGAGGAACTACCCTACACATGATCTGGAGCTAGCAGCTATTGTTTTTGCTCTGAAGATCTGGAGACACTATTTGTATGGGGAGAAATGCTATATTTACACAGATCACAAGAGCTTAAAGTATTTAGGCACCCAGAAAGAATTGAATTTGAGGCAGAGGAGATGGTTAGAACTGATTAAAGATTATGATTGCTTAATAGACTATCAGCCAGGGAAAGCAAATGTGGTAGCTGACGCCTTAAGTTGCAAGACTATGGCAAGTCTCAGAGTTTCTCCTTTGTCCATGGTATATGAATTGAAAGCACAGCATGCCAGTTTAGAGATTGATGATGAGGGACAGACAGTAGTTGCATGGCATGTACAACCAGTGTTGATTGATCAGATCAGAATGGCTGCTCAAAGTGATGAAAAATATCAGAAGCTACTGAAAGAAGTCCAGCAGGGCAAGAAACCTGAATTTTCTGTGAGAGATGATGGTTTATTGCTACATCAAGGCAGATTGTGCGTTCCTAGTGATGTGGAATTGAGACAGATCATTATGAAGGAAGCACATGAGTCTCCATTTGCTATGCACCCTGGTGGAACTAAAATGTACAGAGGGCTGAAAGAGCATTACTGGTGGAAGGGTATGAAGGGAGATATAGCTGAATTTGTTTCCAAATGCCTAACTTGTCAGCAAGTAAAGGCAGAACATCAAGTTCCAGTTGGTTTGTTACATCCTTTGTCAGTACCAGAGTGGAAATGGGAACGAATAACTATGGATTTTGTTACAGGACTTCCAAGGACACAGAGTAGTCATGATGTAGTATGGGTTATAATTGACAGATTGACCAAGTCTGCTCACTTTTTGCCAGTGCGGATGGACTATAGCCTGGAAAGATTGGCCAAATTGTACATATATGAGATTGTAAAACTGCATGGAGTACCAGTATCAATTGTGTCTGACAGAGATCCTAGGTTCACTTCTAGATTTTGGGGTAGTCTTCAGAGAGCCCTAGAAACTAGATTGAACTTCAGCACAGCATTCCACCCACAGACAGATGGCCAGTCTGAGAGGGTTATTCAGATATTGGAGGATATGCTACGGGCTTGTGTGATTGAATTTGAAGGTAGTTGGGATACACACTTGCCTTTGATTGAGTTTGCTTATAACAACAGCTACCAATCAAGCATTGGAATGCCTCCATATGAAGCTTTGTATGGCAGAAAGTGCAGAACTCCCTTATGTTGGGATGAAGTAGGTGAAAGGAAGATGATTGGGCCAGAAATTATTCAGCAGACAGAGGAAAAGATTAGATTGATCAGATATAGACTCAAGGCTGCATCAGACCGTCAGAAGTCCTATGTTGATCTGAAGAGAAGAGATATTGAATATGCAGTGGGTGATAAAGTATTCCTCAAAGTTTCTCCTTGGAAGAGAATTGTGAGATTTGGCAGAAAGGGGAAACTGAGTCCTCGTTTCATCGGACCATATGAGGTTCTAGAAAGAGTGGGTCCTTTGGCATATAGGTTGGCATTACTTCCAGAGTTAGCAAGGATACACAATGTCTTTCATGTATCCATGTTAAGGAGGTACAGATCTGACCCATCTCATGTACTATCAGTTGAAGAGATTGAAGTAAATCCAGACCTCTCATATGAGGAAGAACCCATAAAAATTCTGGCTTATGAGGTGAAGCAGCTGAGGAATAAACAGATACACCTGGTTAAAGTGCTGTGGAACCATCATTCAGGCTAGGAAGCTACTTGGGAACGTGAAAAGGATATGACGAGACAACACCCACAGCTATTCAGAGACTAATGCCAGGTAAAATTTCGAGACGAAATTTATTTAAGGGGGGGGGGGGGGGAGAATTGTAACACCCCTATGTTTGGTAGTGCGTTCTACTGTTCTAGTGACCAGTATTGTCCGGACAGCTAGAATGCCTAGAACTACACTTCAATATGAGTGAAGAGACATAAAATAATGAAATACAAGAAAAGAAAATACAAGAAAAACAAAGCAAAAATAATAGCTAAGAAATGTAACCAAGTTAAGCGAGCCGAGAACCCTAACGATGGGTGACCGCATCGGGAAGTCACGACATGGACTGTTGACTAGCCCTGGACCGCGGGGAACCCTAGAAAATATTTTTAGGACTTAAATAGACCCCTATTGAAGTATAAATATTATTAGAAATATTAAATAAAAATTAAATAATTAGTACAAAGAAAAGTGAGAAATCGAAAAACGGACAAAACTCGGTGTTACCGAAAAATCGGGAATACAACCCGAACAGGGGCATGTGGTCATTTGACATCCCGAATTGTCTTTTGACCTAAATGTCCATTAAAAATACATGATATTACACTTGGAAAATATAATGAAAAATTAAATTAGGGGTACCTAATGTAAATAGCCAAAAGTGGAGTGAAATTTGGGTAATTAGCACTTAAATAATATTAAATCAATTTCTTATGTGAGTGGACCACTAAGGGATTATAATATGCATTAAGTGGGCAGATTACTCCACTAAAACTTCATCTTCAACCTTTGAAGACCACCATTGCCGTAAAGAAAGCCTTAGAAACCACCATTGTTGTCCCATTTGTGAGCTTCATGCATCCATGATCCAAGCTTCAAGTGGTTAGGGTTTCTTCACTAAAAGTAACCACCACACCTTGGGCAGCATTTAGGGAGTGAGAAAGGTAAGTTTTGATGAGTTTTTAAGAAGCTTCAAAATAGGTAAGTTTGTGTTTTTGAATGTTGCTTTGTTAAAGTTTGTAAGCATGTTATGGGTGTTTGATTTATGAAGAAATTTTTGAGTTTTGATGCTGAATGGGAATGTGTACTTTTGGCAGCCATGGAAGCACCTTGAAGGAAGTTTATTTGTGCTTGTAAATGGTGAATTAAATGATTAATTAAATGTATATTGTGTAGGAAATTGTTTGGGTGATGTATACTTAGTACATGTAAAGGTAAAATAAAATTTAAAGCTTGGAAAGTAATGGAATGTAAGTGTACCATTGTGGCAGTTTGCTAACTCTTAAAGAATGCTGGAATTCATGCTTGGTTTATGGAATAATGATGTTAATTTGTGATAGGGGTTATGGCAGTTTGAGTGCATGTATGATGGTGTGAAGTTGGACATGTAAATGAGCATGAATTGGTGATTGAATTGTTGTAAATTGAATTGGACAAATTCTGCACTTGTTGGTGCACATTGAATGTAATTGTAAGCTGCCAAAATGACCTATAATATGCTGTAAATTATGTTTAGGTTGTGGTACAACCAGAATTAGTTTGAATGTTAAGTTTGGTGAGTGTTAAAAGTGATGCTTGATGTGTATGCAAGAATTGCAATAAGGCAGTTTGAGTTTTAGGCCTAGAACTTTAATTGTGTGGCTCCAATTGGTATGAGACCAATTGGTATGAGACCAATTGGAGGTGAAACTAGGCACAAAATGTGCCAACTTTCATGAGGGAAGCTTGCCAAAATTCTGCTTGCAAGGTAGCTTGAAAAATGACCAAATCCGGATTAAGTGCAATTGAGGCCTGAAAATTGACCATTTGGGTAGCAGTTAGTGTTTAGGCCATAACTCACACAAAACAGGTCCAATTGACCTGAAATTTTAACCATGTATAGTTAAGACCCATATCTACAAGTCTTATGAGACACTAAAGCCCAAAAATGACCATAAAAAAGTCAAATAGCTTGCACAAGTTCAGGTCCAAAAACTGGCCAAACCTAAAATGACCTAAAGTGACCTAAAATGACCAATTTTGGTGCAATTTGATCAGCAATAATAAAATGACCATAACTTGGTGTACATAACTCAGAATGACCTGAAATTTTGTCCCGCATTCCATAAGACATAGATCTACAAGTTTGTAGTTTTGATCGAAACCCGAAAACCGAAGGAACTAGATCGTCCAGCTAGGTCAAACTAGTATCCCGGAATCCAGCAAATTGCAAGAAAATGCAGTATACACGGAAATGAATTTGGTAACATGTACCAACCCTAAAAGACTATCGAATGTGACATATTAATAACATTAAAACCTAATTTACCTAGAATGCATCGAGGGTAGATATATTAGGTTGATTAAGAAAATAATAACATTCAGTGAATTATTTATCAAACATTATCGTTAGAGACAATTTAATTTAGTACTGAAGCACTTCAAATTGTGTTTCTCAGTTAGCAAAGGCTCAGGAAAAGGGAAGGAAACACTGAGTCAAAACCAGGAGACAGTTATCAGAGGTTTGTGCACAACAGCTATTTCTTTTGAATTATTTTCAAATGCAATAAATTATGACTATTTGTACATTATTGTTTTAAATTGTGAAACTGTGAAAAATTGTTTGAATGATATTTGATGGATATTTATTGCTTGGAAAGCATTGTAAATGTTTTGAAACTATGAAAAATTGTTTGAATGATATTGATGGATACTTATTGATTGAAAAGCATTGGAAATGGTTTGAAACCACAACTATCATGTATATTAATTGTATTCCTCACTAGCTTGTCTAGTGGGACGAATTGAATTCCCTCTCTGGTTGAAGTGTTGAGGTGTGTGCCTGTTGAGGACGAATCGAATGAGTACTCATATATTTGCTAGCTAGCTATGTTATTCCTCATTAGTCATCGACTTTTGGGACGAATTGGATACCTCATTAGCCATCGGCTTTTGGGACGAATTGAACTTTGGAACATGATTAAGCTGTGTGTGATTTATTGATATGTATTGTGAGATTGTGAAATGAATTTAAACTCTTATTGACATACACTGTCTTTTGAATTTAATCATGATCTGACTTATTGAAATTTATTGTGATATTGAGAAATGGAGTTTAAATTCTTGTTGACAATTACTGTCTTGAAATTAACTATGGTTTTAAGTATCCACTATTTATATGATTTATGAATTGTGATTTAAAGTTGTATTTGGTTAATGTTGTGCACTACTGAGACATTGTCTCAGCGATAGCTTTCTTTTTATTGCTGTCGCAGGTAGACAGACAGACAGGGCAGCAGATTAGGCTACTAGTACATCCATCGAGAGATTATCGGGTATAACGAGTATACCATATTTTGCATTTTGTACTGTAATGTATAACCACTGTATGTATATATTGTTTTTGGTTTTGAGCAGTTGTAAATTAAAATTGTACATTGAAGTTATAAAGTAAATTATGAGTTATTTTGACTTGTAAAAATTGTATTATATTTCTTTTATCTCAGTCTTTGAAAAATCACTGTGGATTTGAGTTGAGAAATATGTTGTGTTGAGAAATATGTTGGAGTTGAGATTTGGAAATATATTGAAGTGCTTTTTACAGGTTTTCTGAAGAAACTGTTTTATCCAAAATACATATGGCACTCTGCCAAAATTTTTACAAAAATTCCAAATAATTCAAATGTGTTCGTTCTATCACTTCAGTTCAAAAAGGTTTTTAACGCCTGTAAATAGTGCTCACCACTGTAAAAGAAGTAAGAAAAGTTTTTAAAATCCCTTGTAGTGTATTTAATGGGTTATCAGTAGACGGAGTTGGTAATTCATTAGGTATACTACGGGATCATGTCATGCCTTACAGAGGGGTAGGGTGTGACAACTGATCTCCAGTACCTACGCGATGGAAAACCAACGCGCTAAGTATAAAGCTTAGTGGTGCATAATTTATAATAACAATAATTTAATAATTTGAAATAATATATGCAACTCATAATTTTTGATCTTTTATATTTTTATTGCTCTTTAGAAACAATTAACATTATCGGGATCTTTTATGATTACTTATTGTATTTTACGTCTTAATTAATTTTTATCAGTGCCCAAGAAACCTATAACAAATTTATAAAGGCTGGATGCACGGGTGTATACTGGTTAGACAGACATATGTCTATCCAGAATACGTCTGTCAGGCATGAGGCCAGCTGTCGGGAACGAGACCCGCTGTCAGGCTTGTAAAGCCAGAAATAAAGTAGGCACAATGGCCAGTAAGTAGGCATATGGCCTGTAGAACAATCATACCAGACATATATTGTCAGTTCATGATTTTCTCGGTAGGCAGTCCTACTATCTGTAGTCCCTAATTGGTATACCAATTTATCCAAACTAAATAAATAAGTTTAGGCATACCATGGGCAATTAAACATTTTTAATTAATTTAATACTATTCACTGTTACTATTTTCTAGTACTATTCATTGGTACCATTAATTTCATATTAATAGGACATTAGTCCCAATTTACATATTCATATCATTTTTAATAATTAATTATCCTTATGAGTATTTTAATTATCATATATAGCATTTTTCCTATGAACCTTTCTTTAAGTTCATGTTGATGTGTTATCTTTATCTAGGAATTTGACTAGGTTAGGATGTCTATTTAGTCACACTTCCTTCATAACAATTGCTCCTCTATGTTTAAACTTGAATTTCAGCTTTTGAATCACTGAATTTGGGGTTATAGAACTCAAGTTATGGTCAAAATACCAAAGGAATCATATTTTGGGACAATTTCTGGGTTGGCTGTTTTAGTGACTAAACTTGTGCTAACAATTTGATTTAGTTAAAGGAAAAACTGGGTTAAGTAGTCTTCATGAAAAGTGTAGCCCTATGTCTAAACTTTCCATGGGTGAAAGTTTAGGTCATTTGGACCAGTATAGAGAGAGTTATGACCAAATGAACACGTACTGTTCATTTGGTCATTTTCTGGGTTGGCAATTTCAGTGACCCAACTTGTACTACCAATTTGAATTGGTTAAAGGCAAAACTGGGTTAAGTGGTCTTCATGAAAAGTGTAGCCCTATTTCTAAACTTTCCATGGGTAAAAGTTTAGGTTATTTGGACCAGTATAGAGAGAGTTATGACCAAATGAACACGTATTGTTCATTTGGTCATTTTCTGGGTTTGGTGCAGGGAAATCCGAATTTGGGCAGTATTTAGGTCAAGTTTTGGACAGAATTTGGGCATGGTTTCTCCATGGAAAATGGGTTATTTTGGGTCTAGTTTCACCTCCAATTGGCCTCATACCAATTGGAGTCACACAATTTCATTTATGGCCTAAAATGTACACTGCCCTCAACAAACACAACCTGCAGAAAATAGCACTTCCAATAATTCATTTCTCCTCCAACTTCCTTGCTTCAATTTGACATTCAAGGAACTTTTAAATATCATCAACACATCTCAATAATCCCAATTGCATGGTATAATACAAAAATACCAAAGTTAGGCAAAACCCTAACTCACAATTTCTACCTCATAAAATCTTAATGTAAATCAACTTCTAATACTTATAATGCATCAACCAACATCATTAAATCACTTTATATACATCATAGTCATCAAAAACCATCACTCACCATGGGTACCAAAAATTCACTCCCCCCATAACTCACCTATTTCTTTTAGTTTCTTACAAATTTCACTTCATTTTAACCTTAACTCAAGGATTAATAAAGGAAGAAAGGAAGATTAGGCACTAACCTCCTAGGAAGTTCTCCATTCCACCTATGGGACAAAACCGTGAGGCTTATAGCCAAAGCGGACAATTCCTCTAGTGGTTAAAGCTCGATCATTACAATTGGTATCAGAGCCGCTCCGCGTGCAACCTTGAGTGATGGTGGGGTAAACCTCAGCGAGGACGCTGAGTCCCATAAGGGGGGTAGATTGTAACACCCTAGGCAAATCCCACATCGGCAAAACACGGGAGAGATGCTAGGTTTATAAGTTGGTGGTTCGTAACTCCTAGTGATGCGTTTTAAAACCGTGAGGGCTTCGGTCCAAAGCGAACAATATCACTAGTGGGCCAGGCCATTACACTTTGAGTAGTATATATAAGAGCCTTACAAGTCATTTTTAAGGTGTAACAAAAGGATAAAATGTGGTTGATTTGAATAGTAACAAAAGTGTTACTATTTGGCATTGGTTCTTGGACTTCTTTTAAAGATATTTTCAATCTCAATAATTTGGAGCATTATATTTTTTCTGCAATAATAAAGTACACATCGAGACTATAAATTAATTTATATGGTTCATATTATTCATCTAATTATATAGTAGACTAGTGAAATAAATATGGTGAGGATCTTAGGTTTGTATGAACATTGGTTAGGATTAATGTATTTGGATCTATCCTTTGGGTCTTTATAATTTTTTCTTTATAAAAAAATATTTATAATTTATAATTTATTTTTTAGTTTTAGTAAAAAGTGAATTATTTAAATATAAAATAAATAATTACTTAAATATAAAATTTAATTTTATAATTTATTTTTTATTTTTAATATATATATTCTATTAATAAAATAATTATTTTATCAAAATTTACTGTTGATGGAATAAAAGTTGTAATAATTTAGTTTATTATATTCACTTTTTATAATAATTTATTTTATATAATTTTAATATTTATAATAATTTAATTATTTAGACTTAGTTTGAGTCTATATTAACAAAAACATACCCCAAAAAATTAATTTATTTTTTTATGAAAAATAAAAAATAAAAATATAATTTTATTACATCTCAAAGGCTAAATTATAAAATATTCAAAAAATAATTATTACTACACAATTTGTTATCAATATAAAATCTTTGTGTGTTTCTCTCAATATAAGTCTCTAAATTCTTTTCTCTCTCTTCTGAAAATCCAAGAACGTATACTATTTCTTGTTAAACAGTTGTACGTATGCTCTTTAGAGTGTATTTTTATATCAGAATAATCGTTTTATTAAAATTTATTATTAATTAATCATAAATTAAAATAGTCAATCTAAATTTAAATATTAAATTATTATAAATATTAATATATAATAATTAAACTATTATAAAATGTAAAATGTGATGAATTCTAACATTGAATTTTTATCAAGAAATATTATTCTACTAATAAAAATATACCTCAAAATTAATTTATTTCTTTTAAAAATATAAAATTAAAGTACAATTTAATCATATCTTAAAAATTAAATTCTCATTTTTATAATTGTTCAATGAATTTTTTTTTTAACACAATTGCACTCTAAACTAAACTGTCTGTGATAATGTAATTGTACCCTACCGTTAGCCATAAAATTAAACATTAACAAAATTACCACTGTTGAATCATAAATAAAGTGCCTCAATTTGTTAAAAATTTACTAAAATGCCACTGTTCGATCCTAGACATGTGGCAGTTCTATAAATTTCTAATAATCTGGTTAATGGCACTATATAATTACACTGCTATCAATAGTTTAAGGTGAAATTATTTAAAAAGAAAAAATTGTTTTGGGTACAATCATAAAAATGAGTAAACTTTGGTTTTTTTATTTTTGCTATTATCCCTTATATTTATGTTTTTTTATTAACTGAAATGAAGATTTTATTAATTTTAGGAGGGAATCAAAAGGTGGGTTAAAGGACCCAAGTCCAATTAATAAAATATAAAGCTCGAAGTCGAAAGGCCCATATCAAGGACAGCTTCAAAACCCTAATTGAAGAAGCTTTTATTGCCATTGACAAGAACCACCACCACTCGCATCTAGCCAACAAAAGGAAAATGTCATACAAGTACAGTCTCCTAAACCACCAATACCACAATAATAATAGAACCAAAGTCGAGCCACTCAAGCCTTAACCAAACTAATTACAAGCTCAAAGACTCAAAAATGCCAAAGATATGCACTCCAGTACCCAAGTCTTTCATTTCCTCTATCACTTGAGGGGATGAGGAGCCTGACTCCAAAAACCAAGCAACACATACGAAGTTCTCCCAGAAGCTAACAACGATGAGGAAACCAAACCTGATCTCCTAAAGGGGGCATTGGAATGGCACTTTACACTAGTTAAGGCCTCCTTACTATACACACCATATGTAATGACCCAACCAAGAGTCATTACGGGCACTACAGAATAGGTAAAGTTAAGGTTATTGGAACCTATAGTAAGCCTAAAACCTGTGAGACATAACTCATTCCATATGAACCAAAACCTACGCAACTTAGACAATCACAATTTAGCATTTACTTTACGGCATGCATCATTTTTTTTCTTTTAAATTGGTTTAGAATTTGAACCCTTAGCTTTCATTCATACATGCTAAAGTGTAATTCTCTCATACATCCATAATTATCCAATGAGGATTCTTTAGAGGTTAAGGTAAACATTCTTACATATCTTAAACTTAAACAATACATAATACAATTCTTTATAACCAAGCATAATATCTAACCATAATAATTTACATATCCATTCTATAAACTCATCAAACCCACAACCTACTAAAACTTCTCTTGTTGCTAGCTCTCTTAGAAGACACCTTTATTCTTGCAACTCTACATTTAGGGCTAAGGGAAAGGGGTAAGCTTCAAAGAGTTTAGTGAGTAAACTAACCAAACATAAATTATTCATTCCATATGTATGCAATGCATTAATCACATGAGTTTTTCACATCACAAATATTTTATATAAAATGGACTTGTCACCAGTGATTTCCCATATCCAATGTGCTCGACTCATACAAAGGTTCCTCAGGACTTTCGCTTAAAACATAATGAGCCAGGGTTTTCTTAGGCCTCACTTGCCCTTACCACATTATATCATATCATATCATATCATATAATGTATAATCATAAAACATAACTATATCACTGGGGAAATCAGTGGGTCATCTAATGTCCATTGGCATCACCAGTAATTATACATAAATACAATATCTTCGTGTTTTAGATACATACATCCTAATAAATAATGAAATGATGCATATGAATGATTATGATTTCAATTAAATATGTTTCATTCATTAGGGTTAGAGTTATTAACCTCTTATAGCTTATCAATCACCTGATAGGAATGGCAATTATCCTTAGATCCTTAGCTACCTAAGTCCTTTAATTTTGATCCTATAAACATCGAACCCTACAGAGTTATTCAGAGCTCAAAACTCTATACACATGCTAAATATCTTATTCTAAGTCCTTTTGGATCATAAAAATAAGTTTTAGACCCTTAGCATAAAGAGAAAAATAAGACTGGCTAAACTAACTTCTACTGCCAAAGCTTTAGACTTTGACAGCCGAACCTGAGAATTTCTAGAATTTTTAAGTTTGAATTCTACATCAAACTCACCCTCAAAATTTCAAAAACCATCTCAAGGCTCCCCAAACATGTTCCAACCATAAAACACATGCCTAAGACATCTATCAACTTAAAAACCTCTAAGAAACAGACATGCATCCAAAAATTTAAGTTTTCTCAAACTTCATTCAAAAACATCAAAATACAGATCATTCAATGAGCTCAATTAACATAATCTTCTTTAAAAACTAACCAATTTATGCTTATAGACTTCTTAGACTTGTCAAGAAAAAGTTCATAACTAAACATATCATTTTAGTCAACATTAAGAGCCTCATACTTGCAACCACCCTCCTTAATTCAAAAGATTAAAAACTATACAAATCTCACATGCAAAACCAATTAGTATCTCTTATCCATGTGTAGATACCAAAATCCATAGTGAAAAATAAAGGAAAATAAGAAAAAAGAAAACCTTTCTCCCTTGGACTCAAGATTGAGAGAAAGGTTTGAGAATAGTTCAACAATTCTTGAATTCTTGAGTTCCCCAACCAAGATCAAGTATTCAAACTCTCAAATCCAAGAAATTTCAACAAAAATTCTTTTGCATGCAATAGTAGCTGGGGGGGGGGGGGAGAGAGAGAGAGAGAGAGAGAGAGAGAGAGAGAGAGAGAGAGAAACCAATTTTTCTTTTTTAAATCTGAACTGAAATAGGCTATTTATACCCTGCTGTTAAGGTGACTCTCGGCTGTTAGAGTCCATTTTGTCCAAAATGACATTTGAACAGTAAAAAGGACTTTGGTTGTCGAAGTTCCTTCTGCCCAAAAACAACACTAAAAACATTTCTTAATCAAAGCAAATAAAATATTTTCACTCTTAAATACATCTTTAACACATCATTACATACATACAGAACTTACCACTATTTCCCTTGTCTATAAAACCCTAAGTTTCACGAGAATTTCCCATCCACAATAGGAATTCTGATGTCAAAAAGTAGTGGGTGTTAAATCATAAGACAGATCATTAAAAAAGCCCCACACTAGAAAAGCAGAAGGAATTTGCCCAAACCAGAAGGAATTTGCCCAAACTAACCCAAAATGGGCATATACAACTCAACCTAGAGACGGGGAGGGAGCTACCCATGCTCCAGGTCAGGGAAGGGTCTTCCCTTACCCGGAGGGATAGAGGAAGACTCATAAAGGGATTTATGCTTATCTTACAATTAGAGGAAAAATGCGAAAGAGAGACTTAGCGAGAGAGAAAAAAGAAAAGGCAAGTCTTTTGGTTTTCCTTTATATTTACTTGATATAATTAATATTGATTTAAATGTATTTTTTTTTTACAAATAATAAATTTTTTTCTTATTGAAATTCTAGTCTCAACCGTCTTTGTCATAAATAATGTGGCATGATGAGTTTTGGTTTCCCCATCTAGCCTTTTTATATGTATAAAATGAAATTTATATGAAAGTATGTGCAATAAACTATTAAAAACTTGTGTGTATGAGTTGGTCATTTAAGATCTCACATTGATTTGGAAGCATATAAGGGTTAGCAAGTCTTGGTAAAATTGTCATAGTTTTATTAAGAAGCATGTCCCTTCCTTGAAACTGTGTATGTACGTATCTACCTTCGATTAAAAAAATATTAAATAATGTTTAATATAATATATTTATAATTAATCTTCTTTTGCCATCTTCTAAAATTTCTTTATGATAAATATATTTTTGAATTAAAATTGTGTATTAGTTATAATATTAAAATAATATTTAAATTTTATAACTTCTAATAAAATTATTGAACTCCTTCAAAGGCCACCTAAAAATATGTTCGAAATGCTCTTGCACATGTTTTAAATATATTTCCATAAGTTTTGTTATCATCAAAATCAAACTCTTTGGAGCTAATAGGACTAACAATTACATAGTATAATAGGTTGCACAACTTTAATATCCATGTAAAGTATTTAAGAGTAATAATAAATATGGTACAAACCAAAGCAAATGAAAAGTTTGTGATGGAAAAATGCAGATGTAACCTTAATAAGTTGTCTCTTTATGTCTTTCAAAAAAATAATTGAACACAAATGAGTGTTACTCATTGAATTTGATATTGAATATATACATAGCCTCCACCCCATAGAAAGTATTCAAACATCTATTAGCTTATGATAAAATGGTTATAGTCCATTAGATGCTTATGCCACATGTACTTGTTGTAAGTAAAATAGCTAGAGAGCAGTTAGTTTGTTAGCTAGTTGGTTTAGTTGTTAACTTACTCTTTCTTTCTATTTTGAAATCTCTTCATTCTAAAAACCCTAATCTTACTTCAAGATTCATCAATGGCAATTGTTAATCAGAATGTTGATTTAACACAAAATCCTTCCAGTCATTACTTCATGCATACTAATGAAAATCTGACTCTGGTTTTGGTATCACTAGTGCTCATAAGCCCTAATTACCATTCTTAGTCACAAGCTATGAAAATGGTTTTGATTTCTGAGAATAAGCTCAAGTTTGTTGATGGTTCTTCAAAGATGCCTTTAGTTACTAATCCATTGTATATAGCTTGGGAAAGGTGCAATACTCTGGTTTTTTCATGGATAATTCATTCCTTATCTCAATCCACCACTCAAAGTGTTCTTTGGATTAATAAAGTAGCAAGTGTTTGGAAGGAATTGAAGGAAAGATTTTCTCTAGAGATATTTTACACATCTCAGATCTGTAAAAAGAGATTTACGCCGTTAAACAAGGTGAGAGATCTGTGACTAACTATTTGTTAGATGAATTAATGAATTTTAGACTTGTTCCTTCATGTTCTTGTCAGAATTCTTATTCCTATGGTGGATATATGAAAATGCAAGAGTATCAATCTCATGATTATGTTATAAGGTTTTTGATTGGGCTAAATGATCAGTATTCTATAGTTAAATCCTAGATTATGATGTTGGATCTGCTTCCCTTAATTTGCAAAGTTTTCTCTTTGGTAATTCAGCAAGAACGACAATTACTTCCCTATGGTGTTAATAGTATTAATTCTTAGGCATTTCTCAATAGGGCTATTAAACCTGATTACTCTACATCTAAGCTAATTTGGTGGTGATGGTAAAGCTGAAGATCATAGATTCTGCGCTTTTTATGGGAAGCACAGGCACATAGTTGAAAAATGCTATAAAAGGCATGGATATCCTCATGGATATAAGAGGTTCAATTCTAATCTTGTTTTTAGGTCAGTCTTTGCAATTCACATTTGAGGTCCTGACACTCTGAATTTGAGAGGATTTCTAAACCAAAATTATAGCTCTATTCTTAAGTTTTCATATCAGTTTGGCTCATTCCAATTGGAGTTTTCTACTAGGAGTTATGATGAATTTACTATTCGGGTGTCAAATGGCCAATTACTCCAAATGCAAGAATTCCAGGATTGTAGTTCTTGATTTGTCCTAACAATTTCCCTAAGTTCCTTTAGGATCTGGGTTCTGGCCAAAACATCAAAGTTGCAGTTTTAGGTCTTATGAGGATTTTGGATTTTTAATCACTGCATTTGCAGTTTTTTAAGCTGAGTTATGGCATTTTTTCCATAACTGGTCGGGTATCTTGTAATTCAGGATTTCCAGGTCAGGTTTAGTCCAGCCAGATTTAATGAACTAAGTTTGCCTAGCAATTTGGTTGAGTTAAAGTCAAAACTAGGTCTCCTAGTCTCTATGAAAAATGTTCTCCTATGTCTCATAATTTCATAGGTTTAAGAATAAGGTCATTTGGAGTTTCCTAAGGTGAGTTATGCTCATTTTACTAAACACTATTCATATGATCATTCTGTCCAAGTCCAGAATTTCCATTCTGGATTCAAGGCTTAATTAGGGTAACTTATGGTCATTTTCTGGGCAGGTTGTCTTCATGAAAGTTTTATCATTATGTATTAAGTTTCATTTCCAATTGGTTTTGCACCAATTGGAGCTATGTAACTCAAGTTATGAGCATTCAAACCTACTAGACTCATGGTCCCTGCACTTTCCAGGTTTTAAGGTTTTCAGGTAAATATTGCATATCACATTTCAAGGTCCTACACCTATAATTTGGGTAAGGTATCTGAATCAAAGTTGTAGCCCTATTTCTTAGGTTTTCATATCATTTTGATTCATCCCAACTGGAGTTATATACTGAAAGTTATGCTTTAAAAATCATACGGAGGTCAAATGGCAATTTGCTGGAATCTCAAAAATTCCAGTTTCAGCAATGCAAATTGCTCTAGGAATTTGACCAATTTACAAATTGAACTGGGCAGTTTGTTCTTCATGAAAGTTGTTCTACTATGTTTCAACTTTCCAACAAGTCAAAGTTCACTTCATTTGGAGTTTTCTAGTGCAAGTTATGCTCATTCTAAGTTGTACTATTCAATGGTCATTTTCCTAGATTCCAGAATTTCACTTCCAGATTCCAACCCCAATTTCAACCTCTTCCAGACAATTCTAGGTCAAGTTACCTCCATGAAAATTGTAGTATTATGTCTTAGGTTTATTTTGAAATTGATTTCACCTCAATTTCATTAACCTAGCTCAAGTTATAGGCAAATCAATCTCCTGGACTCAAGCTATCTAAAATCTACCTTAACACATAACATCACACCCATTCAATAGTTTGGTCATCTCATTAATTCATATCAATAATTGGGTACCAACTTAACTTAATTTAGGCATAATTAAATCAGTTAGAACACAACAATTAAAATTTCTAAATTTAGCAAATCCTAAATCAATTTGGTACAACTTCCAAATCCAAGGGAATCGATAGCACTAACCTTGTTTCTTAGCTTCACTCAACCTTCAATCACCCTTTAATTCCATCAAACTCCACTTCCCCTTGTTGAACCCACCTTGGTAGAATTTTGCTCTCTTCTAAGCCTCCAAATTCTTGTGTTTTCTTGAGTGCTTCCTTCCAATTCAACTTCAATTTAGGGTTTTCTATGGGTTTTCTAAAGAAATCATAGGGAAAAGTCAAGGTTTTAAGCTTGGTAGTGGGTTTTATCATTTTTTTTCTTTTTTTCAATTATTTCTTATTCTTACTTATCTACACCACATAAATACTTTACTCTTTTTATTTTTACTAGCACTGAACCTAAGAAATATAATCAAGTAGTCCAATATTAGTGCTAGAAACAAAATATGCAAGCAAAGATACTTGCCCTTAAACAAAATAACACTTGGGTTGTGATAGATCTCTAACTTGGCAAAAACACAATAGGATGCAAATGGGCCTTTAAAATCAAGTATAATGTTATTGGGACAATTGAGAGATATAAGGCTCATTTAGTAGCTAAGGGATACACTCAAACAGAAGGAGTTGACTACTTTGACACTTTTTCATCAGTTCTAAAAATACCATTGTTAAACTTTAACTAGCACTTATAGCTATAAATAATTGGCATTCATAGTAGTTAGATGTTAGTAATGCCTTCCTTAATGGTGATTTACATGAGGAAGTTTAAATGGAATTTCCCCTAGGCTTTGATATATATAAGTCCAACCAAGTATGTATGTACCTTATAGAAATCCCTATATAGACTCAAGCAAGCTAGCAGACAGTGTATTCCAAAGCTCACACATGCTTTTATCTCTTTATCCTTACTGGTACTCATATAATAGAAATTAATTCTATTAAGTGCCTCCTAAATTAAAACTTTAAGTGATATAAGTCTTCCTCACTTTGGCCGAACCACCAAGGAAGCTCAAGCTCAGAGACCATCCCGCAAAACCAAGAATCACCAGCCTACACCTATAACTTTTCACAACTTGGATGAACAATTAAAAATAACAAGGCTGGCAACCAAAGAGTCAAGACCTTCCCCCAACTTGAAGAGACAATCTTAAATATAAGATAAAACCAAGCAAATTGGTTAATTTTGCAGGGAGTTTGGTAACTAGTTCTAAGAAGAACTATGGAAGAAGGCTTAAAAGCTCTTCATTCTCACACAATGGTGGAGAGAAAATTGAAATTCATTCTTGCCTTTGAAATAGAAAATACAAGTGTTTTTAAAAGGCTATAGGTTTAGCTAATGCAAAATAATGACCAAGGGATATGTCCTAACTATGGATAATAAACTTACACACCTAAATAAGGAATATTAATTCAAAAAAATAAGGAACAGTCAATTTTCAATTCAGAAAATGCAGCTGGGTTAGCAAAAATAAAATTCTAGCTTTTTCCTTATTTGGGCTCTAGGTTGGACAAAAGATTAAACTAACCTTCCTTTGCTCTTTGGACTAAACCATGCACATCCTAGGTAGGTAGAACATATGCTAAGTGTGTGAAGAAGCACTCCCATGTCAGATTCAACTCCCTTGAGGCTAACCAGCCCCATGTCCTAAGTATGGTTCGGCCACTTGCACTAAAATAGCTTTTTAATTCTAGTTGTCTTCAAAGCTGAAAGTATCCATCAAATTGAGCATAGACACGTGCTTGGATGTTAATCCTTCTAGTTTCTTTGCCATTGACCTCGTGATAAGTCCTTGGTATGGTATGGCTACAATCGACTCCTCATCATTAAGATTAAAGATATATGAAATTTGAAATTCTTATTAGGGTTAAAGGTAGCTAGAACTACAGTAGCCATCTCTCTCCATCAAAGGAAGTATGCGCTTGACATATTATCAATTGTTGGCTTCCTCAAATCCAAGCTTGCTAAGATCCTAAAGATCAAAGAGAACCACTTTGAAATGTACTTCAGTACAAGAAGCTTGTTAATAGATTATTGTATCTTACCTCTACCATACCTGATATGTCCTTTATAATGGAACTATTAGGTTAGTTTATGGATAAATCTACTTCCATTTATCTTCAGCTAGCTCATATGGTACTTAGATATATCAAAACCGCCCTTAGTGCTAGTATCTTCTTCTCTAAAAATTCTAATCTCCAACTAAAGGCATTCAATAATTCTGACTGGGCAGGATGCATTGATATTGGAAAATCCATTACTAGATTTTATATCTTTTTATGTTCTTCCTTAATTTGATAGAGAGCTAAAAAGCAAACCATTGTGTCTATATCTACATTTGAAGTAGAGTATAGAGCTCTTGCTTCCACGACATGTGAATTATAGTGGCTTCAATATTTGCTAAAGGATTTGCATGTTAATCACTCACAATTAGCCCTGTCATTTTGTGACAATAAGTTTGCTATTCAAATAGCTATAAATCCCACATTCCATGAGTGCACCAATCACATTGAAATTGATTGTTGTTGTGCACTGCGAAAGCATGTAAACTATAAAGAAACAAAATAATCACACAAAACACTAATATTTATGTAGTTTACCCTTTTAACATAGGATTACATCCACAAGCATGCTTTTCTTCATTATCTTTGAAATAATCATCAATTACAAGTCTAAAACTATTTACCCATAATCTCAATTAAACCCAAGAAAATCTGACTACATAATTGCTCATAGTAAATATATTAGTTAGTCTCTCTCATTCTCCTTTAGATATAACTCAATATATTTACTTTTTTAACTACATTATACACACAAAGGGTGTCTTCAACTACAATATAGACAATTGTCCTTTCCTCTTGGACTACACTCATTTCCACCTTAGGCCGAAGCCTCTTTCTCTTCATGGGACTGCAATGGGAAGGAGCCCCTTATCAATGGGCAAACCTATCCCTTAACAATTGGCAAAATCACTCTTCTCAATTGGCAAAAGGCACTTTCTGCAATAGGCTAAAGCCCCTCTCCATAGGCAAAGCCACTCCTTAGCAATTGGCAAAGCCACTTTTCTTAATGGAGAAGAGCACCTATCTGCAATGGGTAGAAGCCCCTCTCCATGGATAGAGCCAGTCTCAGCAATTGGTAAAGCTCCCTCTTCATGGGAAAAAAGCCAAATAACCTTTCCATATTAGTTCTATTTATAGTTTTAATCCCATTAATCCAAATTTAATTAGGAATCCCACTTAATTTAGGAATAACACTATAATTAGAGTTCTACTCTAAATAGGAAATAATACTCCATCCTATTAGGACATATTTCTCTCACTCAAATTATGAAAAGATCTCTATCTAAATTCTATTAGGATTTTGAGTCACAAATCTAATAATTGTCATATTGTACGAGAAAAGGTTCACTCATTTCTCATTAAAATTTTTCCACTTACTTCCTCTGCTCAACTAGCTAATATTTGCATAAAGGCACTTGCTACTGCTCCATTTCAAGATATCATTTACAAGTTGGGAATGATTGATATATATTCTCCAGCTTGCTCAGGGGGTTATTAGCATATGATGAAAGAGCTAAAGATAATTAGATGGTTATGCCACGTGTACTTATTGTAACTAAAATATTTAAAGACTAGTTAGTCTATTAGCTAGTTGGTTTATTTGTTAACTCACTATAAATATAAGGTATTCAATTTTGTTTGTGTAATTCAATTCAGTTGAATAAAATTCTCTATCTCTATAATTCAATTTAGTTCAATAAAATTCTCTATCTCATTTTTAGTAACATCTATATAAGGAATTTGTTTGAAACCACACATGCACCCATAATCTAATGTAACATATGGGAACTAATGCCAAATACCAGCACTTTCATTCCAATGTGCCAATGAGTAATTTGAGTTTTATGATTAAATTGAATGAGCATAAACACACAAATAAGCAATTTGAGAAAATTTTTAAACTTTTTTTTAAATCAAATACATGTAGTGTCATTAAGATGAGAATGGAAATAATAACTTATTTATTGATTGAAGCATCAGAATGGGCTTATATCAATTTTTTTTTAATTAAAATTCATGTAGAAAAATTAACTTTTAATTTTTATAAATTAAAATTAATATATATATATATATATATATATATATATATATATATATATATATATATATATATATATATATATATTGTTATGAATATATTTATGATGGATATCCATTAGCATTCTTAACTCCGAAACTCTTCATTTTCTCTGTGTAAGTTCAATACACTTCATTAAGTACTTTATTAATTATGAACCCTCCATCTTGTCATGTTCGCATATAAATAGAGACATCATATGTGATGTTTTACACATTTGAAAATCATTAAGAAATTCTACTTTCTCTCAATCTTCTCTTTTCTATTATTCTATTAGTTTTGCCTTATTTTATAACACGTTATTAGCACTTGTCTCTAGCCTCAACCATATATAAGTTTCATGTTTTCTTATTTATGATTTCAAAAGCACTAAGGCTGAACAATTAGACAGCTAGTGGTTTACAACAACCGGGCTAAAAGAAATTATTGTTATATAAATCAAGAAATTACTCAGAGTGCTCTAAGGTAACTTTGTTATTGATCTTTTTATCATAATAATTGTTTCCTTATTGCTAATCCATGTATTCATTATGGTAATATGTAATATTTGTCAAAGATTGAATTTGTGGCTTTTGATATTATGAGCAAGAACTATTTGTTATAGATATTAGATTTATTTATATGCACTAATATTTCTTTCATTATTATTGATATGAAAGCTGGGTATCTTATATTAAAATATCTACTTGAACTCTGGAAGAGTTTGCAAGAAAGATATTGTCACTAGAAGTAAGATAATATTATTGAAAAAGATATAACCACTAGAAAATGGTGATACTTCCAAAAGCTCATTTATGATTGGATGCACTTATGCTTACAGGATTTTGAAACTGTAATCGAATATAACTCAGCAATGTTTAGAATCAACTCCCAATTAAAATTATGTAGAGAAAATACGACCGACGAAGACATGTTAGAGAAAACATTCTGTATTTTTCATGCTTCTAATAGCTCCTGCAATGGTAATATCGTGAAAAGGGATTGAAGAAATACTTTGAATTGATTTCATGTCTTTTTGTGGCTGAGCAAAATAATGAGTTATTATTAAAAAATCATGAAACTCGTCCATCTGATTATATTCCATTCCGTGAAGTGAATGCAACAGCATTTTATAAAATTCATGGATGTGGTTGTGGTTATGGACATGGATATAGTCAAAATCAACATACTTTTCACAATTGTGGTGGTCATAATAATCACTATTCTATTAATAAGACTACATCTCACCACTAGAGTGGCAAAATAGTAAAGAAATTAAAGAAAGCTACAAGTAGACAAAATAGAAAGAATATGGAGAATGAATGTTACCGTTGTAGCATGAAGGACCATTGGTCACGTACCTTCCATATGCCAAAGCATTTTGTCAAGTTTTACCAAGCATCTTTGAAAAGTAAAGGAAAAACTATTGAAACAAACCTTGTCTATAATGATTTTCACCATCGCCAAATTAATACAACACATTTAGATTTTGCTAATTTTCTCCCTAAAAGAGGTATTGATCATATGGTAAATGATGAAAATATTTGAGATTAGATAATTTTTTATATTTCTTATTTTATTTCACATGCTTTATTTATGGTTTTAGAATTTTCTATCATGTTTCCTTGAATTTATTTTCTTATAATATATTTCTTATGCTATTTATCTTGTTTAATGAAGAAAATATGGCTTTTCATTTGATTGGATCAAAGATTAACAGTGAGAATATATGTCTTGCAAACAGTACAATCACACACACCATATTTAACGATAAAATATTTTTTTGATTTGATTATAAGACAAACATGTGCTAATACAATATCTACTAGACAAAATTGATTGAGGGCTTTAGAAAAGCTGATATATCATTGCCTAGAGGAACAAAATTTACTATAGATGATGCATTATTCTCCCTTTAGTCTCAAAGGTTTATTAAGTTTTAAAGATATTCGATTTAATGGATATCATATTGAGACAATGAATAAGGGAAATATAGAGTATTTTTACATTATTGCTATTATTTTCTAGGAAGAAATGATTGTTCAAAGAAATTATGCTTTTTGTCCTCTGCATTATACCACACAAAAATTATTATGATTGAAACACATGCTATAGTAAATCTAAAGTTTACTAATCAAAATGACTTTATTACTTGACATGATTAGTTGGACCATCCTAGATCAATTATGATGCTAAAAATTATTAAGAATTCATGTAAAACCCATAAGGTTTTTCAATTCAATGAACTCTCATGTGTTGTTTGTTCTCAAGGAAAATTAATTATTGGGCCATCATTAACTAAAAATGGATTTAAATCTCTTGCATTTTTAGAATGTGTTCAGGGTGATATACGTAGCCCTATTCATCCACCATATGGACCATTTAGATATTATATGGTTTTAATTGATGCATCAACTAAATGGTCCCATGTGTGTTTACTATCATTTCATAATTTGGCAATTACAAGATTGCTTGCACAAATAATTCATCTGTGAGCACATTTTCCTGATTATCCAATTAAGATAATTCCTTTTTATAGTGCTGGTGAATTTGCATCTCAGACTTTTAATGATTATTGTATGTCGATTGGAATAGTTGTTAAATATCTTATAGCTCATGTTCGCACACAAAATGATCTACCTAAATCATTTATTAAATGACTGCAATTGATTGCTAGGCTATTACTTATGAGAACAAAACTCCCTATTTCTATTTGGAGACATGTTATTCTGTATGCAACAACACTTATAAGCATTAAACCAACATCTAATCATAAGTTCTCCCCTTTTACAATTAGTTTTGGGTCAAGAACCAAATATTTCCTATCTAAGAATTTTTGGACATGTGGTATATGTTTCAATTGCTCCACCATAACACACTAAGATAGGTCCTCAAACAAGGTTGAGAATATATGTTTGGTATGAGTCCCTATCTATAGTTAAATATCTTGAGCCTTTGATAAGAGATTTATTTATGTCCAGATTTGCTGATTGTCACTTTGATGAATCAATTTTCCCTACATTAGGGGGAGAAAATAAGTATTTAGACAAGATAGTTACTTAGCAAGAATTATCATTATCACACCTTGATCCTTCTACCAAGTAGTGTGAACTAGAAGTTCAAAAGATAATTCAATTGCAAAATATTGCCAATCAATTACTAGATGTGTTCACTAACCCAAAAAGAGTAACTAAATATCATATATTAGTTATAAATGCTTTTATTAGAATTGAAGTCCCTGAAAGACAAGCTACATAAGCTGCCTATGCTAATGAGTCTACAGCACACTTAAAGTGTGGTAGGCCTATTGGTTCTAAGGATAAAAATTCACAAAAATAAAAAGGAGCAAAATTTCAAAATGGTCAAACTCCAGATGAGAAAGCTCTGGAAAAGCAAGCTCCAGCATAGCAAACTCTAGCAGAGAATACTCTAGAAGAGAACCTAAACATGACTAATACATTTCCAGAAGAAATTTAGGTACCTAAAAGTAATGAAAATGAAGAGATTTCAATAATTATGACATGCAAGGAGAAAGATGGAACCAATATGAAATAAACGTCGATGACATTTTTGCATGTAATAAGTTAACACTCAATATTGTGAAAGATAATGGGGATCATGACCTATGTCTATAGAAGAATGTAGGCATAGAAATGATTGGCCAAAATGGAATGGCACAATAAAGGCAAAATTAAATTCACTTGAGAAACACAAAGTTTTTGGACCTCTAGTCCGGGCACTAAAAGATGTCTAGCTAGTGGGATATAAATGGATATTTATTACATAAAAGAAAAATGAAATCATGAGATATAAAGAACAACTTGTTACATAAGGTTTCTCGCAATGACCTAGCATTGATTATGAAAATACATATTCTCCTGTGGTGGATGCAATTACATTTCAATATTTGCTTAGTCTGGTAATTCATGAAAACCTTGAAATGTGTTTAATGGATGTAGTGATTGCCTATTTATATAGCTCACTTAACAAAGATATCAACATGAAAATTATTGAAGGATTCAAGTTGCCTAAAGCGCAAAAATAAAATTCTTGAGAACTTTATTCAATTAAATTGTATAGAGCTCTATATGGATTAAAGCAATCTGGATGCATATGGTATAATTGCCTTAGTGAATATTTATTGAGAGAAGGCTATAAAAATGATCCTATATGTCCATGCAATTTTATAAAAATATTAGGAGTGAATTTGCCATTGTTACTATTTATGTTGATGATATAAACATTATTGGAACTCCTGAAGAGCTTTCCAAAACTATAAAATCTTTGAAAAAAGAATTTGAGATGAAAGATCTTGGAAAGAACAAGTTTTGTCTCAGCCTGAAGATCGAGCATTTCAAAAATGGCATCTTTGTCCAACAATTAACTTATATAACCAAGGTACTAAAAAAATTTCACATGGATAAAGCCCATTCATTGAGTTCACTAATGGTTGTGAGGTCACTTAATAAGAAAAAGGACACTTTTCGACCTTGAGAAAATGATGAGGAACTCCTTGGCCCTAAACTACCATATCTTAGTGCAATAGGTGCATTATTGTATCTTGCTAGTCATACTCGACCTGATATAGCTTTTTTGTTCTTTGTAAATTTTTAGCAAGATATAGCTCTACTCCAACCTAAAGACATTAGAACAAAGTTAAAAATATTTTTTAATATCTTCAAGGTACTATGGATATGGGTTTATATTATACTAATATGCCACATTCATATTTAATTGGTTATGCTGATGCAGGTTATTTATCTGATCCACATAATGGTAGATCCTAGATAGTCTACATATTTACATGTGGAGGTACAACTATTTCATGGCGTTTTACAAAAAAAAACTATAGCTACTACTTTTTCTAACCATGCAGAAATTTTAACAATCATGAAATAGGTTGAGATAGGGTGGCCACGGTCTGGTTTCGAACTGGAACCGGTTCGATCAAAACCGGACTGAAACTGATCAAAATTGAAACCGGTTTCGAACCGGACCGAAATCGTCCTTTTATGGTTTGGTTCAAGTTTATATTTTTTAGAAACCGTGAACTAGCTGTTCCGAACCGGATTGAACAAATGATTCCGAACCAAACCAAACTAGCGATTTAAATACAAAAAAATTTAATAAATATCTCACTCCACTCCTAATTCATATATATATATATATATATATATCATTAATTCTCTACACAATTATTCTCTACACTCTCTTTAATTCTCAATACTCTTTCAATTTCTCTCAAATTTTCTAAATAATTATTTTCTACACTCCTTTTAATTCTCAATACTTTCACAATTCTCCTACTTTATTATTTTATATGCTCACTAAAATTTTTAATACTATATCAATAATTCTGTTATTATTTTATATCTTCAATAAAATTTTCAATACCCTCTATTTTGATTTTTTTCTTTTATATTTTTTTAATTATCAATTATCATATAATTTTTTTAAAAAGGGCAAGTAATACTCAACTCAACTCAATCCAACTAAGTTTTTATTCCAAAAATTTATTCGGGTCGGCTATATGGATTCTCTTTCTCCACTTTAAACGATTTTGGATTAAATCCTCGGAAATGTGTAATACTTTTAGATCATGTTGTACTATTCTCCTCCAAGTCAATTTAGGTCTGCCTATTCTTTTCTTTCTATTCTCTAACCCAATGTGCTCTACTTGTCTAACTGGAGCTTTCCTATGTCTACGCTTCACATGACCAAACCACCTCAATCTCCCTCCTCTCGACTTATAACTGAAAATTTTGATTCCTCTAAATCCTAAAGGGATACATAGGCAAAATTAAGTTTATGCACCTTTTTCTAATTTTTTTTAAAATTAATTTCATCTCTAGTTTTTAAATAAGTTCAAGTCATTGCTTATTAAATTTTTCTCAAAAATAAGTTAATTTTATTCTTTTTATTCTTATTTTATTTTGATTAAAAGATTTCTAAGAAAAATTAAAATATTTTTACAAATATAACTTAAATTCTAAATTAATAAAATTTTCTTCTAATTTTTTCCTTTAAGTCGCTCCTAAACCGCTTCCAAACTGTCCTTCAAACCGTCTTGAACTATCATTTTTCGAACCATCTTTTAAACCGGGGCTCGAACGGGAGCCAGCGGTTCAGGAACCGTTTTCCAAACCGTCCCATGATGGTTTGGTTCAAGTTCATGATTTTATTGAACCTAAACCGGCGGTTCAGGAACCGTAACCGGCGATTCCTGAACCGTGGCCACCTCTAGTTTGGGAATGTGTTTGGTTGAAATCACTAATTCAACATATTTGAAGTACATATGGCCTTACTGCCAAAAGGGAAGTTCCAACCATTTTGCACAAAGATAATACTACATACATAGATCAGTTAAAGAAAGGATACATTAAAAGAGACAGGACAAAACATATTTATCCAAAATTCTTCTTCACTTATGATCTTTAGAAGAATGGTGAAATTAATGTTCAACGAATTCACTGAAGCGATAATCTTATTGATTTGGTCGCCAAAGCACTTCCAATTGTTATTACATTCCTCTATTTGGTTTGCAAAATAAAAATATAAGTAGTATAATATAATTATAATTTTTATTTTAATATTTAATTTATTTATAATGTTAATAATGAGTGACAATATTTACAGTGATTGGTAGTCGAGTGGTAGTGGTAGTAGTAGCTAAGTGGTGGTGGTGGTAGCGGCAATAAGAGATAGTGGTGGTTGTAGTAACCAGGTGGTAGTAAAGGTGACGATAGCTTGGTGGTGATAACGATGATCAAGAGATGGTGGTGATAACGATGATCAAGAGATGGTGTAATAGGATGGTGATGGTGGTGGTGGTGGTGGTGGTGGAGGTAGTGGTGACAGAGCATGAGTAGTGGTAGTAGTAGCAGTGGTAGCCGAGTAGTGATGGTAGTGATAATATTAATAATAAATAAAAAAATAAAAAAATAAAAATAATTACATCCATTTTTATATGTAATGACTATTATGTTTGTGAACCCCTCACCCGTTTATAGCATAGCCGACCAAGGCATGTCACACTCGGTGCCAAAGGACCCTATCTTATCTTACTTTATTCCTTTAATAGTTTTATTCTCGTTATATTTTAATATCAATTAAATTCATAGGAGAAACTGACGGAGTTTCTCCTATTTTATATCCAGTTGGCGTATTTCATTATTCACCTGCTTGAAATTTTCAATAATATTTTATAATAAAAATATCATCCATGCTCATCATAATCATTTCACATTCAACTCTTGCAACTCATTCCATGTTCAATTCATATATCAAAATTTTTAAATCTTCATTAATTACACAATGTACAAACTAATTACATAAATTCATAAATTACATGATATACAAATTAATTACAATTCCATAATTTACATTTCAACATAATAACTAATTATAATGTACAAAATACATAAGATGACTTATATGGGCCCTATCTACATGCATTGCTGAGGAGGTGGCAACCTTATACACTTCTGACACTTTTGTAGATCTGGACTCCAAAAATCCCAATCAAATGTCCACTGGGTTTTAGCTTCAGTACCTGCGCGAAGGAAACAAATCCATCGCGCTAAGCATTTCTGCTTAGTGGTGCAATAATATAACAAAGAAAATAATATACAAAATATAGATGAAAATAAAACATAGTTCATTGTAACATTTATTTAAATTATAATATTATTACTAATCTTTTGTATCGTTTAATTCAATACTTTCTAGGTTATCTTTGATTATTTCATAATAACTAAGGCTCTTAGAGTCATTTTATAATAGATAAATTTTTAACATCAGTCCAGTTCATTTCAATTCTTTCTGCTAAATAACTAATCTAATTTATTTTAGGTCTTCTTACTTATTTATTTAATGTCTAATATTTTTAATTGCTAATATTCTTAACTTATTTCAATAAATTTTACTGCCTAAGTAACTTATGACAGGCTGACTAAACTGGATAACGGGTCATTAGCATTGGACACCGCAGTGTCTTGGGCCGTCATACCATGGGATGTGTATGTCACACCTTACCCCTCCGTAAGGCATAACATGATCCCGTAGAATACTTAATGAACTACCGAACTTCACCTACCGATAACTCATTAAGTACCCTACAAGGGATTTTAAAACAATTTTCTTCCATTTTTTGAAGTGGTGAGCATTTTAGTAGGAACTAAAAACCATTTATTCAAAGTTTAAATACTAGTAAAAATTTTTGTCCATTTAAATTTTGTCGCAAATTTTATAAAAATTTTGACAGAATTCCGTTTGTAATTGGAAAAAACAGTTCTTCAAATACCTGAGAAAAACACTTCTAAAAATTTTTCACATCTCCCAACCTCCAATAAATCTCAATCAACTCAATTCAATCACTTCAAAGTAATTTCCACAATACAAATCAAAATTCATCATCTCAAAATATTTAATACTTCATTCACAAGGCATAAATCATGAAATTCATATGTACAAATATTAAATTTACGGAAGGAAATCCAAAATAATATTATTACAATTTATTTACAACTGCTCAACTTTATATTGATACATACAACATTTCCATATTTACATCAAAATTATCTACAATGGTATAAAATAATACCCGTACAAAATGATCGATGTGGTCCACAATTCGATAGCAGCTCACTCTGCTGCTTTCTCCTTGCTCTTATCTCATGACAAAGAAAATGAGCTATCGCTGAGTATAAAAATACTCAGTGGTGCACAATAAAAATTTAAAATACAATACATAAATCATTCATTGATGAACACAATTTGAATACTTCTCAATCACATTTCACAAATATCAAAGCTCATAACAATTCCATTTAGTCAAATAATTTATTAAACACAGTGTTGCCAAAATCATATACACAACTTAAGCCATGACACAAAATTTCCGATCAATGCCGTGTTGTACACCACGACAAAGAAATCTCAAACCCATTAATGAAAATCAATGAGGGAGGTGGCTAGCTAGCTAATGAGTACTCATCCGATCTCAACCTCAACTGGCAAGCCAGAGAGGGAGGAAAATAAACGATCTCAACCCCATAAATGGAGGAGGAATAATGTGATACTGTCATGCTAAGTGTGAACATAAAATCAATTCAAAACAATTTATTCAAACAATTTATGAGAAATCTGATTAATTTCTAAAGTCACATTTACGATTATAAAATGGCAACACAGTACATAATTAATCAAAGAAGTCAAATTTTTGAGATTAAAATATTTAAACAATTATTATTGTGCACAGACCTGACGTGAGTCGCCTCTAGGCCTTGACTCAGTCTCCCAGAGCTTCCAAGTCTTTTTCAGCTGAAACACACAATTTCACAGTGTTTCAGTACCATAACTTAGCATAAATCCAAAAATAAATTTAACTTCACTTTTAACTAGCTTTATTGCTCTAAATTCGACGTTCTCGAAGTTTTTGTATTTCGGGTTACTATTCACTACACTATTCAAGTCAAATTGTTGACTTTTTAAGGCTTAATAGGTATGGGAACTCCAACTTCACCCACATACCACATTTTGGTCATTAAATTTGTTGGTTTTGGTCATTTTCTCAAAGCTTAAGTCCTTTTAGCCAAATTGTCAAATTTTCAGTTTTGGTGCTCTAAGTTGCACTGTTCCATTGGTCAATCTACTGTTAGAATTTGGCAAACCTTTCTTCATAGAAAATGTTCCTTATTGTCTTAAGTTTATTCTCATTTTTGGATCACCTAATTGGAGTTTTGTAGCTCAAGTTATGGCCATTTGAACTAGGGCTGCCGGATTGAAAACAACCCAGATTTTCTGGGTAAATTTTGTGCTGGCAGATTTGAGTCACCAACTTGGGGTGGCCAAATGGCTTAGTTTCTGGCAGAATTTGGACTTGTGTTCTTCATGAAAGTTTTAGATCTATATCTCATCTAACCACTGGTAAAATTTCAGGTCATTTTGACCTGCCTAGCTCGAGTTATGACCAAATGAACAGACTGTTCATTTGGTCAGTTTGTACAGTGACAACCTGCTCTTATGCAACTTTAGTCAATTGGTTCACTAAGTTTTGGTCACTTTTTGGGCATGGTTCCTAAATGAAAATTGTGTCATTTTATGTCTATTTTCATCCCCAATTGGTACCATATCAATTGGACTTGTAAAATTTCAGTTTTGGTCCTTCAAAGTTGACTTGGTCATGCTGCCAGCAGCATGACCATTCAACCTCCGAATTTGGCTTCACTTCCAACAATTCAAACACAACTCATTTGGTCACAATTGACCATTTTTCACTTCACAATAGGTCAAACATGCCATTTACTCATTTCTTGCATTTTTGGTTCACAAACCCTAAGTCCCAAAACCCTAACTCACTTAATTGTTACAATTAATCACATTTATGCATTTCTATCTTACTACCATACTCATGTAAGTTTACTAACACCTTTAATTCATTCTGAACACATCAAACCATACAAAATCATACTCCCCTTCAACAGGTCGAAATTTCAGTTTGGTCCTCCCCCCCCATATTTTTTTTCATTTCATTAGTTCCAAGCTCATTTCAACAACCAATTAGGCATTTAAAATGGAAAAATGACAAGTTAACATACTAACCTCAACTTAAACACCAAATCTTCAATTGTTCTCCTTCTTTCTTCTTTCTTTCTTGTTCTTAAGTTGAGATTGCAAGCTCTAGTAAGGTTTTTAGGGGAGTTATGAAGATTAAGTGGAGAAAATTAAGCTTAAGTGTAAGCTTAAATGGAGGAAATTCATGGAGGTTTATGGAGGAAATGGGGCGGCACAAAGGAAGAAGAAAATGAGGTTTTTAATTTTTTTTTCTTTTCTTTTCTTTTATCTTTATCTTATGGAAGACCACAAAAAAAATCAAATTAATTAATTTATTAATTAACACTTATGGCATCATGCATGATGTCATTCATGATGTCATCACCTTTTTACTTTTTGATTTTCCTCTCTTTTTTTATTTTTTTCTATTAGTTCTTTAATTTAATTCTCGATTCGGAAATTTTCTTTTCTCCGATTTTATTTGTGATTAGGTCGAGTCACTCTGGGTCAATTGACCAAATTGCCCTCGCGGTTCATCCCGCTTGCAAATAATTCCATATTTCTTCCGCTCCTCGACCTAATTATTTGACCGGCTTAACAGCTTCTTTTTGTGATTTTCTTTTCCATCTGTGTTCATAATGGTCCTAAGGACCGCACACACATTTTACGGTCGAAAGTTGAAATCTACCAGTTATGCAAACGGGTGTTACAATTCTCCCCTCCCCTTAAAATAAATTTCGTCTCAAATTTTTACCGTATCAATCTCCGAATAGTGGGTGTTGTCTCCTCATGTCCTCCTTTCGTTCCCAAGTAGCCTCCTGCCCGAATGATGGTTCCACAAAGACTTTTACCAACGGTATCCGCTTGTTCCAGAGTCGCTTCACCTCATAAGCCAGAATCTTTATGGGTTCTTCTTCATATGTGAGGTTTGGATTCACTTCAATTTCTTCTACTGGTAGTACATGAGATGGGTCTGATCGATACCTCCTCAACATAGACATATGGAAGACGTTATGTATCTTCTCCAACTCTGGAGGTAGTGCCAAACGATAAGCCAAAGGACCCACTCTTTCCAATACCTCATATGGCCCGATAAAACGAGGACTTAGTTTCTCCTTCCTGCCGAATCTCATAATCCTCTTCCAAGGAGAAACCTTGAGGAAAACTTTCTCACCCACTGCATACTCAATATCCCTTCTCTTCAAATCAATATAGGACTTCTGACGGTCTAATGCAGCTTTAAGTCGATCTCTGATCACCCTGATTTTCTCTTCAGTCTGTTGAACAATTTTGGGTCCGATCATTTTTCTTTCACCCATGTCATCCCAACACAACGGGGTTCTACATTTCCTGCCATACAAAGCTTCATATGGAGGCATCCCAATGCTTGATTGGTAGCTGTTGTTGTAAGCAAACTCAATCAAAGGCAAGTGTGTATCCCAACTACCCTCAAACTCAATCACACAAGCCCGTAGCATGTCCTCCAAGATCTGAATTACCCTCTCGGGTGGCCATGCATGCGTGGGTGGAATGCGATCTTGAAGTTCAATCTAGTTCCTAGGGCTCTCTGAAGACTACCCCAGAATCTAGAAGTGAACCTAGGATCTCTGTCTAATACAATAGATACTGGCACTCCATGCAGTCTCACAATCTCATCGATGTATAACTTGGCCAATCTGTCTAGACTGTAGTCCATTCGGACTGGCAGAAAATGAGCAGACTTAGTTAGTCTGTCGATAATGACCCGTACTGCATCATGACTCTTCTGTGTCTTTGGAAGTCCCATAACAAAATCCATTGTTATTCTCTCCCATTTCCATTCTGGCACTGACAGTGGATGTAACAACCCAGTTGGTACTTGATGCTCTGCCTTTACTTGCTGACAAGTTAGGCATTTGGATACAAACTCTGCCACATCTCTTTTTAAACCCATCCACCAGTAATGCTCCTTTAGCCCTCTATACATTTTTGTACCACCAGGGTGCATAGCAAAAGGAGACTCATGTGCTTCCTTCAAAATGATCTGCCTCAAATCAACATCATTAGGAACACACATTCTACCCTGGTGTAGCAATAGACCATCATTTCTGATTGAGAACTCTGGTTTCTTGCTCTGCCGAACTTCTTCCAACAGCTTTTGATACTTTTCATCATTCTGAGCAGCCATTCTGATCTGACCAATTAACACTGGCTATACATGCCATGCAACTGCTATCTGCCCCTCATCATTAATCTCTAAGCTGGCATGCAGTGACCTTAACTCACGCACCAAAGACAAGGGAGTAACTTGTAGACTTGCCATAGTCTTGCGACTCAGGGCGTCAGCCACAACATTAGCTTTCCCTGGCTGATAGTCTATCAGACAATCATAATCTTTTATCAACTCTAACCATCTCCTCTGTCTCAAATTCAACTCTTTCTAGGTGCCCAAATACTTCAAACTCTTATGATCTATGTAGATGTAACACTTCTCCCCATACAAATAATGTCTCCAGATCTTAAGAGCAAACACAATAGCTGCAAGCTCCAAATCATGTGTTGGATAATTCCTCTCATGCGGTTTTAGCTGGCGTGATGCATAGGCAATGACATTTCGATCTTACATCAACACACAACCTAACCCATTGTGAGAAGCGTCACTGTAAACTGTATATTCTTTACCTGGTGTAGGTAAAGTCAAAACTGGAGCCTCAGTCAAACATCTTTTCAATTCATCAAAACTTTGCTGGCATTTGTCCGTCCACTGAAATTTCACATCTTTTCTAAGCAGCTTAGTCAATGGAGATGCCAACATGGAGAATCCCTTCACAAATCGACGGTAGTATCCACTAACCTTGAAAATGCGAATCTCTGTGACATTTCTGGGTAGCTTCCAATTAAGGACAGCTTCAATCTTGCTAGGATCTACCTTAATACCCTCTTCTGATACTACATGCCCCAAGAAAGATATCTCCTTCAACCAAAATTCACACTTCAACAATTTGGCATATAGTTGTTTCTCTCTCAAAGTCTACAGTATAATCCACAGATGTCTATCATGCTCTTTTGCATTCCTCGAATAGACCAATATATCATCTATGAATACCACAACAAACTGGTCGAGGTATGGTCTGAAGATAGTGTTCATCAGATCCATAAAAGCAGCCGGAGCATTAGTTAACCCGAATGGCATGACCAAGAACTCATAATGGCCATAGCGGGTTCTGAAGGCAATTTTAGGTATACTCTGCTCTTGTACTTTCAGCTGATAATAACCTGATCTCAGGTCAATTTTGGAGAATACAGCTGCACCCCTCAATTGATCAAACAAGTCATCAATACGGGGTAATGGGTATCTGTTCTTTATTGTCACCTTATTCAACTGCCGATAGTCAATGCATAACCGGAGAGTGCCATCCTTCTTCTTTACAAACAACACCGGCGCTCCCCAAGGTGACACACTAGGGTGAATGAAGCCCTTATCAAGCAGTTCTTGCAACTGCACTTTCAATTCTTTTAGTTCTGCTGGTGCCATTCTGTATGGTGTTATGGATATTGGGTCCACACCAGGCATAACATCAATTTCAAACTGCACTTCTCTTTCTGGAGGTAATCCTGGCAATTCTTTAGGAAATACATCCGAAAAGTCACATACAGTAGGAATGTCCCTCAGTGCTGGACTTCCCACTTGGATGTCTATCACATGTGCCAAGTACGCCTCACACCCTTTCCTAATCATTTTCCTAGCCAGTGCAGCTGAAATGATGTTTGAAGGCAATAACTGTCTCTCCCCATGTATTACTACATCACCATAATGAAGAAGACCAAAAGTGACTGTCTTCAGTCTACAGTCAATCATGGCGTGATGCCTAGCTAACCAATCCATGCCCAAGATAATGTCATAATCTCTGAAGGGCATTTTAATTAAATCAGATAGAAAAGTGTGTCCTTGGATCACCAAAGGACAGTCTCTATATAGCCTATTTACCCTGACCTCCTGGCCTAATGGACTAGTTACTAGCACATCATAGTCCATTGGTACACACTGAATAGCAGTAGAGCACATCACACTAGCACTAACATATGAGTGTGTGGAGCCAAGATCAAATAACACATATACATCTTGGTCAAGGATGGAGAAAATACCAGCTACAACATCTGATGTTTCAGCCTCCTCCCTCTGACGCATGGTATACACTTTGACTGGTGCACCACTGGGTACTGGCTGGTTAACAGTACTTTAACTTCCAGGAGTACTACCAGGACCCCTACCTCTGCCTCTACCTCTAGCAGCTGGTTGTGATCCTCTAGGTGCAGAAACTTAGGCTGATCCTTCAGATGTAGCAAAAGGTCCAGACCGGCGCGGACTAGTGCAATCTTTAGCAAAATGTCCGCTCCCTCCACAGTTAAAACATGCACCGGTGGCCTTAAAACAAACCCCACCATGAGTTCTACCACAAGTTTCACACTGTCATACTGATAGAGATCCTCGAGAAGCTTGTTGGGTCGGCTGACCAAACCGGAGTGGTCTTTGGCCAGAGAATCTGCCTCTGGCGGATCTACAGGAGCTGGATCCCCCAAACTGTTTCCTCTTGCCAGAACCACTTTTCAGATGCTTGTCCAGTAGTCTTTTCAGTCTTATCTTTTTCTTGTGTACCTTTCTTCACTGCCCCTTCAGATTCTATCCTTTCTAGTTCCAGGGCCTGTGAGATCAATTCGGCAAAATTCTGATGTCGAAAACCCACGACTTGCATTCTCAAATTCGGCCTTAATCCGGACTCAAACCTCTTGCATCTATCTCTGGGGGTGGAGACTATGTAACAGCCCGGCCCACTAGTGATATTGTCCGCTCTGGGCCGAAGCTCTCACGGTTTTAAAACGCGTCAATAGGGGTTACGAACCAACAACTTATAAACCCAGCATCTCTCTCATGTTTTGTCGATGTGGGATTTGCCTAGGGTGTTACAATCCACCCCCCTTATGGGACTTAGCGTCCTCGCTGAGGTTTGCCCCACCATCGTTCAAGGTTGCACGCGGAGCCGCTCTGATACCACAAATGTAATGGCCCAGCCCACTAGTGATATTGTCCGCTCTGGGTCGAAGCCCTCACGGTTTTAAAACGCGTCAATAGGGGTTACGAACCATCAACTTATAAACCCAGCATCTCTCCCGTGTTTTGTCGATGTGGTATTTGCCTAGGGTGTTACAATCCACCCCCCTTATGGGACTCAGCGTCCTCGCTGAGGTTTGCCCCACCATCGCTCAAGGTTGCACGTGGAGTAACTCTGATACCACAAATGTAACGGCCCGGCCCACTAGTGATATTGTCCGCTTTGGGCCGAAGCTCTCACAGTTTTAAAACGCGTCAATAGGGGTTAGGAACCTCCATCTTATAAACCCAGCATCTCTCCCGTGTTTTGTCGATGTGGGATTTACCTAGGGTGTTACAATCCACCCCCCTTATGGGACTCAGCGTCCTCACTGAGGTTTGCCCCACCATCGTTCAAGGTTCCACGCGGAGCGGCTCTGATACCACAAATGTAACGGCCCAGCCCACTAGTGATATTGTCTGCTCTGGGCTGAAGCCCTCACGGTTTTAAAACGCGTCAATAGGGGTTACGAACCAACAACTTATAAACCCAGCATCTTTTCCGTGTTTTGTCGATGTGGGATTTGCCTAGGGTGTTACAATCCACCCACCTTATGGGACTCAGCATCCTCACTGAGGTTTGCCCCACCATCGTTCAAGGTTGCACGCGGAGCCGCTCTGATACCACAAATGTAATGGCCCGGCCCACTAGTGATATTGTCCGCTCTGGGTCGAAGCCCTCACGGTTTTAAAACGCGTCAATAGGGGTTACGAACCATCAACTTATAAACCCAGCATCTCTCCTGTGTTTTGTCGATGTGGGATTTACCTAGGGTGTTACAATCCATCCCCCTTATGGGACTCAGCGTCCTCGTTGAGGTTTGCCCCACCATCGCTCAAGGTTGCACGTGGAGTAGCTCTGATACCACAAATGTAACGGCCCGGCCCACTAGTGATATTGTCCACTCTGGGCCGAAGCTCTCACGGTTTTAAAATGCGTCAATAGGGGTTAGGAACCTCCATCTTATAAACCCAGCATCTCTCCCGTGTGTTTGTCGATGTGGGATTTGCCTAGGGTGTTACAGACTAAGCTTCCAGCATAGTGGCTTAGCCTTGAGAAGTCTCTCTCATACTCGGCTATGGTTCGGTCCCCTTGTTTCAAACTCAGGAATTCTTGCAATTTCTTATCTACATATGCATCAGGAACCCATTTCTGCCTGAATTCCCTCAGGAAGTCTGTCCATGTCAGCACAGGTGGCTCAACCAGGCTGTGGGGGATGGTCTTCCACCATTCATATGCATCCCCTTGTAACAAGGAAACAGAATACTCGAACTTCATCTCTTCCGTACACTGCAGCTTTCTGAAAACTCGTTCCATTCTTTCCAACCACTGTTCTGCCTCCAGTGGATCCACAGTGCCTTTAAACTCGGTGGCCCCAAATTTCATCAATTTTTCATATTGCCGAGCTGAGGGCTGTGGTTGTGCTACAGGTACTGGCATCTGAGCTTGGGGTGGCACATTACCCGCCATTTGCTGGAAGAACGTAGCCATCTGCTATACAAAGTGAGCAGGAATCGCTGTCTTTGGCGAGCTGGAGTGGCTGACCCACTCACGTTCTGGAGTGCTGGGGCTTCCCCTTGAACCTCAGCCTCAACAGATTGTTCTTCGGAATGATCTCCTCCTTCCATTCCGTTTTCTTAAAATTTTCTACTTCCTGAGATCAAACACAAGGAGGTTGACCTCCGTTGGTGCATATTCATGATGTAAATATGTCATATGTATCAATTAAAGACACTTAAGCAGTTGTACTTATCAATAAAATGTTCATACACATAGTCAAAATTTATTGAAAAACCATGCTCTGATACCACTAAAACATGTCACACCTTACCCCTCCGTAAGGCATAACATGATCCCGTAGAATACTTAATGAACTACCGAACTTCACCTACCGATAACTCATTAAGTACCCTACAAGGGATTTTAAAACAATTTTCTTCCATTTTTTGAAGTGGTGAGCATTTTAGTAGGAACTAAAAACCATTTATTCAAAGTTTAAATACTAGTAAAAATTTTTGTCCATTTAAATTTTGCCGCAAATTTTATAAAAATTTTGACAGAGTTCCGTTTGTAATTGGAGAAAACAGTTCTTCAAATACCTGAGAAAAATACTTCCAAAAATTTTTCACATCTCCCAACCTCCAATAAATCTTAATCAACTCAATTCAATCACTTCAAAGTAATTTCCACAATACAAATCAAAATTCATCATCTCAAAATATTTAATACTTCATTCACAAGGCATAAATCATGAAATTCATATGTACAAATATTAAATTTACGGAAGGAAATCCAAAATAATATTATTACAATTTATTTACAACTGCTCAACTTTATATTGATACATACAACATTTCCATATTTACATCAAAATTATCTACAAGGGTATAAATAATACCCGTACAAAATGATCGATGTGGTCCACAATTCGATAGCAGCTCACTCTGCTGCTTTCTCCTTGCTCTTATCTGCGACAGCAAAATGAGCTATCGCTGAGTATAAAAATACTCAGTGGTGCACAATAAAAATTTAAAATACAATACATAAATCATTCATTGATGAACACAATTTGAATACTTCTCAATCACATTTCACAAATATCAAAGCTCATAACAATTTCATTTAGTCAAATAATTTATTAAACACAGTGTTGCCAAAATCAAATACACAACTTAAGCCATGACACAAAATTTCCGATCAATGCTGTGTTGTACACCACGACAAAGAAATCTCAACCCCATTAATGAAAATCAATGAGGGAGGTGGCTAGCTAGCTAATGAGTACTCATCCGATCTCAACATCATATGGCAAGCCAGAGAGGAAGGAAAATAAACGATCTCAACCCCATAAATGGAGGAGGAATAATGTGATACTGTCATGCTAAGTGTGAACATAAAATCAATTCAAAACAATTTATGAGAAATCTGATCAATTTCTAAAGTCACATTTACGATTATAAAATGGCAACACAGTACATAATTAATCAAAGAAGTCAAATTTTTGAGATTAAAATATTTAAACAATTATTATTGTGCACAGACCTGACGTGAGTCGCCTCTAGGCCTTGACTCAGTCTCTCAGAGCTTCCAAGTCTTTTTCAGCTGAAACACACAATTTTACAGTGTTTCAGTACCATAACTTAGCATAAATCCAAAAATAAATTTCACTTCACTTTTTACTAGCTTTATTGCGCTAAATTCGACGTTCTCGAAGTTTTTGTATTTCGGGTTACTATTCACTACACTATTCAAGTCAAATTGTTGACTTTTTAAGGCTTAATAGGTATGGGAACTCCAACTTCACCCACATACCACATTTTGGTCATAAAATTTGTTGGTTTTGGTCATTTTCTCAAAGCTTAAGTCCTTTTGGCCAAATTGTCAAATTTTCAGTTTTGGTGCTCTAAGTTGCATTGTTCCATTGGTCAATCTACTGTTAGAATTTGGCAAACCTTTCTTCATAGAAAATGTTCCTTATTGTCTTAAGTTTATTCTCATTTTTGGATCACCTCAATTGGAGTTTTGTAGCTCAAGTTATGGCCATTTGAACTAGGGCTGCCTGATTGAAAATAACCCAGATTTTCTGGGTAAATTTGGTGCTGGCAGATTTGAGTCACCAACTTGGGGTGGCCAAATGGGTTAGTTTCTGGCAGAATTTGGACTTGTGTTCTTCATGAAAGTTTTAGGCCTATATCTCTTCTAACCACTGGTAAAATTTCAGGTCATTTTGACCTGCCTAGCTCGAGTTATGACCAAATGAACAGACTGTTCATTTGGTCAGTTTGTACAGTGGCAGCCTGCTCTTATGCAACTTTGGTCAATTGGTTCACTAAGTTTTGGTCACTTTTTGGGCATGGTTCCTAAATGAAAATTGTGTCATTTTATGTCTATTTTCATCCCCAATTGGTACCATATCAATTGGACTTGTAAAATTTCAGTTTTGGTCCTTCAAAGTTGACTTGGCAGCATGACCATTCAACCTCCGAATTTGGCTTCATTTCCAACAATTCAAACACAACTCATTTGGTCACAATTGACCATTTTTCACTTCACAATAGGTCAAACATGCCATTTACTCATTTCTTGCATTTTTGGTTCACAAACCCTAAGTCCCAAAACCCTAACTCACTTAATTGTTACAATTAATCACATTTATGCATTTCCATCTTACTACCATACTCATGTAAGTTTACTAACACCTTTAATTCATTCTAAACACATCAAACCATACAAAATCATACTCCCCTTCAACAGGCCAAAATTTTAGTTTGGTCCTTCCCCCCCATATTTGTTTTCATTTCATTAGTTCCAAGCTCATTTCAACAACCAATTAGGCATTTAAAATGGAAAAATGACAAGTTAACATACTAACCTCAACTTAAACACCAAATCTTCAATTGTTCTCCTTCTTTCTTCTTTCTTTCTTGTTCTTATGTTCTGTTTTTCTTATTTATACTTAACTAATTGAACATTACTAATTATTTGTGTTTATGGCTTTTCAAGTTGTCTTTAGTATGGTTCTAATCTCCTTAATTGTCTGGACCGACACCGGTCACCGGAACAGTAAAATCTACCAGGCTATGCAAACGGGGGTGTTACAGTGTAAGCTTAGTACGTCAATCACGTATGCAATCAATATGGCTAAAAACCCATGATAACATATCAGTATGGCTAAAAGCCATGATAACAAGTAATCGGGCATAAAAGCCATGAGTGCGGGCATAAAGCCACGAATATATGCATAAAGCCTTATATAGTACTGCTAAAACAATACCCTATTGGCATGCCAATTTATCCAATCTGACATACATATCTAGGCAATACATGGGCACATAGGTACCATTAAGCATTAATATATTTTATTATTTCATTATAATTCCTATTTATATTTTATAGCATTTTAATTCAAATTTTGTTGGAAACAACTCAACTCAACTCAACTAAGCCTTTATCCCAAAAATTTGGGGTCGGCTATATGGATTCGCTTTTTCCACTCTAAACGATTTTGGGTTAAATCCTCAGAAATGTATAATGCTTCTAAGTCATGTTGTACTACTCTCCTCCAAGTCAATTTAGGTCTACCCCTTTTTTTCTTTCTATCCTCTAACCTAATGTGCTCTACTTGTCTAACTGGAGCCTCCGTATGTCTACGCTTCACATGACCAAACCACCTCAATCTCCCTTCTCTCAACTTATCTTCAATTGGCACCACTCCTACCTTTTCTCTAATACTCTCATTACGGACTTTATCTAGTCTAGTACGGCCACTCATCCACCTTAACATTCTCATCTCTGTAACTCTTATCTTAGATGCATACGACTCTTTCAGTGCCCAACACTCACTACCATATAACATAGCCGGTCGTATGGCTGTACGATAAAATTTTCCTTTCAATTTATTGGGAATCTTATAATCACATAAAACTCCCGTGGCACGTATCCACTTCAACCATCCGGCTTTAATCCTATGACTGACATCTTCCCCACATCCCCCATCTACTTGAAGGACTAAGCCTAGATATTTAAAGTGATTACTTTGTAACAGTACCACTCCATTCAAACTAACTCCTTCCTTATCACCAGTTTGGCCTTCACTGAACTTGCAATGCATGTATTCTGTCTTCGTTCTACTTAACTTAAAACCCTTTGACTCTAGAGTACTTCTCCAAAGTTCTAGCTTTCTATTGACTCCTTCTCATGTCTCATCTATCAGAACAATATCATCCGCAAACATCATGCACCAAGGAATACTCTCTTGTGTATGTTTCGTCAGTTCATCTAAAATTAATGTAAAAAGGTAAGGGCTTATAGCTGATCCTTGATGTAATCCAATTGAGATCGAAAAATCTCTTGTGTCCCCTCCCACTGTGCGCACAATAGTAGTTGCTCCTTCATACATATCTTTTAATACTTGTATGTACCTAATAGATACCCTCTATTGTTCTAACACATTCCATAAGACCTCTCTTGGAACACTATCATAAGCCTTCTCCAAATCAATAAAAACCATGTGTAGATCTTTCTTCACATCTCTATATTTCTCCATCAAGCTTCTAATGAGAAAGATCGCTTCCATAGTTGAACGACCGGGCATGAAACCAAATTTACAAAATTTTCAAATTGCATTCTTACGTAATTTATACATTCATCATATTATATACATTAATCACAATTCACATCAATTGTTTCACATACCATTGTACTCAAAACATTCTTCCCTTCTCTCATAAGGATAACTAATGTCCCATTCATACATTCATGTGATTCATTTTTTCATTACACTATGTATATAAATTATCATTCATATTCCAAGTAATCTATGATCATTTCATGGATTTTAAATTTAACTAAAATTTCCTTAAATCCTAGAGTCACTTAACTTCAAGAATTTAAATTCATTAGTCACATTATATATATTAACCATCCTAATAGTTTTTTTCTAATTTAGTGTACCATTTCCTATATCATTGGGGTTACTATTCACTTGATTATTTCCCTTTAAAGATTGACTTTTTAATTCATAATAGATTTGTCAAGCCTAAGTTTACCAAGATACCATATTTTGCATTTTATTTTTGTTGGCACTGATTGCCAAACTCAATTCCTAGCCTCCTAGGTTTTATTTCAAAATTTCAGAATTTGAGGTCCAAATTCACTGTTCCATTGGACCTGGCTACAGTAAATATTTGATAAAATTTCTTCATGAAAGTTGTTCTTTTATGTGTCTTCTTTAATTTCCTTTTTAAATCACTCCATTTAGAGTTTTATAGCTCAAGTTATGGCCATTTTACCATAACTGGCCGGATTGACCTGTACCCAGAATTCTGGGCAGAATTGGTTCTGCCAGATTTAGTGTCCTAACTTTGGTGGACAATTCCATTAGGTTAAGTACAAAATTTGAGTTTGTGTTCTACATGAAGGTTGTTCTAAATTATCTAAGCTTTCCATTGATATAAATTTCAGGTCAATTGGATATTTCTACACTGAGTTATAGCTAAATGAACAAACACTGTTCATTGGGTCATTTTCCAAGGATAGCTTGTGTGTCACCCGGATTGAGGTAATTTTTAGGTCAACTTAAGTTGGTTTTCTGGGTAGTATTTCTTCATGAAAAATGTGGCTTAAGGTCTTAAATTTTATCTCCAATTGGCCTCACACCAATTGGAGCTGTCTAGCTCTACTTATGTTTATTTAAACACACTGGACTTATAGGTCCAGAATTCCTTGCATAAACACAACACTCCCAATACCACCATTCCACACTACTACCAACCTCAAATCACATTCCATGCACTTCAAATAGTCCACAATTGATCTCAACAACATCAATTTATTAACATATCATCAAATTTCCAATTGTTGGTTCAAAACCCTAACCCTAATTCATCACTTCACCCAATTCATGCATAAGACCTTGTAATTCAACTCCTACCATATACAAACTCATCAAGGATATTACTAAGCAAATTAATTCCATCAAAATCATAATTTCCACAAGGTTTCTCATGGATGCCGAAATTCAAGTCTTTTAATTCCATAAGATTTCAACTTAATCTAGCATGCATACAACACTTATAAGAGAGAGGGAACTTGGATAGTGCACTAACCTCTTAATGACCACTTCTTGCACTTGTAGAAACTTTGGAATTTCCTCACTTTTTGATAATCAAAATGTTTCTCTTGATGTGGGGACAAATTTTAGTAAAGGGGCTTAGGGATTTTGGTGGATGGATAAAGAGAAAATTCAAGCTTAAAGCTTAAAAATATGGTGGAAAAAAATGGCCATGGAGGTTCGGCCAAGAGGTTGAAGGTAAAAAGCAGATTGTTTTTTTGCTATTTTTGACTTCTTTTCTCTTATTTAATGCCTTATAGATGTGTTTGTTAAATTTTGATTGGCTAAGGGGTTTTAATTACATAAAGCTTACATCACGCTTGCGTAATAATTAAGTATAAATTCATTTTCTTTTTCTTTCTCTTGTAATCATTTTTTATTAAATTATTATCAATATTTACTCACATTTTATGTCATATAATTCACTTACCTAAATGGAAAAGTTGATCAAAATTCGTCTCTGAAGGCGAAATGACCAAAATGCCCTCCATTTAGCTTAACAAGCTAAAATTGTTTGTACCGATCATAAAAATTCTCCTAACCTTTTCTTGGCATTCTAATGCTACCTAGGGTGCCGTAACTTTTTTTTGGCATCCCAGAAATTATTTCACAGGGTTTTCCTCGGGTCTAGGGCTACTACCTATTTTTATAGCAACTTCCCTTTGGGTCACTTATCGCCGGGGCATCGGCTCATCTAACTTCATTGTATTTTATTTCTAAATTTTTTTCTTAATTTTTCTTACACTTATTTGAATTATTTATGACTCCTCACTCTAGTCTAATTATAGTTCCAGACATTCTGACTGTCCGGACCAACATTAATCACCGGAACAGTCGAATGTACGGACTAGCTAAAGTGAGGGTGTTACAATGTTGCTTTAATTAATTAAGTTATGTAATTGTCATTCTATTATGTCAAATTTTCTTGTGTTACTAAATAATGTAATCAAATATACAATATAATCGTGATTTTATTATAATTTTGATTACGAAATGCTAAACATGGTCTAAGTAATTTATTAATTATGAACCCTCCATCTTATCATGTTTGACTATAGAGGCATTGTATGTGATGTTTTCCATACTTGAAAATCAATACTCTCAATATTTTTTTTTCTATTATTATCTTAATTTTACCTTATTTTATAACAGTTTTTTTTTTATTTTTATGATATAATATTTTCTATAATTATTTTATTTTTATTGTATTTTATTTTTTACCTTTTTAATTATAAAATAAAAAATTATTTCATTCATTTACTTAATTTAAAAATAAAATCTACACACAGGTAAAAAGGTTGCAATTATACCTCATCAATTGGTTGATATGTGTCGTCGAAGTGCATTATTTTTATTATCTTTATCATTATTTTTAGCCATATTAATATTAATATTCATTGTACTTACAAATGTAATTCAGAGAAGAAAAGATATGTTGAAAATTTATTAGAAAACGTGAAAGGTAGCAAGTGCAGAAAGAAACGTTTTTGCAAAGAAGATTTGGTTTAGTGTCAACAAGTAGAAATCCATGTAGAAAACTATCAACATATTAGTAATTTTTTAGGACGAACGATTTGATGGTAAAACTATCCTGAATTGCTCTCATGGTTTTAAAACAATTAAAAATTAATCAATAATTTAAGTAAAACTAATAATGGCCTTATAATTAGGAATAGAAATCTTAGTTTAAAATAAAAATTAACTTATAAAACATAAGCATTTAAAAAAAAAGTTGGAAAATATTTTCATATTTTCTAGTGTTTAAAGCACTCAAGAAAATTGATTAACAGAAAAAAAATTTTTGATCAAAGGAAAAACTAAGTTATTTTTCCATTTTTTAAACTTTTATAATCTTATTAAAATGTAAAAAATACTTATACATCCTTAACATAAACACATACTATTAGTTTAACATTTCAACTAAATAACAGAAAATATTTTTATTGAAATTTTTTTTAGAAAATAGAAAATATTTTTCATATACAGTTATTCTCCATAAAATAAATACAGGCTTAGATTAGAAATATATTAGAATTAACTAAATATATAAACTAGGTCTGGATTTTAAGTAAAAAATTTAATTTGTTTTTAATTTATTAAATATTTTAATTTTTGTATTGAAAATTGACAGATTTTTTTATATAATTAGAATAAATTACTTTTTCATCTCTATCTTATGTCATTATTAATATTTAAATTCTGTAATTTAAACAATAGATAAAAATATTTCTAAGTTTTAATTCTGTCCTACATTTTTATTCATTTGTCTTTTTTTTTTCTCAACTTTAATTTACTATTAGTAAAGAGAAAGTTTAAATTTTCCTTTGAATTTTTTAGAAATATTCAAATAAGTCTATTTTTTACTTTTTTGGCTCAATAAATTCACATCTTTTTGTTTAAGTTCAAATAGGTTTAATTTTTGTTCAAAAAATTAAAATAATAATTTCTTTAATTTTTTATTACAAAAATATTAATTTTTTTTATAATTTAATAAATATACAAAATGAAAAAGAAAATAAAAACTTAACCCCAACCATGCAAGCTCAACAGCCGCATATCAGTAAACCCCACGATCAGGGATGGACACATACTAGGGCCATGGGGACATTAGGCCATCCTGGAATTCTTAAAAAAATCAGGGGTATATTGATAATTTAAAATTTATAAGTATAGAAACATTAAAAAAACAATAATTTGCAAAAAAAAAAAAAAAAAAATTAAATATAGTAGTCCATTAATTCAAAAACTATTTTGCTTCAACCCCTTTAATTTGGTGGAGAAGTTTTCTATTCTACTAAATTTTTATGGTAAATTAACAATAAGTGGTCAATTTTAACATGTCATATTTCTGGAAAAAAAAAATATTCCTTAATTTATATAGTGTGATATTTCAATGAGTAATGTTTTTTCCTTAATATTCTAAGATAATGCATTTATACACAATTTAGAGGTCATAAGTACATATAATTTTAGAAAAAAATTGATGTAATTCTGTTTTTTTTTAATCTAACATCAAAGTTTAGGTGGTTATAAAAAGTAATTAACATTTGATATGAAAATTTATTAATATGTAAATTTAAAAAATTATGTCAATTTTCATATTATAGTGTCAATTCTCAATTTATATGTGTTGTTAACTTTGACATTATATTTATGTTGATGAAACATATTTATAAATATTGACAATAAAATTATTATGTAATGTTTTTAGAAAATAAATTAAAAAATTACTGTAATATAGTTGTGATAATTTATCACTTTCTGCAAGTGTGTGTGTATATATGTATATATATATATAAAATAAATCTTACCTAATAAAATATTATTTTCCCTTTTTTAATAATAAAATATTAAAAATAATAATTTTAATATTAAATAATTTTATTCATCATGCTTTTCAATTTCTTTTTTTAATTTTATTTTAATTAAAATAATAAAAAAGTTAATATTTAAAATTAGAGAAAAAATAATATTTTATTAAATAAGAACTTATTTAGTCTTAATTAGAAAGTACATAAGTATATTTAATTCAAAACTTAATTTTAATGTTATTTAACCTTCACTAAAAATATATAACTTATTTAATATTTTTCTTATTTTTTATATACTTTTGACTTCTCTTTTTGTAATACCATAAATTAATCATATTAGTTGACTTGTTTTATGTCTGGCGGTGTAGACTCGTTCTGTCCAGCAGGCGCCTTTGGGGTTGGACTTAAATAGATATTAAAGATGCCAATATATATTTTAGTATTTAATCTAATAAAATGAATTTGAATGGTATATAATTAAATTTTAAATAAGTTTAAATTGAGTATAAAAATATTTAATTAAGTATAAAATATATATTTTATAATAATATTTATAAATTTTTAGAATATTATATTTAAAAAATAAAATTATAAATATTTTATAAGGTTATTAAATTTTTAAAATATAAATTATTAATTAAAATATATAAAATTGAAGGATAATATTTACATAATGATAATTGGATTTGAGATGGATATTAATAATTTAGGATGAAATTTGAAACAAATTTAGAAATTAAAATTATAAACCTACATTCGAGTTTAGATACAATAATTTTTGTGGCTATTTCACCTATGGCCATCCCTATCATAGATAAACAATTTAGATTCAACTCACTTGATTAATGTTGGGCATTTGCATTTGATTACCAAACTATAAATGAAGCGATTATTTGGGCTAACTAATGATAAAAATGAAATCTACAATTCTAAACAAAATAAGAAAATAATAAAGTAAATGAACCCTTAAACTAAATTAATAATGAGTAATTAAAATTAAAGGCTAATTAATGGTAAAAATGATTCCAGAGTTAAGGTTTTGTATAAATTAATTGGGATATGTTAAGAGAAAATAAAGTTTGAAGATGATTGATTTTAATTTCTTTGATATCTTTTTCAAGCAAACCAAAGAGTATTTTAAGAAAACTAAACTTACTTTCGTATGATATTTGATGCACTTAAAACCAATTAAGTTTTTTAACTAATCAATGAATCCTCTTAAATCCCTAGTTTATTACTAAATCTAGGTGATTTTAAGTTCTAATCCTTTATTATCTATCAATGATTTTCAACTTTCAATCTTTTAATAAAAGATTAAGACTATACCCAATGGATACCAACATTAGGCAAGTAAAATAGGTACACAAAGAGAAGAATCGAAACTCATATTTATATAAAATCTAAAATAAACCAGTCTAAATCCACAAATTAATCTAAAACATAGTTTCCAACTTTGAAATCTAAAGATTCTACTCACTCATGTTGTAACACCCTAGGCAAATTCCACATCGACAAAACACGGGAGAGATGCTGGGTATATAAGTTGATGGTTTGTAACCCCTGTTGACGCGTTTTAAAACCGTGAGGGCTTTGGCCCAGAGCGGACAATATCACTAGTGGGCCGGACCATTACATTTGTGGTATCAGAGCAGCTCTGCGTGCAACCTTGAACGATGGTGGGGCAAACATCAGCGAGGACGCTGAGTCCCATAAGGGGGGTGGATTGTAACACCCTAGGCAAATCCCACATCGACAAAACACGGGAGAGATGCTGGGTATATAAGTTGATGGTTTGTAACCCCTGTTGACGCGTTTTAAAACCGTGAGGGCTTTGGCCCAGAGCGGACAATATCACTAGTGGGCCGAACCATTACACATGTTGATATTTACAAGAGTAAATGATGAAAAAGTAAAGAAAAACATGATAACTAAAAATAGAAAAACCTAGGCAGAAGAACCCAAATTCTCAAAATTCTAGAGCTTCTGAAAATGGTGACAGAAGCTTCTCTGTCCAGGATTAATGGCGTTTTCTCCTCCTTTCTATATTTGTGACTTTCTTTTCTTCTTATTTCTTAGGGCAAAAACTAGAAAAGGATGCTCTTATATGGTCCCAAAAGTTATCCTAAAGTAGGTCTAAAAATGGGTAAGGACCAATGAATAGATAGGAGGCGAAGTGTAAAAATTTCCAGGTCAACAAAGCTTTTCACGCTCTGAGTTGCCTGTTAATGAAGTTGCTTACCCTAAGCAACATCTTAAGCAAATTCTAGGTTATGCATGGCCTGTTTACATAGGGTAAGTGGCATCTTTAGCAATTCTTGACAACTTTTGTGTAGCAATAATTTTTTCGCTTATGCTTGACTTCCAATTTAACCCGAGCCACATCTTAAGCATCGCGACATATCCTAAGTAGGATCTCAAGCAATCTCTCATGCAAATCTTAGTAGGTTTGATATTGAAAATTCTGAAAGAGCTAGAATTAAGTTGTGCTTGACTTGCGATTTGCCCTATGTCATAGGCTAAGCATCGCAACATACTAAAAGCAACATCTGAAGTAAGATCTCAAGTAAATCTCGGAAAACTTAAATTTCAAAGCTTGATTTCTTCAACTCTTTTGCATTTTTTAAGGCTCCAGTTTTCTTCAAATCATCTCCTAATGTGTCATTGGCCTTTAATTTATCACAAAAACCTATTGAAAACATCAAAATTATAAAAATTAAATATAAAGTAACTAAAATTAATAATTTAACTAAAAGAAAGCTATAAACATAAAAAGTACTTAATTATAAGAGCAAAATGAATGCAAAACTATCCTAAAATGCCTATATGAAATGAGTGCAACAAATTTCTCCAAACTCAAACCTTTGTTTATCCACAAGCAAATTAAAAACAAATAATACAATTAGGGTACCTTCCATTAGATTTATGAAAATTACTTATCTAAGCTCTTAAGCTTACCTCTAGCCACCAACAAACCATATACCAACTTTCAAGGTACAAAAAGAATTCAATCCTCACCCAAGCTATCACCACTTAGCCTTAGGTCAAACATCCATCTCATTAAACCCAAACCAATCAATTATAATGAGAAATTATGCTCAAATAGACTCTAGAGCAATCCATAAACTAAAGTGTCTCAAATAATGATGGAAATAAATGAATGGATGAATATTTCCCAATCCCATAAGCAATTCTCCTATTCCAGTCTCCATTAATGTAGGCAAACACTATCAAAAGATCAAAAGGACTTTTAAGGATTGTAATGGGGCTAAGGGAGTAATATTGTGGCTAACAAGTAAAGGATAAAGGAAACAAAGTATGCGAAGAATGAAATTATTAGAAGATCAAGATAAATAAATTTTTTTTAATCAAATGGGATGAATAACTTTACAACTATTTACCAATGCTAGCATATAATTTTGATGCTTTTAGAGGGACTACATAAATAACATTGACTTTGAATTATAATTGTCCTTTTTAATTCACCCCAAAACTCATTTCTTTGTGTACTGGGGTGATGAATTACATTACATAACATGATTGAATTTGCTAGCCTTTTTACTTTAGTTACTTCTCCCATTTAATTATTATATATTTTTTTCTCTTTTTTTATATTTTTTATATTTTATTATTTTTTCTATAGTATATCTATTACTTAAAGAATTACTCATATGAATGGTAGGCAAGTGTTTGGGTTTATGGCTAAATGGTAGGTAAGTGTTTGGGTTTTTGGCTAAGTAGTAATATGGATACCAAAGAAAGAAAAGGGAATAAATGTAGGCTCAAATTGGTTCTAAAGGAGAATTTTAAAGTGAGGTTAGCTAAGGCTAAAATGTGGGTTTAAAATTCAAAGAATACCTAGATTATCTCTCTTTTCAAGTGCATGCTAGGATTTTGCCTCGAAAGGTCTAGAAGGATTGTTCTAAAATTGATGAGACAACAATAGTTACTTCTTACCTTAGAGCTTTCTCTAAGCACTCAAACTCAATGCAATTGGTTGGGTGGCCTTTGGCCGAGAAGATATAAACTAAGTCAAGAATCTAATAACCTTGTACTTATCTAGAACTTTCAATCCATTAAACTCTTCCAAAAGTAAGCTCAATTACTCTTCAAAGCAACTCTCAATCCTCTAAAGATAAGGTAAAAATTTATTTTTATAATATGCATGATCCTAAAATGAATGCATAAATTAAATAAAAACTAAGTGCAATTTATATGAAAACTATATGCAAGCGTATATAAGTATGTATGCTACAAGTGTATAGGCTAATTATGACTGAATGAAGGAAATGCAATAAAAGAATGAAAATACTAAAAAATTTTAAAAATTTTGCAAAAATTTTGCCCCCCAAACTCAAATGAGACATTGTCCTCAATGTCTACAATGAATGCAAAAAGAAATTGAATGAACTAATCAATTAATGAAATATATACAATTGGAAATTAAATCAATGTAAGCATAAGAAATTCAAAATTAAGCTTAAAAAAGGTATTAACAATGTGTTTCAAAGAGAAAAATGTGTATAAGTTTCCCAAATGTAGGGATTGACAAAGCTTAAAAAATTACTTAAGATATTGCTTAAGAAGTTCCTTACCCTATTGCTTAGGGTAAGCAAGAGCATAAGCACTGGCAACATATCATAAGCATAAATAGCAAAAGGGTAAATTGTTACCTCATGATGATTTTAAACATACTCAACTCAAATGAAACTGTGCAACTCATTAACATTGACAAAATTAGGACTGAGTAAAGCATAAAGTATAACAATAAATTACAAGAAAATTAAAATGTACTGCAACTGGCACCCAAGTTGAAAAATTCAACAAACAAATTACAAAGAAAACTGAAAATAGAACTAAAACTAAAACAAAGGATAAGTGTTATTACTGCTATTGGTGCTCAGTCTACTACTGGGTCTGTTAGTGGCATATGGGGTTCTCCTGTAGGTTCTGCTTAAAGTTCTGATTCCTCAGAGGCTATCTCTAAATTTTATGTTAGTTCCTTCATCTGTTGGAACATATCTTGGCTCCAATGATATAAATTGTTATAAGATTAGGCCAATTTGTTATAGAGCTCTAATAGTTGAATTTCCTACTTCTGTTGCTTTTTTTAAGACACAGGAAACTCTTCTTAAGCTTTTTGTCTTGCCTTTTCTACTGCTTACCCAAAGTATCAATTTTAGCTTCCAAACCCTTTAAAATTGCAAGAATTTCAGTAGTTTCAATAGTGGAAACTGAGGGTTGTTCAATTAGACCAGCTACTTTAGCTTCCAGGGATTTTAAAATTGATAAAATTTCTAGTGAAGGCTATTGTGCTATAGAAGAGGCTTCTTGGGGTACTTGTATAGGGTCTGCTGGTGTATAAGCACCTAGTGCTGCAGAACCACTTGCACTATATGAAGCAGCATTGTGTTATCAAGGAATGATTCACTAGAAATTGGCACATATTTGTACAAGATAGCATCAAAACCAAATGACTTGGCTATAGCAATGCTATAATGTAACACCCCTATTTATTTGCATATATATATTATATATATTCTTTATGCGTGTCCAGGATAATTAAGATTATTAGATTTTAGAGATATGTAGAAAGAAAAGAAAAAAAAAAAAAAAAAAAAATAAATAAAAAAAATAAAAAAAAAAAAAAAAAAAAAAAAAAAAAAAAAAAAAAAAAAATGAAAAATGAACCATGAGTCACAATGAATGAATGACTTCTTCTGAAAAACTCAAAAAAAAAAAAAAAAAAAAAAAATCGTAAATGTGAAAGGACTAAAAAAAAAAAAAAAAAAAAAAAAAAAGAAAAAAAAAAAAAATAATAATTATTATTATTTAGTTATTAGAAAGGAAGAAATATTGAACTACTGAAAAATTGGACAACAAATTGAAATTTGGTCAATTAATTCACTATCAATTCCCTACCTGACTAATATATAACTAAAAAAAAAAAAAAAAAAAAAAAAAAGAAAAATTAAAAAATGAAAAAAAAAAAAAAAAAAAAAAAAAAAAAAAAAAAAAAAAAAAAAAAAAATTATGACATCATGATGACATCATATATGATATCAAAATTTTTTTTTTTTTTTTGTTTTTTTTTGAACAACAAAAAAAAAAAAAAAAAAAAAAAAAAAAATTAAATCACATTACATCATCACATCTACATCATATTTTTTTTTTTTTTTTTTTCAATAAACCAATTAAAATAAATAAAAATAAAAAAAAAAAAAAAAATAAAAAAAAAGTTGTTTTTTTTTTTTTTTTTTTCTCTTTCTTCTCTTCTCTCTCTCTTCTCTCCTCTCCCCATTCACCAAGCAAGCTTGGTTTTTTTTTTCTTTTTCTATGCATCCTCTTCTCTCTTAATTTTTTTTTTAAAACCTTGCTAACTCAACTAAAAAAAAAAAGAGGAGGACAAAAAAAGGAAAGAGAAGATTTGAAAAAAAAAAAAAAAAGTGAGGTTAGTAATAAAAAAAACTATTTTTTTTTTTTTTTTGTTGTCTGTGTTTAGTTATTAACCTAGAAATAATAAAAAAAAAAAAAAAAAAACAACTTTGGAGGACTATGTGTGAATTCGGCCAGCTAGGGTTTAAGTTGAGAATGCATGAGTTTGATTGAATTAAATATGTTAGAAAGCTTGAATGAGTTAAGAAATGGTGTTTGTATGCTTGGAACTAATTAAATGTAACAAATCAAGTGAGTTAGAGTTTTGGACCTAGGGTTTGGGAGATAAAGCTTGGAGAATTGGACAAATAGTGTATTTGACCTATTTTGAGCTGAAAAATAGTCATGTATGACCAATTGTGATATGTTGGAAGTGTTGGAATCAAGTGGAGATTCAGATTGGATATGGCCATTATGCAAGTAGCAGGACCAAGGTCGCTTTCAGGGACCAAAACTGAAAATTTACCAACCCAATTGGTGTGAGGCCAATTGGGAATGAAACTAGACACAAAATGGCACATTGTTTATTTAGGAATCATGCTCAGAAAGTGACCATAGCATAGTAAACAAATTGACCAAATCCTGAATTGGGTGTTCTGCCCTGTACAAAATTAACTAAATGAACAGTGTTTGCTCATTTGTCCATAACTTGGGCTAGGCAGATCTAAATAACCTGAAATTTTACCAATAGAAAGCTAAGATATAGACCTACAACTTTTATGAAGAACAGAAGTTCAAATTATGCCCTTAACCAAGTCATTTAGCCACTCAAATTTGGTGACCTAAAGCCTGGTGACCTAAATTAGAAACTGTGGGTGAAAAAAAACTGGGTTAGGCCAATCCGGCCAGCTATGTTCAAATAGCTATAACTTGAGCTAAAAAACTCCAATTGGATTGATTCAAAAAGGAGAATAAATTTAAGACAATAATTTTTCTATGAAGAAAACTTAAGCCAAATCTAACAGCAACATGACCCAATGGGATTGCAAAAAAATAAGACACAAAAACTAAAATTTGTAATTTTGCCTAAAAGACTTAAAATTTGATAAAGACACAAAAAAAAAAAATTTTGTTTTTTTTAAAAAGACTTAAAATTTGAGAAAAGAACCAAAACCAACAAATTAGGTAATCAAAATGTGGTATGTGGGAGGAATTAGAATTCCCATACCTATTAAGCCTTAGAAAGTCAACAAATTGACTTGAATAGTAACCCCGAAATGCAAATTTTAAAGAACGTCAAGTTTAGCCTATTAAAGCTAGGTATAAGTAGATTTGAATTTATTTTTGGAGTTATGATAAATTGGGATACTAAAACACTGTGAAACTGTGTGTTTTAGTGGAAAAGAATACCAGGAAAAAACCCGAAATATCGAGTCAAAGCCAAGAGGTGACTCGTATAAGGTTTGTGCACAACTAACTATTTTGTTACTTTTCACTTCTAAATTGATTTAAACAAGTTTATTTTATGATTTATAATTTTGTTGCGTTGAGGATTTTAATTTGTTGAATGAAACTGTATAAATTAAATATAAATTTTCTTATGCATTCAAGGATTTATTGCATGGTTTTGAGGATTGTAAATTTTAAGTTTAATGTGTTGCCAACCTTGAGCATGAATTTATGATGATTCAATATGTTAATGGTTTATAAACACTTTGTAAATAGAAATTATTTTGAATATGATTTGAAACCACAGTTGACATGGAAATATATGTTGTGAATTCTCATTAGCTTGTCTAGTGAGATATCTCCTCCACTAGATGGGGTGAATTCCTTCCTCTCTGGCTTGCCAGTTAGGGAAGAGTTTGAATGAGTACTCATATATACTAGCTAGTCTTTGTTCCTCCCTTTTAGCCTCGGTTATTGGGAGAGTTTGAAATGTCGTGGTGTACAATACGGCATCTATTTGAATTTTGGTTCATGGGTTCAACTGTGTGAATTGTTAGCAACGCCCTTTAAATTATGCATAGTTTGATAAATTGTGGTTAAAATAAATAATTTACCAGTGATTCAAAATTTTTTTGTATTGTTTCGAGATTTAAAAGAAATATAGATAAAGAATTACTATTTGATCAAAATGTTATTCAAATGAATAATTTGCATAAATGAAAATATTGATTTCTGAATGTTATGAATTTTGAAGAATTTAGAAATTTTAAATTTTTATTTGTTATGAATTGTCAAGCATAACTTGTATTAAGTTTTAAATTATTAGTTTGTGCACCACTAAATTCACTACTCAACGATAGCTTTGTATGCTGTCGCAGGTGAAAGGAATAATAAAGCAGCTGAGAAAGATTTCTGAAAAGACATAGTGAGACTATCTTGGGTATATCATAGGTATACCCTTGTACTTTAGATTTTGATGTAATTTTGTAATTATATATATGTAATCTCATCTGAGCAGTTGTACCAATTCTTTTGTAATATATTTTTGGATTGTAATCAAATACAAATTATTGTAATATTATCTTGAGATTTTATGTACTTATAAAATTTTATACTACTAAATTTTTAATACTTCCATGAATATAAATATTAATTTTGTTATCTTAATGAGATATTTTAATGTTTGATTTAATTTAAATGGTGTACTGAGTTGCTTGTGCTGATTTGTGAAATGAGATTGAATAATGGAGTTGTGATTGAGAAATATATTGGGAGTGTCTTTGTTTTCAAGTTTTGAAGAACTATTTTCTCAAAATACAGACGGCACTCTGCCAAAATTTTTGTAAAAATTGCAGCGATTTTAAATATCTAAAAATTTAATTTATGTTTGGACTTTAAATAAAGGTTTTTAATATCTGAAAAAAAAAATTTACCCACCAATTAAAAATGAATGGAAATTGTTTTAAAATCCCTTGTAGTATATTTAATGGGTTATTGGTAGGCGAAGTATGGTAATTCGTTAGATGTACTATAGGAGCATGTTACATCTTATGAGGAGTAGGGTGTGACATATAAACCCCCAAAACTATACCACCAATGGAATGTCTGGTAACAGTTTGGTGCCAACGGGTAGCTAAAAAGTAGGCTATGCTAATTAACTTTCTCTCCTTCATATACCATAAGAAAAACAAGTCTCCAGCACTTACAATACTATTACTATGCCCTCTACCCAAAACAGTATAAGAAATGAATCTGTGAAGGTGTTTCAAGGCTAGATCTATAATCCTAGAGGCTTTTGTTGTCCTCTGCTTATAGTAGCTTCTATAAGGAGCTATTTCTTCCTAGAATTTCATAGGATCATATATAAGACCTTCCCATTCAATTTTTTTTATACCCATCATCTTTAAAACCAAAAATGGCACTCATGGAGCTCATATCTAACTCTCTTTCCACACCAACACATCTAAAATATATCAGATCTCTATGTCCTGCAACATTGGGCTTAAAATCTAGCCTCAGAGAGCTCAAAAACTCTAAAGTTAGATCTTTATACACTAGTTCCTTAATAATAACAAACTCATTCCAATTCGCAGCATCTAGATAGGCAAATATAGCATCATGAATACCCAATTCCTTCCCAATTCCTTCAAAATTTGTTCATCCATATATTTAATTGCTAAAATGGGTATAGAGGCTAAACTATCATAGGCATTTTTCATATTAACATCTTTAAAGGTAGTGGAGAATTTACTTGCTCAATATCATTTATGGATGCAAAAGGTGCTATTGAACCCTCAGCAGGCTGAAAAAATGTCAAGGGTGATCGAACAATGGGGGCTAGAGTGGCAGGTGATGAAAATAATGCAGCAGACCTAGTCTTTTTGCTAACTGGTTTTGAAGAAACCCTAGGTTGGGAACCTAGGTCCATAGGAATAGGTGAAGAATCTTTCCTTTTTACAATAGAGGCCTTCTTAGTCCTACCCACAGCCATTTTTACTTTTGTTTTAGGCTTTTCTTGAGTAGGCATAAGGTCAAGCATAGATGGAGTGGCTTGTGGTAAAGGTGTTTCGATAGTTGTTGGTAGAGGGACTAGAGTAGGAGGTTTCAGTAGGGTTTCTTGTGGAGTCACAGGTGTTGACAGAATAAGGGTGGGTGTTTGGTCCTAGGGTAGTGGAAGAGAATATGAGGTGAAGGTGGGTTAGGATTTATAAATGGTGAGTGAGGTGAAAATTTTGTCATTTTTTATTTGGTGAAAGTTTTGAATTTTCAAGGTTTATGGGTAGACCACTATTTGGTTCTAACCATTAAAAAGGAAAAGGTCCTATCTAACTGCTTTAGAAATCACTTAGTGAAGGAGATGGAGAGAGTGGTGCTGACTTTAGGTATGTGGGTTAAGGAAATGTAGGGAAGAGGGTAGAAAGTTAGGGTTTTAAAATCAGGGTAATTAACTTGGCTGAAGGTATTGGCTTAAGGTAAGCATGAATTACATATCATAATAGCTTAGGGTAAGCATGTAAGGGTTGTTGAACTAAAATACTAGGTAGCAACATAGGGTATGCACAAATAACTTAGGGCAAGCAAGAGTTACACAAGGTAGCTGCTTAGGGTAAGCAGCACCATCAGCAAATTTTGGCAAGTTTAGTGAAAATTGTAATTTTGCTTACTAAAAAGAGTTCAAATGCTACAAAATGCTATCCTGACCCTCAACAAATACCAAATGCACAATAACATCAGAAAATTAGAGATTTAACCCATCAACTCTTAAAAACATATCAAACACAGCATGATTATGTAAAAATTAACAATTAATCAGCACAAATTAAGCACAATCTGCAGACTACCTATGCATCCTAATGAAATGAACTTATACCTAAGCTTATGCTCAAGCAACTTCATCAGCAACATCCAAGACACAAATTAAGCACTCAAAATTTGCGCAAAAGACATGAAAATTGACTTCCAAAGCAACATGAATAATAGCATGAATAGTAACTTGAATAAAAACATAAAAAATTTTCTAATAAGCAATGAAAACCATATATACACTTAAAGATAAAATTTAACAAACATAATTTTTACACTTTTATAAAGCTCACATAGTCCAAAATATCAAGATTGATACTCATTCAAGTTGCATTCAACAAAAATATACAAAACACACAATTGAACATGTGCTATCAAGTAAATTTCCCATATCAGTAATTTAATACAAGTTATAGAAATGTTACTGTAACATCCCCACTGTACGTTCTGTTGCTCCAGTGGCCAAATATCAGTCCAGGTAAGTCAGGATGTCTGGAACTACACTTCGATGATAGTGAACAGACATATAATGATGAAACAAATAAAAAGAAAATACGAGAAAAATTAAAGAAAAATGAAAGAGAGAAAAAGAAACTAAGTTAAACGAGCTGGCACCGCAGCAATAGCTGACCACACTGGGAAGGCCGTTGCCGACCCCAGGACCGTAGAAAACCCTCAGAATTTAATTTCAAGACGTAAGTAAAGGTCTATTGAAATATAATTGACACTAGAATTATCAAAGAAAAATTAATAAATTAGTACAAAGAAAAATGAAAAATCGAGAAACAGACAAAAATCGATGTTACTGAAAAATTAGGAATATAACCCGAAGTGGGGTATTTTGGTCATTTGACACCAAGAGCTGCTTTTGACCTCAATGTCCATTAAGAATAAATGATATTACACTTAGGAAATGTCATAAAAAATTAAAATAGGATACAATGTGTAAATAGTAAAAGATTAGTGGCAAATGAGCAAAATTAAGGAAATTAATATTAATGAATTATTTAACCAAGTTAGTGCTCCACTAGTGACATCTTAAGGGATCCATATTAAGCTTTAGTGGACTGAAACTACCATCTTTAACCTCAAAGATAAGAACTAGCCAAATGGAAAAACTCCATGAATCCTCCATAGCCGAAGTTTGTTCAACCACCATGCAACCATCTTCAAGCCATCTTTCACCATAATTTCTTCATTAAAGCTTGCCTACTCATCTTGGGGAAGATATTGGGAACAAGAAAGAAGAGTTTTGGTGGAGTTTTAAGGAAGCTCTCAATTGGTAAGTGTCCAAAACCTCTCCCTTGCTTTAGTAAACCTTGTGTTTAGGTTGAGGTGAGTATTTTGGTGAAGAGAAATGAAGAGAATAGTGAGAAATGAAATGGTCCATTTTCGGCAGCCATGAATATGTGTTGTATTTGAGTTTTTCTTACCTCTAATGGATGAAAATTAAGGTTGATTAACTCAAATGGAGGATGTAGTAAATTAAAATCTAAGTATGTGCATGTAATGCTTGAATTAAGGGTGTGAAATGAAACCTTAATGCTTTGGGCAAACTGCCATGTTTGGCAGTCTATTAAATCATGAATTTGTGTGTGAATATGAAGTTTATTAATGAAATATGCTAGTGTTAAATTGTGGACAGCATGTGCAATTAATATTGAAGTATGAGTATATTGAAGTGTATGTGTAATATTATTATGGAGATATGTTGAATTTTGGTGGAAGTGAATGTTGAACTTAATGATGAATTGTGTGCATTGAGCACTGGAATGTTCTGCCCAAAATTGTTTGCTGGAATTGTGTACAATATGTATATGGAAGTGCCATTGATTGAATATTGAAGTAATGAGGAGGAGAAGGAATATCAAATTGGAAGTGTAAGTGTTTTGTGCAGGTTGTGTATTGATGGCAGTACATAAATTAAGTCATAAGTGCCAAACTGTAAACCCAATTGGTATGAGGCCAAGGGGGGGGGGGGGTGAAACTAGACACCAAATAGGCCAACTTTCATGTAGAAATGTTGCCAAAATTTTGCCTAGAAACTGACTTTAAAAATGACCAAATCTGGAATAGCAACCTTGCAAACCAGATTTTTGACCATATGAACAGTAATCATTAGGATGACCATAACTCACTCAAAACAGGTCCAATTGACCTGAAATTTTTACCATGGATAGCTTAGACATAGAGATACAATTCTTATGAAGACACCAAAGCCTAGAAATGATCAGAACCAAGTCCAATAGCTAGCACAAGTTCAGGTACCAAAACTGCCAGAACTAAAAGTGACCTAAAATTGACCAAATTTTGCACTAAAGGTGCAATCTGTCCAGCTTTAGTAAATTGACCATATCTTGGTCTATACAACTCAGAATGACCTGAAATTTTGCCCCGTGTGCAATAATACATAGAGCTAAAATTTTGCTTCTTTGATTAGAAGCTAAAAACCAAGAGAAATAGGACTTTAAGCTAGACCAATCTAGCGCACCAAAAATTGAGAATTTGACATTTACATATGTAACAGCCCAATCCTTCTCCAGTTAGTATTGTCCGCTTTGGCCTATGGGCCTCACCGATTTGTCCCTTGGGAGGTTTCATTCCCAAAAGCGCGCTGACCAGGTGAGGAAGGCTTCCACATATATGGCCCAAATCTTTTCTTCCCGTTTTCGATGTGGGACACGAAGTTTCCACCCTAGTGCGTAGCTGGTTGAACAAGCACGTCCCAACCCCATCCCTGGGTCATGACAAGCCCACCAGCTTCCGCCTGGTGCGTCCTCGCACCACACATCGTACTAGATGTGATGCCCCTTACCCGTCTATTGTATAGCCGAGCAAGAAGTGCCACATTCGGTGCCGGAGCACCCTATCTTGTCTTGTCATGTCTATTGTAAATTTCAATGTCCTTTAAATCAGGTAATTTACGTGTAGAATTTTTTTTTTATATCTTATTTTTGTGGAGACCCGAACAGATCCTCCTCTGTTTTATTAGCATCTGGCGGGTTCCACTATCACCTGTTAACATATTCATAGTCATCTCACATATTTCCATATCATATTCTCTTTTATCATATCATTCCCAACTATTTATGAGATCTCAAAATGAAGTGTCATCTATTGCATTCATATTGAAATTCATAGATAATAAATTATAAGTTTTCATTTCAAGTCCAAAATAAAATACATTATAAACTAGTAATTACATCATGACTAGACATAATGAACCAAAATACTAGTCTACACATGGGCCCTACCAAAATACAAAAGACTGGTGAGGTGACTCTGATCGGTGGCAGATCTGGTCGGAACTCTGTCCAAATACTACTATGGCGACTGCTGATCTTCAGTACCTACGCGATAGAAAACCAACGCGCTAAGCATAACGCTTAGTGGTGCATAATTTATAGTAACAATAATTAAACAATTGAATTAATATTTACAAATCATAAATTCTGGGTCTTTTACATTTTTTTTATTACACTTTGGAAACAATTAAAATTATTGGGATCTTTCCTATTTACTTATTGTATATTCAGTATTAATTAATTATTATTAATGCCCAAGAAACCTATAACAAATTATAAAAGTTGGATACACGGGAGTATACGGGTTAGACAGCCATATGTCTACCTTGTATACATCTGTCACGCACGAGGCCAGCTGTCGGGCACGAGACCCGCTGTCAGGCTTGTAAAGCCAGAAATGAAGTAGGCACAATGGCCAGTAAGTAGGCATATAGCCTATAAAACAATCATACCAGACATATATTGTCAGTTCATGATTTTCTCGGTAGGCAGTACTGCTATCTATAGTCTCTAATTGGTATACCAATTTATCCAAACTAAATAAATATGTCTAGATATACTATGGGCAATTAAATATTTTTAATTAATTTAGCACTATTCACTGTTACTATTTTCTAGTACTGTTCATTAGTATCATTAATTTCATATTAATAGGACATTAGTCCCAATTTACATATTCATATCATTTTTAATATTTAATTTTCCTTATGAGTATTTTAATTATCATATATAGCATTTTTCCCATGAACCTTTCTTTAGGTTCATGTTGATGTGTTATCTTTATCTAGGAATTTGACTAGGTTACGATGTCTATTTAGTCACACTTCCTTCATAACAATTACTTCTCTATGTTTAAACTTGAATTTCAATTTTTGAATCACTGAATTTGGAGTTATAGAACTCAAGCTATGGTCAAAATACCATAACTGGTCCCTTTGTCTCTAAGCTATCCAGAATTTACAATTCCTGGTCAATAAACTTTGACAAGTCATTTGATCATTTTATGGTCATTTTTAGACTTAGGTTCCTTCACAAGATATGATCCTCTATGTCTTAGGGACTCCCAGGTACAATTTCATAATTTTTCAAGCTTGGTATAGTGAGTTATAGCCAGTGTATTAACCTGGACTCTCAGTCCTATAAGGGCAATAACCAACTCTAGGGCAGTATGTTTGACCCTCTTTTTAGGGTCTTTACACTTAGAATTTGGCAAAGGTGTCTAAATCATTGTTGTAGCCCTAAGTATCATGTTTCCAGATCATATTGGCACATCTCAAATGGAATTTCCTAGTGGGAGTTATGGCCAAATGAACACACAGGTATCAAATGGCATTCTGGGTTCAACTTAACATTTTCTAGATTTCAATTCCTAACTTTGGCTAATATTTTCCCTAGGATGAGATAGTTTCTAGAGCTTGGTCAAAACATAAAAATTGTTGTGCTATGTCTTATAAAACTTTTGGCACTAGTTTCACTCAATTTGCAGCTTTGGAGACCAAGTTATGGCATTTTTGCCAAAACTGGTCAAGCATACCAAAGGAACAGTATTTTTGGACAATTTCTGGGTTGGCAGTTTTAGTGACTCAACTTGTGCTAACAATTTGATTTGGTTAAAAGCAAAACCGGGTCAAGTAGTCTTCATGAAAAGTGTAGCCCTATGTCTAAGCTTTCCATTGATGAAATTTTAGGTCATTTGGACCAGTATAGAGAGAGTTATGACCAAAGGAACACGTACTGTTCATTTGGTCATTTTCTGGGTTGGCAGTTTTAGTGACCCAACTTGTGCTAACAATTTGAATTTGTTAAAGGAAAAACTGGGTTAAGTGGTCTGCATAAAAAGTGTAGCCTTATGTCTAAAATTTCCATGGGTAAAATTTTAGGTCATTTGGACCAGTATAGAAAGAGTTATGACCAAAGGAACACGTACTGTTCATTTGGTCATTTTCTGGGTTTGGTGCAGGGTAATCCGGATTTGGGCAGTATTTAGGTCAAGTTTTGGACATAATTTGGGCATGGTTTCTTCATGGAAAATGGGCTATTTTGGGTCTAGTTTCACCTCCAATTGGCCTCATACCAATTGGGGTCACACAATTTTATTTATGGCCTAAAATGTACACTGCCCTCAACAAACACAACCTGCAGAAAATTGACACTTCCAAAGCTTAATCTCCTCCAACTTCCTTACTTCAATTTGCATGCAATACACTTCTATAAGCAACAATCTCATCCCAATTAGGTCAAATTTCAAGCATTTACACAAAATCTCCAAGTCATGTACACAAACCCTAATTTTCAAGTTTCAAACTCAATCAATTCAATCCCTTTTCACTTCTCATACATATAATCATATCAATCATCATCTCTAAACTCATTTAAATTATTTGAACACAATAAAGGCCAACACATTTCATGGCTGCCAAAATTTGGGGACATCATGGGTTCATGAATTTCTTGTTAATTTCTTGAAATTTCCACTTATCTCAAGTCACTTTCAAGTATTAAAGAAGAAGGAAGGGAGAAAAGCACTAACCTCTTGTGACCCAACTTGGAAATTTTCCCAAAACTTCAACTTTCCTTCTTCCTATGGGTACCTAGAGCTTCCTTATGATGTGGGCTAAATTTTTAATGAAGGGGACCATGGGTTTTGGTGGATAAATGAAGAGAAACTCAAGCTCAAAGCTTGAGCAAAAATGGTGGAGGGGAGAGAACATGGAGACGGCAAGGAGAGAGAGAAGAGGAAATGAAGAAGACTTGTGGTTGGTGAATTTTTATCTCTTGTGTCTTATATATATATTCTATAATTATTGTACTTTATTTTTTTTAAATGCCATAAGTCTATTTCCTTTCTTTTCTTTTCTTTCCTTTTCTTTTCTTTTCTTTTCTTCTTCTTTCTCTTCTCATTTTCCAAATTCAAATTCATAAATTTAATTTATGTTGATTATTTTATTTCCTAATTTTAATTTGACATTTAAGTCAAAATTCACCTCTAGGGGTGAAATGACCAAAATGCCTTTCATGGTGCTCATAGGATTATTTTTATTTTTTATACCAATTAATAAATTCTCTAAATTTTATGGTATCAGAGCCGCTCCGCGCGCAACCTTGAACGATGGTGGGGCAAACCTTAGCGAGGACGTTGAGTCCCATAAGGGGGGTGGATTGTAACACCCTAGGCAAATCCCTATCGGCAAAACACGGGAGAGATGCTGGGTTTATAAGTTGGTGGTTCGTAACTCCTAGTGACGCGTTTTAAAACCGTGAGGGCTTTGGCCCAGAGCGGACAATATCACTAGTGAGCCGGGCCATTACAACATACAATGATGCTTGAAGCAATTTGACAATGAATGCCAACTTATAAAAATTTGGCAGCATGTTGATGCTAGAAACAACTTATCCATAGTACCTAAAAAGGTCAGCATATGCATTGACTTATGAATTACATAATAGTTAGTAAACTCTAAAAAATTGAAGAATTAAACAATTAATTTATAATGTGCCCTAGTTTGCCTAGTTGACTAGTTTGGATAGGTTGGCATGCCAATAGGATTCTGACAGCTGTTCTGTAAATGGCTTCATGCCATACTGTATTTTTATGGCTTATTATGTTGCACTGTGACTTTAATAGCCTACGGCTATACATATTGTGTATTTATTCTTGGCTTATCGCCAGATTGACTTTATGGCTTTTTAGCCACACTATTTGCACACCGGGAGACACTTTGTGACCGATGGTGTGACGGCCCGAGGTACTAGGTACCCAGTGCCAGTATATTCGTTTATCTAGTCTGGTCAATATAAAGGCTACACGGATAGTAATTCAAGTACTATTAAATTCAAATAGTTAAATCTAGTCTTCTGACATACAGCATCACCAAAATTAGCACAAATTGAAATGTTAGCAAATAAAGGTAGAATCAACAATTGTAAAGAATACCGATGTCATAAATTCATTTACTTTATTTTTGTAATGGCCCGGCCCACTAGTGATATTGTCCGCTCTAGGCCGAAGCCCTCACGGTTTTAAAACGCGTCAATAGGGGTTACAAACCATCAACTTATATACCCAGCATCTCTCCCGTGTTTTGTCGATGTGGGATTTGCCTAGGGTGTTACAATCCACCCCCCTTATGGGACTCAGCGTTCTCGCTGAGGTTTGCCCCACCATCATTCAAGGTTGCACACGGAGCAGCTCTAATACCACAAATGTAATGGTCCGGCCCACTAGTGATATTGTCCACTCTGGGCCGAAGCCCTCACGGTTTTAAAACGCGTCAATAGGGGTTACAAACCATCAACTTATATACCCAGCATCTCTCCCGTGTTTTATCGATGTGGGATTTGCCTAGGGTGTTACAATTTTAGTGTATATTTCTTTATATTTGGCACCACTAAGCAAAATTGCTTAGGGCATTGCTTTTGTAACGCGTAGGTATTGGAGACACAGCTGGGGAGCCCAGCAGACCTACGATCGGGTGAGACATCAGATCTGCACAGGAGTCCAGAGTCATCTACACTGCATTGCATACATGGTAGGACTTAAGATATCTTGTATTTTATACTTTTGTTGTATTTTTGAAATTCGGCCTTGTATTTTGTAATATTATGAAAGCTCTAAAGTTTTTAATATCTTGTACATATTAAATAACATGGAGATTTTCTGGATATATTTAAATTATTATGGACTGTATTATGGAGTTGTTTAATGACTGTAAAAGTCTATTGACTTTACTGAGAAATAGAGACTGTGAAATATTTGAGATTTTGATATTATCATATTAAACTATTTTCAACAGGTTTGGAAGGATAGTTTGTCCAAAATACAGACGGCACCTTGCCAAATTTTTATTACCATATTTGAAACACTGATTTTATCAAAGTAAGAAAATAGTATCAGCGCGATATGAATATTACATAAAAAATGGAGTTCAGGAAATGAAATAATCACAGACTAGGTGTTCCAGCATGCCATGTAGCACGCCTTGCTCGGCTATATTGTAAACAGGTGAGGGGTGTTACATTTACTATTCACAGTGACTAGAAAAATGCAAAAAAAAATTTATGCTTGCTGCCCCTCAATTTTTCCTTTTTACAACAAATTTCAATTTGCTCAATCTTCATGAATGACCTACAAAAGATAAACAAATGCCACTTTTGAGCTTAATGAGAGTAAAAACTAAAATAAAATGAAAAAGAAAATTAATAAACTATAAAAGAATAAGCTTGGGGTGCCTCCGAAAAAGCACTTGTTTAAGGTCATGAGCTTGACCTTCCACTCCAAGTCACTTAAACACCCCCATTTGGGGAACTAAGCCATGAAACCTCTACAACTTTCTATGTGGGTTCTCTAACAATATAGTCTTTAGTCTTTGCCCATTAACCTTGAAAGTACCCAAAGTTTCATTAATTATTTCAACAGCCCCATATGGATATACCTTTGTAATTATATAAGGCCCTGACCATCATGACTTTAATTTTCTAGGAAACAACCATAACTTGGAATTAAACAAAAGAACAACATCCCCTTCTTTAAATTCTTTCCTCCTAATGTGCTTGTCATGCCATCTCTTAGTTCTTTCCTTATAAAGCTTGGCATTGTCATAAGCATCAAGCTTCGGCTATTTAAGTTCATTCAATTGCAACATTCTTATTTCTCCAGCAGCCTTTAAATTAAAATTCAGTGTCCTTATGGCCTAATAAGCTCTATGTTCTAACCCTAAAGGCAAGTGACAAGCTTTCCCATAAATGATTCTAAAAGGGGTTGTACTAATGGGAGTTTTAAAAGTTGTCCTATAAGCCCAAAGAATATTATCCAACTTTAGTGATCAATCTTTTCTTGAACTATTCATTGTTTTTTCAAGAATTCTCTTTAGCTCTCTATTTAAAATCTCCACTTGACCACTAATTTGTAGATGGTATGGTGTTGCAACCTTATGCTTAACTCCATATTTTTGCAATAATCTCTAAAATTAATAGTTGCAAAAGTGAGAACCTTCATCACTTATAATGCCACGTGGAGCTCCAAATCTTGTAAAAATGAATTTCCTGAGAAATTTGACCACAACTCTAACATCATTGATTGGAGATGGTATAGCTTCAACCCATTTGCTCACATAATCTACTCCAACAAAGATATATTTATTCCCAAAGGATGATGGAAAAGGTCTCATAAAGTCAATACTCCACACATCAAATGGTTCCACTTCCAATATGTTTTGGAAGGGCATCTCATCTCTTTTAGAGATATTTCCTATCCATTAACATTTATCATAAGAATTCACAAAATTTTTCACATCCCTAAAAATATGTGGCCAAAAGAACCCTGCTTAAGTTACTTTTCTACAAATTTTGAAACACTCATATGACTCCCATATGGTGAAGAATTGCAATCTCTAATCACATCCTTTATCTCCTCATCAGCTAAACATCTCCTAATCAGCCCATCTCCATATCTTTTGAACAAAAATGGTTCCTTCCAATCATAATCTCTAACGTCAAAAAGAAATTTCTTCTTTTATTGCCATGTCAAATCAAGTGGAAGGATTCCACACATCAAATAATTTACAAAATCTGCATACCAAGGGATTTTTGTACTAATAGATGCAAAAAGCTACTCATTAAGAAAATAATCATCAATTGAAAGTTTTTCCCCCAAACTTTCTCTTTGTTCTTGCCTCAATCTAGATAAATCATCCGCTACCACATTTTCTACTCATTTCTTGTCCTTAATCTCCAAATTAAACTCTTGAAGGAGTGGTACCCATCTTATCAACCTAGGCTTAGCCTCTTTCTTCTGTAAAGGTATTTGATAGCTACATGATTTGTGTACACTATTATCTTTGACCCCATAAGATAAGACCTGAATTTATCTACTGCAAATACCACTACCAAAAATTCTTTTTCTATGGTAGAATAATTCATTTGAGCATTATCCAAGGTTCTACTTGCATAATATATAGCATAAACCTTCTTATCCTTTCTTTGCCCTAAAATAGCCCTAATAGCATAGTCACTTGCATCACACATCAACTTAAAAGGTAATGACCAATCAGGTGGCTACATAATAGGAGCAGTTATCAAAGCTTCTTTTATCCTGCAAAAAGCATTCATATAATCAGTATCAAAATTAAATTTCACATCTTTACTCAATAAATTAGTAAGAGGTTTAGAAATTTTAGAAAAATCTTTGATGAATCTTCTATAAAATTCAACATGTCCCAAAAAACTCCTCACTCCTTTCACAGATATTAAGGGTGGCATTTTCTTACTAACTTCTACTTTTGCCTTATCTATCTCAATACCCCTGTTTGATACAAGATGTCCTAAAACAATTCCTTCTTGTACCATAAAATAGCACTTTTTCCAATTCAAAACTAAATTAAACTCTTCACATCTCTGCAAAACTTTAGATAAGTTAAATAAGCATTCATTGAAAGATTTACCATATATAGAAAAAGCATCCATGAACACATCCATAAATCCTCAATAAAGTTAGAAAAAATGGACATCATACATCTCTGAAATATGTCTGAGGCATTAATAATTCAAATGGCATCCTTCGATATGCAAAGGTACCATAGGGACATGTGAAGGTAGTTTTATCCTGATCATCTTGGTGAATAAGGATCTCTAAGTAGCCATTTAAATAGCAAAAATAAGAATGATGAGCTAATCTCTTAAGCATCTGATCTATAAATGGCAATGGAAAATGGTCCTTTCTAGTTACACTATTAAGTTTTCTATAATCTATGCACATTCTCTATCCAGTTACAGTCTTAGTAGGTATTAGTTCATCATTTTCATTTTTCACTATTGTGATGCCATCCTTTTTGGGTGCAACATGAACTAGACTTGCCCAAGTGCTATTAAAGACAGGGTAAATAATACCCGCATTTAGCAATTTTAGAATCTCTTTTTTCACAACCTCTTTCATATTTAAATTCAATCTCCTTTGTGACTCTCTAGAGGCTTTATGATCATTTTTTAACAAAATTCTATGCTTGCACATAGAAGGATGTATTCCTTTAATATCATCAATGGTACAACTAATTATCCTCTTATGCTCTCTAAGAACTCTTAACAATTTCTCAACTTCATAATCATTCAATTTAGCACTAACAATCACAGCACATGTAGAATTTTGACCAAGAAAAGCATACCTGAGATTTGTTGGAATATGTTTTAACTCTACTTTTGGTGCTTCACTTTTTTTAAGAATTAGTGGTGAAGTAGCATCTTGCTTTAAATCTTCAATCTTCTCAAAACAAGCCATAGGTAAAGGTGGATTTCCTTCCAAAATGTGAGCATATTCTATGGCTTTTACAATTGTATTCCCTTCAGTGATGTTGTGGACTAAACAAGCTTTCAAGGGATGCTTAGGATGTTGCTTTTTGAACACTTCTTCAACAAACTCATCAATCACATCAACTCTCAAACATGAATCTGAGTCATCTTTTTTTTTTCATTGCTTGAAATAAATTGAATGCAACTTTTTCTTTCCCAACTTCCAATGTGAGCCTTCCATTCTTTACATCAATCACAGCTCCGGTAGTAGCAAGAAAAGGTCTTCTAAGAATAATAGGAATGTGTACATCCTCTTCCATCTCCAATACTACAAAATCAATTGTTATGAAAAATTTCTCTACTTTTAAAGGCACATTCTCAATCACCCCGATTGGAAATTTAATAGACCTATCTGCTAACTATAGTGAAATGGTGGTAGGCCTCATATCTCCAATCTTTATCTTCTCATAAATCAATAAAGGAATTAGACTAACATTGGCTCCAACGTCACATAAATCTTTATTTATATTGACATCTCCAATGTAACATGGTATTGAAATGCTACCAAAACCTTTTAACTTAAGTGGAAGTCTATTTTGCAAAATAGCACTACTTTCTTCTATAAGAGCTACTATCTCAAATTCTTCCAACCTCTTCTTGTTAGATAGAATTTCTTTCAAAAATTTAGTATAAGAAGGCATTTGTGCTAAGGCATCAGTGAAAGGAAGAGCCACATGCAAAGACTTCAACACCTCTAAAAACCTCCCAAATTGTTCATCTAATCTTACTTTCTGAAATCTTTATGGGAATGGTAAAGGTAGAATGTAAGCCTTAGGTGCCACATATTTAGGTTCTTCCTTTTCACTCTCCTTCTCTTTACTTTCTTTTTCTTTCATTGAACTCTCTTCTTTAATTTCAACTCTAACATCAACTTTAGCATTTTAATCTCCATCTCTATTTTTCTCTTCCTCAACTTTCTCATCACCCTTTTTATCCCCACTCTCCACTATTTTGCCACTTCTCAATATGATAGTGTTTGCTAGTTTTTCAACCACCGCAAGTGTATGGATCGCTAACAAGAATAAAGTAATTAGTAGAGTATCGTTCTCACGAGGACCGTGTTGAGTACCAAACTATAGTGATTTTAATTATCTAGATGATCGAATTGTAGAGAAATAATAATTATATCTATATTGAAAGAAATAAAATCTAAATAATTACCTAAAATAAAATACTAATGGACAAAGGCATTCTAGAGCTAGGGGTTCACACTTCAATCAATTATAGAATCAATCTAATTCATTCAAAAAATGAGAGATTATTACTTTGATGGAAATTAATCCTAAATTATCTTAAGTCCTCTCTCAAGATACTCAAGGTGTATTTTAATTAACATAACCCCTACTTTAGTGGTGATTAAATTAATTAAAACCCTTTAAGATCTTTGATTAATTTTGGAACTCCATAAAGGTCATCAGCCTATCTCTAGGTCAAATTTTCTAGGTTCAAAATTTTGATTTTCTAATATTAATCTTCACCTTTTAGTCCTTCAATTAATATCTATAATCAATACTAAGTGGGTACCAACACATAGCATGCATTAAGATCATAAGAGATTGAATCAAAGAATAAAATACCTAATGTATTAAATAAAATCAAACTAGATCCATAATGAAATTGAGTGCCACACCATAACCCTAGAATAAATAACCTACTCACTCATGGTGAGTTTTACAATCAAGTTTATAAAAAGATAAAGAGAAGAAATGAGAAGAAAATAGAGTGAAAGAACCCAGAAAGTTGCAGCATTGGACTTTTAGAACTTCAGCTGAAAATCCCTTAGAGAAATCTTGCAGGTCTTGTTTTCTCCCTTGCCTCCCTTGAAGTTGATGTGCATCCTTGAACATAAATTGGCTCTCTTGGATGTAAATTCTGTTCTTGGATGTAAATTCTCTCCTCTCCCTAAATTCCTGACTTGTTATATTTATATCTGGTGTAAAAACCCTAATTTTGGAGTCCTAGAAGCATTAGGAGTCTATCCGGGTCAAGTTGGAAGCAAGAAAATTCGCATCAGCATCAGACTCGCTGTCAGGGGACTTTACATGGGCCGTGTAGTGATACATTCCCCGTGTAACTTTCTGCCACTTTTTTTTTTCAAGCTTTCTTTGTCTAGAATATTGCATAGGGTCCAAGAAGTTACACGGGACAAGTTACATGGCCCGTGTACTGCTTCTAGCCCTGTATTCTTCACGTTTTGACCTCTAAATCTCTTCCAAACTCATCTTTGATTCTAGAATCACATAAAAATACCTGATAAAATATAAAAATCAATAAATTGAGTTAGATTAACATGTTTTCTAAAATAATAATGAAAACATATAAAAATAAACATAAAAGGATGCTAAATGCTCACAAAATGCAATGCATGTTAACCTTAAATGTCTATATAATTTTATGCAATCAAATACCCCCAAACTCAAACCTTTGCTTGTCCTCAAGCAAATTAAAACTTTATAAAAACTCATTGGGGTACTTAGAAACATAACAGAAAATTTAACTTGCACATAATTAGACGCTCTTCAACCTTCATGCCAATTCCCACTTTCAAGGCATAGGGACTTCAATAGTTGCCTGCTAGAACCTCACCTCCTTTATGGTGCTTCAACTAATTATTCCTCTATGCAATGCCATTAATAAGTCATAAATAACCTATTTTATTAGGATAGACTTGAGAAATACTTACTCCCCCAAATTTGCCTCTATTATGGATAATTGTGATGAAGTGACTCAATTCCAACTCCATAAGCATATCTCAATTTTCTATCTCTACTAATGTAGCATACACTTTTCAAAAGATCAAAAGGTCTTTAAAAGGGCTATAATGGGGCTAAAGGGATAATGACTTGGTTGCCAATGAAAGGTTTTTAGGAAATACAAATATAAGGATAGCATTTATGCATAAAATACCAAGTATACTAGGTTTATTCTACTGATTTTGTATAGAGAGGAGGGGCTTTTGGTTTTGTTTTTTATAGTGCCAAGCATGCTTCCATGATACTTATCTTGGGACTTCTTTTTTTTTTTTTTTTCATTTATGTCCCTTTTGTCCTCTACCCTAAACTTATTGCTTTTGTTGGGTTAGAAAGGCAAATTTTTCTTTGATTTCAATTGCACACTTGCACTCTTTCTTGAGTTCTACATCCCCTCTCCATTTTTTTTTGGTTGCATTTAATATACTTTCTACTTATGCATTTAGCCTCCTCAAAAGGGTAGGATAGGTGTTTAGGCTAGGGGCTAGGTAAATAATATGGGTAAGTAATAAATTCTAAGGGATAGATATAGGTTTCAAATTGGCTACAAGGGATATATATTTTAATTAAGGGTGGCTAAGGCTGTAACACCCTAGGCAAATCCCACATCGACAAAACACAGGAGAGATGCTGGGTTTATAAGTTGATTTCAAATGTAATGGCCCGGCCCACTAGTGATATTGTCCGCTCTAGGCTGAAGCCCTCACGGTTTTAAAACGCGTCACTAGGAGTTACAAACTATCAACTTATAAACCCAGCATCTCTCCCGTGTTTTGTCGATGTGGGATTTGCCTAGGGTGTTACAATCCACCCCCCTTATGGGACTCAGCGTCCTCGCTGAGGTTTGCCCCACCATTGTTCAAGGTTGCACGCGGAGCAGCTCTGATACCACAAATGTAATGGCCCGGCTCACTAGTGATATTGTCCGCTCTGGGCCGAAGCCCTCACGGTTTTAAAACGCGTCAATAGGGGTTAGGAACCTCCATCTTATAAACCCAGCATCTCTCCCGTGTTTTGTCGATGTGGGATTTGCCTAGGGTGTTACAAAGGCTTAGAGAGGTTATATCAAAGAATGCCTTAATCATCTCTTCATTAAGCATATACTAGGATTTCACCTTGATAGGTCTAAGAGACATGTTCTAGAGCTGGTGAGGCATTTTTAGGTTTGCTTATATTTCAAAAGTTTTCTCCTAATTTTGCAAGTTCAATGTGACAGACTAATGGCTATAAAGGGGTTTAACTAGTTTAACCCACTTAGGTGATTTAGTGTTTCACAAACAATATATTGAAGCCTTTTTTCCCATTCAGTTACATTCATTCCTCTTTCCTAAAGAGTTTAATCATTAGCTCATCAAGGTTTTTGTTATAATTTTAAGTTAAAAGCTTTTTAAAAAAGTCCAAAATTTTTAAATTTTGCAAAAATTTTCTAGATTTTTGATACATAAATATAATATAGACATAATAAGGTAATGAAATGCAATAAATGAATGTAATGCATCAAACGCAACCCCAAACTCAAATTTGAAATTATCCTCAACGTCGCCAAGATATCATAATCAGGTCAAGAGCAACATCATAAATGTAATAACAAGGAAAAGCTAATGGATATAGAATACTTCCCCTTGAAGTGTGCCTTCTCTCAAAGATTTGTATGCTTAGTCTCCATTGCTCTTTCAAGTGTTTCTTGAACCTACTAAGTCAACAAATATCGAAATTAAGTTTGGGAGGGTGATAAACAAAAGAAATAAAAAAAAAATGCAAAGATTAAATTTAAAACTTGGGTTGCCTCCCAAGAAGCTCTAATTTAAGGTCATTAGCATGACCCTTTTTAGAATTGCTAATCAAAAAGCGGTTTTCACCCATAGTAGTTGTCAAGTAACACCACATATGGGTCTTGATTTTTTATACACTCAAGATTGGCAAGATTTGAAATAGGATTGCACATTGCATGAACAACACATGGTTTAGAGTGATATGCTTGGGATAAGGACTGTTTTAGCTCATGGAGGACATATGATGATGTAGGAGGTGTCCATGATAGAAAAGGGTCTTTTGGTGGTGTATGTGTAAACATCGTTAATGAGCTCAAGTTGATAGTCTTGTTAATTTCTTCATCTACCACCTTCACCTCTGATCTATCTTTATGTAAACACTCTTATAATGACCCTCCAACAATAAAGGAGTTGTTTTCTTCAACTTTAGGTACAATTTCTTCTTCAAGTAACTCCTGCTCTTGTGGTAACTCTATTGGTAAGTCATCTTTAAAGGAATTTTATTCTTCGAGCTCAACTTCTTCTATAGGTTCAAATTCCCATGAAGCTTCTTTATTCTTTCAACTTTGTTCATTTGTTTCCTCCTCATAGAGTGATAGCTCATTATTCATCATAAGTTTGTTAAAATTTTCCAATGGAGCTATCGCCTCTTCAAGTCCCACTCCCTTCTCTAATTGCAACTCAAATGGTTGGTGTGAAATATTATGTTGATAGATGTCTAGAGGGTATTGGTGACTCCAACCCTGCAGTGAAGAATCCCAGTGCCAATGGTAATCAAAATCTGCCATGTTATTCAATAAGTGAATGGCATCCTCATGGTTTCTTTGAAGAACATGATCACCGATAGCCCAAGCTCCATAATCTACCCAATTCCTTATCACTTCATCTAGACCATTATAGAAATTGAGAGTGAGTTCATAATTTGAAAGGCTATGATTGGCAAATTGCTCTATCAATTCATTGAATCTTCTCCAAGCATTATAAAATGGTTCATTATGTTGTTGAATAAAACTTGTGAAGACTTGTTGATGAAACATCTCAATGTACCTCATAAGAAAGACAAATAAAAATAAAATTAGATAAGAAATAATCTATAAAAGAAATAAGAATGTCTAGAGTAATCAAATCACTAATCTTTCAATATTAAGCACTAGTCCCTGGCAACGGTGCCAAAAAATTGTTTACTGATTTTTCAACCACCGCAAGTGCACGGATCGCTAACAAATAATAAAGTGATTAGTAGAGTATCGTTCCCATGAGGACCGTATTGAGTATCAAACTATACTGATTTTAATTATCTAGACGATCGAATTGTGGAGAAATAATAATTATATCTAAATTGAAAGAAATAAAATCTAAATAATTATCTAAAATAAAATACTAATGGACAAAGATATTCTAGAGCTAGGAGTTCACACTTCAATCAATTATAGAATCAATCTGATTCATTCAATAAATGGGAGATTATTACTTTGATGAAAATTAATCCTAAGTTATCTTAAGTCCTCTCTCAAGGCACTCAAAGTGTATTTTAACATAAACCCTACTTTAGTGATGATTAAATTAATTAAAACCCTTTAAGATCTTTGATTAATTTTGGAACTCTACAAAGGTCATTAGCCTATCTTTAGGTCAAATTTTTTAGGTTTAAAATTCCTATTTTCTAATATTAATCTTCACCTTTCAGTCCTTCAATTAATATCTGTAATCAATACTAAGTGGGTACCAACACATAGCATGTATTAAGATCACAAGAGATTGAATCAAAGAATAAAATACCCAATATATTAAATAAAATCAAACCAGATCCATAATGAAATTGAGTCCTACACCTAAACACTAGAATAAAGAACCTACTCACCCATGGTGAGTTTTATAATCATGTTTATAAAAAGATAAAGAGAAGACATGAGAAGAAAATAGAGTGAAAGAATCCAAAAAGAGAGTTACAGCCTTGGACTTTTGAAACTTCAGCTAAAAATCCCTTAGAGAAATCTTGCAGGTTTTGTTTTCTCCCTTGCCTCCCTTGAAGTTGATGTGCATCCTTGAATATAAATTGGCTCTCTTGGATGTAAATTCTGTTCTTGGATGTAACTTCTCTCCTCCCCCTCAATTCCTAGCTTATTATATTTATATCTAGTGTAAAAACCCTAATTTCAGAGTCCTAGAAGCGTTAGAAGTCCATCCGAGTCGAGTTGAAAGTAAGAAAAGTCGCACCAGAATCGCTGTCAGGAGACTTTACACAGGCTGTGTAGTGATACACACCCCATGTAACTTTCTGCCACTTTTGTTTTTCAAGCCTTCTTTGTCCAGAAGATTGCATGGGTCCAGGAAGTTACACGGCCCGTGTACTGCTTCTGGCCCTGTATTCTTCATGTTTTAACCTCTAGATCTCTTCCAAACTCATCTTTGATTCTAGAACCACATAAAAATAACTAATAAAATATAAAAATCAATGAATTGAGTTAGATTAACATGTTTTCTAAAATAATAATGAAAACATATAAAAATAAATATAAAAGGATGCTAAATGCTAACAAAATACAATGCATGTTAACCTTAAATGTCTATATGATTTGATGCAATCAAATAGCCTTGCAATGCTTCTTTGAATTTTTTGGTTAGCTAGGAACCTTCCCAAATGCTTTGCTATTTGAAGAGCTTGCCTGTTGAGCTATTTGATTCTCTAACATCTTATTGTGTGTTGCCATTTGATCCATTCTAGATGTTAGTTGAGAAATCATATCTTGCTAATTTTAATGGCTTGCTAGTAGAGTCTCAATCACAGCTTCCAATCTAGCTGTCTTGTCTGGTTGTGCTTGTTATGCTGGAGGTTGTTGTGGTTGTGGTGGAGTAGGTGCATTCTGAGGTTTAGGAATTCTAAGAGGAAGCCCTCTATTCTATTAAAAATTTTGATGTTGTTGATATCTAAGAGGTTGCTAAAAATTTTGGTGTTTTCCTTATCTACTTTACCAAGAAAAATTAAGGTGGTTTCTCCATGTTGGATCATATGTTGCAGAAAATGGGTTACCACCTAGCCTTTGATTGTAGTTCCCTGCATAATCCAATTGTTCACTTGAAAAATCTTGACCAAATGAAGGAAAATCAGTAGCACAATTCACATTTGTAGCTTTAACATCTACTGAATTATTTAAACCTCTAACTAGAGAATCTACTTTCATGCTTAGCTTGCCCATCTTCCTTGTTAAAGCACCAAACTTAGCATTAATCATATTCATGGCATCAAGCTCAAACATACCAGTTGGTTTCTTGATCTCATTCCCCTCACAGCTCCACTGATAGTTGTTATAAGCAATTTTATCTAAAGCAGAAAAAAGCTTCTTCTTCAGATTTCTCCATAAGATTACCTCCAGAAAATGCATCAATTGTACTCCTAATAGCTAGAGAAACACCATTGTAAAAGTGTTGAACAAGCATCCACTTAGGAATCCCATGGTGTGGATATCTCCTTTGCAAATCCTTGTATCTCTCCCATGCTTCTTACAAGCTGTCATTATCTCTAGGTTTGAAAGAAGTTAGCTCATTTCTGAACTTAGCTGTCTTACTTGGAGGAAAAAATTAAGCTAAAAATGCTTGAGAAGGTTCATCCCATGTTGTGATAGAACTTGGTGGCAAAGAATGTAACCACTCTCTAGCTCAGTCCTTCAAAGAAAAAGGAAATAATCTGAGTCGAATCACATGATTAGAAACTCTATTTATCTTCAACATATCATTGATCTCAAGAAAGTGTGCCAAATGCACATGTGGACTTTCACTTAGTCTTCCCCCAAATTATGATTACTATACCATCTAATAGAGTGTAAGCTTCAATTCAAAGTTATTAGCTTCTACTCCGGGTTTTGTGATATTTGGCATGAAATCTCTAATGTTAAGATAAGCATGATCCTTCACAGAACGGTTATTGGCATTGTTGTTGTTGGCCATTGCTTCTTGTGGTTGCTATTGCTCTTGTTCTCTTTCTTATTGTTGTTGAGCTTTAAATTCTACTTTTCTCCTCTTAGCTTCTACTCTTAAGGCTCTAGCTATCTTCTCTATTTCTGGGTCAAAGAATAAATTGATTTCTTCACTTTTTTATTTTTCTCATAAAATAAAAGTACATGAAAAACAAAATATACAAATTCTTAAAGTATAATAGTAAAAGAAATTAAAAATAAAAATAAAAATACCCAAATTAACCAAACAAACAATCGTTCAATATCAAACAAAAATCAAATCCCCAGCAACAGCACAAAAAACTTGATGTTGGATATCCACAAGTATACAGGTCATATCAAGTAATAAAGTGATAAGTCAAGTATTATTCCCATAAGATTTTGCATTTGATTACCACACTATGAATGAAGTGATTTACTTGGGCTAATGATTAATGAAATAAAGTGCAAATGCAAATAAACTTAATGAAATTGATAATTCTACACAAAACAAGGAAATAACAAAGTAAATAAACCTTTAAACTAAATGCAATTAAACTAAATTAATAATGGGTAATTAAGATTAAAGGCTAATTGCTGGTAAAAATGATTTCAGAGTTGGGGTTTATGTATAAATTAATTGGGATTTGTCTTGGTTTATCTAATTTTAAGAGAAAATAGAGTTTAAAGGTAATTAATTCTAAAAGCCTTTGATATCTTTTTTAAGCAAACCAAAGAGTATATTAAGAAAACTAAACCTACTTTTGTATGAAAACTAAACCTACTTTTGTATGATGTTTGATTCACTTAAAACCCATTAAGTTTTGTAAAAAATCAATAAATCCTCTTAAATTCCCTGGTTTATTTCTAAATCTAAGTGATTTTAAGTTTTAATCCTTGATTATCTATCAATGATTTTCACCCTTCAATCCTTCAATCAAAGATTAATACAACATCCAATGAGTACCAACATTAGGCAAGTAAAATAGGCACAAAAGGAGAAGAATCAAAACTCATATTCATATAAAATCTAAAATAAATCAGCCCAAATTGACAAATTAATCTAAAACATAGTTCCCAACTTTGAAATCTAAAGATTCTACTCATTCATGTTGATATTTACAAGAGTAAATGGGGAAAAAGTAAAGAAAAACATAATAAGGGACTAAAAATAGAAAAACCCAGGTAGAAGATGTGACGCCCCTTACCTGACTACAGTGTAGCTGAGCAAGGTGTGCCACATTCGATGCTGGAGTACCCTATCTTATCTTGTCCTGTATGTAATTAATTTAAACTTCATTTATCCATGTTACCCATGTTATGAATTTTTTTTTTTTATGGAGACCCGAACAGAGTCTCCTCTATTTTATTAACGCTTGGCGAGTTTCACTGTTAACCTGTTAAAAACAATTTTATATCTGTCTCATATTTTCATATGTCATATCATATCATTGCTGCTTATACAATTTCAAGAAAATATATTTTTCATTCATTCATTCATATAAAATTCATATATAATAAATTTACAATTTATTTATAATATCAAAATATAATTACATCATTTTCTTATGTACAATGAACAAAATACAAAATCTAAATACATGGGCCCTACCAAAATGTAGACTATAGAGGTGACTCTCACACTAGAGCAGATCTGGTCAAATCTCTCTACCAGCGCACTACTATTATGGCTACTGATGCTGCTGCTGGTCTCCAGTACCTATGCGATGGAAAACCAACGCGCTAAGCGAATTGCTTAGTGGTACATAATTTAAAATAAAAGTAACTAAATAATCAAGAATAATTAATATATGTATAATTTCCTAAATTTTGGTCATTTACATATTTATTAAACTTTGGGTGTAATTAAATTTATCGAATCTTTTCTGTTCATTTCTCTCATATTTAATCTTAGTAAATTCCTATTAGTGCCCAAGTAACCTATAATAGACTATAAAGACTGGATACGCGGGAGTATACTAGTTAGATAGCCATATGTCTACCATGTATACATCTGTCATGTTAGGCACAAGGCCAGCAGGGCAAGCATTAAAGCCAGAAATTATATCAGGCACCATGGCCAACGGGCAAGTATAAAGCCTATAAAATAATCGTATCAGACATATATTGTCTATAAATGATTATTCATATGGGCAGTACTGCTATCTGCAGTCCCTAATTGGTATACCAATTGATCCAAGCTATATACATAAGTCTCAGTATACATTGGGTAATTTAGTGTAGTTATGTGGTCAACAAATTATTTTGGTTAATTTCATATTGTATAACAAGTCATTTTAAGAACCTTTCTCAAGGTCCAGATTTGGTGTCTTAAATTCACCTAGCAAATTGGTCAAGATGTGGCCACTGTTTGGCCACACTTCCTTCATGGAAGTTGTTCTTCTATGTCTCATCTTTATTTTTCTTTTTGAATCATGTCATTTGGAGTCTTAGTGTAACACCTTAGGCAAATCCCACATCGGCAAAACACGGGAGAGATGCTGGATTTATAAGCTAATGGTTTGTAACCCCTATTGACGCGTTTTAAAATCGTGAGGGCTTCAACCTAGAGCGGACAATATCACTAGTGGGCCGAGCCATTACATTTGTGGTATCAGAGCCGCTCCGCGTGCAACCTTGAACGATGGTGGGGCAAACCTCAGCAAGGACGCTGAGTCCCATAAGGGGGGTGGATTGTAACACCCTAGGCAAATCCCACATCGGCAAAACACAGGAGAGATGCTGGATTTATAAGCTAATGGTTTGTAACCCCTATTGACGCGTTTTAAAAACCGTGAGGGCTTCGGCCCAGAGCGAACAATATCACTAGTGGGCCGGGCCATTACATTTTGCTAATGGTTTGTAACCCCTATTGACGCGTTTTAAAACCGTGAGGGCTTCGGCCCAGAGCGGACAATATCACTAGTGGGCCGGGCCATTACATTTTCAAATGTAATGGCCCGGCCCACTAGTGATATTGTCCGCTCTGGGCCGAAGCCCTCACGGTTTTTAAAACGTGTCACTAGAGGTTACGAACCACCATCTTATAAATCCAGCATCTCTCCCGTGTTTTGTCGATGTGGGATTTGCCTAGGGTGTTACAATCCACCCCCCTTATGGGACTCAGCGTCCTAGCTGAGGTTTGCCCCACCATCGTTCAAGGTTGCATGCGGAGCGCTCTGATACCACAAATGTAATGGCCCAACCCACTAGTGATATTGTCCGCTCTGGGCCGAAGCCCTCACGGTTTTTAAAACGCGTCACTAGAGGTTACGAACCACCATCTTATAAATCCAGCATCTCTCCCGTGTTTTGTCGATGTGGGATTTGCCTAGGGTGTTACACTTAGAACTCAAGTTATGGTCAAATAAGCAAAATTGGTTCATTGCCTCATTCTAGTTCAAGAACCAGGCAGATTCTGGAGTCCAAATTTGTCTAATTATTTGGGTATGTTATAGCCACTTTTAAGCCTAATATTCTTCATAGGATTTGCTACCCTATGTCTTAGGATCACTCAAATTTAATATTTGCAATTTTTCAAGTTTTATAGAATGAGTTATAGCTAATTGACTGGCCTGGACTCATGTACCCTATGCCTTCAGGATTCTAGGTTCAGATCAGTGGTCTTATCTCCCATTTTAGGGTTCTTACACTCAAAATTTGAGGAAACTCCCTAAATAAAAGTTAGATCCCTGTTTTTTAGGTTTCTAGAATAGTTTGTCTCATCTCAATTGAAGTTTTTTACTAAAAGTTATGGTATAAACACTATTCTAGGATCAAGTGGTTATTTGGTTCAATTTCAAGTTTTAGCATGCTGAATTTTCCTTGCAAATTGACCAAGTTCCCTTAGGTTCTGGGCTTTGGTCAAAATACCAAAATTGTATCTCTAAGTCTTATAGAGATTTTGGCTATGGCTTCACTGCATTTGCATTTTTGTGGCCCAAGTTATGACATTTTTTTCAAAACTAGTCGGATAGGTTCAAGTCTAGAATTTCTAGGCAGTTTTGGTTCTGGCAGTTTTAACAAGCTAAATTTGGTTAGCAATTTGATTTGGTTATGGTCATAATTTGGGTTTTTATTCTTCATGAAAGTTGTTCTAAAATGTCTAAGCTTTCCATGGATTCAAGAATCAGGTCATTCTGACCTTTTTGGAGTAAGTTATGGCCATTTGAACATTTACTGTTCATTTGGTCATTTTCCTAGGTCCAAATTAGGGTTGCATGGATTCAAGAAGTTTTTAGGTCAAGTTAGGGACAGTTTTTGGGCATGGTATCTTCATGAAAAATGGGGCATTAAGACCCTAGTTTCATCTTTAATTGGCCTCACACCAATTGGAGCAACACAACTCGACTTATGGATCAAAAACCACACTGGACTCATAGGTCCCAAAACCTGCATGAAAATTCAGCACTCCCAATAACAATTTCTCCCAACTATCAAACTTCAATTGACATTCATAGCACTCCTAATAGTAAAAAATTCATCTCAATATCATCAATTTCAAGTCATATATAAAATTCCCAAGGTTAGGTCAAAAACCCTAACTCAAAATCACAATTTCATACATAACACATGCAAAGCAACCTACAACTTATATTTACTTGTTAATCAACACCACTAATTACAATTATATTCATGAATTCATCAAACCCCCATATTTCCTAAGGCTACCGAATTTTAGGGTTTCCAAATACTCATCATTTTCTTAAATTTTCTTATCATACTAACTCATTTCAACATGCATAGCATGATTAAAAAAGAGAGGTAAGATAAATCTTGCACTAACCTTGTTCAAGAAATTTCCAAGCTTGTAAAACTTCAATATTTCTCTCTTTCTTGGCTGCCACTAGTTCCCTCAAGGTGTAAAAGCAAGTTTTAATGAAAACACTTAGGAGTTTTAGGCTGAGAAGGGTGAGAGATCAAGCTTTGAAAAGCTTGAAAATGGAAGAGTTTCTTTCCATGGAGGTTCGGCCACTAGAAGGAACAAGGAAGAAGATGAATTTCTTAGTCAATTTTGTCTCTCATGTTTATATTTATCCTATGGTAAATTGTATTAAATTTTTATTATGTCATTTTGTCATCATCCTTACATCATGCTTAGGTCATGGTGATGTAAGGCTTTTGTAATAAATTCCATTTTCTTTTTCTTTTTCTTTCTTCTCTCATTTCCATCAATAAATTCACAATTTTAATTTATTTTATGTATTTTAATCTCTCTCATTTTACTTGGCATTTAGGTCAAAATTCTATACTGAGGGTGAAATGACCAAAATGTCATTCGATATGTTTATCGGGTTATAATTGTCTATACCGATTAACTTGATTTTCTTGAATTTTCTTTAACATTTTTAATTTCATTTAATCCTCATAAAACCTTCAATTTAATCCCAAATATTTATTTCACAGGGTTCTTCGCGGGTCTAGGGTTGGCAACTGTATTCACAATCGCTTCCCATTAAGGTCACCCATCACCGGGGTCCCGGCTCCTTTAACTTATTAACATTTAATTTCTTTTATTTTTTCTTAATTTTTCTTGGTCTTTATTAAGTCAATTTATATCTCCTCACCCTAGTTTAAGTGTAGTTTCAGACATCCTAGCTGTCCGAATAAGCATTAGTCATCGAAACAGTAGAATATACGGACTACCTAAAGTGACAGCGTTACAGAAGAACCCAAAATCTTGGAATTCTGGAGCTTCTAAAAATAGTGGTAGCAACAGCTCCTCTGTTTAAGATTAATGGCATTTTCTCCTCCTTTTCTATATTTGTGATTTCTTTCCTTCTTACTTCTTAGGGTAAAAACTAGAAAAAGATATTTTTATATTGTCCCAAAAGTTGCCCTAAAGAAGGTATAAAATGTATAAGGACTAATGAATAGATAGGAGATGAGGTGTAAAAATTTCCAAGTCACCAAAGTTTTTCACACTCTGAGTTGCCTGCTGATGAAGTTGCTTACCTTAAGCAACATCTTAAGCAAACTCCAGGTTTTGCATGGCCTGTCTACAGAGGGTAAATAGCATCTTAAGCAAATCTCGACAGGTTTTATGTAGCAATGAATTTTTCGCTTATGCTTGACTTCCAACTTGACATGAGCCACATCTTAAGCATCGCGACATACCCTAAACAGGATCTCAAGCAACTTCTCATGTAAATCTCGACAGGTTTGATATTGAAAATTTTGAAAGTGTTGGAGTTAAGCTACCCTATGTCATAGGCTAAGTAGTGTAACATACCATAAGTAACATCTCAAGTAAGTTCTCAAGCAAATCTCGACAAACTTGATTTCCAAAGCTTGATTTTTTTCAACTCTTTTGCATTCTTCAAGGCTCTATATTTCCTTATTTCCTCAAATCATCTCCTAATGCATCATTGACTTTCAATTTATCACAAAAACCTATTAAAAACATTAAAATTACAAAAATCAAATATAAAGTAACTTAAATTAACAATTTAACTAAAACAAAGCAAAAACAAAAAAAGTACTTAATTATAAAGGTAAAATGGATACATAATTACCCTAAAATGCTTATATGAAATGAGTGCAATATTGATCTAGAATTCAATTTTTATATTAAAAATATATTTTTGTGTAGAAATACTATATATTAACAATTTTTATATGAAAAATTATATATCTTTTAATTTAAAAAACATCATTTTTTATATTATAAGTTAAATATAAAAACTCTTCATGAATAAAGAATAAAAATTTAAATAAAAACTTAAATTTAGAAAATTACACATTAAAAGAATTTTTTTAGAATTTAAAAAACAAAATATGGGGTGTTACAGGAAGGGAATAGTACATAAGTTGTGAAATTGCTATAGCTTGGCTGAATTGGATAGGAAGATGATGTTGGAGATCGGAAGACAGAGATTTATATTTTATTTACTTTATTTTTCATGCAATTTGATATTGTTTCTAAGATTTTCATTTATATTTCTACTTAATTATTATATTTAAAACTAGTCAATGATTAAGATCAATGTTTAATTAAGATCTGTGTTTAATTTTATTTTGATAAAATTAGCAAAATTCTAGAATTGTAAAGTTTGTGATCAACATCAGTGTTTAATTGTAATACTTTTTAGTATTATAGTTTTTAACATTTAAAAAATTTTATTTTTAAATAAACTAATTATAATAAACTGATTAAGATTAGAGTTTACCTTTTATTTATAATTGTTATTTTTATATGACTTGAATTTTGGATATATTTTCATGGACCCGAATTGTGGCCCAACTCCAAAGTTTTGCACTACTACTTGATTGAAATAAAAAGTGATGTCAGTGGTAGCCTTCGGGCCTAGGACACCCCTCAGAATATGGATCAATGTAAATATCGTAATATTCTGCCCTTTATGGTAGATTTGTGAGATATTCAGAAAATACATACGGTTAGGGTTTAAGAATTATAAGTGATTGTATCTTTCTTTTTTCATCATAGTGGAATTTTTTCTTCTTGTCTTATCAGTGAAAGTAAACCTTATAGTAGATCGAACCACATAAATCCTGTATTATTCTTTTTCTCTTTCTTATATTATGTAATTATGCGATTGTGTGTGTCTTTAATTTGCGTGCATGCTATAATAATAAGATTTAAAATTTTAAATGCTAAATGTTCTATGTAAGAATAATATATTGCACAAATATATATAATAATAAATGTGAAATGCAAATAGGGCTACCTGCCTTTTCAAGAATAGTCCTAGATGGATAAAACACCTAGTCCAAATTATAGATGCGAAGGAAATATCAAATACATAGAAAATACAACAGATAGAACACACACAGAGACACCAACAACAACTAAACTAGTACTGCCAATGGTAGAGCTTAGAATAGTGATTTGATGGAACTTATGGTTTGTGCCAAAGTCATAATCAGTAGCAGTGCCGCTGCAATAGTCGCAGTACCTCTCCAAAGATTGCTGAAATAGACAAGTTTGAGGGTTGCCTTCCTGCGATTCCAACTACTCTTATAGTATTTATTCAACTTTTGACAAATAGCAGTGTAACAAGACCCATATACATCCATTCCTTGGCAGAGATTGTTAATCAAATTCGCCATCATTTTGTTGCTGCCTAGCCAATGAATAATAATTCCAGCATCTGTGAGCAAATCCACATCTTCAGCAGTGTTGATAAGATGATCCATCAGGAAAATGTAATTGCAAATGTAACTTTCATATTGATACTGACACTGTTCCAATGCCATGACGTTTCTAAAAACAATTTCAAAGTTTTCGTTGATTTCAAGGACTGGCATTTTCAAAACACCACTTTTAACATCAAATTCTATGTCTAGCAAGGACTTACTGCCTTCCGCCACCTTAAACACTACTCCTGCTTGATGCAATTTGCTTGCACTATACTTGAGTTTCGTATGATCAGGAGACCACGTCTGGGAGGCTCGGGATGCACCACACAAAAAATATCTCATCAAACCAACAAAATGCAATATGTCATCATCCTTCAAAGACTTATAGACTTCATTCTGATTGTATATCGTGAAGCACTCGCAGACAAGCCCAGAAAATTTTGCTTTTACTTTCAATTCTGCATATAATACGTTGAGAATAAAATACGGCAGCTGATTTTCAAGTAGTAACAAATCCAGCACCACAACTTTTCTCAGCGTTGGTTGACCAATTATAAAATCATTTTTATATTCTGAATCTAGGCCTCTCAAAACAAACTCGATGATGAACACAGCATCCAACAAAACCATTTTTACAAACTTACTAGTATCACCAAAATTAGAGTTGTCTACATAACAACTGCTTATACGATCTTTGTGGTCTCTAATAATGCTCGAAAAATCACTCACAACTTCCTTTTCAGTCTTCCCACTCATCCTTTTACAGAATTCTTTAAAATATATCAGTTTCTGATTTTCCATCTTCTCAAATTTTTTTTTGCCATGATGAATAGGGCCTATAGAAATTACCTGAGGAGTGTAGGCTTTTTTATTTATTATGGGAATTGTAGTTGGAATATTGTAGATACAATTCTCAAGCTTCAAGGAATTCTCCTTGGGGATTTCAATTACCAATTCCTCGCGTTCTTGTTCATCCATTTGATCCATCTGTCAGATGTTTGCCCCCCTTGCACCAAAAAACTGTAATCAATTAATTAAAAGCATGGACTTATGCAAAATGTAGCTTCTGCAATGGATTTTAGAACTATGTTTCAGTCAATTCCAGCAATGATGAAGCCCTGTAACTCCTTCCCAGACCTTGTCCTTTACACTATATTTGGATAGAGGGCGTGGAGGTTTTTAAAAGGTAAGAGAGTGAAAAAAAAGGTTAAGACATTAAACCCTCCCAACCTATCAATTTGGTAGGCTGAAAATATTACGTTCTTTGAAAAAATTTCCTCCCCAAAAACCCTTAAACAATACCCCTTTAATCTTGTTTTTTTTTTTTAAATAAAACTTAAAAATTGCACACCAAAAAGTGAGAATTAGTCCAAAGATATTAAGTTGCAATATTCCCTAGTTAATTTTTTTAGATGCATCAATGTCTCCAAAAGAACTGATGAGAGATGGCGAAGCATTAACATTGAGTACAAAACTATTTGACAAAAGTACTAAGAGAGACTCGGTTATTTTGGCTTTTTTTGAAGAGTGGAAACTTGTACAAAAGTCATTCAGGTTCATATTTACTCTAATTCGCACAAATTTAAGTGTTTACTGCTTAAATTCCCTCAGCTACCTCTGCAAGCATGCAAGTCGTGGCCTAGCGGATTCAAAAATGAATTCCCAAGTCAACAGACGACTTTTGGTCAACCATGTTTGGCGTGGCTCCATGGTCAACAAAACCGGGAATTCGCCTGTTCCTGAGTTGATATCTGCTCAACCTGTATTCAAATTTTGATATAATTTTTCCTTCCTAAGTGACCCAAGTACTAGTAATTTTCTTATATTGCAACTCTAGAATGAAGTACTATAGTACTAGCACTAGCACAAGAAGTTTCCCATTCTACACTTAGCATAGGTACTAAAAAATAAAATGATTAGATGAACTTTGAACATTCTATTTAGGGTCTCAAATCCAGCAATGCAATGCAAGATCTGATGACTTAAGTCATGCAAAACATCAAAGTTATAGAAGGAAAGGACATGAGCAAAATCAAAGTAAAGATGTAGTCCCAACTACCTCAAAATCTGGCTTCTTCCACAAATGAGACTATGCCGGGTAACAGAGGAGCTCCTGCTAATTAACAGCTGTGATTAAATTTTGATGTGTGTCTATAATTTGATTTCTCTCCTCCCTGCTACTAAATATTATCTGAGGATACCATAAAAAATATATATATTATTTCTGAGGAGACTTGAGTAAGTGGGAGACAGCTAGGTCAACTCGTACCTGTCCTATTAGAAATAAATACTAATAATTAATTTACTTATTAATTGCTGTTAAAAATTTTTTTATTATATTTAATTTACTGATATTAAAATTAATTTATAATTATAATTATGAATTTTAATAAAAATTTAAAAATAATAAATAATTTTCTTATTTTTGATAATGCTCAATGGTTTAATAATTTTGACGTCTTTTAGTCTTAAGTGGAAAGTTAATTTGCCCATAAACCTCCTCTCCCCTTCTCTTCTCCCCTCCCCTCACTTTTTCCTTTAGATTTCTCGCTTGAACGACCACCGGAGAGAATCTCAACTATAACTACTCCCATATCAATTTTCTTTATTTCTTTATTTTTTATTATTTTTTAATAGACTTTCAAATTTATATCCGACTAGAATAAATTTGAATTTTTCTTCTCAAATTTATATCCGATTAGAATAAATTTAAATTTTTCTTCTCAAATTTATGTCCGTTAAAATATATCTAAGATTCTTTTTCCAATGTTGAGCCTGTTCTCCCCATTATTGGGTCCCTCTCAATAATTTTTTCTGCAATATTTAAATTAACTTTTTGGCTGTACTAAATATAATATGGATCATTAATTTATTTTGGTTGCAGATTATGTATCTTCAGATATGGGTAATGATCTTATATCAAAGGAGTTTGATAGTGTAACATATTCCTCCATTGACATTTAGTGGTTTAATTTCTTCTGTGGGCCACTGAAGTAGCAAGTTTCTAAAAGGGTAGTGTTACAGAAGGTTTTTTTTGCTGTCCAAAATGAAAAATGACTAGTTGCTTCTAGAAAATTATTCTCATTTGCTCGTATCATCTCTGAATAGATGATATTAATTGTCTATGTTTATATTTTTTTCCTCTTGCAAGAAGATTATGATTCTTATTAATGAATTATTAAATTTTTATTTAAAAAAAATAAAGCATTAGCATCCTATCTAGTTCAATAAAAGAATAACAAAATGGAAGTAAATTTATTGTCCAATGAAACTAATTTTTGGAATTTATTTGAATACATTTGCTCATGTACTTAAGGTTTTATTTGAAATAAATTATTTTAAAAAATTAAATAAATTCTCACACAATCATAATTGATTTTTATTTTATTGAAAATGATATTTATTTTAAGTTTAAAAGAATTGAATTCTTTCTTTTCAAACATGCGAATTAATAAAACAGAATTCAATTAAATTGAATTCTCGTAAAATTCAATCCAAACAAGAGGTTAAAGTGTAGGGTTTTGGGAGAAAGTGAAAAATTAATGTAACACGACAAGATTTGTCGCCTCAATATAATTTAAAGGAAAAAGTACAATTTAATACCTTATACTTTCGCATTTTTTAATTCAAGTATTGAAAAAAGTTTTGTGATAAATTGAGAATTAAGTTATCATGCAGTTAACCAATTAAGTGACTAACGCTATTAAGTACATTTATGTGACGCTAATGTGTCATGCTAACATCAGAGCTATGTTTGACATGGCATGCTTACATCAGCACCACATATCAGGGCACACTGATATCAGCATACAACATCAAACACTATGGTGACATCAGAATGCCACGTCAGACGTGTTGTTGGTGTCAACATGCCACATCAGCGCAATTAACAGCGTTAGCTACTGAATCCTCAAAGTGCTAATGGCGTAATAGTTTAATTCTCGATTTATCATGAAACTTTCTTTAATCTTTAAATTGAAGAAGCACAAAAGTATAGGATAATAAATTGTACTTTCTCCTAATTTAAATTTGCTCATTCAAATAATTGGTAACTTATTTCATTCACATAAAATTAAAAATGATATAAATATGAATAACTCATAAAATTGAAAGAGTAATTGAAAATAGACATAACTATATATGTATAATCCAGTCTAAAACTGATCAGTTTGAGTTGACACCAATACATTGAAATTTTGACAAGATGGATTCTAAAATTAAATGAATAAAATAATTGATTATAAAAATAATATTTTAATTTAAAATGACACAATTCATAACTTAATCTAATATACATATATATATATATATATATATATATATATATATATATATATATATATATGAAAACTAAGGAATAAAAAATATTTAACCAAAATTTGACATTTGAATTCACTATTAATGTTTAACTAAATACTTTCATCTTAAAATATTTAATAATTTAAATTTGAAATATAAGATAAAATCAAATAGAATATATTTAACATAAATATAATTTTAGTTTATTTCAAATATATATATATATATATATATATATATATATATATATATATATATATATATATATATATATATATATATATATATATATATAATTTAAGAATTGTATGTTTTCAAAAAGAAATTAGTTGTTTATTTTTTATTATGTACAAATATTCATAAAACATTTGTAATACAATATCAAATAAATATTATATATAGAAAAAGATTTCAACACAAATATTTCACCAAAAATAAAATATGAGTGCTTCATAATTTTTAATACTTAAATATGCAAACATCACATGTGAATTTCTAAATTTTAGTTTTCTTTTTTTGAAAATAAGTTATGTTGTCTGCAATTGATATTAATGAATAAAAATATAAATGTATAATAAAATAATTAATAATATTTAATATATATATATATATATATTAACTTATATTTTTCTAATTATAAATTTAATTATTGATATTATAATACATAACTTAATAATTTTACCTTAATTGAAATTGAAATTTCATTAATTTATTTATAATTATTAAATCAATTTTTATCACGCCTGTTATATTATAACTATGAACTGGAATTTCGATACATTAAGAGCCCTTTTAAAATATTGAACTTATGTGATATTTTTAACTTTGTTTCGGGAAAAACTATTAAAAATAATTTATCAAATATGTTAGTCAATTATATATTTTTATTTTAGAGATATTCAATCTTTAATCATATTTTTGACTTAAAGCATTCAAATTATTCCATACTTTGAAGTAAGTTAAAATTTTTTTACTAATTATCTTTTGGGCCAAGAATTATAATATTTTATTTTAAGAAATATTATTTACAAAATTTCTCTCGATTATTTTTTTTATCAAATATTACTAAATCAATATATATATTAGTATATAAATTAATATAATAGCTAAAATTTTTGGTAAACAAATTATTTAATTGATTTAAATTCACTTAATTTAAGTTAAATAAAAGTTAAAAATAAAAAAATAATATAAATTTACATTAAATTTTAAATAAGTATATGACTTTCAAAATAAAAATAAAATTTTATTTCTTCAATAGTTATTAATTATTTTTCTCTAAATATCTTTTCATAAGAAAGTAACAATATAGTATTTTTACAATATAGTTGCACTTGAAAAAACCATATATTATTAAAAAGAATTTATTTATAATAATAAATGTAATATTAAGTATGTTGAAATGCTAATATTCAATAAATAATAATAATAATAATAATAATTTTATTATTATTATTATTATTATTATTATTATTATTATTATTATTATTATTATTATTATAAAGATTTCATAATTTATTTTATTTTATATTATTACTTTGGTCATTGTTAGTTACCCTTAAATTTTGACAATTCAAAATGGAGATACTAAGTTAGTTGGCAAAATATTCATGACAATGACACATAATAATTTTTTAAGTTCGTAATTGAGTCAAGTAATTTAATTTCATTAATTAAATTTTCTCCCCAGAATGCGTTTTTCAACTTTAATATATGTATTGATTATTTAAGTTCTCACACGCATAATGATTTTTATGTAACAAATTTTCTTTTGTCCTTTTCGAGAGTAGACTTCCAAACTTTCGAGGAAATTGTCTCGTCAAGTCTTTATCACAATTGTTTTTATAGTTATATAATAGCCGCTCTCAAGGACTTTGAAGTTAATACGTTATTATTGTTTCAACATATTTGTTATTATATTTACTTTTATAAATAAATCACATGCATAATAATTCCAAATAATAATTTTTAACATTTGTTATAATTAACATACAATTGGATTTAAATGGATTTGAGTTTAAAAATGTAATTAATTAAATATAAAATATTTATTATATTTTAAATAAACAAAGTTTAACTATTTATTTGAATTATCAAAATTTTAAGATATAAATATATTTTTTTACATAAATTATTAATTAAAATAAATAAAACTAAACGTGTTTAGTAATATTTGAACAATATTAATCAAGTATTAGATGAATTCAGATAATTTAAATTAAATTTTAATAGGATTTGAGATAAATTCAATATTAAAAATATTAATTGAGTAGGATGATTTTTGCGAGTTTTTCATCCATTGCTATCATTAATAATAATAAAAAAAAGAGTTTAAATCCATGGATTTGAAGAGTAATATAAAATAATAATAAAGAAAAATAGTTTGTAGGATTTTATTTGAACCCATCGTATGTTTTCTCATTTTCATCTTCACAAATAATTTTAAAATTCCTCACTTAAAATTCATGGATTTTTTTTTTTCACATGGAAGAATAGTTTTAATTCATGAAAATATAATAGAGATCAGTTATTCACAATATGATTTTATAATACACAAATAAATTTGATATAGCTTGAAAGGAGATAATTTATATAGCATTGTAGACCCTTATTTTGTGATGAGTATGTGCATTGACGCTGTGGGAAACCCGATGATGAAAAATTATATGACTGTAAGATGTAATTCGAGGCATGGAGCTGAATTTTTAATTCCGTGACATGATCTTGAAAAAAAAAAATAATAATATGTTTTCTTTTTTTTGGAAACGAATTTAAATAAAATTTTGTTTTGTTTAAATTTAATATGGTTAATTTTTAAATGTACCTAATTAAGTTTAATTGGGCCCTATGTGCCTAAGAAAGCCTAGTTAGGAATTTTAAATAAGACCTATTTAATTTATTTTTTGAAAATTAAAATAAGAAAATATCTTTTTCTCTATCCCTCACTTCCTATTGGTTGGAACACCTCACCCATATCCCAGTCTCACCCAAATTCCTCAATCACAGTTGTTTAAGTTATCTAAAATTTATCACACTAGGACTTCAAACCTATCACACATCTTCCTTACTCCCTATTGGTGCCTTCCCCTTTCCTTCTCTTCCCATTGGTTAAAACACTTCATTCATATTTTAGTCTCACCCAAATTCTGTAATCCTAGTTGTTTAAGTTATCTGAACTTTATCACGCTAAGACTCCAAACCCTATTACACCTCTATCCCAAAACTCTATAAATACCCACTAAAAAAAAAAAAAAAAAGAGAGTGAAGAAAAAAAGGAGGGAAAAAAAAGGTGGAGGAGAAGACAAAAAAAAAAAAAGAAAAAAAAATTAAAGAGAGGAATAGCTAAGATTCTTTCAGTGATATTTCTTAAAGGTTAGTTCTTTTATTTTCTTTTCAAGATCTATGCCATGTAATGTTTAATTCTATGTTTCTTGTTTTTTTTTAATTTATTTTATATGTTCATATAGGTCATTTTCTTTTCAAGATCTACGCCATGTAATGTTTAATTCTATGTTTTTTGTTTTTTAAATTTATTTTATATGTTCATATAGATCATGTAATCATGTTTAATTTGAGGGGATACACAACTCTGCACATATTCAGTTTTCTGTCTCTCGTATTTTTATTATTTTTTGTTATTTTTTGAATCTGTAAAAAATTCTTAAAAATTATATTCATATTCTACACGAAATTCTATTAATTTTAGGCTCAAGAATCACTAAAAAAGCTTTAATATTTTATAAGTTATGGCTATTTGAAGTTAGGGTTCCTGTAAAATCTGATTTGCAGGATACCCGATTTGTGAGCCCATATCTCCCTTGTTTCTTGATATTTTTGTGTAAATCTAGTGTCTAAAATTAATTTCAGAATCTTATGAATCTTGTCCAATTAGTTTTGCATTCATATCTGTTGTGGTTAATGAGTTATGAATTTTACAAAAAAGTAGTACGATTCTATCACTTAGAAAATTTACGATTTATGTAGACCATTTGGCTAAGGTTTTGTTTGATTTATAAATTTTATGATCTTGCATGATATGTAGACTATCTTTTGTAATTTTTTTATGATTTTTAGGCATGTCTAACTATTTTAAAAAAATCGGATTTCTTGCTACCGTTAATCTGCCAGAATTTGGAAATTGTATATTCTTGTATTTTTTTGGGTTTTAATTGATATTTGATCTATTTTTCTATGTTCTTTTAATTCAAGAAGTATTATGAAGTATTTGGATCATGTTAGAAGACTTAAACCATTAGGTACTTATAATTAATTAGGAATTTTAACCCTTTAGGAGACTAGAGTTAGAATCCAATGTAAATTGTTATTAATATTTTCTTTATTTCTTTTATTTTCTTTAGTTTCTTTATTTTTTTTATTACAAATAAAATTGGTAAGTAGCCCTGAGGTAAGTACCAAAGAGGGCATTTGCGTGGAGCTTATGTGGAGCTAAACAAGAGTAAGCCAGGGATATCATTGTCATACTAGAAGAGAATACCCTTTTTTAAGGGTAGCTTGCCCCAATGGTAACTGCATTTATCAACAAGTAAGTAACTCTAAACTCCTCGAATAATCATTGGCATGAAATTGTAGTAATAATAGAATTTTTATTTGGCAAGTTAAAATTAACTTTGTTTTTAATTTAATCGACTTTTGCATATAATTAATTTAAATAAATACTTTGTAAATTAAAATTAATCCTGTTTGTAAATTAAACTAACATTGGCATATAAAATAAATTTAATTTAATACTTGGTAATTGTCAAATAAATTTGCATGTTAGAAATCTTTATTAGGTTGTGATTGTTTGGGCCTTATGTGATATTAGAATAAATTACACATGTACATAATTAACTTAGTTCAATTATCCTTAGGGTAACTTAGTGAAAATTAATTAATTAGGTTAAATAGAAACGTAGGGTTATTTGAAATTGAATTTGTTTTCAAAATTAAATTTTTAATAATAAATTAATTTTAGTCATCTGATAAATATCATTTAAATAATTAGCAACCCCATAGATAGAAGTTACTTGTGCATGAAAATTGTATGCAAACAACAACCCTTTTGTGAATTACTTGCGTGTGTAGGATTAGAATTGCATTTTTTAGGATAAAGTTTAATAAAAGAATAATAAACAAGACTTCTAGAAACATTAGTAGAGGACTGGCACTCGAATCAACGAGGTTAGACTAGGCGTAAGGGGTGCCTAACACCTTTCCCTTACGTACCCACTATCCCTAATCTTGACATTGGGCTATGGTAATGACGGTTGTGGAAACTCTGCAAGGAGTAAGTTGCCATCCATGACCCTCAGAAGAAACACTGAATATGTCCTGGTTATTACCCGGGTGGTGACTCCTGTCTATCTATGCCTTCGTGGCATAAATCCTTAGTGTCGTGGTAGTGTTATGGGAAGACGGTACTTACCAGTGGTTTAATTCTATTAGGATTGTATGAAGTGCATGTCTAGGAAATGCTGTCTAAGGAGGTGGTACTTAAGTGAGACCATTGTGACTCCACCATCTTTCCTGGGCATTACCTGGTGCATTTTATATATTTCTAATGGATAATATTTTGCCTCACGCCCCCCTCCTACAGTTTGGCGACTCCACTGGGGACTAAATGGATAGTTACTCCAACATATTTCTATTAGTCTAATATTATTCCTCTGTTAAACTTTTTGCATTGCACTACACTACCACATGGATCACCCTTACCCTTTTAGCCCCGTTAGTACTAGCCAAAGAGACCACGGTTCTACTCGAGCTATGACGAATTGGTGAATGCTGCATCCCATGCCCATACCTTCGAGTATATAAAAGAGCCACAGCTCCGGCCGTTGTGCTTAATGGACAAGCTCTCGCATAGGTGACCCTTTTCCTACCTAATGAAGCCCATGAGCCATAGATTTCAACCCTAGGTACCCCGTAGATTTTTGTTATGCTAGATTTATAACCTTACTATTTAAACCATAAGTTCTTGTGGTAGTTAAGATGAACTTAGGCCTATGCATAAACCCAATGTGTGTATAAGCCCAAGTCCATTTCAAAACCCGTGTTAAGCAAGAGGATGCTTACTTATAGTTAAACTTTAAGGATATAAATTCTCTGTTTGTGAGGTAAGGATCATCCTGGACCACCCCCTGTTGGTGTGTCCATTGTACCATAGCCTATGATAGAATTTTTTTTCTTACCCTGCGCGTGAGAGTTGAAGGTATAAGGGGGCGAAGATTCAGTTCTGGAGATTTTTTTTTTTTTTTGGGTTTTGATTCAGTCTTTGGTCTGATTTTAGTTCAGTTTATATGGTCTGGTTTTGGTTTAGTTTTGATTCTATTGGTATGGTTTAGTTTTGTTTTTGTAAAAATAAAGGCAAAAAAAGAAAAAAAAAAGGTCCATTCATGCATTGTATTCATGTACATAGCATACTTAGGTTAACCCTTAAATCCTATTTTATTTAGCCAACATAGCCTCAGAACACACCAAAGAGACTTTCAATTAGGTCACTTGGGTTAGGAAAGGGAAAAGACTAGTAAGGATTTCACCTACACTACTTAAGATGGAAGAAACTAAGGCCATGCTTGATGAAATATTAAACGCCAAGATGTTTGAGCTAGAAGAGAAAATTATAGTCAACTTTAGAAAGAGACCCCGAGATACACCAATTAAGTGGCATTAAAGTTATTGAGGTTCAAATTGTGTCTCTCACCCTAAGGAGATTTTTCTAATTCAGCCAACCCTTATCCGAAGTTTTGGAGCGTCTCAAAGCTCAAGACCTCCTGTAGCTCTTAGCACCCAGACCACTACCAAATTCACTCCCACCTAGCTATGATATCAACCAATGTTGCCGGTCCTACCAAGCCCACAGTCATGACACCGACTGATGCTTTCAACTTAAGCATGATATTTAAGACCTAATTGATGCCAAAAGGATAATTGACCCAGAAAATCAACCCAAAAGCCCCATGCCTAGCCAAAATTTTCACCTACACTAGGTTTCTACATGATCTCCATCACCCCAAATAACCCTAACAGAATTATTAACTTTATCCAACCCATCCAAAAGCCCAATGAACTTATCCAACCCATCCAAAAGCCTAGTGAACCTATCCAACCCATCCAAAAGCCCAATGAACCTCAGTCTATAATGGTTTTTAACATTTGTGATAATTCTAGCTATGGTGAGGGTCCTTTAGATGTTTGGACCAATTTTGATAAGGAGGTAGTTGCATTACAACTAGATGGTTTAGTTCCACTAGTGTCTGATTTTCAAGTTGTTGGGATATATAAATACTAGATGGATCTAAAAGTGGCTACTATGAAGAACGGGATGAAGTTTTTTCTTAGCACAGGCCTAGGAGAAAGTATAGATGGTCTGGTGACTTTTATTGAGGTGATGGGGTAGATCACGAGTCATGGTTTGGGCTATGAGCCAACAGAAGAGGAAGAAGAGCCAAACCCTCCTAAGTTCTTGAAAGAGGGGGCAATTACCTTGACATATAATTAAGGGTTAGCACATGTGAAAGAGCTAAAGTAGCAAATCAGCACCATTGATCTAAGGACTGCATGGAAAGCCAAACACCTAAAGCTACACCCCTAAGTTTGAGTCTATCTTTTGTAATGCTCACAGTAGTGATACTGATGTTTCCATTTCTGATGTACTTGATGAAGATTTCGAGGCAAAAATTACTAATATGACTAGTCCTTTTGCTTACTTATTTGATGTTTATTCTAATAGGCATATGCATGACATTCATAATCATTTAGAATCAGTTTCTATTAATGCATCAAAATCGATCTCTATTAATTTGGGTACACCAAATAATCCTAAAGACATTAAGTTAGCTGAAGATTTAACCCAAGAAGAAAGAGATAAATTTATAGCCTTGTTAACAAAGTACTAAGAAGCACATGCCTCAAGCTTAAAATTAGATGGCCGATTCCCAAGCCAAGCTAGTGTCCCCATAGGAAAAGGATAATCAAAAGTTGACTTAGCTAGTTATCCTAATGAGGAGTAAAATTTCATGCTATGAAGGAATAATAGTAGCACATGTGGACCTAGAGGGAGAAGGAAAATGATATGAAGACATAAGGAGGTCTTTGGAAGTGAGAGAATACTCGCAATAAGCCTACAAAAGAGATAGAGCAATAATTCATAGATTAGCCACTCAATTTACTTTAGCTGGGGGGCAATTCTACAAACTCTTATGTGTGATAGAAAAATAGGCTGAGCAAATAATGAAAGAAGTACATGCAGGAATGTGTGATCCTCATATGAATGGAAAGGTTCTAGTTGAAAAAAAAAAATGTTTGAAACATATAAGGATTGGCTTGAAAAAACTCCTTTATGTTCTTTAAGGTTATCGTAGTACTACAAGGACATCCACGAGGGCAACCCCATTCTCTTTAGTGTATGGGACTAAAGTAGTGCTATCCATTAAGCAAGATGTCAAATCCTTAAGAGTGATGTTAGAAGCTAAGATCCTAAAAAAAATGAGTGGGCTTAGAAGACATATGAAGAACTAGCTTTGATTAAAAGAGAATGTGAGCCTTGTATCATATGCAGGCTTATCAGAGGAAGATAGCTAGAGCCTTTAATAAGAAGGTGAAGCCAAGGAAGATCAAAGAGGGAGACATGGTTTTGAAACAAGCTCGGCCCGTTCCTTTTGATTTGAGAGGAAAGTTTACCCAAGCTAGGATGGTCCATACATAGTCAACAAGATCTTACCACAGTAAGAATATTAGACCTGGATAGGAATGAATTTCAAGAACCAATCAATTTAGACAGGCTCAAATGGTACTTTGTGTGAGATAGGCCCGCTAGGCTAAAAACCTACAAAAGGTGGTCTAGGCAAAAGTAAGGGTTAAAAAAAAAAAAAAAAAAAAAAGCAAAAAAATGCTAGATTGAAAACCTGTAAAAGGTGGTCTAGGCAAAAGGAGAGATAAGAGAAGATCTGGATGGAAAACCTGAAAAGGCCATTCAGCAAGTTATAAAGCTTATTTCTAACTTTGGAAGGTTAAAAATTTGGCAAAACTAAATGTAAGAAGGAGTATTGGTGTACCTAAATAAATAAAAAAGTTTTTATTGCATTAACCAGGAATATGTTTTATTTAATTATGATTGTGAATGTTTGTGTCTTGAGAGATACATCAAAAGATTAAATAATTGAACTGCATTATTTTGATTTAACCTATTGTCTTGTGAGCATGATAGAATAGGTGCTTGATATGAATATCCTGGTAATTGTCTAATTTCAAAAAAAAAAAAAAGAGAAAAAGAATAAGAAAAAGAAAAGAAAAAGAGAGAGCTCGCTAAGTGGAAAACCCGAAAGGACCGCTTAGGCAAAAGTTAGAGCAAGGCCGTTGAAATGAAAACTCGAAAGAGCATTTCAGGCAAAAGTTAAGCCACAAAGAATTGAGTTCATGGAAGAGAAATGAGTCAAGGCAGAAAAAAGTTTTGAAATAGCTATAGAATAATGAAGCATGGGGGAGAGAAGAAAAAGAAAAATCAGAGGGAAATTGTATTGTGACCTTAAGGAAGTCTTTTTTGGTGAACAGTCCTTCTCAAAAATTTTGAGGTTATAAGAAAGTTTTTTCAAAAAGAGGTTCCTCAAAGGACTAAGTTTTTTTAGAATCTCTAGTAAAATCAGCATGCCCATGATAGGAAGTAGCATACAAGAAGCATAAAAATCACAAAAAGAGTTTTGAGACCTAGTCATCTCAATTTTTTTAAACCATGAAATATATATTTTTTTGATAAGTCCTTAGACGTTGTTTAGGGCATATGGCATAGTTGTGTAAGGCGTAGAAGAACACGCATCAACATGTCACCTGTAGGTGTGTAAGGTGTAGAAGAACATGCATCACCACAGTTTCAAGTGTCGAACTACGAGTGGGTCTGATTCTTCCTCAGGACAGCAAAGGGGATACGTAGGTAGTTTAGAACTGCGGTCCTAAATACGAACCCACAACATTTCATGACAGATGTTTTTTGGCAAGTCCTTAGACGTTGTTTAGGGCATATGGCATAGTTGTGTAAGGCGTAGAAGAACACGCATCAACATGTCACCTGTAGGTGTGTAAGGCGTAGAATAACATGCATCACCACAGTTTCAAGTGTCGAACTACGAGTGGGTCTGATTCTTCCTCATGACAACGAAGGGGATACGTAGGTAGTTTAGGACTGCGGTCCTAAATACAAACCCACAACATTTCATAACAGATATTTTTTGGTAAGTCCTTACACGTTGTTTAGGGCACATGGTATAGTTATGTAAGGCATAGAAGAACACGCATCAACATGTCACCTGTAGGTGTGTAAGGCGTAGAAGAACATACATCACCACAGTTTCAAGTGTCGAACTACGAGTGGATCTGATTCTTCCTCAGGACAACGAGGGGGATACGTAGGTAGTTTAGGACTACGGTCCTAAATATGAATCCACAACATTTCAAATCACACAGTTGCCATTGTCATGAGATCGTAGCTAGTCTCATGACACAGAGTGTATAGACAGAGCAAGATGCACTCAATTTTCACATGAAAAAATTATCACTGTTATGAGACCGTAGCTAGTCTCATAACGCAGAGTGTATCGACAGATCAAGATGCATTCAATTTTCACATGACAAAGTTATCACTGTTATGAGACCGTAGCTAGTCTCATAACACAGAGTGTATCGACAGAGCAAGTTGCATTCGATTTTCACATGACAAAGTTATCACTATTATGAGACCATAGCTAGTCTCATAATGCAGAGTGTATCGACAGAGCAAGATGTACTCAATTATCACGTGACACAACTATCATGGTTATGAGACCATAGCTAGTCTCATAACATAGAGTACGTCGACCGAGCAAGATATACTTGATCCCCATAGCCAATGTTTTATAGTTATTAGAAATTTGAGTTTCACTTTGACGAAACTTGAGCAATGCTTTCGCATTGATTTCAACTTCTGCCAAAGTGGGGGGCAAACTGTAGACCCTTATTTTGTGATGAGTATGTGCATTGAGGCTATGGGAAACCCGATGATGAAAAATTATATGACTGTAAGATGTAATTGGAGGCATGGAGCTGAATTATTAATTCCGTGACATGATATTGAAAAAAAAATAATAATATGTTTTTTTTTTTGGAAGCGAATTTAAATAAAATTTTGTTTTGTTTAAATTTAATATGGGTAATTTTTAAATGTACCTAATTAAGTTTAATTGAGCCCCATGAGCCTGAGAAAGCCTAGTTAGGAATTTTAAATAAGACCTATTTAATTTATTTTTTGAAAATTAAAATAAGAAAATATCTTTTTCTCTATCCCTCACTTCCTATTGGTTGGAACATCTCACCCATATCCCAGTCTCACCCAAATTCCTCAATCCTAGTTGTTTAAGTTATCTAAACCTTATCACACTAGGACTTCAAACCCTATCACACCTCTTCCTCACTCCCTATTGGTGCCTTCCCCTTTCCTTCTCTTCCCATTAGTTAAAACACCTCATTCATATTTCAGTCTCACAAAAATTCTGCAATCTTAGTTGTTTAAGTTATCTGAACTTTATCACGCTAGGACTCCAAACCCTATCACACCTCTCTCCCAAAACTCTATAAATATCCCACTAAAAAAAAAAGAAAATAAAAGAAAAAAAGGAGGGAATAAAAAGGAGGAGGAGAAGACAAAAAAAAGAAAAAAAAGAAAAAAAAATTAAAGAGAGGAATAGCTAAAATTCTTTCAGCGATATTTCTTAAAGGTTAGTTCTTTTATTTTCTTTTCAAGATCTATGCCATGTAATGTTTAATTTTATGTTCCTTGTTTTTTTAATTTATTTTATATATTCATATAGATCATGTAATCATGTTTAATTTGAGGGGATACACAACTCTGCACATGTTCAGTTTTCTATCTCTCGTATTTTTATTATTTTTTGTTATTTTCTAAATCTGTAAAAAATTCTTAAAAATTATATTCATATTTTACACAAAATTCTATTAATTTTAGGCTCAAGAATCACTAAAAAAGCTTTAATATTTTATAAGTTATGACTGTTTGAAGTTAGAGTTCCTGTAAAATCCGATTTGCAGGATACCCGATTTGTGGAGCTCATATCTCCCTTGTTTCTTAATATTTTTGTGTAAATCTAGTATCTAAAATTAATTTTAGAATCTTATGGATCTTTTCCAATTAGTTTTGCATTCATATCTGTTATGGTTAATGAGTTATGAATTTTACAAAAAAGTAGTACGATTCTATCACTTAGAAAAGTTACGATTTATGTAAACCATTTGGCTAAGGTTTTGTTTGATTTATAAATTTTATGATCTTGCATGATATGTAGGCTGTCTTCTGTAATTTTTTTATGATTTTTAGGCATGTCTAACTATTTTTAAAAAATCAGATTTCTTGCTACCATTAATCTGCCAGAATTTGGAAATTGTATATTCTTGTATTTTCTTGGGTTTTAATTGATATTTGATCTATTTTTCTGTGTTCTTTTAATTCAAGAAGTGTTATGAAGTATTTGGATCATGTTAGAAGACTTAGACCATTAGGTAGTTGTAATTAATTAGGAATTTTAACCATTTAGGAGACTAGAGTTAGAATCCAATGTAAATTGTTATTAATATTTTCTTTATTTCTTTTATTTTCTTTAGTTTCTTTATTTTTTTATTACAAATAAAATTGGTAAGTAGCCCTAAGGTAAGTACCAAAGAGGGCATTTGCGTGGAGCTTATGTGGAGCTAAATGGGAGTAAGCTAGGGATATCATTGCCATACTAGAAGATATGACCCTTTTTTAAGGGTAGCTTACCCCAATGGCAACTGCATTTACCAACAAGTAAGTAGCTCTAAACTCCTCGAATAATCATTGGCATGAAATTGTAGTAATAATAAAATTTTTATTTGGTAAGTTAAAATTAACTTTGTTTTTAATTTAACCGACTTTTGCATGTAATTAATTTAAATAAATACTTTGTAAATTAAAATTAATCCTATTTGTAAATTAAACTAACATTGTCATATAAAATAAATTTAATTTAATACTTGGTAATTGTAAAATAAATTTACATGTTAGAAATCTTTATTAGGTTATGATTGTTTGGGCCTTATGTGATATTAGAATAAATTACACATGTACATAATTAACTTAGTTCAATTATCCTTAGGGTAACTTGGTGAAAATTAATTAATTAGGTTAAATAGAAACGTAGGGTTATTTGAAATTGAATTTGTTTGTAAATTAAATTCTCAATAATAAATTAATTTTAGTCATCTGGTAAATATCATTTAAATAATTAGCAACCCCATAGATAGGAATTACTTGTGCATGAAAATTGTGTGTAAACAACAACCCTTTTGTGAATTACTTGCGTGTGTAGGATTAGAATTGCATTTTTTAGGATAAAGTTTAATAAAAGAATAATAAACAAGACTTCTAGAAAGATTAGTAGAGGACTGGCACTCGAATCAACGAGGTTAGACCAAGCGTAAGGGGTGCCTAACACCTTTCCCTTACGTACCCACTATCCCGAACCTAGAAATTGGGCTATGGTAATGACGGTTGCGAAAACTCTACAAGGAGTAAGTTGCTATCCATGACCCTCAGAAGAAACACTGAATATGTCCTGGTTGTTACCCGGGTGACGACTCCTGTCTATCTATGTCTTCGTGGCATAAATCCTTAGTGCCGTGGTAGTGTTATAGGAAGACGGTACTTACCAATGGTTTGATTCTATTAGGATTGTATTAAGTGCATGTCTAGGAAATGTTGTCTAAGGAGGTGGTACTTAAGTGAGACCATTGTGACTCCACCATCTTTCCTGGGCATTCAAATAATTGGTAACTTATTTCATTCACATAAAATTAAAAATGATATAAATATGAATAACTCATAAAATTGAAAGAGTAATTGAAAATAGACATAACTATATATGTATAATCCAGTCTAAAACTGATCAGTTTGAGTTGACACCAATACATTGAAATTTTGACAAGATGGATTCTAAAATTAAATGAATAAAATAATTGATTATAAAAATAATATTTTAATTTAAAATGACACAATTCATAACTTAATCTAATATATATATATATATATATATATATATATATATATATATATATATATATATATATATATATATATATGAAAACTAAGGAATAAAAAATATTTAACCAAAATTTGACATTTGAATTCACTATTAATGTTTAACTAAATACTTTCATCTTAAAATATTTAATAATTTAAATTTGAAATATAAGATAAAATCAAATAGAATATATTTAACATAAATATAATTTTAGTTTATTTCAAATATATATATATATATATATATATATATATATATATATATATATATATATATATATATATATATATATATATATAAGAATTGTATGTTTTCAAAAAGAAGTTAGTAGTTTATTTTTTATTATGTACAAATATTCATAAAACATTTGTAATACAATATCAAATAAATATTATATATAGAAAAAGATTTCAACACAAATATTTCACCAAAAATAAAATATGAGTGCTTCATAATTTTTAATACTTAAATATGCAAACATCACATGTGAATTTCTAAATTTTAGTTTTCTTTTTTTGAAAATAAGTTATGTTGTCTGCAATTGATATTAATGAATAAAAATATAAATGTATAATAAAATAATTAATAATATTTAATATATATATATATATATATTAACTTATATTTTTCTAATTATAAATTTAATTATTGATATTATAATACATAACTTAATAATTTTACCTTAATTGAAATTGAAATTTCATTAATTTATTTATAATTATTAAATCAATTTTTATCACGCCTGTTATATTATAACTATGAACTGGAATTTCGATACATTAAGAGCCCTTTTAAAATATTGAACTTATGTGATATTTTTAACTTTGTTTCGGGAAAAACTATTAAAAATAATTTATCAAATATGTTAGTCAATTATATATTTTTATTTTAGAGATATTCAATCTTTAATCATATTTTTGACTTAAAGCATTCAAATTATTCCATACTTTGAAGTAAGTTAAAATTTTTTTACTAATTATCTTTTGGGCCAAGAATTATAATATTTTATTTTAAGAAATATTATTTACAAAATTTCTCTTATTTTAATTCGAGGTCGATTATTTTTTTTATCAAATATTACTAAATCAATATATATATTAGTATATAAATTAATATAATAGCTAAAATTTTTGGTAAACAAATTATTTAATTGATTTAAATTCACTTAATTTAAGTTAAATAAAAGTTAAAAATAAAAAAATAATATAAATTTACATTAAATTTTAAATAAGTATATGACTTTCAAAATAAAAATAAAATTTTATTTCTTCAATAGTTATTAATTATTTTTCTCTAAATATCTTTTCATAAGAAAGTAACAATATAGTATTTTTACAATATAGTTGCACTTGAAAAAACCATATATTATTAAAAAGAATTTATTTATAATAATAAATGTAATATTAAGTATGTTGAAATGCTAATATTCAATAAATAATAATAATAATAATAATAATAATAATAATAATAATAATAATAATAATTTTATTATTATTATTATTATAAAGATTTCATAATTTATTTTATTTTATATTATTACTTTGGTCATTGTTAGTTACCCTTAAATTTTGACAATTCAAAATGGAGATACTAAGTTAGTTGGCAAAATATTCATGACAATGACACATAATAATTTTTTAAGTTCGTAATTGAGTCAAGTAATTTAATTTCATTAATTAAATTTTCTCCCCAGAATGCGTTTTTCAACTTTAATATATGTATTGATTATTTAAGTTCTCACACGCATAATGATTTTTATGTAACAAATTTTCTTTTGTCCTTTTCGAGAGTAGACTTCCAAACTTTCGAGGAAATTGTCTCGTCAAGTCTTTATCACAATTGTTTTTATAGTTATATAATAGCCGCTCTCAAGGACTTTGAAGTTAATACGTTATTATTGTTTCAACATATTTGTTATTATATTTACTTTTATAAATAAATCACATGCATAATAATTCCAAATAATAATTTTTAACATTTGTTATAATTAACATACAATTGGATTTAAATGGATTTGAGTTTAAAAATGTAATTAATTAAATATAAAATATTTATTATATTTTAAATAAACAAAGTTTAACTATTTATTAGAATTATCAAAATTTTAAGATATAAATATATTTTTTTACATAAATTATTAATTAAAATAAATAAAACTAAACGTGTTTAGTAATATTTGAACAATATTAATCAAGTATTAGATGAATTCAGATAATTTAAATTAAATTTTAATAGGATTTGAGATGAATTCAATATTAAAAATATTAATTGAGTAGGATGATTTTTGCGAGTTTTTCATCCATTGCTATCATTAATAATAATAAAAAAAAGTTTAAATCCATGGATTTGAAGAGTAATATAAAATAATAATAAAGAAAAATAGTTTGTAGGATTTTATTTGAACCCATCGTATGTTTTCTCATTTTCATCTTCACAAATAATTTTAAAATTCCTCACTTAAAATTCATGGATTTTTTTTTTCACATGGAAGAATAGTTTTAATTCATGAAAATATAATAGAGATCAGTTATTCACAATATGATTTTATAATACACAAATAAATTTGATATAGCTTGAAAGGAGATAATTTATACAGCATGCTTTTTTATGGTTATATTTAGAGGTAGAAAATAGATCCGACAATCACATTCAAATTTTGAATTGTGAGTCATTTTAAGCTCACTCATTTTAGGGGGTTTTTTTTTTTTAAAATATATTTGGATTCCATTGGATCATTAATTTGCGGGCTGATTCGGATCTCATTAAATTGTTATATAAAAATTAGGAGTATGCGATTTTGGTTCTATTTGGAGTCTACTTAAGAACTGGAATCGAACCAAATTTTTGATACAATTCCAATTCGGTTTTTCGTTGTTTTGATTCTAGTTCGGTACGATTCTCAATTCTTCAGTTGCAGTTTGATTATTGGTTCTTAAAATAATTTTATGTAATTATTTTATTAAAAATGTCATATTCGAATTCGTATTTAAATTTTGAATTGAATTATTAACATAACATATCATATAATATATCTTTTATTCTTAGATATATAGTCCTTAACTATAAAGTACATATACAATTTAGAATTAAATATATTATATAATATAATAATACAAGTATATCATATAATATACTTTTTAATTATTTATTAATTATGTAATATTTAACTATAAGATTTAATTATAATTATCAATTAACATATATATAGTATAGTAATACATTTATAATTAAGAATTATAAATAATTTAATGTATTTATAACTAAAATTATTAAAAAAAATAGAGAAATAAAATATAATATTAATTTTTATTTAGTTCATAATTAAATATACATATAAATATATATAATTATATTAAAAGTATACAATAAATCTAAAAAAATATAGAAAAATATACGTATAAATTCGATTCTAGATTCGATATGATTTCGATTCGGTTTTGGTATGGTTTTAATTTGATTTTTAGTGAAAAATTAAAATCAAACTAAAGTATTAAAATAACTTCGATTTGATATGATTCTTATTAGTCCGATATGATTATTCGATTTGGTATGGGCCCCAAGAACTATGCCTTGTCGTAATAAAAATAATTTCAAGTCAAATATTAGTCAATTTGTAAATTATGAATTATTTTGAACGGAAATGTATTTTTTTTTTTAAATTATTCATTTAATTTTCTAATTAAAATGATTGGATTAACCCAAATAAATAAGCTTTAAGTTGGATCTTAAAGGCCATCGAGTTAAGCTTAATTGAACTTTCAATTTTGTACGTCATTTAAGTTCAAAGTAATTTCTTTATATTTCTCTGTTTCTGTGTGGTTTTGTTGGGTTCTGTGCTACTATTAATAAATGAAAATATAATAGTATTCACCTTATAAAATTAAATGTGAATGTATATAAAATATAATAGATAAAAAAATGTGAATAACTGCGGATATTGTATATGTGAAAAGTCACCAAAATGTGAAGTTAATTCAAGTAAGAGATATTATTTGTTAATATCTTATTATTTTGAAAGAAATGCATTTGAGTATTTGGAATTGCCAAGCATGTGTTGAAGAGGTTGGGATATATCTTAATTAATTGATGGCATGTCTATGTAAAAAGAAGATAAATGGTTTTTTTTTTAGAGCAAGGCTTGGCCGGCTAAGTGTCATGATTTATTAATCTGTTGGGTGAAATGTTAAAAATCCTAATGGGTCTAATTTTTCCATTTTGAGTTATTCAAGTGCAGTTTGATATCAACTCAGTAGAGGGATAACGGAAATAAAATCTTGTGATCCAAATAGTGGGCCGACCTGGATATTGTGACAATGGCACTAATTAAATAATATATATTACACTATAAAAATATAATTATTTTTGCAATCGATTTTTATAATTAATTATAATTTATTGATATTAACAACTGATTTGTGATTTTGAATTTTTTTAATAAAATAATTAATTTTTAAAAGTTTATCAATTAATTCAAGAATTATTTGCTAGATTGGTTGCTATTAGCAATGAATTTATAATTGGTTGCTAAATCAGTTGCTATTAACAATGGATTTATAATTGGTTGCTAAATCGCTTGCTAATCAATATTAGAAAAACCTTGAATATAATTAATTGCTATTGGCTATGGATTTAAAAATCGATTGCTAAATTAAAGAGTTATTTTAATTGGCTACAAAATTTAGTAATCGATTTGCAATCGGTTATAAAAATTAATTGTTATTAGCAATTGATTTAAGTTGATTGTAAAGATCGGTCGCTAAATTTAGAGTGTTTTTTTAGAGGCTCCAAATTTGTAACTAATTTTTTGTTGGTTATTATTAGTAATCGATTTTTGCAACCAATTTAAATCAGTAGCTAATAACAACAGATAATCAGTTGCTAAAATTTTCTTTCAAAAATTTCTACTCAATTTTTTTTTATTTACAACCAATTTGTGAATCGATGACTAACAGTAACCAATTTTTGTAATCAAATAAAATCAGTTGCTCATAGCAACTGATTTTGCAAGTGGAGAATCGGTTGTAAAATTTCCCCCCAAAAATTTCTACCTAATTGTTTGTCTTTTTTTTTTTTAATAACCGATTTGCGAAGCTATTGCTAATAGCAACCGATTGCAAAGCGGTTGTTAACAATAATCGATTTTTACAGCCGATTACAAAATTTTTCCCTAAAAATCCCCACCCAATTTTTAAAATAAATTAGCAACTGACAATCAGTTATTAATTCGCTTATGTAAATCATTATTCATTTTTTTTCACCATTACTCATTTTTTTTTCTCTTTTTCTTCTGTTTTCTCTTATTTTTTTCATCATCTTTTTCTTTCTTATCTATTTTAATCATCATCTTTTCACTTTTAATATATTTTCTTCATCATCTTTTTCTTTTTCATTTATTTTTTTTTCTTCATCATCTTTTTATTTCTCATTTTTCTTCCGCATCAACTTTTTCTTTTTCATTTATTTTCTTCATCATTATCTTTTTCTTTCTCATTTTTCTTCTTTATCTTTTTTTTCTTTCTCCTCTAATTTCTTCTTCATCTTCTTTTTCTTTCTTTCTTTTTATTTAATTTGATTTTTATTGTAATTTTTTATTAATTTTTTTGTAAATTATTTGTAGTATACTAATTTTTAGTACCAATTAATTTCTTTTTCTTATTTTTGTTATATATATATATTTAATTTTTTTTACTAATTTGTCTTGTAAATATATTTTTATATTTAATTTTTTTATTATTTTGAATAATAATTATTATTAGTAATTTATTTTTATAATATTTTTATATTAATTTTTTAGTACTAAATTTTATTAATAAATTATATTTTAGTGATTTTTAGAATAATTTATTTATGAGAATTTTTATTTGTTATTTAGAAATTTAATTTTTTATTTTTTTTTAAATTAGCAACCCACAATTAGTTGCTAACTCGGTTGCGAATAGCAACTGACTTATAGAGCAGTTGCAAAATTGCCAAACTAAAGGCACCGATCTTTTTTGCAATCGATTATGTATCAGTTGCTATTAGCCATCGATTTTGATTGCTAAATCAGTTGTTAGCAGCAATCGATAGTTTTTAATAAAAATTTTAATTTTTTAAATTTGATTATTTTAGCAACTGATTCAATTTTTGGTTACTACGTGCAATCGATTTTTGATTGCTAATAATAGCAACCGATTTATTTGTCAATTGCTAATCGATTTAGCAAGCAGCCTTATTATAATCGACTAAATCAGTTGCTAAATCAATTAGCAACCAATTTTAATAGATTAACAAATAATTCGGTTGGTTGTTAATCCTTTTTTTTGTAGTGTTATTTAGTATCAGCATGCTACTCTGTGACTTGATCACATTGGTGAATAGCATTGTGGTTCTATCACATATGCTCCTGAATTATTATTACACTGTGACTTAATCACATCTACGAATAGCATTGTGATTCTATCACATTTGCTCTCAAATTATTACAACCCGTTATACATGTAAAATTGTAACACCCCTCACCCGTCTACAGTGTAGCCGAGCAAGGCGTGTCACACGGAGTGCCGGAGCGCCTAATCTTATCTGATTTCATTATAGTTCTTGATTTACTTATTCAAAAACTTTATCTGAGGTTTAGGCTATTTTTACTGTTTATCAAAATCTGACTAATTTAGAAAATTCAAAAATTTTAATGATAATCCGGTAGAGTGCCGACTGTAATTTGGACTAACAGTTCTTCTGAACCTGTCAAAAACAATTTCAATATATGCTCAAATTCATAACTCAGATTATCTCAAAGCATTCTCATCAGTTTCTCAAACTCAGATTCAGTCTCAAAATTTCTCAAATTAAATCTCATTTAGAATCATTATGATTAGATAATCAATTCAAATATCAGAATTCTTATATTTCGTTAACTTATATAAATTGCCAAATAAGTACATAAATTTATCACGTACAGGATATACAAATGAAATTACAGTTACTAATTCACATTACAATATAAGCAGTAATTATAATGTATAGATTAGAAAACATGCTTAAAATGAGCCATATCTACATGCATTGCTGGGGAGGTGATAATCTTGAACTCTTCTAACACTTCTGCAGATCTGGACTCCAAAAATCTCAGTCGACAGTCTACTGGTTTTACCTTTAGTACCTGCGCGAGTAAGCAATTCCATCGGGCTAAGCATTTCTGCTTAGTGGTGCAATAGTATAACAAGAAATAATATATACAAATAAAGAAAGAAATAAATCATAATTCAGATACTCAGGAATCAATTTAATTTGGTATGGTATTTCTAATATCAATGATCTTATATACTAGTTTGTTCCTCTTTGGAAGTGCTTAGTTTATAACTTTTCAGTAATACTACTTAGTATACAAATTATTCTAACTGTATTGTATTTCAAGTCTCTACTGTTCTACAATTTATATTTTTGTTATGTTTCTTTTGCTAATCTCTTTTACTCATTCATTTAATACTTAATTTAATTGTACTGAAATTTCAATATACTTAACTTAGCTGCTTGAATTGAATAATGTTTTAATTGATTGCCCATGTAGCCTATACATTGACCGGACTGGATACACGAACATACTAGCACTGGGCACCTAGTACCTCAGGCCGTCACACCATCGGTCACAAAGTATCTCCCGATGTGCAAACAGTGTGGCTAAAAAGCCATATAATCAATCAGGCATTAAGCCAAGTATAATATCACAATTTGTATAGCCATAAGCTATTAAAATCATAGTATGGCATAATAAGCCATAAAACACAATATGACATAAAGTCATTTACAGAATAGCTGTCAGAATTCTATTGGCATGCCAACCTATCCAAACTAATCAACTAGGCAAATTAGGACATAGTACAAGATTAAATATTTATTTTTAGGATTTACTGGTCATTAAACAATTCACTGGTCAATGAAAATGTTGACCTTTTCATACATCATGCATAAGTTGATTCTAGTATCAACATGTCACAATTCGTAATTCAATATGCTGTCAATATAGTGCAATTTACCATTTTTACAAGTTGGCATTCATTGCCAAATTGCTTCAAGCATCATTGTATGTAAATGTCAAATTCTCAATTTTTGTGTGCTAGATTGGTCTAGCTTAAAGTCCTATTTCTCTTGGTTTTTAGCTTCTAGTCAAAGAAGCAAAACTGTAGCTCTACGTCTTATTGCACTCTGGATAAAATTTCAGGTCATTCTGAGTTGTATAGACCAAGATATGGTCAATTTACTAAAGTTGGACAGATTGCACCTTTAGTGCAAAATTTGATCAATTTTAGGTCACTTTTAGTTCTGGTAGTTTTTGTACCCGAACTTGTGCAAGCTATTTGACTTGATTCTTGTCATTTCTGGGCTTTGGTGTCTTCATAAGAATTGAAGCTCTATGTCTTATTGCACTCTAGGCACAATTTCAGGTCATTCTGAGTTGTATAGACCAAGATATGGTCAATTTACTAAAGCTGGACAGATTGCACCTTTAGTGCAAAATTTGATCAATTTTAGGTCACTTTTAGTTCTGACAGTTTTGGTACCCGAACTTGTGCATGCTATTTGACTTGGTTCTGGTCATTTTTGGGCTTTAGTGTCTTCATAAGAATTGTAGCTCTATGTCTTATTGCACTCTGGACAAAATTTCAGGTCATTCTGAGTTGTATAGACCAAGATATGGTCAATTTACTAAAGCTGGACATATTGCACCTTTAGTGCAAAATTTGGTCAATTTTAGATCACTTTTAGTTCTGGTAGTTTTGGTACCTGAACTTGTGCAAGCTATTTGACTTGGTTCTGGTCATTTCTGGGCTTTAGTGTCTTCATAAGAATTGTAGCTCTATGTCTTATTGAACTCAGGGCAAAATTTCAGGTCATTCTGAGTTGTATAGACCAAGATATGGTCAATTTACTAAAGCTGGACAGATTGCACCTTTAGTGCAAAATTTGGTCAATTTTAGGTCACTTTTAGTTCTGGCAGTTTTGGTACCCGAACTTGTGCAAGCTATTTGACTTGGTTCTGGTTATTTCTGGGCTTTGGTGTCTTCATAAGAATTGTAGCTCTATGTCTTATTGCACTCTGGGCAAAATTTCAGGTCATTCTGAGTTGTATAGGCCAAGATATGATCAATTTACTAAAGCTGGACAGATTGCACCTTTAGTGCAAAATTTGGTCAATTTTAGGTCACTTTTAGTTCTTGCAGTTTTGGTACCTGAACTTGTGCAAGCTATTTGACTTGGTTCTAGCCATTTCTGGGCTTTGGTGTCTTCATAAGAATTGTAGCTCTATGTCTAAACTAGACATGGTAAAAGTTTTAGGTCAATTGGACCTGTTTTGAGTGAGTTATGGTCATCCTAATGATTACTGATCATATGGTCAAAAATCTGGGCCTGCAAGGTTGCCATTCCGGATTTGGACATTTTTAAGGTCAGTTTCTAGGCAGAAGTTTGATAACATTTCTACATGAAAGTTGGCCTATTTGGTGTCTAGTTTCATCCCCCATTGGCCTCATACCAATTGGGTTCACAGTTTTGCACTTATGACTTAATTTAGGTGCTGCCAACATATACAACCTGCATTTGAACATTACACTTCCAATTTTGACAATCCTCCTCCTCCCAATACTTTAACATTTAATCATGGCACTTCTATATATATTGTACACAATTCCAGCAAGCATTTTGGGCAGAACACTCAAGTGCTCAATGCACACAATACACCATTCAAGTACAGCATTCACTTCCACCAAAATTTAACATACCTCAATATCAATATTACACATACACTTCCATATACTCATACCTCAATATCAACTACACATGCTGCCCACAATTTAACAATATCATGTTTTATTAATAAACTTCATATTCACACACACAAATTCATGATATTATAGGCTGCCAAACATGGCAGTTTGCCAAAGCATCAAGGTCCCATTTCAAACCCTTAATTCAAGCACTAACATGCACATACTTGAACATTAACCTTCTACAACTTCCATTTGAGTTAATTGACCTTAATTCCCATCCATTAAATATAAGAATAAGTTCCTAACCATGCATTTTCATGGTTGCCAAAACTAAGGTTCACCAATACTCAATCATTTCCTCAATTTTTCTTAGCAATTCAACTTACCCAAAGCTCAACACAAGGATTAGTGAAGGAAATTGGGAAGATTAACCACTAACCTTTATTTGGAGCTTGCTAAACCTCACCAAAACTTCTTCTTTTTACTTCCTACATGCTGCCCATGATGTGTAGATCAACTTTAGTGAAGGAAGTTTGAGGAATCATGGCTTGAAGATGGGTGGATGAAGCTCTTGCATGCGGCCGGCCATGGAGGATTTAGGGGGAAGAAAACCAATTCAGCTTGAAGAAAAAAAAAGGTTGAAGATGACTTTTTAAGTGGTGAAATCTGTCCTTAATGGCCCTTTTTATATCCCATTAAATCCTACTTAGTGCTCCACTAATTAACTTTAAACATTATAGTAATTAACTTTAATTAATTCTAATTACACCCCTTTAATTTTCCTTAATTATTCTATATATATGACTTCTAATTTTCCATGGCATTTTCAAATTTTAATACTATTTATTTTTCATGGAAATTTAAGTCAAAAGTCAACTCTAAGTGTGTAACGCCCTCACCATAGGTAGTCCGTACAATTTACTGTTCCGACGACTCATATCTGTTCGGATAGTCAAAATGTCTGGAACTACACCTAAACTATAGTGAGGAGGCATAAATTAATGAAATAAATATTAAAAAAAAATATAGGAAAAATTTTGAGAAATAAAATAAAATTTAAAGAATTTATTAATTGGTATAAAAAAAATAAAATAAAAATAAACTGATGAGCACCATGAAAGGCATTTTGGTCATTTCACCCCTAGAGGTGAATTTTGACTTAAATGTCAAATTAAAATTTGGAAATAGAATAATTAACATAAATTAATATTATGAATTTGAATTTGAAAAATGAGAAGAGAAAGAAGAAGAAAAGAAAAGAAAAGGAAAGAAAAGAAAAGGAAAGAAAAGAAAAGAAAGGAAATAGATTTATGAAATTAAAAAAAAAAAAAATAAAGTACACATAAATGTATATAAATAGGCACAAGAAGACAAAACCCCACCAACCATTCTTCTTCCTCTTCTCTCTTTCTCCTTGCCGTTCCCTTGCTCTCTCCCTCCCCACCATTGTTATCAAGCTTAAAGCTTGATTTCCCAAGCTTTCACTCACCAAAACCCATAGACCCCTTCACAAAAAATTTAGCCCACACCATAAGGAAGCTTTAGATACCCATAAGAAGAAGAAAGATTAAAGTTTGAAGTGGGTCACAAGAGGTTAGTGCACTAATCCCTCTTCTTCTCTTTATTAAACATGAAAAGCATGTTTAGCTAAGCATAAATACCATTAAAACAAAAAGAAAATCTAGAGGAAAGAACCCTTGAATTTTTGGCAGCCATGGAACTTGAAATTTACTGCTTTTAAGTGATGAAAAATGGTTCTATGAGAATGTGTAATTAGTTGAAATGTTTGGGTGTTTGATTGTGTAGTGTTTGTGTAAATTTGAAACTTTGAAAACTAGGGTTTGTGTAAATGTTGAGGACTTTGTGTAAAATGTTGAAATTGATCTATTGGGATGAGATTGTTGCTTATAGAAGTGTATTGCATGCAAATTGAAGTAAGAAAGTTGGAGGAGATTGAGTTTTGGAAGTGTCAATTTTCTGCAGGTTGTGTTTGTTGAGGGCAGTGTATATTTTAGGCCATAAATAAAATTGTGTGACCCCAATTGGTATGAGGCCAATTGGAGGTGAAACTAGACCCAAAATAGCCCATTTTCCGTGAAGAAACCATGCCCAAATTCTGTCCAAAACTTGACCTAAATACTGCCCAAATTCGGATTTCCCTGCAACCCAACCCAGAAAATGACCAAATGAACAGTACGTGTTCATTTGGTCATAACTCTCTCTATACTGGTCCAAATGACCTAAAATTTTAACCATGGAAAGTTTAGACATAGAGCTACACTTTTCATGAGGACCACTTAACCCAGTTTTGCCTTTAACCAATTCAAATTGTTAGCACAAATTGGGTCACTGAAACTGCCAACCCAGAAAATGACCAAATGAACAGTACGTGTTCATTTGGTCATAACTCTCTCTATACTGGTCCAAATGACCTAAAATTTTTACCATGGAAAGTTTAGACATAGGGATACACTTTTCATGAAGACCACTTAACCCAGTTTTGCCTTTAACCAATTCAAATTGTTAGCACAAGTTGGGTCACTGAAACTGCCAACCCAGAAAATGACCAAATGAACAGTACGTGTTCATTTGGTCATAACTCTCTCTATACTGGTCCAAATGACCTAAAATTTTAACCATGGAAAGTTTAGACATAGGGCTACACTTTTCATGAAGACCACTTAACCCATTTTTGCCTTTAACTAATTCAAATTGTTAGCACAAGTTGGGTCACTGAAACTGCCAACCCAAAAAATGTCCCAAAATACTATTCCTTTGATATTTTGACCATAACTTGAGTTCTATAACCCCAAACTCAATGATTCAAAAACTGAAATTCAAGTTTAAACATAGAGGAGCAATTGTTATGAAGGAATTGTGACTAAATAGACATCCCAACCTAGTCAAATTCCTAGATAAGGATAACACATCAACATGAACCTAAAGAAAGGTTCATGGGAAAAATGCTATATAGGATAATTAAAATACTCATAAGGAAAAATTTAATATTAAAAATGATATGAATATGTAAATTGGGAATAATGTCCCATTAATATGAAATTAATGGTACCAATGAACAGTACCAGAAAATAGTAACAGTGAATAGTGCTAAAATAATTAAAAATGTTTAATTGCCCATAGTATACCTAGACTTATTTATTTAGTTGGATAAATTGGTATACCAATTAGGGACTACAGATAGCAGTACTGCCTACCGAAAAAATCATGAACTGACAATATATGTCTGGTATGATTGTTCTACAGGCTATATGCCTACTTTATTTCTGGCTTTACAAGCCTGACAGCGGGCCTCGTGCCCGATACCGGCCTCGTGCACCGATGTGACGATATCTTTGGATAGACATATGGCTGTCTAACCAGTATACACCCGTACATCCAGCTTTTATAATTTGTTATAGGTTTTCTTGGGCATGAAAAAAAATAATAATAATAATAATTAAGACTTAAAATACAATAAGTAATCATAAAAGATCCCAATAATGTTAATTATTTCCAAAGAGCAATAAAAATGTAAAATACCCAGAAATTATGAGTTGCATATATTATTTCAAATTATTAAATTATTGTTATTATAAATTATGCACCACTAAGCGTTATGCTTAGCGCGTTGGTTTTCCATCGCATAGGTACTGGAGATCAGCCGCAGCAGCCACAACAAAGAAGACTAAGAGTACACCGTGAGCTTTGATCAGATCTGCCATTGTCCAGAGTCACCTCACCGGTCTATTGTATTTTGGTAGGGCCCATGTATAGACTAGTATTTTGGTTCATTATGTTTAGTCATGATGTAATTACTAGTTTATGATGTATTTCATTTTGGACTTGTAATTAAACTTTGAGATTGAAATGAAAACTTGTAATTTATTATCTATGAATTTCTATATGAATGCAATAGATAATACTTCATTTTGAGATCTCATAAATAATTGTAAATGATATGATACATGAGAATATGATATGGAAATGTGTAAAATGAATATGAACATGTTAACAGGTGATTAGTGGAATCCGCCAGATGCTAATAAAATAAGGGAGGCTCTGTCCGGGTCTCCACAGAAATAAGATATATAAAAAAAAAAAAAAAATTTCTACTCATAGAATACATGTTTTAAATGACATCAAAAGTTTACAATAGATATGATAAAACAAGATAGGGTGCTCCGGCACCGAATGTGGCACTTCTTGCTCGGCTATACGGTAGACGGGTAAGGGGCATCACATTTAGTGGTATCAGAGCCGCTCCGCGTGCAACCTTGAACGATGGTGGGGCAAACCTCAGCGAGGATGCTGAGTCCCATAAGGGGGGTGGATTGTAACACCCTAGGCAAATCCCACATCGACAAAACACGGGAGAGATGCTAGGTTTATAAATTGGTGGTTCGTAACTCCTAGTGACGCGTTTTAAAACCGTGAGGGCTTCAGCCCAAAGCGGACAATATCACTAGTGGGCCGGGCCATTACATTTGTGGTATCAGAGCAGAGGTTTAGGCGGTCCTAGACCTAGATAGAAAGAAATAGTTGCATCACTTGCATGGGCCTTTAAATAGAGTCGAGGTGACACTAATGCAGATCTGTTCTTTGTCTGTTTTATAGGATCGATGGCATCTGATCCTTCAGAGCACGGACCTCCGAGACCGATAGAGGAGGAAGTAGAGAGTCACGCATCTGCTCCTAGTCGGAGGAGAAGTGGTAGTAGAGCAGAGTCATCTCGAGGTACTGTGAGTAGGGCACAGCATGCCTTCTATGAACAGATGACACAAATTGTTCACATTCACCGGAGCCATTCCCCAGCCACAGCCACCTCCACCTCCACAGCCACAGCCACAGCCACAGCCACAGCCACCTCCACCTCCACAGCCACAGCCACAGCCACCACCACCACCTGTACAGCCACCTCCACCCCCACAGCCACAACTATACACAGATCTCCACTAGAGAGACTGCGAAAGTATGGGGCAATTGATTTCAGAGGTAAGAGGGATGATGATCCAGCCGCAGCAGAGTATTGGCTGGAGAGGACAGAGAGGGTACTGCAGCAGTTGCACTGCACCCCAGAGCAGCAGTTGGAGTGTGCTCTGTCACTGCTACAGGAGGATGCCTATAGATGGTGGGTGACAGTATCTAGAGTGGTACAGCCTGCACAGATCACTTGGGATTTCTTTCTGGCTGAATTCAGAAAGAAATACATCAGTCATGTGTACTTGGAGGCCAGAAGGAGAGAATTCTCGGCAGCGAGGCAGAGGTGGCGATCTCGAATATGAGCGAGAATTCGTGAGACTTAGCGAATATGCATTGGAGTTGATGCCGACAGAGGTTGATAAATGCAGAAGATTTGAGGATGGACTGAATGACAACATCAGGTTAATAGTGACATCTCACCACTTCACAGATTTCTCTCTGTTGATAGCATCAGCCCTTGATGTGGAGAGAGTCAGAAATGAAGAGCAGTCCAGAAAGGATAGGCAACGTAAGAGGGGTTCTGGGTCTGGTCAGTCCGGTTCAGCAGACACGGGTAGTAAGAGACCCAAGGAGTCTCAGGGTCAGACTCAAGGTCGGGGCAAGAAATAGAAGTCTCGGTTTGCTCCAAGGAGAGGAGGAGGACAATCTGGTGCATCAGTGGGTAGTTCACCAGGTGCAGTTACATGGGGATCAGCCCCACCACCTGCTTGTGTACATTGTGGTAGACCCCACAGAGGAGAGTGCAGATTGTTGACAGGTGGATGTTTCAGATGTGGGTCTATGGATCACTTCCTGAAGGATTGTCCACAGAGGAACACTAGTGCTCCCACTGCTCCACCTCAGATGGAGAGTGCTTGGCACAGAGGGGTAGGAGACCTGCGAGGCCTGATACAGCTGGCACATCAAAGAGGCCTACTGCAGAGACAGTCCAGAGGCAGGAGATTAGGGTAGCACCTCGTGCTTATGCCATGAGAGCTCGAGATGAGCCAGAGCCAGCTGATGTCATTAGAGGTACATTTTCTTTTTATGACCTACTAGTATGTGCATTGATTGATCCGGGTTCCACACATTCATATGTGTGCATCACACCACCAGTTGATAGAGGGGTACAAGTAGAGGAGCTAGAGGAGGACATACAAGTCACAAACCCTTTAGGCCATAGTGTCATGGTGAAAAAGGTCTACAAGGGTTGTCCTCTGAAAACACAAGGGTATGAGTTTTTAGCTGACTTGATTGAGCTACCATTCCATGAGTTCGATGTGATATTAGGTATGGACTGGTTATCACGTCATCAGGCGATGGTAGATTGTCGGCTAAAGAGGATGTCACTACAGACAGTAGATGGGGATGTGATTACAGTTGTGGGTGAAGGAACGGGTTGTCTTTCCACCATCATATCAGCCACAACAGCCAGAAGATTGATAAGAAAGGGTTGTGAGGCTTTCTTAGCACATGTGGTTGATACCAGGAAGACTAGCCCAAGCATGCAGGAGATCCCTACTGTATGTGATTTTCCGGATGTGTTTCCGGAAGAGTTGCCGGGTTTGCCACCCAATAGAGAAGTGGAGTTTGCTATAGAGGTTATGCCGGGTACTGCACCAATGTCCATTGCTCCATATAGGATGGCACCTACTGAACTGAGAGAGTTGAAAGTTCAGTTACAGGAGCTACTAGACAAAGGCTTCACACGCCCTAGTGTGTCACCCTGGGGAGCACCAGTGCTATTTGTGAAGAAGAAGGACGGTACCCTTCGGCTATGTATAGACTACCGACAGCTGAATAAGGTGACTGTGGAAAACAAATACCCTTTACCTAGGGTAGATGACCTATTTGATCAGTTGAGGGGAGCTGGAGTATTCTCCAAGATAGATCTCAGATCAGGCTATCACCAGTTGAGAGTGAAGGAGACAGATGTTCCTAAAACTGCTTTCAGGACCCGGTATGGACACTATGAGTTCCTAGTGATGCCATTTGGGCTAACAAATGCACCAGCAGCTTTCATGGACCTAATGAACCGCATCTTTCATCCCTACTTGGATCGGTTTGTTGTGGTCTTTATAGATGATATCTTGGTGTATTCTAAGAATCGGGAAGAGCATGATGAACACCTGAGAGTAGTACTACAGACACTGCGAGAAAAGCAGTTGTATGCCAAGTTATCCAAGTGTGACTTCTGGTTGGATGAGATATCCTTTCTTGGACACATTGTGTCAGCAGATGGAATCAGGGTAAATCCAAGGAAGATTGAAGCAATAGTTGAATGGAAGCCTCCCAAAAATGTAACAGAAGTCAGAAGCTTTTTGGGGTTAGCTGGATACTACAGGAGATTTGTGAAGGGATTTTCCCTTATAGCAGCCCCACTGACTAAGTTACTGCATAAGAATGCAAAGTTTGACTGGAATGAAAAATGTCAAACCAGTTTTGAGAAGCTAAAGGCTATGCTTACAGAAGCTCCAGTGTTGACACAGCCAGAGTCAGAGAAAGACTATGTGATCTATAGTGATGCCTCTCACAATGGGCTTGGGTGTGTTCTAATGCAGGAAGGGAAAGTAGTTGCCTATGCTTCTAGACAGCTAAGGCCACATGAAAAGAACTACCCAACTCATGATCTGGAATTGGCGGCAATAATATTTGCATTGAAGATATGGAGGCATTACCTATATGGTGAGAAGTGTTACATCTACACTGATCACAAGAGTCTAAAGTACTTGCCAACTCAGAAGGAACTCAATCTGAGACAGAGGAGATGGATTGAATTCCTTAAAGACTATGAGTATGTGATCGACTACCATCCTGGGAAAGCAAATATAGTGGCTGACGCCCTAAGCAGGAAGTCCATGATGGCTTTGAGAGCATTGAATGCTCGACTGTCTTTAGCACAGGATGGGGTACTTTTGGCTGAGTTGTGTGTAAAGCCAAGTTTGTTACAGCAAATACAAGAGGCACAGTTAAGGGATGAAAAGTTGCTAACTGTTATGGGCAGAACTCAAGAGGGGAAGGAGACTGATTATGAGTTGAAAGGAGATGGGTGCCTGTACTATAAAGGCAGAATATGTGTACCAAGAGATGAGGAACTGAAGAAGAATATCTTAAAAGAGGCGCACAGTAGCTTCCATGCTATGCACCCAGGAAGTACCAAGATGTACCAAGACCTGAAAACACATTATTGGTGGCCTGGAATGAAGAAAGAGATTGGTGATTTTGTGACTAGATGTTTGACATGCCAGCAGGTTAAGGCTGAGCATCAGGTTCCATCAGGGTTGTTGCAACCTATATCCATACCAGAATGGAAATGGGACCGCATTACCATGGATTTTGTGACTGGGCTACCATTGACACAGAGGAAGCATGATACTATATGGGTGATTGTGGATAGATTGACCAAGTCAGCTCATTTCCTACCAGTTAGAACCAGCTACTCATTAGAGAGATTTGCAGAAATTTACATAGATGAGATAGTCCGGCTACATGGAGTGCCAACATCGATCATATCTGACCGAGACCTGAGATTTACTTCGAGGTTTTGGAAGAGGCTACAGGAGTCTTTAGGCACTCGACTACACTTCAGTATGGCTTTTCATCCACAGACGGATGGACAGTCAGAACGGGTGATTCAGGTAACCCTTAGAACCTAGTAAATTATTATAAATGTTAAAAGACTACTAAAAATGACATGAATCACATAATAGGTATTGGAGGATATGTTGAGAAGCTGCATCATTGATTTTGAAGGAAGTTGGGAGAAGTATCTTCCTTTGGTAGAGTTTGCTTACAACAACAGCTACCAAGCCAGTATAAAAATGGCTCCATATGAAGCGTTGTATGGGAGGAGATGTAGAACTCCCTTATGCTGGACAGAAATGGGTGAGGAGAAAATAGTGGGCCCAGATTTAGTGAGACAGACAGAGGAAAAAGTGAAACTCATCAGAGACAATTTGAAGGTCGCCTTGGACAGACAGAAGTCATATGCCGACCTGAGGAGAAAGGATATAGAGTATGAGGTTGGCGAGAAGGTGTTTCTAAAGGTATCACCTTGGAAAAAAGTGCTAAGATTTGGTAAAAAGGGTAAGTTGAGCCCTAGGTTTATTGGTCCATACGATGTCATTGAGCGTGTGGGTCCAGTAGCCTACAGGCTAGCTTTACCACCTGAGCTGGACAAGATCCACAGTGTATTCCATGTGTCAATGCTCAGGAGATACAGATCAGATCCTTCACATGTCATTTCAGTAGAGTAGATAATTGTGAAACCTGATTTGACATATGAAGAAGAACCATTTAGAATCTTGGCACGGGAAGTGAAAGAACTCAGAAGTAAAAGGATCCCACTAGTGAAAGTCTTGTGGAGACACCACAACACGGAAGAAGCGACATGGGAGAGCGAGGAGACGATGAGGTAGCAGTTCCCTCAGCTCTTCACATTAGGTAAATTTCGAGGATGAAATTTCTATTAGAGGGGAAGAATTGTAACGCCCTCACCATAGGTAGTCCGTACAATTTACTGTTCCGACGACTCATATCTGTTCGGACAGTCAAAATGTCTGGAACTACACCTAAACTATAGTGAGGAGGCATAAATTAATGAAATAAATATTAAAAAAAAATATAGGAAAAATTTTGAGAAATAAAATAAAATTTAAAGAATTTATTAATTGGTATAAAAAAAAATAAAATAAAAATAATCCGATGAGCACCATGAAAGGCATTTTGGTCATTTCACCCCTAGAGGTGAATTTTGACTTAAATGTCAAATTAAAATTTGGAAATAGAATAATTAACATAAATTAATTTTATGAATTTGAATTTGAAAAATGAGAAGAGAAAGAAGAAGAAAAGAAAAGAAAAGGAAAGAAAAGAAAAGGAAAGAAAAGAAAAGAAAGGAAATAGATTTATGAAATTAAAAAAAAAAAAAATAAAGTACACATAAATGTATATAAATAGACACGAGAAGACAAAACCCCACCAACCATTCTTCTTCCTCTTCTCTCTTTCTCCTTGCCGTTCCCTTGCTCTCTCCCTCCCCACCATTGTTATCAAGCTTAAAGCTTGATTTCCCAAGCTTTCACTCACCAAAACCCATAGACCCCTTCACAAAAAATTTAGCCCACACCATAAGGAAGCTTTAGATACCCATAAGAAGAAGAAAGATTAAAGTTTGAAGTGGGTCACAAGAGGTTAGTGCACTAATCCCTCTTCTTCTCTTTATTAAACATGAAAAGCATGTTTAGCTAAGCATAAATACCATTAAAACAAAAAGAAAATCTAGAGGAAAGAACCCTTGAATTTTTGGCAGCCATGGAACTTGAAATTTATTGCTTTTAAGTGATGAAAAATGGTTCTATGAGAATGTGTAATTAGTTGAAATGTTTGGGTGTTTGATTGTGTAGTGTTTGTGTAAATTTGAAACTTTGAAAACTAGGGTTTATGTAAATGTTGAGGACTTTGTGTAAAATGTTGAAATTGATCTATTGGGATGAGATTGTTGCTTATAGAAGTGTATTGCATGCAAATTGAAGTAAGGAAGTTGGAGGATATTGAGTTTTAGAAGTGTCAATTTTCTGCAGGTTGTGTTTGTTGAGGGCAGTGTACATTTTAGGCCATAAATAAAATTGTGTGACCCCAATTGGTATGAGGCCAATTGGAGGTGAAACTAGACCCAAAATAGCCCATTTTCCGTGAAGAAACCATGCCCAAATTCTGTCCAAAACTTGACCTAAATACTGCCCAAATTCGGATTTCCCTGCAACCCAACCCAGAAAATGACCAAATGAACAGTACATGTTCATTTGGTCATAACTTTCTCTATACTGGTCCAAATGACCTAAAATTTTAACCATGGAAAGTTTAGACATAGGGCTACACTTTTCATGAAGACCACTTAACCCAGTTTTGCCTTTAACCAATTCAAATTGTTAGCACAAATTGGGTCATTGAAACTGCCAACCTAGAAAATGACCAAATGAACAGTACGTGTTCATTTGGTCATAACTCTCTCTATACTGGTCCAAATGACCTAAAATTTTAACCATGGAAAGTTTAGACATAGGGATACACTTTTCATGAAGACCACTTAACCCAGTTTTGCCTTTAACCAATTCAAATTGTTAGCACAAGTTGGGTCACTGAAACTGCCAACCCAGAAAATGACCAAATGAACAGTACGTGTTCATTTGGTCATAACTCTCTCTATACTGGTCCAAATGACCTAAAATTTTAACCATGGAAAGTTTAGACATAGGGCTACACTTTTCATGAAGACCACTTAACCCAGTTTTTCCTTTAACTAATTCAAATTGTTAGCACAAGTTGGGTCACTGAAACTGCCAACCCAGAAAATGTCCCAAAATACTATTCCTTTGGTATTTTGACCATAACTTGAGTTCTATAACCCCAAACTCAGTGATTCAAAAACTGAAATTCAAGTTTAAACATAGAGGAGCAATTGTTATGAAGGAATTGTGACTAAATAGACATCCCAACCTAGTCAAATTCCTAGATAAGGATAACACATCAACATGAACCTAAAGAAAGGTTCATGGGAAAAATGCTATATAGGATAATTAAAATACTCATAAGGAAAAATTTAATATTAAAAATGATATGAATATGTAAATTGGGACTAATGTCCCATTAATATGAAATTAATGGTACCAATGAACAGTACCAGAAAATAGTAACAGTGAATAGTGCTAAAATAATTAAAAATGTTTAATTGCCCATAGTATACCTAGACTTATTTATTTAGTTGGATAAATTGGTATACCAATTAGGGACTACAGATAGCAGTACTGCCTACCGAGAAAATCATGAACTGACAATATATGTCTGGTATGATTGTTCTACGAGCTATATGCCTACTTTATTTACGGCTTTACAAGCCCGACAATGAGCCTCGTGCGGCACCGGTCTCGTGCACGACAGACGATATCTTTGGATAGACATATGGCTGTCTAACCAGTATACACCCGTACATCTAGCTTTTATAATTTGTTATAGGTTTTCTTGGGCACTGAAAAAAAAAATAATAATTAAGACTTAAAATACAATAAGTAATCATAAAAGATCCCAATAATGTTAATTATTTCCAAAGAGCAATAAAAATGTAAAATACCCAGAAATTATGAGTTGCATATATTATTTCAAATTATTAAATTATTGTTATTATAAATTATGCACCACTAAGCGTTATGCTTAGCGCGTTGGTTTTCCATCGCGTAGGTACTGGAGATCACCACGCGGCGAAGAAGACACGATGAGTACAGCGAGCTTTGATCAGATCTGCCATTGTCCAGAGTCACCTCACCGGTCTGTTGTATTTTGGTAGGGCCCATGTATAGACTAGTATTTTGGTTCATTATGTTTAGTCATGATGTAATTACTAGTTTATGATGTATTTCATTTTGGACTTGTAATTAAACTTTGAGATTGAAATGAAAACTTGTAATTTATTATCTATGAATTTCTATATGAATGCAATAGATAATACTTCATTTTGAGATCTCATAAATAATTGTAAATGATATGATACATGAGAATATGATATGGAAATGTGTAAAATGAATATGAACATGTTAACAGGTGATTAGTGGAATCCGCTAGATGCTAATAAAATAAGGGAGGCTCTGTCCGGGTCTCCACAGAAATAAGATATATAAAAAAAAAAAAAAAAATTTCTACTCATAGAATACATGTTTTAAATGACATCAAAAGTTTACAATAGATATGATAAAACAAGATAGGGTGCTCCGGCACCGAATGTGGCACTTCTTGCCCGGCTATACGGTAGACGGGTAAGGGGCGTCACAAAGTGTCAATTGCCAAAATGCCCCCTCTTCGTGTCAAATTCAGACTTTTTCGGTATCACCGATTTACTCCATGTACCGCCGATTTCTTTAATTTTCGTTTTTTGTTTATACTAACTTATTAATTTTTCTTTGATATTTCCAACGTTAATTATACTTCAGTAGACCTTTAATTATGTCCTGAAAATATTTCCCTGAGTTTCCCACGGTCCAGGACTAGTCAACGGTCCTTGCCGTAACTTCCCAGTGCGGTCACCCATCGCTACGGGTTTGGCTCGTTTAACTTAGTCACATTTTATCTCTTTTATTTTTTCTTAATTTTTTTTATCACATATTTCATTATTTTATACTTCCTCACTGTCATTACAGTGTAGTTCCAGTCATTCTGACTTTTCGGGGTAGATATTAGTTGTCGAAATAGTAGAACGTACGGACTACGAAAATGAGGATGTTACAAAAATTGTCCTGATATAGTGTAGGCCCAAAAAATTGAGCTTGGTTTCGGATCAACCAAATCCAATTCTGATCTCATTTTGGATCCAAACTAAGGTGGCAAGGTTGGCTAAGAGGCGATCTTTGAAAAGAAGGCCATCTTTATAAAGCTTGGATTGAGATACATTAATGAGGAGACCAAGATCCTTTAAGATTGGAATAACTGGAGATCACTCAAAAGATCATGGTTGAGATAAATCACATTAATCAATGTGCATGCCATTATACGCAAATAAGGAAAAGATAAAGATCCCGCTAAGATTTTGGTTGACTACCATTCATTCTTATATAAATAGGTTCAAAACAAGGTATAGGGGGTATGTTCTTAAACTATTTGGAAAACTTTTTATATTCCATTATCTTTTGAAAGATTCCATCACTGACTTGAGCATCAGAGTGGCTATTGAATGGCCACTAGACCTCACCTTTCTTTTTGGTTTCAAGTCATCAAGGTTCTAAGCATAGAATACATATGGAAGATCTAAAAATCCATGGCAACATCAGGTCCAATGGTCTATTCCATTGGGCATTTGTTTTTGAAGATAAACAAAGTTGATATTTATTGTATTAGAATATGTTGTTTAGTTGAAGTCAATTATATTCAAAGTAATCAGGACTAAGAAGTTGATTATAAACTAGCAATTTAAGGTGTTATTAAAAACTTAAGGATTATTTATCTCATGTTGGTTGTTTCTTTTTAGCGTAATTTTTATAGTCAGCCCTTGAACTTTACTTTGTGTTTTAGTTATGTCTCTTAACTTCAATTTGTTATTGAAAAATCCCTAAACTTTAATTTTGTTTCATAAAAAATCTCTCTAACCTACAATAGTAGGGTTCTAGACTAAAAAAATTCCTCTACATTGTAGTGTGACATCTAAAATGCATCTTTAACACTTTTTGATAAAGGGTAATCCTCCTCTTTTTTGGGATGCAGATTGTTATAATGATATTGATATTTTGTGATAGGTCTAGATGACGGTTAAAACATGTTTTCCAATTGTGAGAGGAAAAGAGGTAAAAAGATAATTTCATTATTTTTTTTAATCTAGAAACCTACAATAGTAGGTTGGAAGCATTTTTGTGAAATTAAAATTAAAGTTTAGGGATTTTTTAGTAACAATTGAAGTTAAGGAATAGAAGTGAAACATGTGGCAAAGTTTAGGGATCAACTATAAAAGTTATCCTTCTTTTTGTCTAACTATTTTCCATGTACCCTAGGAGCAAAGGAGTGAACTAAAGAAATTTAAAGTGTTTTGTATGTAAATATTTAATCTGGGTAGATATCAAGGTGCTAGAGTTGTAATGTTTTTATAACACTTTATGATGTAAAGGGAAACTAAAACAATGTGCAAAACTAAAGTCTAGATAAATATTTTGGCATATAAATTTTGGTTAAAAGTGGTGGACCCATGTTATGTATATTTTGGCATATTTCTTTGTAAAGTTTACTTATTAAAATACTATGAGTGCGAGTTAATAGTTGATGAAGGTAGTTTACAACTACAACAAGATATGAGAAACTTTTTTATTAATTTTTATGAACAATGTTCGCAGGTCCTTATTTCAAATATCCAAGATTTCAAGGGAAACTTGCCACACTTTAAATAAATTTTGGCTTAGTATATTAATGAGGTCTTTACCCCATTATTGTTAAGCCTTGAGCATAAGTATGTATTTACTAAGTAGACTAAGTTAATATCAAGAATGTTATCAATTTAATTACTATGTTATAATAGGAAATATTGGGCTACATTATTACAAGCAATTTGTGTTCACTTTGGGCATAAAGTAGGTTGAAAGGAAAAATTTTAAAATACAATTGTTGTATGTACAATGGTTTTATTATGACCATTGATCCATGTGGGTCCCATCATAATCAAAGATCAGAGTGTATCCATTATACATACAACGATTGCACTAAATAAATTCTTAGTTAAAAGTCATGGATTGTATCTTTATATGCTAATTGCTATGGGTTGAAGTAAAAGGGAAATCTTTCAAAAACTGAGGGATAGAATTTGGTCTCATTTTCAAGGATGGAAGGAGAAGTTGCTTTTAGGGGTAGCAAGGGAGGTGATTATTAAAACAGTGGCTAAAGCCATCTCTACTTTTGTGATGCAATATTTTAGGCTTCTATCTTCTTTCTCTTTTATGAGATTCAGTGTATAATTAATTTATTTTGGTGGAGTTAAAAACATGGGGTAAGGAAGCTTCATCTATGTATTTGGAAGCAATTATGTAAACTTAAAAAAGTTGAGGTGGGGGGTGGGGGGGGGGGGGGGTGTGAGACTGAGGAGATTATGGGATTTCTAGACTTTGAAAGTTTTATTAGTCCTCTATTAGCTAAGTAGGGGTGGCGTCTTTTAATGACTCCTATATAGGAGTCATGTGGAGTGAGGCGAAAGATCATCTATTGGGATTGCATAAAGTGCACTGGGTAATGCCTAGAAAAGATGATGGATCAGCGCCACATCAGCACAATTAACAGCGTTAGCTACTGAATCCTCAAAGTGCTAATGGCGTAATAGTTTAATTCTTGATTTGTCATGAAACTTTCTTTAATCTTTAAATTGAAAAAGCACAAAAGTATAGAATAATAAATTGTACTTTCTCCTAATTTAAATTTGCTCATTCAAATAATTGGTAACTTATTTCATTCACATAAAATTAAAAATGATATAAATATGAATAACTCATAAAATTGAAAGAGTAATTGAAAATAGACATAACTATATATGTATAATCCAGTCTAAAACTGATCAGTTTGAGTTGACACCAATACATTGAAATTTTGACAAGATGGATTCTAAAATTAAATGAATAAAATAAATGATTATAAAAATAATATTTTAATTTAAAATGACACAATTCATAACTTAATCTAATATATATATATATATATATATATATATATATATATATATATATATATATATATATATATATGAAAAATAAGGAATAAAAAATATTTAACCAAAATTTGACATTTGAATTCACTATTAATTGAGACTTGGTATAATTGAAAAATAATAATTTTACTTAAAAATTTCACTTTAATTTATTTTTTTAAATTATAAATTTAATTATTAGTATTAGATAATGTTTAAATAAACACTTTCATCTTAAAATATTTAATAATTTAAATTTGAAATATAAGATAAAATCAAATAGAATATATTTAACATAAATATAATTTTAGTTTATTTCAAATACACACACACACACATACATACATACATACATACATATATATATATATATATATATATATATATATATATATATATATATATATATATAATTTAAGAATTGTATGTTTTCAAAAAGAAATTAGTTGTTTATTTTTTATTATGTACAAATATTCATAAAACATTTGTAATACAATATCAAATAAATATTATATATAGAAAAAGATTTCAACACAAATATTTCACAAAAAATAAAATATGAGTGCTTCATAATTTTTAATACTTAAACATGCAAACATCACATGTGAATTTCTAAATTTTAGTTTTCTTTTTTTGAAAATAAGTTATGTTGTCTACAATTGATATTAATGAATAAAAATATAAATGTATAATAAAATAATTAATAATATTTAATATATATATATATATATATTAACTTATATTTTTCTAATTATAAATTTAATTATTGATATTATAATACATAACTTAATAATTTTACCTTAATTGAAATTGAAATTTCATTAATTTATTTAGAATTATTAAATCAATTTTTATCATGCCTGTTATATTATAATTATGAACTGGAATTTCGATATATTAAGAGCCCTTTTAAAATATTAAATTTATGTGATATTTTTAACTTTGTTTCTGGAAAAACTATTAAAAATAATTTATCAAATATGTTAGTAAATTATATATTTTTATTTTAGAGATATTCAATCTTTAATCATATTTTTGACTTAAAGCATTCACATTATTCCATTCTTTGAAGTAAGTTAAAATTTTTTTACTAATTATCTTTTGAGCCAAGAATTATAAAATTTTATTTTAAGAAATATTATTTACAAAATTTCTCTTATCTTTATTTTAATTCGAGGTCGATTATTTTTTTTATCAAATATTACTAAATCAATATATATTAGTATATAAATTAATATAATAGCTAAAATTTTTGGTAAACAAATTATTTAATTGATTTAAATTCACTTAATTTAAGTTAAATAAAAGTTAAAAATAAAAAAATAATATAAATTTACATTAAATTTTAAATAAGTATATGACTTTCAAAAAAAAAATAAAATTTTAGTTCTTCAATAGTTATTAATTATTTTTCTCTAAATATTTTTTCATAAGAAAGTAACAATATAGTATTTTTACAATATAGTTGCACTTGAAAAAACCATATATTATTAAAAAAGAATTTATTTATAATAATAAATGTAATATTAAGTATGTTGAAATGCTAATATTCAATAAATAATAATGATAATAATAATAATTTTATTATTATTATTATTATTATTATTATAAAGATTTCATAATTTATTTTATTTTATATTATTACTTTGGTCATTGTTAGTTACCCTTAAATTTTGACAATTCAAAATGGAGATACTAAGTTAGTTGGCAAAATATACATGAAAATGACACATAATAATATTTTAAGTTCGTAATTGAGTCAAGTAATTTAATTTCATTAATTAAATTTTCTCCCCAGAATGCGTTTTTCAACTTTAATATATGTATTGATTATTTAAGTTCTCACACGCATAATGATTTTTATGTAACAAATTTTATTTTGTCCTTCTCAAGAGTAGACTTCCAAACTTTCGAGGAAATTGTCTCGTCAAGTCTTTATCACAATTGTTTTTATAGTTATATAATAGCCGCTCTCAAGGACTTTGAAGTTAATACGTTATTATTGTTTCAACATATTTGTTATTATATTTACTTTTATAAATAAATCACATGCATAATAATTCCAAATAATAATTTTTAACAATTGTTATAATTAACATACAATTGGATTTAAATGGATTTGAATTTAAAAATGTAATTAATTAAATATAAAATATTTATTATATTTTAAATAAACAAAGTTTAACTATTTATTAGAATTATCAAAATTTTAAGATATAAATATATTTTTTACATAAATTATTAATTAAAATAAATAAAACTAAACGTGTTTAGTAATATTTGAACAATATTAATCAAGTATTAGATGAATTCAGATAATTTAAATTAAATTTTAATAGGATTTGAGATGAATTCAATATTAAAAATATTAATTGAGTAGGATGATTTTTGCGAGTTTTTCATCCATTGCTATCATTAATAATAATAAAAAAAAGTTTAAATCCATGGATTTGAAGAGTAATATAAAATAATAATAAAGAAAAATAGTTTGTAGGATTTTATTTGAACCCATCGTATGTTTTCTCATTTTCATCTTCACAAATAATTTTAAAATTCCTCACTTAAAATTCATGGATTTTTTTTTTCACATGGAAGAATAGTTTTAATTCATGAAAATATAATAGAGATCAGTTATTCACAATATGATTTTATAATACACAAATAAATTTGATATAGCTTGAAAGGAGATAATTTATATAGCATGCTTTTTAATGGTTATATTTAGAGGTAGAAAATAGGTCCCTCAATCACATTCAAATTTTGAATTGTGAGTCATTTTAAGCTCACTCATTTTAGGGTTTATTTTTTTTTTAATATATTTGGATTCGATTGGATCATTAATTTGCGGGCTGATTCGGATCTCATTAAATTGTTATATAAAAATTAGGAACATGCGATTTTGGTTCTATTTGGAGTCTACTTAAGAATTGGAATCGAACCAAAATTTTGATATGATTCCAATTCGGTTTTTCATTGTTTTGATTCTAGTTCGATACGATTCTCAATTCTTTAGTTGCGGTTTGATTATTGATTCTTAAAACAATTTTATGTAATTATTTTATTAAAAATGTCATATTCGAATTAGTATTTAAGTTTTGAATTGAATTATTAACATAACATATCATATAATATATCTTTTATTCCTAGATATATAATCCTTAACTATAAAGAACATATATAATTTAGAATTAAATATATTATATAATATAATAATACAAGCATATCATATAATATACTTTTTAATTATTTATTAATTATGTAATATTTAACTATAAGATTTTATTATAATTATCAATTAACATATATATAGTATAGTAATACATTTATAATTAAGAATTATTAGTAATTCAATGTATTTATAACTAAAATTATTAAAAAAAATAGAGAAATAAAATAAAATATTAAGTTTTATTTAGTTCATAATTAAATATACATATAAATATATATAATTATATTAAAAGTATACAATACATCTAAAAAAATATGAAAAAATATATGTATAAATTCGATTCTAGATTCGATACGATTTCGGTTCGGTTTTGGTATGGTTTAAGTTTGATTTTTAGTGAAAAATTAAAATCAAACTAAAGTATTAAAATAACTTCGATTTGATATGATTCTTATTAGTCCGATATGATTATTCGATTTGGTATGGGCCCCAAGAACTATGCCTTGTCGTAATAAAAATAATTTCAAGTCAAATATTAGTCAATTTGTAAATTATGAATTATTTTGAACCGAAATGTAATTTTTTTTTTAAATTTATTCATTTAATTTTCTAATTAAAATGATTGGATTAACCCAAATAAATAAGCTTTAAGTTGGATCTTAAAGGCCATCGAGTTAAGCTTAATTGAACTTTCAATTTTGTACGTCATTTAAGTTCAAAGTAATTTCTTTATATTTCTCTGTTTCTGTGTGGTTTTGTTGGGTTCTGTGCTACTATTAATAAATGAAAATATAATAGTATTCACCTTATTAAATTAAATGTGAATGTATATAAAATATAATAGATAAAAAAATGTGAATAACTGCGGATATTGTATATGTGAAAAGTCACCAAAATGTGAAGTTAATTCAAGTAAGAGATATTATTTGTTAATATCTTATTATTTTGAAAGAAATGCATTTGAGTATTTGGAATTGCCAAGCATGTGTTGAAGAGGTTGGGATATATCTTAATTAATTGATGGCATGTCTATGTAAAAAGAAGATAAATGGTCTTTTTTTTTTAGAACAAGGCTTGGCCGGCTAAGTGTCATGATTTATTAATCTGTTGGGTGAAATGTTAAAAATCCTAATGGGTCTAATTTTTCCATTTTGAGTTATTCAAGTGCAGTTTGATATCAACTCAGTAGAGGGATAACGGAAATAAAATCTTGTGATCCAAATAGTGGGCCGACCTGGATATTGTGACAATGGCACTAATTAAATAATATATATTACACTATAAAAATATAATTATTTTTGCAATCGATTTTTATAATTAACTATAAATTATTGATATTAACAATTGATTTGTGATTTTGAATTTTTTTAGTAAAATAATTAATTTTTAAAAGTTTATCAATTAATTCAAGAATTAGTTGCTAGATTGGTTGCTATTAGCAATGGATTTATAATTAGTTGCTAAGTCAGTTACTATTAACAATAGATTTATAATTGGTTGCTAAATTATTTGCTAATCAATAATAGAAAAACCTTGAATATAATTAGTTGCTATTAGTTATGAATTTAAAAATCGATTGCTAAATTAAAGAGTTATTTTAATTGGCTACAAAATTTAGTAACCGCTTTGCAATCGTTGTAAAAATTAATTGTTATTAGCAATTGATTTAAGTTGATTGTAAAGATGGATCGCGAAATTTAGAGTGTTTTTTTAAAGGCTCCAAATTTGTAACTAATTTTTTGTCGGTTGTTATTAGTAATCATTTTTGCAATCAACTTAAATTAGTAGCTAATAACAACCGATAATCAGTTGCTAAATTTTTCTTCCAAAAATTTCTACTCAATTTTTTTTTATTTACAACCAATTTATGAATCGATGACTAACAGTAACCAATTTTTGTAATAAAATAAAATCGATTGCTCATAGCAACTGATTTTGCAAGTAGAGAATTGGTTGTAAAATTTCCCCCCAAAAATTTATGCCCAATTGTTTGTCTTTTTTTTTTTTTTAATAACCGATTTGCGAAGCTATTGCTAATAGCAACCAATTGCGAAGCGGTTGTTAACAATAATCGATTTTTACAACCGATTACAAAATTTTTCCCTAAAAATCCCCACCCAATTTTTAAAATAAATTAGCAGCTGACAATCAGTTATTAATTCACTTATGTAAATTATTACTCATTTTTTTTCATAATTACTCTTTTTTTTTCTCTTTTTCTTTTGTTTTCTCTTATTTTCTTCATCATCTTTTTTCTCTCTCATTTATTTTAATTATCATTTCATTTATAATCTATTTTCTTCATCATCATCTTTTTCTTTCTCGTTTATTTCTTTTTTCTTTCTCATTTATTTCTTTTTCTTTCATCATCTTTTTCTTTCTCATTTTTCTTCCTCATCAACTTTTTCTTTCTCATTTATTTTCTTCATCATTATCTTTTTCTTTCTCATTTATCTTCTTTTTCTTTCTCCTCTAATTTCTTCTTCATCTTCTTTTCCTTTCTTTCTTTTTATTTAATTTGTTTTTATTGTAATTTTTTTATATAATTTTTTTGTAAATTATTTGTGGTGTACTAATTTTTAGTACCAATTAATTTCTTTTTCTTATTTTTGTTATTATATATATATATATATATATATATATATATATATATATATATATATATATATATATATATATGTTAATTTTTTTTACTAATTTGTCTTGTAAATATATTTTTATATTTAATTTTTTTTATTATTTTGAATAAAAATTATTATTAGTAATTTATTTTTATAATATTTTTATATTAATTTTGTAGTACTAATTTTTCATTAATAAATTATTATTTTAGTGATTTTTAGAATAATTTATTTATGAGAATTTTTATTTATTATTTAGAAATTTAATTTTTAATTTTTTTTTTTTAAATTAGCAACCCACAATTAGTTGCTAACTCGGTTGCGAATAGCAACTCACTTGTAGAGCAATTGCAAAATTGCCAAACTAAAGGCACCCATCTTTTTGCAATTGATTATGTATCAGTTGCTATTAGCCGTCGATTTTGATAACTAAATTAGTTGCTAGTAGCAATCGATAGTTTTTAATAAAAATTTTAATTTTTTAAATTTGATTATTTTTGCAATCGATTTGATTTCTATTACTATTTGCAATCGATTTTTGATTGCTAATAATAGCAACCGATTTATTAGTCGATTGCTAATTGATTTAGCAAGCAGTCTTATTATAATCGACTGAATCGGTTGCTAAACCAATTAGCAACCAATTTTAATAGATTAACAACTAATTTGGTTGGTTGTTAATCCTTTTTTTTTGTAGTGTTATTTAGTATCAGCATGCTACTCTATGACTTGATCACATCGGTGAATAGCATTGTGGTTCTATCACATATGCTCCTGAATTATTATTACACTGTGACTTAATCACATCTATGAATAGCATTGTGATTCTATCACATTTGCTCTCAAATTATTACAACCCATTATACATGTAAAATTATCCTGATATAGTCTAGGCCCAAAAATCTGAGCTTGGTTTCGGATCAACTAAATCCAATTCTGATCTCATTTTGGATCCAAACTAAGGTGGCAAGGTTGGCTAAGAGGCAATCTCTGAAAGAAGGCCATCTCTACAAAGCTTGGATTGAGATACATTAATGAGGAGACCAAGATCCTTTGAGATTGGAATAACTGGAGATCACTCTGAAGATCATGGTTGAGATCAAGCACATTAATCAATGTGCATGCCATTATATGCAAATAAGGAAAAGGCAAAGATCCAGCTAAGATTTCGGTTGACTACCATTCATTCCTATATAAATAGGTTTAAAACAAGGTATAGGGGGTATGTTCTTAAACTATCTGAAAAACTTTTTATATTCCATTATCTTTGAAAGATTCCATCACTGACTTGAGCATCAGAGTGGCTATTGAATGGCCATTAGACCTCACCTTTCTTTTTGGTTTTAGGTCATCAAGGTTCTAAGCATAGAATACATATGGAAGATCTAAAAATCCATGGCAACATCAGGTCCAATGGTCTATTCCATTGGGCATTTGTTTTTGAAGATAAACAAAGTTGATATTTATTGTATTGGAATATGTTGTTTAGTTGAAGTCAATTATAGTCAAACTAATCAAGACTAAGAAGTTGGTTATAAACTAGCAATTTAAGGTGTTATTAAAAACTTAAGGATTATTTATCTCATGTTGGTTGTTTCTTTTTAGCGTAATTTTTATGGTCAGGCCTTGAACTTTACTCAGTGTTTTAGTTATGTCTCTTAACTTTAATTTGTTATTGAAAAATCCCTAAACTTTTATTTTGTTTCACAAAAAATCTCTCTAACCCATAATAGTATGGTTCTAGACTAAAAAACTTCCTCTACACTGTAGTGTGATGCCTACAAATGCATCTTTAACACTTTTTGATAAAGGGTAATCCTCCTCTTTTCTTGGAAGCAGATTGTTATAATGATATTAATATTTTGTGATAGGTCTAGATGATGGTTAAAACATGTTTTTCGATTGTGAGAGGAAAAGAGATAAAAAGATAATTTCATTATTTTTTTTAATATGGAAACCTATTATAGTAGGTTGGAAGCATTTTTGTGAAATTAAAATTAAAGTTTAGGGATTTTTTTGTAACAAATTGAAGTTAAGGATTAGAACTGAAACATGTGGCAAAGTTCAGCGATCAACTATAAAAGTTATCATTCTTTTTGTCTAACTATTTTCCATGTACCCTAGGAGCGAAGGAGTGAACTAAAGAAATTTAAAGTGTTTTGTATGTAAATATTTAATCTAGGTAGATATCAAGTAGCTAGAGTTGTAATGGTTTTATAACACTTTATGATGTAAAGGGAAACTAAAACAATGTGCAAAACTAAAGTCTAGATAAATATTTTGGTATATAAATTTTGGTTAAAAGTGGTGGACCCATGTTATGTATATTTTGGCATATTACTTTGTGAAGTTTACTTATTAAAATACTATGAGTGTGAGTTAATAGTTGATGAAGGTAGTTTACAACTACAACAAGATATGAGAAATTTTTTTATTAATTTATATGAACAATGTTCACAGGTCCTTATTTCAAATATCCAAGATTTCAAGGGAAACTTGCCACACTTTAAATAAAATTTGGCTTAGTATATTAATGAGGTCTTTACCCCATTATTGTAAAGTCTTGAGCATAAGTATGTATTTACTAAGTAGACTAAGTTAATATCAAGAATGTTATCAATTTAATTAGTATGTTATAATAGGAAAGATTGGGCTACATTGTTACAAGCAATTTGTGTTCACTTTGGGCATAAAGTAGGTTGAAAGGAAAAATTTTAAAATACAATTGTTGTATGTACAATGGTTTTATTATGACCATTGATCCATTGTAACACCCCTATTTGCATAGCTTGGTATATTTCACTATTCCGGTGACCGGTGTCGGCCCGGACAATTAAGGAGATTAGAACCATACTTAAGACAATTAGATAAGCCCTGAACACAAATAATTAGTAATTGTCAATTAGTTAAGTATAAATAAGAAAAACAGAACATAAGAAGTTAAATGAGTCGAGAGTCACAGCTATGGGTGACCTTCTCGGGAATGACTGCGAGGTCAATCTAAACTCAAATTTAGAATCGTAAAATGTGACGCCGCGGTCCTTAGGACCATTGCAAACACAGTGAAAAAGAGGAAATCACGAAAAAAAATTGTTAAGCAAGTCAAATAATTAGGTCAGGGAGCCGAAAGAAATATTGAATTATTTTCAAACCGGGTTGAACCGGCGAGGGGCAATTTAGTCAATTCACCCATAGAGCTGACTCCTGACCTAACTGTCTAATAAAATTAGAGAAAAGAAAATTTCGGGATCAAGCATTAAATTAAAGAAACAAGGATAAAAAAAAAAAAAGAAAAGAAAAAATGACTTTATTTACATCACCTTAGCTCACCATTATGATGTCATAAATTAAATTAAAATTTTCCCACAAAATTAGACCAAGTCAAAAGCAATTTTAAAGACTTAAAAATACATTAAAAAGAAAAAAAAAATCAGATCTCCTTCTCCAAAATTCGGCCACCCTTCTCTCCCTCACTTCACCATTGGAGAAAACTCCATTAAAGCTAGAAACCAAGCTTCTTCCAACCACCTAACCCCACTTTGTCCCCAAATTCTTCCATAAAAACTTATTAACCTCACTTGAGAAGAAGATTGATCACAAAAGAAAGAAAAAAAGAAGAAGGAAATTGAAGATTTAGAATCCAAGTTGAGGTTAGTGATTTAAGTTGCAAAATTTAGTTTATTAGTTGTGTTTATAGCTTAACTAACTTAGAAATAAACTTAAAATGAAATGAAAGTAATTGTTGGAGGACTAATCATGGATTTTGGTCAGCTAGGGTTTGCTATGGTAATGCATGAATTTGATTGGATTAAAAGTGTAGGCAAGCTTGTATGAATGTGGAGGTGATGTTGATATGCTTAGATTTGGTTAAATGTAACAACTAGTGTAGTTAGGGTTGGCACCTAGGGTTTAGAGGCAAAAATGTGAGAATTGGTCAAGTGGTATGTTTGACCTTGTTTGAGATGAAAAATGGTCATTTGTGACCAATTGAGATGTGTTGGAAGTGTTAGAAGTGAGTTTAAATTCGGATTGCTTAGGGTCACGCTGCAAGCAGTAGGACCAAGGTCCCTTTCAGGGATCAAAACTGAAAATTTACAAGTCCAATTGGTATGAGACCAATTGGGAATGAAAATAGACACAAAATGACACATTTTTCATTTAGGAATCATGCCCAAAAAGTGACCAAAACCTAGTGAATAAATTGACCAAATCTGGATTTTTGCAGTCTGACCTGTACAAAAATGACTAAATGAACAGTGTTTGTTCATTTAGCCATAACTTGGGCTAGGAAGGTCTAAATGACCTGAAATTTTACCAGTAGACAGCTGAGATATAGACCTAAAACTTTCATGAAGAACACAAACCCAAATTATGCCCTTAATCAAGTCATTTGGCGACCCAAAGTTAGTGACCTAAAACTGCAAGAATCAGTTTGGTGCCCAGAAATCTGAGTTAAGTCCAATCCGGCAGCCATGATTCAAATGGCTATAACTTAAGCTACAAAACTCCAAATAGAGTGATTCAAAAAGGAGAATAAAGTTAAGACAATAGGGAACATTTTCTATGAAGAAAGTTTTGTCAAATTCTAACAGAAAAATAACCAATGGAATAGTGCAACTTAAGACACCAAAACTGAAAAATTACAAATTTGCCTAAAAGACTTCGAATTTGAGTAAACAACCAAAACCAACAAATTTAGTTACCAAAATGTGGTATGTGGGTGAAGTTGGAATTCCCATACCTATTAAGCCTTAGAAAGTCAACAAATTGACTTGAATAGTATAGTGAATAGTAACCCCAAAACACAAATTTTAAAGAACGTCAAGTTTAGCACATTAGAGCTAGGTAAAAGTGAATTTAAATTTATTTTTTGATTTATGCTAAGTTATGGTACTGAAACACTGTGAAACTGTGTATTTCAGTGGAAAGGAACATCGAGAAAGAACCTGAGGAATCAAGTCGAGGCCAAGAGGTGACTCGCTTAAGGTTTGTGCACAACGTATAATTTCTGTAAATTATCTTCTGCATATTGTTTTGAATAATTTGAAATATTGAATTGTGACATCATCGTGATGAAATGTTTATTATGCTTTTGATTTAAATTGTTGAAAGTTATTTTTGTATATTTTAGATGGCATAAATGTTTAGTAAATTGTTAAGATAAGTTTTGAAACCACAGTGTCATGACCATATATTTGAACACCTTACTAGCATGACTAGTGGGGGTAATCAGTTTCGAATTTTGATTCCTTCTCTGGCTGAAGTGTTGATGTGTGTGCCAGTAGAAGAAGAAATTGAATGGATATCTATATATTTGAGCTAGCTAGCCTTGTGATGTGACTTCTCCTTAGCCTCTGGCTATTGAGATTATATTTGTTTTGAATGACATGATATAACTGTGGGTTTTATGAAATTAGTTTTGATACTTCGAAATGAAATTGTTTGGATCAAATCGCATAATTCTTGTTTTGTATTTGATTCTCATGTTCAGTCTAATTTTTGAATAAATATGATTTAAACTCTGCATAAAGATTATTTTAGTATGTTGTGCACCACTGAGTCCTAGTACTCGTGATGGTCATTATTATTGCTTGTGAGATATAGAGACTAGAAGAGCAGCAGAGTGAGCTACTGAGGACAGAGGAGCTACCTGCTTTGAAGCTATCGGGTATAATTTATACCCTAACTATAAAAATTTATTTTGATGTATGTAATGCACGTAAATATATGGACATGTAAAATTGATCTTGAGCAGCTTGTATAAAGTTTATAATAAATTTTAGTTTGAATTTCTTTTAATGTAAAATTTTGTAATGATGTATATAAATTGTTTTATCTTTAATGAAATATGAATGGAAGTACTTTGTTTTAAATTGAATGAAATTGATAAATGGTAGTTTGATGATTGTTGAATATTGGAAATTGTGGATTTGAATTTTTGGAGATTGATAAATGATGTTGAAAATGATTGTGAATTTGAAGAAGTGGTTGGGATAAATAATTGGAAGTGCTTTTTTACAGGTATTTGAAGAACTGTTTTCTCAAAATACAGACGGCACTCTGTCAAAATTTTTATAAATTTTGCGAAAAAATAAAATGGGTCAAACATTTTAACTAGTTTTCAGCTTTAATTAAATGATCTTAATACCTATTAGAAAATGCTCACCACTTATAAAAGTAAGAAAATTGTTTTAAAATCCCTTGTAGGGTACTTAATGAGTTATTGGTAGGTGAAGTTCAGTAGTTCATTAGGTATTCTACAGGATCATGTTATGCCTTACAGAAGGCTAAGGTGTGACATGTTTTAGTGATATTAGAGCAAAATTTTAGAAGTACGTTTTAACTTATGAATTTGTATCTTTTCTTTGTTAAGTACAACTGCTCAATGTCCTTATTTGTTACATACAGTGCATTACATCATAAATATGAACTAACGGAGGGAAATCTCCTTGTGTTATTTGTTTAGGAGATACCCTAACTTCATATTGAAATGGAAGAAGGGGATCGCTCAGTCGAGTAATCTGTTGAAGCTGAGGCACAAGGGGAAGCCCCTGCTCTATAAAATGTCAGTGGATCAGTAGCACCAGCGCCACAAATGTCGTAGTTTCCTACACAGTTTGCACAACAGATGGCTGCGATGTTTCAACAAATGGTTGGGGGAATGCCTGCTCAAGCTCCACCCCAGACAGCTGTAGTACAACCACTGCCTCCAGCCAGACAGTATGACAAGTTATTGAAGTATGGAGCTACTGAATTTAAGGGTACAGTAGACCCGCTTGAGGCAGAGCAATGGCTTGAAAGAATGGATAGAGTATTCAAGAAGCTGCACTGCCAAGATGAATTGAAGTTTGAATACTTTGTGTCTCTACTGCAAGGGGATGCGTATGATTGGTGAAAGACCATCCCCCACAGCTTGGCTGAACCACCAGTACTGACCTGGGATGACTTCATCAGAGAATTCAGACAAAAATACATCTCAGATGCATATGTAGATAAGAAACTACAAGAATTTCTGAGTCTGAAGCAAGGGAGTAGATCAGTGGCAGAGTATGAGAGGGAGTTCTCTCCTTTAAGCCATTATGCTGGGAGTCTCCTTTCTACCAGTAAGGAACGATGTAAGAGATTTGAGACTGGTTTGAAGCCCAGTTTGAGAATGCAAGTAGTGGGATTCGGACATAGCAATTTTTTAGAACTCATGTCTCAAGCACTCGAGTTAGAGAGAATTGAAACAGAAGTGACACCAGTAAAAGAAAAATCAGAGAGGACTGAGAAAACAGAGAAAGATAAAGGTGAAAAGTTAGTAGAGCCAAGTTCTGGTGGTACTTCTGGGAAGAGGAAGAAATTTAGGGGACCTAGCAGAGGTCGAGGTGGAAGATTTGGAAGGGGCCGATTCTCTGGACAGAGACCCCCTAGGTCTGGTCAACAGTCGAGCAGGGGTTCACAACCTCCCTGCCCCTGTGAGACTTATGGCAAGATTCATAGGGGAGAATGCTATTGGGCAATAGGAGCCTGTTTTAACTGTGGAGGCAAGGTTCATCTAGCTAAAGACTGCACTAGTGCTCCTAGATTCGGTCCAGCTCCTATGACTGCAGAAGGATCTATTTAGAGTCCTACTCCTAGAGGTTCACAATCGGTTGGCAAAGGAAGAAGCAAAGGTAGAGGCACTGCTTCAGGTAGTCAGGGTACTGTTGGTCAGTCAGCACAAGGAAGTGCTTCAGCCAGGGTTTATACGTTGAGACAGCAAGAAGAGGCTGAGACTTCTGATGTTGTAGCTGGTATATTTTCTATCTCTGATCAGGAAGTATTTGTATTGTTTGATCCGAGTTCAACCCACTCATATGTTAGTGCTAGCATAGTAAGTTCACTTGCTGTTTCATGTGTCCAAATGGGTTTTGAAGTGCTAGTAACTAGTCCATTAGGACAAGAGGTTCGGGTTAACAAAATCTATAGAGACTGTCCTTTGGTGATCCAAGGACATATTTTTCTGTCAGATTTGATTGAAATGCCCTTTAGAGATTATGATATTATCTTAGGCATGGATTGGTTAGCCAGGCATCATGCCATGATTGATTATAGATTGAAAACAGTCACTTTTGGTCTCCCTTTGTATGGTGATGTGATAATACATGGGAAGAGGCATTTACTGCCATCAAACATCATTTCGGCTGCACTAGCTAGAAGGATGATCAGAAAGGGGTGTGAAGCATATTTGGCACATGTGATAGACACCCAAGTGGGGATTCCAGCACTGAGGGACATCCCTACTGTATGTGACTTTCTGGATGTGTTTCTTGATGAATTGCCAAGATTACCTCCAGAATGAGAGGTGTAGTTTGAGATTGATGTTATGCCTGGTGTGGACCCAATCTCCATAACGCCATATAGAATGGCACCTGCAAAATTGAAAGAGCTGAAAGTGCAGTTGCAAGAATTGCTTGATAAGGGCTTTATCCGCCTTAGTGTGTCACCTTGGGAAGCGCCAGTGTTGTTTGTTAAGAAGAAGGATGGCACTCTCCGCTTATGTATTGATTATCGACAGTTAAATAAGGTGACAATAAAGAATAGATATCCTTTGCCCCGCATTGATGACTTGTTTGATCAATTGAGGGGTGTAGCTGTGTTATCCAAAATTGACCTGAGATCAGGTTATTATTAGCTGAAAGTACAAGAGCAGAGTATTTGTAAAACTGCCTTTAGAACCCGCTATGGCCATTATGAGTTCTTGGTCATGCCATTCGGGTTGACTAATGCTCCAACTGCTTTTAGGGATCTGATGAACACTATCTTTAGACCATACCTCGATCAGTTTATTGTGGTATTCATAGATGATATATTGGTCTATTCGAGGAGTGCAGAAGAGCATGATAGACATCTGCGCATTGTACTGCAAACTTTGAGGGAGAAACAGCTATATGCCAAATTATCGAAGTGTGAATTTTGGCAAAAAGAAATATCTTTCTTGGGGCATGTAGTATCAGTAGAGGGCATCAAGGTAAATCTAAGTAAGATTGAAGCTGTCCTTAATTGGAGGCCACCCAGAAATATCACGGAGATTCGCAGTTTTCTGGGTTTAGCTGGATACTACCGTCGATTTCTGAAGGGATTCTCCATGTTGGCATCTCCATTGACTAAGCTACTTCAAAAAGATGTAAAATTTCAGTGGACGGATAAATGTCAACAGAGTTTTGATGAACTAAAGAGATGTTTGACTGAGGCTCCAGTCCTGACTTTACCTACTCCTGGTAAAGAATATACAGTTTATAGTGATGTTTCTCACAATGGGTTAGGCTGTCTATTGATGCAAGATTGAAATGTCATTGCCTATGCATCACTCCAGCTGAAACCACAAGAGAGGAATTATCCGACACATGACTTGGAGCTTGCAGCTATTGTGTTTGCTCTTAAGATCTGGAGGCATTATTTGTATGGAGAGAAGTACTACATCTACACAGATCATAAGAGTTTGAAGTATTTGGGCACCCAGAAAGAGCTGAATTTGAGACAGAGGAGATGGTTAGAGTTAATAAAAGACTATGATTATTTGATAGACTATCAGCCAGGGAAAGCTAATGTTGTGGCTGACGCCTTAAGTCGCAAGACTATAGCGAGTCTACGAGTTACTCCTTTGTCTATGGTATATGAGTTGAGGTCATTACATACCATCTTAGAGATTAATGATGAGGGACAGATAGTAATTGCATGACATGTACAGCCAGTGTTGATTGACCAGATCAGAATGGCTGCTCAGAATGATCAGAAGTATTAGAAGCTGTTGGAAGAAGTCAGACAGGGTAAGAAACCAGAATTTTCAATAAGAGATGACGGTCTACTGCTACACCAAGGCAGAATGTGTGTTCCTAATGATGTTGATTTGAGGCAGATCATTTTGAAGGAAGCACATGAGTCTCCTTTTGCCTTGCACCCTGGTGGCACAAAAATGTATAGGGGGCTAAAGGAGCATTACTGGTGGATGGGTATGAAAAGAGATGTGGCAGAGTTTGTTTCCAAATGCCTAACTTGTCAGTAAGTGAAGGCAGAGCATCAAGTATCTGCTGGGTTGTTACATCCACTACCAGTGTCAAAATGGAAATGGGAGAGAATAACTATGGATTTTGTGATGGGACTTTCGAGGACACAGAAGAGTCATGATGCAGTATGGGTCATTGTTGACAAACTGACCAAGTCTGCTCATTTTCTGCCAGTTTGGATGGACTACAGTTTAGAAAGATTGGCCAAGTTGTATATAGATGAGATTGTGAGACTGTATGGAGTGCTAGTATCCATCATATCAGACAGAGATCCTAGGTTCACTTCTAGATTCTGGGTTAGTCTTCAGAGAGCCCTAGGAACTAGATTAAACTTCAGTACTGCATTCCACTTACAGACAGATGGCCAGTCTGAGAGGGTAATTCAGATCTTGGAGGACATGCTACGGGCTTGTGTGATTGAATTTGAGGGCAGTTGGGACACACATTTGCCTTTGATTGAGTTTGCTTACAACAATAGCTACCAATCAAGCATTGGGATGCCTCCATATGAAGCTTTGTATGGCAGAAAATGTAGAACCCCATTGTGTTGGGATGACGTGGGTGAAAGAAAGATGATTGGACCCAAAATTGTTCAGCAAACTGAGGAGAAGATCAGGGTGATCAGAGATCGACTTAAGACTGCATCAGACAGGTCAGAAGTCCTACATTGATTTAAAGAGAAGGGATATTGAGTATGAAGTGGGTGAGAAAGTATTCCTCAAGGTTTCCCCATGGAAGAGGATTATGAGATTCAGCAAAAAGGGGAAACTGAGTCCTATTTTCATTGGGCCATATGAGGTTTTGGAAAGAGTGGGTCCTTTGGCATATTATTTGGCACTACCTCCAGAGTTAGAAAAGATACATAATGTCTTCCATGTGTCTATGTTGAGGAGGTATCGATCAGACCCATCTCATGTACTACCAGTGGAAGAAATCGAAGTGAATCTAGACCTCACATATGAGGAAGAACCCATAGAGATTCTGGCTTATGAGGTAAAGCAGCTACGAAACAAGCAGATCCCGTTAGTGAAAGTGCTATGGAACCATCATTCAGACCAAGAAGCTACTTGGGAACGAGAGGAGGACATGAGGAGACAACACCCACAGTTGTTCAGAGATTGATGCCAGGTAAAATTTCGAGACGAAATTTATTTTAAGGGGGGGAGAATTGTGACACCCCTATTTGCATAGCTTGGTATATTTCACTATTCCGGTGATCGGTGTCGGTCTGAACAATTAAGGGCATTAGAACCATACTTAAGATAACTAGATAAGCCCTGAACACAAATAATTAGTAATTGTCAATTAGTAAAGTATAAATAAGAAAAACAGAACATAAGAAGTTAAATGAGCCAAGAGTCACAGCGATGGGTGACCTTCTCGGGAATGACTGCGAGGTCAATCTAAACTCAAATTTCAAATCATAAAATGGGACACCGCGGTCCTTAGGACCATTGCGAACACAGTGGAAAAGAGAAAATCACGAAAAAGAATTGTTAAGCTAGTCAAATAATTAGGTCAGTGAGCCGAAAGAAATATTGAATTATTTTCAAACCGGGTTGAACTAGCGAGGGGCAATTTGGTCAATTCACCCCTAGAGCTAACTCCTGACCTAACTGTCTAATAAAATTGGAGAAAAGAAAATTTCAGGATCAAGAATTAAATTAAAGAAACAAGGAAAAAAAAAGAAAAGAAAAAACGACTTTATTTACATCACCTTAGCTCACCATTATGATGTCATAAATTAAATTAAATTTTTCCCACAAAATTATACCAAGTCAAAAGCAATTTTAAAGACTTAAAAATACATTAAAAAGAAAAAAAAATCAGATCTCCTTCTCCAAAATTCGGCCACCCTTCTCTCCCTCACTTCACCATTGGAGAAAACTCCATTAAAGCTTGAAACCAAGCTTCTTCCAACCACCCTTTGTCCCCAAATTCTTTCATAAAAACTTGTTAACCTCACTTGAGAAGAAGATTGATCACAAAAGAAAGAAGAAAAGAAGAAGGAAATTGAAGATTTAGCATCCAAGTTGAGGTTAGTGATTTAAGTTGCAAAATTTAGTTTATTAGTTGTGTTTCTAACTTAACTAACTTAGAAATAAACTTAAAATGAAATGAAAATAATTGTTGGAGGACTAATCATGGATTTTGGTAAGCTAGAGTTTGCTATGGTAATGCATGAATTTGATTGGATTAAAAGTGCAGGCAAGCTTGTATGAATGTGGAGGTGATTTTGATATGCTTAGATTTGGTTAAATGTAACAACTAGTGTAGTTAGGTTTGGCACCTAGGGTTTAGAGGCAAAAATGTGAGAATTGGTCAAGTGGTGTGTTTGACCTTGTTTGAGATGAAAAATGGTCATTTGTGACTAATTGAGATGTGTTGCAAGTGTTAGAAGTGAGTTTAAATTCGGATTACTTAGGGTCATGCTGTAGGGAGCAGAACTAAGATCCCTTTCAGGGACCAAAACTGAAAATTTATAAGTCCAATTGGTATGAGACTAATTAGGAATGAAAATAGACACAAAATGACACACTCTTTTTTTTAGGAATCATGCCCAAAAAGTTACCAAAACCTAGTGAACAAATTGACCAAATCTGGATTTTTGCAGTCTAACCTGTATAAAAATGACTAAATGAACAGTATTTGTTCATTTGGCCATAACTTGAGCTAGGAAGGTCTAAATGACCTGAAATTTTACCAGTAGACAGCTGAGATATAGACCTAAAACTTTCATGAAGAACACAAACCCAAATTATGCCCTTAATCAAGTCATTTGGCCACCCAAAGTTGGTGACCTAAAACTGCCAGAACCAGTTTGGTGCCCAGAAATCTGGGTTAAGTCCAATCCGGCAGCCATGATTCAAATGGCTATAACTTAAGCTACAAAACTCCAAATGGAGTGATTCAAAAAGGAGAATAAAGTTAAGACAATAGGAAACATTTTCTATTAAGAAAGTTTTGCCAAATTCTAATAGAAAAATGACCAATGGAATAGTGCAACTTAAGACACCAAAACTGAAAAATTGCAAATTTGCCTAAAAGACTTAGAATTTGAGTAAACAACCAAAACTAACAAATTTAGTTACCAAAATGTGGTATGTGGGTGAAGTTGGAATTCCCATACCTATTAAGCCTTAGAAAGTCAACAAATTGACTTGAATAGTGTAGTGAATAGTAACCCCGAAACACAAATTTTAAAGAATGTTAAGTTTAGCACATTAGAGCTAGGTAAAAGTGAATTTAAATGTATTTTTGGATTTATGCTAAGTTATGGTACTTAAACACTGTGAAACTGTGTGTTTCAGTGGAAAGGAACACCGGGAAAGAACCCGAGGAATCGAGTTAAGGCCAAGAGGCGATTTGCTTAAGGTTCGTGCACAACGTATAATTTCTGTAAATTATCTTCTGTATATTGTTTTGAATAATTTGAAATATTGAATTGTGACATCATCGTGATAAAATGTTTATTATGCTTTTGATTTAAATTGTTGAAAGTTATTTGTGTATATTTGAGATGGCATATATGTTTAGTAAATTGTTAAGATAAGTTTTGAAACCACAGTGTCATGACCATATATTTGAACACCTCACTAGCATGACTAGTGGGGGTAATCAGTTTCGAATTTTGATTCCTTCTTTGGCTGAAGTGTTGAGGTGTGTGCCAGTAAAAGAAGAAATTGAATGGATATCCATATATTTGAGCTAGCTAGCCTTGTGATGTGACTTCTCCTTAGCCTCTGGCTATTGAGATTATATTTGTTTCGAATGGCATGATATAACTGTGGGTTTTATGAAATTAGTTTTGATACTTCAAAATAAAATTGTTTGGATTAAAATCGCATAATTCCTGTTTTGTATTTGATTCTCATGTTCAGTCCTATTTTTGAATAAATATGATTTAAACTCTACATAAAGATTATTTTATTATTTGTGCACCACTGAGTCCTAGTACTCAGCGATGACTATTATTGCTCTTGTAGATATAGAGACTAGAAGAGCAGCAGAGTGAGCTGCTGAAGACAGAGGAGCTACCTGCTTTAAAGCTATCGGGTATAATTTGTACCCTGACTGTAAAAATTTATTTTGATGTATGTAATGCACGTAAATGTATGGACATGTAAAATTGGTCTTGAGCAGCTTGTATAAAGTTTATAATAAATTTCAGTTTGAATTTCTTTTAATGTAAATTTTTGTAATGATGTATATAAATTATTTTATCTTTAAAGAAATATGAATGGAAGTATTTTGTTTTAAATTGAATGAAATTAATAAATGGTAGTTTGATGATTGTTGAATATTGAAAATTGTGGATTTGAATTTTTGGAGATTAATAAATGATGTTGAAAATGATTGTGAATTTGAAGAAGTGGTTGAGATAAATAATTGGAAGTGCTTTTTTACAGGTATTTGAAGAACTGTTTTTTCAAAATACAGACGGCACTCTACCGAAATTTTTATAAAATTTGCGGAAAAATAAAATGGGCCAAACATTTTAACTAGTTTTCAACTTTAATTAAATGATTGTAATACCTATTAGAAAATGCTCACCACTTATAAAAGTAAGAAAATTGTTTTAAAATCCCTTGTAGAGTACTTAATGAGTTATCGGTAGGTGAAGTTTGGTAGTTTATTAGGTATTCTACGGGATCATATTATGCCTTACAGAGGGGTAAGGTGTGACATCCATGTGGGTCACAATGGTTTTATTATGACCATTGATCCTTGTGGGTCCCATCATAATCAAAGATCAAAGTGTATCCATTGTACATACAACGATTGCACTAAATAAATTCTTAGTTAAAAGTCATGGATTGTATCTTTATATGCTAATTGCTATGGGTTGAAGGAAAAGGGAAATCTTTCAAAAATTGAGGGATAGAATTTGGTCTCATTTTCAAGGATGGAAGGAGAAGTTGCTTTTAGGGGTAGAAAGGGAGGTGATTATTAAAACAGTGGCTAAAGCCGTCTCTATTTTTGTGATGCAATATTTTAGGCTTCTATCTTCTCTCTCTTTATGAGATTCAGTGTATAATCAATTTATGGAGTTAATGGATTAAGGAAGCTTCATCTATGTATTTGGAAACAACTATGTAAACTTAAAAAAGTAAAGGATGGGGGGGGGGGGGGGGGGAGAGCAGATAATGGGATTTCTAGACTTTGAAAGTTTTATTAGTCCTTTATTAGCTAAGTACGGGTGACATCTTTTAATGACTCCTATATAGCTAAGTGCGGGTGGCATCTTTTAATGACTCCTATATAGGGGTCATGTAGCGTGAGGCGAAAGATCATCTATTGGGATCGCATAAAGTGCACCGGGTAATGCCTAGGAAAGATGATGAAGTCACATCAGTCTCACTTAAGTACTACCTCTTAAGATAATATTTTCTAGACATGCAATTTATACAATCTTAATAGAATCGAGCCCATTTATAAGTACCGTTTTCCCATAATACTACCACAGTATGAAGGATTTATGCCACAAAGGCATAGATAGACAGGAGTCACCACTCGGATAATAACCACGGACATATTAATTGTTTCTTTTGAGGGACATCTGACTGAGGCATCAATTTCCGAAGGAACAACTGAAGAGACTTCAGTAAGTGGGAGACAACAAGGTTAACTCATACCTGTCCTATTAGAAATAGATACTGATAATTAATTTACTTATTAATTGCTGTTAAATTTTTTTTGTTACATTTAATTTACTGATATTCAAATTAATTTATAAATATAATCATGACTTTTAATAAAAATTTAAAAATAATAAAATAATTTTCTTATTTTTGATAATTGCTCAATGGTTTAATAATTTTGATGTCTTTTAGTTTTAAGTGGAAAGTTAATTTGCCCATAAACCTCCTCTCCCCTTCTCTTCTCTCCTCCCCTCACTTTTTCCTTTAGATTTCTTGCCTGGACGACCACCGGTGAGAATCTCAACTATAACTACTCCCATATCAATTTTCTTTATTTCTTTATTTTTTATTATTTTTTTAATAGACTTTCAAATTTATATCCATTTAGAATAAATTTGAATTTTTTTCTTAAATTTATGTCTGTTAAAATATATATAAGACTCTTTTCCCAATGTTGAGCCTGTTCTCCCTATTATTGGGCTCCCTCTCAATAATTTTTTTTACAATATTTAAATTAACTTTTTGGCAATACTAAATATAATATGGATCATTAATTTAATTTCGTTGCAGAATATGTATCTTCACATATGGGTAATGATCTTCTATCAAAGGAGTTTGATAGAGTAACATATTCCTCCATTGACATTTAGTGGTTTAATTTCTTCTGTGGGCCACTGAAGTAGCAAGTTTCTAAAAGGATATTGTTGCAGAAGGTTTCTTTTGCTGTCCAAAATGAAAATGACTAGTTGCTTCTAGAAAATTATTCTCATTTGCTCAGATCATCTCTGAATAGATGATATTAATTGTCTATGTTCATATTTTTTTTTCCTCTTGTAAGAAGATTATGATTCTTATTAATGAATTATTAAATTCTTATTTTCAAAAAAATAAAGCATTAGCATCCTATCTAGTTCAATAAAAGAATAACAAAATGGAAGTAAATTTATTGTCCAATGAAACTAATTTTTGGAATTTATTTGAATTCATTTGCTCATGTACTTAAGGTTTTATTTGAAATAAATTATTTAAAAAAATTAAATGAATTCTTACACAATCATATTTGATTTTTATTTTATTGAAAATGATATTTGTTTTAAGTTTAAAAGAATTGAATTCTTTCTTTTCAAACATGCGAATTAATAAAACAGAATTCAATTAAATTGAATTCTCATAAAATTCAATCCAAACAAGAGGTAAAAGTGTAGGGTTTTGGGAGAAAGTGAAAAATTAATGTAACACGACAAGATTTGTTGCCTCAATATAATTTAAAGGAAAAAGTACAATTTAATACCATATACTTTTGCATTTTTAAATTCAAGTATTGAAAAAAGTTTTGTGAAAAATTGAGAATTGAGTTATCACGCAGTTAACAAATTAAGGGAAAAGTGATTAACACTATTAAGTACATTTATGTGGCGCTAATGTGTCATGCTAACATCAGAGCTATGTTTGATGTGGCATGCTGATGTCAGCACCACATATCAAGGCACACTGATAGCAGCATACAACATCAAACACTATGGTGACATCAGAATGTCACGTCAGACGTGTTGTTGATATCAACATGCCACATCAGTGCCACATCAGCGCAATTAACAGCGTTAGCTACTGAATTCTCAAAGTGCTAACGGCGTAATAGTTTAATTCTCGATTTGTCTTGAAACCTTTTTTAATCTTTAAATTGAAAAAGCACAAAAGTATAGAATAATAAATTGTACTTTCTCCTAATTTAAATTTGCTCATTCAAATAATTGGTAACTTATTTCATTCACATAAAATTAAAAATGATATAAATATGAATAACTCATAAAATTGAAAGAGTAATTGAAAATAGACACAACTATATATGTATAATCTAGTCTAAAACTGATCAGTTTGAGTTGACACCAATCATTGAAATTTTGACAAGATGGATTCTAAAATTAAATGAATAAAATAATTGATTATAAAATAATATTTTAATTTAAAATGACACAATTAAAAACTTAATCTAATATATATATGAAAACTAAGGAATAAAAAATATTTAACCAAAATTTGACATTTGAATTCACTATAAATTGACACTTGGTATAATTAAAAAATAATAATTTTACTTAAAAATTTCACTTTAATTTATTTTTTTTAAATTATAAATTTAATTATTAGTATTAGTTAATGTTTAACTAAATACTTTCATCTTAAAATATTTAATAATTTAAATTTGAAATATAAGATAAAATCAAATAGAATATATTTAACATAAATATAATTTTAGTTTATTTCAAATATATATATATATATATATATATATATATATATATATATATATATATATATATATATAATTTAAGAATTGTATGTTTTCAAAAAGAAATTAGTAGTTTTTTTTTTTTATTATGTACAAATATGCATAAAACATTTGTAATAGAATATCAAATAAATATTATATACAGAAAAAGATTTCAACACAAATATTTCACCCAAAAATAAAATATGAGTGCTTCATAATTTTTAATACTTAAATATGCAAACATCACATGTGAATTTCTAAATTTTAGTTTTCTTTTTTGGAAAATAAGTTATGTTGTCTACAATTGATATTAATGAATAAAAACATAAATGTATAATAAAATAATTAATAATATTTAATATATATATATATATATTAACTTATATTTTTCTAATTATAAATTTAATTATTGATATTGTAACACAACTTAATAATTTTACCTTAATTGAATTTGAAATTTCATTAATTTATTTAGAATTATTAAATCAATTTTTATCATGCCTGTTATATTATAATTATGAACTGGAATTTCGATATATTAAGAGCCCTTTTAAAATATTAAATTTATGTGATATTTTTAACTTTGTTTCTGGAAAAACTATTAAAAATAATTTATCAAATATGTTAGTAAATTATATATTTTTATTTTAGAGATATTCAATCTTTAATCATATTTTTGACTTAAAGCATTCACATTATTCCATTCTTTGAAGTAAGTTAAAATTTTTTTACTAATTATCTTTTGAGCCAAGAATTATAAAATTTTATTTTAAGAAATATTATTTACAAAATTTCTCTTATCTTTATTTTAATTCGAGGTCGATTATTTTTTTTATCAAATATTACTAAATCAATATATATTAGTATATAAATTAATATAATAGCTAAAATTTTTGGTAAACAAATTATTTAATTGATTTAAATTCACTTAATTTAAGTTAAATAAAAGTTAAAAATAAAAAAATAATATAAATTTACATTAAATTTTAAATAAGTATATGACTTTCAAAATAAAAATAAAATTTTAGTTCTTCAATAGTTATTAATTATTTTTCTCTAAATATTTTTTCATAAGAAAGTAACAATATAGTATTTTTACAATATAGTTGCACTTGAAAAAACCATATATTATTAAAAAAGAATTTATTTATAATAATAAATGTAATATTAAGTATGTTGAAATGCTAATATTCAATAAATAATAATGATAATAATAATAATTTTATTATTATTATTATTATTATTATAAAGATTTCATAATTTATTTTATTTTATATTATTACTTTGGTCATTGTTAGTTACCCTTAGATTTTGACAATTCAAAATGGAGATACTAAGTTAGTTGGCAAAATATACATGACAATGACACATAATAATTTTTTAAGTTCGTAATTGAGTCAAGTAATTTAATTTCATTAATTAAAATTTCTCCCCAGAATGCGTTGAGCAGTTTTTCAACTTTAATATATGTATTGATTATTTAAGTTCTCACACGCATAATGATTTTTATGTAACAAATTTTATTTTGTCCTTCTCAAGAGTAGACTTCCAAACTTTCGAGGAAATTGTCTCGTCAAGTCTTTATCACAATTGTTTTTATAGTTATATAATAGCCGCTCTCAAGGACTTTGAAGTTAATACGTTATTATTGTTTCAACATATTTGTTATTATATTTACTTTTATAAATAAATCACATGCATAATAATTCCAAATAATAATTTTTAACAATTGTTATAATTAACATACAATTGGATTTAAATGGATTTGAATTTAAAAATGTAATTAATTAAATATAAAATATTTATTATATTTTAAATAAACAAAGTTTAACTATTTATTAGAATTATCAAAATTTTAAGATATAAATATATTTTTTACATAAATTATTAATTAAAATAAATAAAACTAAACGTGTTTAGTAATATTTGAACAATATTAATCAAGTATTAGATGAATTCAGATAATTTAAATTAAATTTTAATAGGATTTGAGATGAATTCAATATTAAAAATATTAATTGAGTAGGATGATTTTTGTGAGTTTTTCATCCATTGCTATCATTAATAATAATAAAAAAAAGTTTAAATCCATGGATTTGAAGAGTAATATAAAATAATAATAAAGAAAAATAGTTTGTAGGATTTTATTTGAACCCATCGTATGTTTTCTCATTTTCATCTTCACAAATAATTTTAAAATTCCTCACTTAAAATTCATGGATTTTTTTTTTCACATGGAAGAATAGTTTTAATTCATGAAAATATAATAGAGATCAGTTATTCACAATATGATTTTATAATACACAAATAAATTTGATATAGCTTGAAAGGAGATAATTTATATAGCATGCTTTTTAATGGTTATATTTAGAGGTAGAAAATAGGTCCCTCAATCACATTCAAATTTTGAATTGTGAGTCATTTTAAGCTCACTCATTTTAGGGTTTATTTTTTTTTTAATATATTTGGATTCGATTGGATCATTAATTTGCGGGCTGATTCGGATCTCATTAAATTGTTATATAAAAATTAGGAACATGCGATTTTGGTTCTATTTGGAGTCTACTTAAGAATTGGAATCGAACCAAAATTTTGATATGATTCCAATTCGGTTTTTCATTGTTTTGATTCTAGTTCGATACGATTCTCAATTCTTTAGTTGCGGTTTGATTATTGATTCTTAAAACAATTTTATGTAATTATTTTATTAAAAATGTCATATTCGAATTAGTATTTAAGTTTTGAATTGAATTATTAACATAACATATCATATAATATATCTTTTATTCCTAGATATATAATCCTTAACTATAAAGAACATATATAATTTAGAATTAAATATATTATATAATATAATAATACAAGCATATCATATAATATACTTTTTAATTATTTATTAATTATGTAATATTTAACTATAAGATTTTATTATAATTATCAATTAACATATATATAGTATAGTAATACATTTATAATTAAGAATTATTAGTAATTCAATGTATTTATAACTAAAATTATTAAAAAAAATAGAGAAATAAAATAAAATATTAAGTTTTATTTAGTTCATAATTAAATATACATATAAATATATATAATTATATTAAAAGTATACAATACATCTAAAAAAATATGAAAAAATATATGTATAAATTCGATTCTAGATTCGATACGATTTCGGTTCGGTTTTGGTATGGTTTAAGTTTGATTTTTAGTGAAAAATTAAAATCAAACTAAAGTATTAAAATAACTTCGATTTGATATGATTCTTATTAGTCCGATATGATTATTCGATTTGGTATGGGCCCCAAGAACTATGCCTTGTCGTAATAAAAATAATTTCAAGTCAAATATTAGTCAATTTGTAAATTATGAATTATTTTGAACCGAAATGTAATTTTTTTTTTAAATTTATTCATTTAATTTTCTAATTAAAATGATTGGATTAACCCAAATAAATAAGCTTTAAGTTGGATCTTAAAGGCCATCGAGTTAAGCTTAATTGAACTTTCAATTTTGTACGTCATTTAAGTTCAAAGTAATTTCTTTATATTTCTCTGTTTCTGTGTGGTTTTGTTGGGTTCTGTGCTACTATTAATAAATGAAAATATAATAGTATTCACCTTATTAAATTAAATGTGAATGTATATAAAATATAATAGATAAAAAAATGTGAATAACTGCGGATATTGTATATGTGAAAAGTCACCAAAATGTGAAGTTAATTCAAGTAAGAGATATTATTTGTTAATATCTTATTATTTTGAAAGAAATGCATTTGAGTATTTGGAATTGCCAAGCATGTGTTGAAGAGGTTGGGATATATCTTAATTAATTGATGGCATGTCTATGTAAAAAGAAGATAAATGGTCTTTTTTTTTTAGAACAAGGCTTGGCCGGCTAAGTGTCATGATTTATTAATCTGTTGGGTGAAATGTTAAAAATCCTAATGGGTCTAATTTTTCCATTTTGAGTTATTCAAGTGCAGTTTGATATCAACTCAGTAGAGGGATAACGGAAATAAAATCTTGTGATCCAAATAGTGGGCCGACCTGGATATTGTGACAATGGCACTAATTAAATAATATATATTACACTATAAAAATATAATTATTTTTGCAATCGATTTTTATAATTAACTATAAATTATTGATATTAACAATTGATTTGTGATTTTGAATTTTTTTAGTAAAATAATTAATTTTTAAAAGTTTATCAATTAATTCAAGAATTAGTTGCTAGATTGGTTGCTATTAGCAATGGATTTATAATTAGTTGCTAAGTCAGTTACTATTAACAATAGATTTATAATTGGTTGCTAAATTATTTGCTAATCAATAATAGAAAAACCTTGAATATAATTAGTTGCTATTAGTTATGAATTTAAAAATCGATTGCTAAATTAAAGAGTTATTTTAATTGGCTACAAAATTTAGTAACCGCTTTGCAATCGTTGTAAAAATTAATTGTTATTAGCAATTGATTTAAGTTGATTGTAAAGATGGATCGCGAAATTTAGAGTGTTTTTTTAAAGGCTCCAAATTTGTAACTAATTTTTTGTCGGTTGTTATTAGTAATCATTTTTGCAATCAACTTAAATTAGTAGCTAATAACAACCGATAATCAGTTGCTAAATTTTTCTTCCAAAAATTTCTACTCAATTTTTTTTTTATTTACAACCAATTTATGAATCAATGACTAACAGTAACCAATTTTTGTAATAAAATAAAATCGATTGCTCATAGCAACTGATTTTGCAAGTAGAGAATTGGTTGTAAAATTTCCCCCCAAAAATTTATGCCCAATTGTTTGTCTTTTTTTTTTTTTTAATAACCGATTTGCGAAGCTATTGCTAATAGCAACCAATTGCGAAGCGGTTGTTAACAATAATCGATTTTTACAACCGATTACAAAATTTTTCCCTAAAAATCCCCACCCAATTTTTAAAATAAATTAGCAGCTGACAATCAGTTATTAATTCACTTATGTAAATTATTACTCATTTTTTTTCATAATTACTCTTTTTTTTTCTCTTTTTCTTTTGTTTTCTCTTATTTTCTTCATCATCTTTTTTCTCTCTCATTTATTTTAATTATCATTTCATTTATAATCTATTTTCTTCATCATCATCTTTTTCTTTCTCGTTTATTTCTTTTTTCTTTCTCATTTATTTCTTTTTCTTTCATCATCTTTTTCTTTCTCATTTTTCTTCCTCATCAACTTTTTCTTTCTCATTTATTTTCTTCATCATTATTTTTTTCTTTCTCATTTATCTTCTTTTTCTTTCTCCTCTAATTTCTTCTTCATCTTCTTTTCCTTTCTTTCTTTTTATTTAATTTGTTTTTATTGTAATTTTTTTATATAATTTTTTTGTAAATTATTTGTGGTGTACTAATTTTTAGTACCAATTAATTTCTTTTTCTTATTTTTGTTATTATATATATATATATATATATATATATATATATATATATATATATATATATATATGTTAATTTTTTTTACTAATTTGTCTTGTAAATATATTTTTATATTTAATTTTTTTTATTATTTTGAATAAAAATTATTATTAGTAATTTATTTTTATAATATTTTTATATTAATTTTGTAGTACTAATTTTTCATTAATAAATTATTATTTTAGTGATTTTTAGAATAATTTATTTATGAGAATTTTTATTTATTATTTAGAAATTTAATTTTTAATTTTTTTTTTAAAATTAGCAACCCACAATTAGTTGCTAACTCGGTTGCGAATAGCAACTCACTTGTAGAGCAATTGCAAAATTGCCAAACTAAAGGCACCCATCTTTTTGCAATTGATTATGTATCAGTTGCTATTAGCCGTCGATTTTGATAACTAAATTAGTTGCTAGTAGCAATCGATAGTTTTTAATAAAAATTTTAATTTTTTAAATTTGATTATTTTTGCAATCGATTTGATTTCTATTACTATTTGCAATCGATTTTTGATTGCTAATAATAGCAACCGATTTATTAGTCGATTGCTAATTGATTTAGCAAGCAGTCTTATTATAATCGACTGAATCGGTTGCTAAACCAATTAGCAACCAATTTTAATAGATTAACAACTAATTTGGTTGGTTGTTAATCCTTTTTTTTTGTAGTGTTATTTAGTATCAGCATGCTACTCTATGACTTGATCACATCGGTGAATAGCATTGTGGTTCTATCACATATGCTCCTGAATTATTATTACACTGTGACTTAAACACATCTATGAATAGCATTGTGATTCTATCACATTTGCTCTCAAATTATTACAACCCATTATACATGTAAAATTATCCTGATATAGTCTAGGCCCAAAAATCTGAGCTTGGTTTCGGATCAACTAAATCCAATTCTGATCTCATTTTGGATCCAAACTAAGGTGGCAAGGTTGGCTAAGAGGCAATCTCTGAAAGAAGGCCATCTCTACAAAGCTTGGATTGAGATACATTAATGAGGAGACCAAGATCCTTTGAGATTGGAATAACTGGAGATCACTCTGAAGATCATGGTTGAGATCAAGCACATTAATCAATGTGCATGCCATTATATGCAAATAAGGAAAAGGCAAAGATCCAGCTAAGATTTCGGTTGACTAAGTGTCATGATTTAGAACAAGGCTTGGCCGGCTAAGTGTCATGATTTATTAATCTGTTGGGTGAAATGTTAAAAATCCTAATGGGTCTAATTTTTCCATTTTGAGTTATTCAAGTGCAGTTTGATATCAACTCAGTAGAGGGATAACGGAAATAAAATCTTGTGATCCAAATAGTGGGCCGACCTGGATATTGTGACAATGGCACTAATTAAATAATATATATTACACTATAAAAATATAATTATTTTTGCAATCGATTTTTATAATTAACTATAATTTATTGATATTAACAACTGATTTGTGATTTTGAATTTTTTTAATAAAATAATTAATTTTTAAAAGTTTATCAATTAATTCAAGAATTAGTTGCTAGATTGGATACTATTAGCAATAGATTTATAATTGATTGCTAAATCAGTTGCTATTAACAATGGATTTATAATTGAATTAACAATGAATTTATAATTAGTTGCTAAATCGCTTGCTAATCAATATTAGAAAAACCTTGAATATAATTAGTTGCTATTAGCTATGGATTTAAAAATCGATTGTTAAATTAAAGAGTTATTTTAATTGGCTACAAAATTTAGTAACCGATTTGCAATCGATTGTATAAATTAATTGTTATTAGCAATTGATTTAAGTTGATTGTAAAGATCGGTCGCTAAATTTAGAGTGTTTTCTTAAAGGCACCAAATTTGTAACTAATTTTTTGTCGGTTGTTATTAGTAATTGATTTTTGCAACCAACTTAAATCAGTTGCTAAATTTTTCTTCCAAAAATTTCTACTTAATTTTTTTCTATTTACAACCAATTTGTGAATTGATTACTAACAGTAACCAATTTTTGTAATCAAATGAAATCGGTTGCTCATAACAACTAATTTTGCAAGTAGAGAATTGGTTGTAAAATTTCCCCCCAAAAATTTTTACCCAATTGTTTGTCTTTTTTTTTTTTTATAAATAACCTATTGCGAAGCTATTGCTAATAGCAACCGATTGCGAAGCGGTTGTTAATAATAACTGATTTTTACAGACAATTACATAATTTTTTCCCTAAAAATCCCCACCCAATTTTTAAAATAAATTAGCAATTGACAATCAGTTATTAATTTGCTTATGTAAATCATTACTCATTTTTTTTCACAATTACTCTTTTTTTTTTCTATTTTTCTTCTATTTTCTCTTATATTCTTCATCATCTTTTTCTTTCTCATTTATTTTAATCGTCATCTTTTCATTTCTAATCTATTTTCTTCATCATTTTTTTCTTTCTCATTTATTTTTTTTTCATCATCATCTTTTTCTTTCTCATTTTTCTTCCTCATCAACTTTTTCTTTCTTATTTATTTTCTTCACCATTATCTTTTTCTTTCTCATTTTTATTCTTTATCTTCTTTTTCTTTCTCTTCTAATTTCTTCTTCATCTTCTTTTCCTTTCTTTCTTTTTATTTGATTTGTTTTTATTGTAATTTTTTTTATATATTTTTTTTGTAAATTATTTGTAGTATACTAATTTTTAGTACCAATTAATTTCTTTTTCTTATTTTTGTTATTATATATATATATATATATATATATATATGTTAATTTTTTTACTAATTTGTCTTGTAAATATATTTTTATATTTATTTTTTTTATTTTGAATAAAAATTATTATTAGTAATTTATTTTTATAATATTTTTATATTAATTTTGTAGTACTAATTTTTCATTAATAAATTATTATTTTAGTGATTTTTAGAATAATTTATTTATGAGAATTTTTATTTGTTATTTAGAAATTTAATTTTTTTTTTATTTTTTTAAATTAGCAACCCACAATTAGTTGCTAACTCGATTGTGAATAGCAACTGACTTAAAGAGCAGTTGCGAAATTGCCAAACTAAAGGCACCGATCTTTTTGCAATCGATTATGTATCGGTTGCTATTAGCCGTCGATTTTGATTGCTAAATCAGTTGCTAGTAGCAATCGACAGTTTTTAATAAAAATTTTAATTTTTTAAATTTGATTATTTTAGCAACTGATTCGATTTTTGGTTACTATTTGCAATCGATTTTTGATTGCTAATAATAGCAACCGATTTATTAGTCGATTGCTAATCAATTTAGCAAGCAGCCTTATTACAATCGACTGGATCACTTGCTAAATTAATTAGCAACCAATTTTAATAGATTAACAACTAATTCGGTTGGTTGTTAATCCTTTTTTTTTTTGTAGTGTTATTTAGTATCAGCATGCTACTCTGTGACTTGATCACATTGGTGAATAGCATTGTGGTTCTATCACATATGCTCCTGAATTATTATTACACAGTGACTTAATCACATCTACGAATAGCATTGTGATTCTATCACATTTGCTCTCAAATTATTACAACCCGTTATACATGTAAAATTGTCCTGATATAGTGTAGACCCAAAAAATTGAGCTTGGTTTCAGATCAACCAAATCCAATTCTGATCTCATTTTGGATCCAAACTAAGGTATCAAGGTTGGCTAAGAGGCGATCTCTAAAAAGAAGGCCATCTTTACAAAGCTTGGATTGAGATACATTAATGAGGAGACCAAGATCCTTTGAGATTGGAATAACTGGAGATCACTCTGAAGATCATGGTTGAGATCAATCACATTAATCAATGTGCATGCCATTATATGCAAATAAGGAAAAGGCAAAGATCCAGCTAAGATTTCGGTTGACTACCATTCATTCTTATATAAATAGGTTCAAAACAAGGTACAGGGGGTATGTTCTTAAACTATCTTAAAAACTTTTCATATTCCATTATCTTTTGAAAGATTTCATCACTGACTTGAGCATCAGAGTGGCTACTGAATGGCCACTAAACCTCACCTTTCTTTTTGGTTTTAGGTCATCAAGGTTCTAAGCATAGAATACATATGGAAGATCTAAAAATCCATGGCAACATCAGGTCCAATGGTCTATTCCATTGGGCATTTGTTTTTGAAGATAAACAAAGTTGATATTTATTGTTTTGGAATATTTTGTTTAGTTGAAGTTAATTATAGTCAAACTAATCAGGACTAAGAAGTTGGTTATAAACTAGCAATTTAAGGTGTTATTAAAAACTTAAGGATTATTTATCTCATGTTGGTTGTTTCTTTTTAGCATAATTTTTATAGTCAGCCCTTGAACTTTACTTTGTGTTTTAGTTATGTCTTTTAACTTCAATTTGTTATTGAAAAATCCCTAAACTTTAATTTTGTTTCACAAAAAATCTCTCTAACCTACAATAGTAGGGTTCTAGACTAAAAAATTTCCTCTACACTGTAGTGTGACATCTACAAATGCATCTTTAACACTTTTTGATAAAGGGTAATCCTCCTCTTTTCTTGGAAGCAGATTGTTATAATGATATTAATATTTTGTGATAGGTCTAGATGATAGTTAAAACATGTTTTCCGATTGTGAGAGGATGTGAGAGGAAAAGAGGTAAAAAGATAATTTCATTATTTTTTTTTAATCTGGAAACCTATTATAGTAGGTTGGAAGCATTTTGTGAAATTAAAATTAAAATTTAGGGATTTTTTAGTAACAAATTGAAGTTAAGGAATAGAAGTGAAACATGTGGCAAAGTTCAGGGATCAACTATAAAAGTTATCCTTCTTTTTGTCTAACTATTTTCCATGTACCCTAGGAGCGAAGGAGTAAACTAAAGAAATTTAAAGTGTTTGGTATGTAAATATTTAATCTAGGTAGATATCAAGAAGCTAGAGTTGTAATGTTTTTTTAACACTTTATGATGTAAAGGGAAAGTAAAACAATGTGCAAAACTAAAGTCTAGATAAATATTTTGGTATATAAATTTTGGTTAAAAGTGGTGGACCCATGTTATGTATATTTTGGCATATTACTTTGTAAAGTTTACTTATTAAAATACTATGAGTGTGAGTTAATAGTTGATGAAGGTAGTTTACAACTACGACAAGATATGAGAAATTTTTTTATTAATTTATATGAACAATGTTCATAGGTCCTTATTTCAAATATCCAAGATTTCAAGGGAAACTTGCCACACTTTAAATAAAATTTGGCTTAGTATATTAATGAGGTCTTTACCCCATTATTGTAAAGTTTGCAAGTTTTATTAGTCCTTTATTAGCTAAGTAGGGGTGGCGTCTTTTAATGACTCCTATATAGGGGTCATGTGGCGTGAGGCGAAAGATCATCTATTGGGATTGCATAAAGTGCACCGGGTAATGCCTATGAAAGATGATGGAGTCACATCAATCTCACTTAAGTACTACATCCTTAGACAATATTTCCTAGACATGTAATTTATACAATCTTAATAGAATCAAGCCCACTGATAAGTATCGTCTTCCCATAATACTACCACAGTATGAAGGATTTATACCACAAAGGCATAGATAGACAAGAGTCACCACTCGGATTGTAACGCCCTCACCGTAGGTAGTCCGCACATTTTACTGTTCCGACGGCTAATATCTGTTCTGACAGTCAGGATGTCTGGAACTACACTTAAACTATAGTAAGGAGACATAAATTAATGAAATAAATATTAAAAAAATATAGGAAAAATCTTGAGAAAAATAAATTAAAATTTAGAGAATTTATTAATTGGTATAAAAAATAAAAATAATCCGATGAGCACCATGAAAGGCATTTTGGTCAATTCACCCCTAGAGGTGAATTTTGACTTAAATGTCAAATTAAAATTTGAAAATAGAATAATTAACATAAATTAATTTTATGAATTTGAATTTGAAAAATGAGAAGAGAAAGAAGAAGAAAAGAAAAGAAAAGAAAAGAAAAGAAAAGAAAAGAAAAGAAAGGAAATAGATTTATGAAATTTAAAAACAATAAAGTACACATAAATGTATATATATAAATACCCACAAGAGACAAAACCCCACCAACCATCTTCTTCTTCCTCTTCTCTCTCTCTCCTTGCCGTATCCCTTGGTCTCTCCCTCCCCACCATTGTTATCAAGCTTAAAGCTTGATTTCCCAAGCTTTCACTCACCAAAACCCATAGACCCCTTCATTAAAAAGTTAGCCCACTCCATAAGGAAGCCATTGATAGTGAAAAGAAGAAGAAAAGTTGAAGTTTAACAAGTTACCCAAGAGGTTAGTGCCTAATCTTCCTTTCTTCCTTTATTAATCCTTGAGTTAAGGTTAAAATGAAGTGAAATTTGTAAGAAACTAAAAGAAATAGGTGAGTTATGAGGGGAGTGAATTTTTGGTACCCATGGTGAGTGATGGTTTTTGATGACTATGATGTATATAAAGTGATTTAATGATGTGGGTTGATGCATTATAAGTATTAGAAGTTGATTTACATTGAGATTTTATGAGGTTAAAATTGTGAGTTAGGGTTTGGCCTAACTTGGGTATTTTTGTATTATACCATGCAATTGGGATTGTTGAGATGTGTTGATGATATTTAGAAGTGCCTTGAATGTCAAATTGAAGCAAGGAAGTTGGAGGAGAAATGAAATTTTGGAAGTGCTATTTTCTGCAGGTTGTGTTGTTGAGGGCAGTACACATTTTAGGCCATAAATGAAATTGTGTGCCCCAATTGGTATGGGGCCAATTGGGGGTGAAACTAGACCCAAAATAGCCCATATTCTATGAAGAAACCATGCCCAAATTCTGTCCAAAACTTGACCTAAATACTGCCTAAATTCGGATTTCCCTGCACCCAAACCCAGAAAATGACCAAATGAACAGTACGTGTTCATTTGGTCATAACTCTCTCTATACTTGTCCAAATGACCTAAAATTTCACCCATTGCAAGTTTAGACATAGGGCTACACTTTTCATGAAGACCACTTAACCCAGTTTTGCCTTTAACTAATTCAAATTGGTAGCACAAGTTGGGTCACTGAAACTGCCAACCCAGAAAATTACCAAATGAACAGTACGTGTTCATTTGGTCATAACTCTCTCTATACTGGTCCAAATGACCTAAAATTTCACCCATGAAAAGTTTAGACATAGGGCTACACTTTTCATGAAGACTACTTAACCCAGTTTTGCCTTTAACCAATTCAAATTGTTAGCACAAGTTGAGTCACTAAAACTGCCAACCCAGAAATTGTCCAAAAATACTGTTCCTTTGGAATGCTTGACCAGTTTTGGCAAAAATGCCATAACTTGGTCTCCAAAGCTGCAAATTGAGTGAAACTAGTGCCAAAAGTTTTATAAGACATAGCACAATAATTTTTATGTTTTGACCAAGCTCTAGAAACCATTGCATTCTAGGGAAAATATTAGCCAAATTTAGGAATTGAAATCTGAAAAATGTTAAGTTGAACCCAGAATGCCATTTGATACCCGTGTGTTCATTTGGCCATAACTCCCACTAGGAAATTCCATTTGAGATGTGCCAATATGATATGGAAACATGATACTTAGGGCTACAACATTGATTTAGACACCTTTGCCAAATTCCAAGTGTAAAGACCCTAAAAAGAGGGTCAAACATACTACCCGAAGTTAGTTTTTGCCCTTATAGGACTGAGAGTCCAGGTTAATACATTGACCATAACTCACTATACCAAGCTTGAAAAATTATGAAATTGTACCTGGGAGTCCCTAAGACATAGAGGAACATATCTTGTGAAGGAACCTAAGTCTAAAAATGACCATAAAATGATCAAATGACTGGTCAAAGTTTATTGACCAGGAATTGTAAATTCTAGACAGCTTAGAGGCAAACGGACCAGTTATGGTATTTTGACCATAAGTTGAGTTCTATAACCCCAAATTCAGTAATTCAAAAACTGAAATTCAAGTTTAAACATAGAGGAGCAATTGTTATGAAGGAAGTGTGACTAAATAGACATCCTAACCTAGCCAAATTCCTAGATAAAGATAACACATCAACATGAACCTAAAGAAAGGTTCATGGGAAAAATGATATATATGATAATTAAAATACTCATAAGGATAATTAAATATTAAAAATTATATGAATATGTAAATTGGGACTAATGTCCCATTAATATGAAATTAATGGTACCAATGAACAGTACCAAAAAAATAGTAACAGTGAATAGTACTAAAATAATTAAAAATGTTTAATTGCCCATAGTATACCTAGACTTATTTATTTAGTTTGGATAAATTGGTATACCAATTAGGGACCACAGATAGCAGTACTGCTTACAGAGCAAATCATGAACTGACAATATATGTTTGGTATGATTGTTCTACAGACTATATGCCTACTTACTGGCCATTGTGCCTACTTTATTTATGGCTTTACAAGCCCGACAACTGGCCTCGTGCCTGACAGATGTATACAGGGTAGACATATGGCTGTCTAACCCATATACTCCCGTGTATCCAGCTTTTATAATTTGTTATAGGTTTCTTGGGCATTGATAATAATTAATTAATATTGAATATACAATAAGTAAACAGGAAAGATCTCAATAATTTTAATTGTTCCAAAGTGTAATAAAAAAAAATGTAAAAGACCCAGAATTTATGATTTGTAAATATTAATTCAATTGTTTAATTATTGTTATTATAAATTATGCACCACTAAGCGTTATGCTTAGCGCGTTGGTTTTCCATCGCGTAGGTACTGAAGATCAGCAGCCGCCACAGTAGTATTCGGACAGAGTTCCGACCAGATCTGCCACCGATCAGCGTCACCTCACCAGTCTTTTGTATTTTGGTAGGGCCCATGTGTAGACTAGTATTTTGGTTCATTATGTCTAGTCATGATGTAATTACTAGTTTATGATGTATTTTATTTTGGACTTGAAATGAAAACTTATAATTTATTATCTATGAATTTCCATATGAATGCAATAGATGACACTTCATTTTGAGATCTCATAAATAGTTGTGAATGATATGATAAAAGAGAATATGATATGGAAATATGTGAGATGACTATGAATATGTTAACACGTGATAGTGGAACCTGCCAGATGCTAATAAAATAGAGGAGGATCTGTCCGGGTCTCCACAGAAATAAGATATATATATAAAAAAAAAAATTCTACACATAAATTACCTGTTTTAAATGACATTAAATTTATAATAGACATGACAAGACAAGATAGGGTGCTCCGGCACCGAATGTGGCACTTCTTGCTCGGCTATACAATAGACGGGCAAGGGGCGTCACACGGATAATAACCAGGGACATATTAATTGTTTCTTTTGAGGGACATCTGATTGAGGCATCAATTTCCAAAGGAACAACCGAAGGGACTTAATTGATGCACTCAATTTTTCGATAGGGTCGTGGATAGCAACTTGCTCTTGGCAGATATTCTACAACTGTTATCACTATAGCCCAATATCTAGGTTTGGGACAGTGGGTATGTAAGGGGAAAGTGTTAGGCACCCTTTATGCTTGGTCTAACCCCGTTAACTCAAGTGTCAGTCATCTACTAATATTTTTAAAAGTCTTATTTATTATTCCTTTATCAAACTTTTTACCTAAAAATGCAATTTCTAAACCTACGCACGTAAGTAATTCAAATAAGATTTATTGTTTACAAATAATTTTCATGCACAAGAACTTCTTATCTATGAAAATGCTAAATTAAATTAAGTAAAATTTACCGAATGATTTAAGTTAATCTATTATTGACAATTTGATTTTCACATAAGTTTAATTTAAACAACCCTAAGTTTCTAATTAACCTATTTTATTCATTTGCCAAGCTAACCTAAAGATAATTAAATTAAAGAATTTATGTATATGTATCGTTTATTCTAATAAACACCCAAAGGTTTCAAACAATTACAACTTAACAAAATTATTCTAATATGCTAATTATTTTACAATTTACGAAGTATCTAATTAAACTTAATTAACATGCCAAACATGGGTTAAAATACAAATAAAATTAATTTTAGTATTTACCAAATAAAGTCCTATTATTACTATATGTTACATAAAAAATTTGTTATTTCAAGAAAATTTAAGGGGTACTTACCTTTTAATTATTGCAATTGTCATTGGGTAAGCTACTCTTAAAGAAAGGTCTTCCCTTATAATATAGCAAGTCTCTCTTACTCTTGTTAAGCTTCATGTAAGCTCCACACAATTATTGCTCTTTTTGGAACTTACCTAAGGGTTACTTGCCAATTTATTTTTAAAATAAAATAAAAATTACAATTAAAAATTTAATCACTTACAATCTGGGATTCTAATGAGCCAAATCATACAATGACCATGGATCTATCTAACCTAATTCTAACACTTCATAATATATTACTACATCATATAAAATATTAAATTAACAATCAAATACAAATTTCTATTGAAAAACATCAAATTACAAATATACATGATAATTCCAGATTTTGATAGATTCACAGTATTTTTATATTTGAATTTCTAAAATTAGTTAAATATATACAAATTATGCAAAAATTCCATAAGCATGGCAACATATTATATCCAATTTCAAAATTATTAGCTAGTCTAAAATCACAACCAAATAATTTACAAAAATCATGGTTCACCACTATTATGCATTAGAGACAAATATGCACTACTTTTTCAAAAATAATGTATCTTACAAACCATTAAAGATATTTACATAAAAGCAATAGGAAAAGTTGGAAAAGATCTTGCAATTATTTTTAGAATCAAGAATTGTGAAAAAAAAAAAAGGATAAAGAATTGAAGGAGATATTGGCTCCACAATTTGGCTGTCTTGTGAATTGTAAACAAAAGATACCCTAATTTTAAGGAGCTATAACTCTCTCAATTTAGAAGCTTTTTACATGATTCTTAAGGCTAAAATCTTTAGAATATCATGAAGAATACAAATATAATTGTTATATAATTTTTAAAGAAACAGAAGCATATGAAAAATAATAAACAATGTGAAGATAGAAAATCAACAAGTGCAGAGTTATAAGTTTCCCTCAAATCTATTATATGAATATGAATGTTATGAACATATGAGACTATCTAAAGGCATATAAACATAAAAGAATAGATATATGGAATATTTCTTGAATATTCATAATTTATAAGACATACTTTAAGGAATTCTTGAAGGCTTCTTGAAGAAAAAGGAAGAAGAAAGAATGAGGGAGATGGGGAAAGCTTATCGAATTGGAAAGATTGAGTGACTTATTTTTTTTTCTTGTGTTGTGTTCTCTCCTTCACTCTTTTATGTTGTTCTCCCTTATGTGTTCCCCCCTTGTGTGTCTTTTTTTTTTTTTTTTCTTTTCTATGAGGCATTTATAGGGTTTAGGTCAAAAAACATATGGTAAGTTTATATAATCCCTAAATAAGAAGATTTAAGGAGTTTTGAAGAGAAAAACTTTCTATTTAATTTTTTTATTTTCCTTTAATAAAATAAAAAAGAATGGTGGGCTATTCTTTATTAAATCAAAATTCCTTACTAGGCCTTATTGGCATTAGAAAGTACAATTAAGTCCAATTAGATTTTAATAAAATAAATTCTCAAAATTAAATTTAAACAAAAATAAGTTTCATTTACATTTAATTAAACATTTTTTGCTCTTCAAAATTATTTTTCCAAGGAACATGCCATACATATTATTATTCATTTTTAATGCCTTTAATACATCTCACAGTCATACAATTTTTTCATTATTAGGTTCCTCACAGCCTCAATGCACATGCCCATAAGGCCACACAAATAGGGGTCTACAACTCCATTATCTTTGGTGGCGACTAGCGAAGCGCAGAAATGTCCTAGTGTGAGGTTACCCTATTTCAAAAACTTTTCCAACACAAAGACAGTGAGACATGGTGAGGAAACGTCTCAAAGCCATTTATAGAATTTGTGAAGGTGGACACATGACGAGGGCAAGAAATGCATTTCATTTTATAAACAAAAAAAAAAAAAAAACTTAAAAACACAATACCAACCACATCACAGACAACAGTGTTTTTGAAGGAGGAGGAGGAGGAGGAGGCAACGACGACTCACCTAATAGGCGTAGGTGGCTGGATCATTGGCAGCATAAGTGAGGTGAATTGAAAACCCAAATTTTTTTTCCTCTTTTATTTTGTATTTTATTCGATCTGTCCTCTTTAGTTTGTGAACTATTTTATATTCCATCTGTTTTCTGGTCGAATCCTCTCACACGAATATATCCTGCAATTCATAAGTGTATACAATTAAGGAATAGTTTTGCAAATTTATATATGGATGAGTAATTGTAAATTAAGTTCAATCAAGAAAAAGAGTATAACAATTTTTAATAAAAATATATAGTGTATTCTTTTTTTTTTTTTTTTAACTTAGTTGAATTTGAATGTTGATTTAAAATTTATTTTACTTGTTTCCCACATTTCTGTTTTTTATATTTTTGAAAAAGCTATTTCCCTGTGTTGTTTTCGCATTTTCTTGTATTCGCATTTCCGTGCGAAATAAGTGGCTAGGTTACTGAAAACTCGATACTTCCATCGTTCTGACTTTTTCCATCCGGGTGTGGGTTCTACTTTGAATTGCAGATGAAGAAGCGCTCTTTTGGGTTAAGACATCCTTAAAAAGGGCATTGGATGGTAAATTGGTAATGGGGAGCAAGTTAGTGTTTGGTCAAATAAGTGGATTCATCAACTAAATTTGTTTAAAATTATTACATCTTCTTGTATTCTGCCACTAGATTTTTTTATATAAGCAAATTTTTTTTATTAATATTTAAAGGTCAGGAAAAACTTAGCATGGATGTCCTCATTCTAAGCCTCGGCTAATAGGTCTCCCCAAAGACCCAACCTATAGGAAAGCATCCTAAGTGAAAAATCCTGACAGAAGAAATTACAAACACCAAGATTAAAAGGAATGCCAAACAAAACATTATAAAATTCTCCTACTCAATTTACCCAAGAGGCTCAAACCAGAAAACAAACAACATATAGGCTTGGCCGTGTAAGTGACATGATTTATTAATCTATTGGGTGAAAATCTTAAACATCCAAATGGGCCTAATTTCTCCATTTTGTGTTATCCAAGTGTAGTTTGATATGAACTCAGTAGAGGGACAATGGAAATCAAATCTTGTGATCCAAATAGTAGGCTGACCTTAACATCGTGACAATGTCACTAATTAAATAATATATATCACACTATAAAAAAAACTCAGCTTTGCAATCGATTTTTGCAACCAACTGAAATTGATTGCTATCAGCAACCTATTTATGATTTTAGTTTTTTTAGTAAAATAGTTAATTTTTAAAAGTTTAGCAACCGATTCAAGAATCAATTGCTAAAATAATTGTTATTAGTAACTAATTTATAATTGCTTGCTAAATCGATTGTTAATTGATATTAGAAAGTTGCTATTAGCAAGGGACTTAAAAACTGGTTACTAACAGCAATCAATTTAGGGAATCAGTTGCTAAATTAAAGAGTTGTTTTAATTGGCTGTAAAATTTAACAACCGATTTGAAATCAGTTGCAAAAATCAATTACTATTAGCAACTGATTTAAGTTAGAAAAATTGATTGTTAATAGCAATCGATTTGCAAATCAGTGGCTAAATTTAGAGTTATTTTTTAAAGGTTCCAAATTTGCAACCAATTTCTTGTCAATTGCTATTAATTTATTTTGGAAACCAACTTAAATCGGTTGCTAATAGAAACCAATGTCGATTGTTAAATTTTTCCCCTAAAATTTTTGCTCAATTTTTTTTTTGTTTACAAATGATTTGCAAATCGATTACTAACAGTAACTAATTTTTAGAACCAAATGAAATTATTTGCTATTAGCAACAGATTTTACAGCCAATAAGGAATTGATTGCAAAATTTCTCCCCAAAAATAACCACCCAATTATTTGTTTTGTTTTGTTTTTTTTTTTTTATTTGCAACCAATTTGTGAAGCGGTTGCTAAGAGCAACCAATTTTTATAATTGATTGCAAATCAATTGCAAAATTTTTTCGCCAAAAATTTAGGCATAATTTTCAAAATGAATCAGCAATTGACAATCAGCTGTTAAAATCGATTACTAATTTGCTTACATAAATCACTACTCATTTTCTTTCACCACTACTCATTTTCTTTTTCTTTCTTCTATCATTTTCTTCATCATCTTTTTCTTTCTCATCTATTTTATTCATCATCTTTTTCATTTCTAATCTATTTTCTTCATCATCTTTTTCTTTCTCATGTATTTTTTTCTTCATCATCTTTTTCTTTCTCATTTTTCTTCTTTATCAACTTTTTCTTTCTCATTTATTTTCTTCATCATCAGCTTTTTCTTTCTCATGTTTCTTTTTTATCTTCTTGTTCTTTCTTCTCTAATTTCTTACTTATCTTTTCATTTAATTTGTTTTTTATTATAATTTTTTTATTCATATAATTTTTGTTATTAAATTATTTGTGGTACTAATTTTTAGTACTAATTAATTTTTTATTAATTTTTTGAAGACCCTTTACTTGAATCCCTAGTTCGAAGTTCTTATCAAACACCGTTCTTATTAATATATTAAGAGATCGGGGGAGAGTTCTTACCCGAACCCAGCCTAATTCTTAAAGCAAAGTATTAAGAGATCGGGGGAGAGTTTTTAACCTAACTCAGTCTAATTTTTAACGCAATGTATTAAGAGATCGAAGGAGAGTTCTTACCCGAATTCTCAGCCAAAATCTTAATAAAGTATATAGAGATCTAGGGAGAGTTCTTACTTGAATTTTTAGCCAAAATCTTAATAAAATATGTGGAGATCGGGGGAGAGTTCTTACCCGAAATCCTCTGTTTAAATTTTAACAGAATACATTAAGAGATTGGGGGAGAGTTCTTATCTGAATTCTCTTAGCTTAAATTCAAATTAAAATTTACTAAGAGATTGGGGGAGAGTTCTTACCCGAGCTCTCAAATTAAATTCTTAATACACCAAAGGATCGGCGGGAGAGGTCTTCCCAAAGTATCCCGAATATTAGGTTGAGGCCCGATGGAGAGTTCTCCTCAACGCACTCATATTTATAGGACAAAAATTCCCCCTGAGAATATCACAACTTCAGTATTCATATTAACCCCCCTAAATACATATTACACGACACCTATTCACTAAAGGGTCATCTCATGTACTCGTGTTCTTGGGCAACCCGAAATATTGAAATATCAAACATTCCTTTTTTTCATACAAAGGATTAACATCATCATTCTAACCCCTAAATTATCAATTTCAATTTGTAAAGAGCACAACATTAAATCTGTTTACCCTCGTTGAGGGACGAGGTGGGGTGCCTAACGCCTTTCCTACCCATATACAGACCCCGAACCTAGAATCTCTATTTTTGAAGTGGTTCTTAATTTATTTTTATAGATGGTTTTCTTTAATTTTCCTCAAAATTAAAGTAGCGACTCCTCACTTTTCCCTCTTCGGTGAGAATCATCCGGCGACCGTAAAGTCCTTGCGACAGCTTGGCGACTCCACTGGGGACGTTTCACCTTAACCCTGGTTTAAAGGTCCAAAAGCAGATTTAATTTTATGCTCATGTAAATTAAAACCGTAATTAGGGGGCTTAACTTATAAAATTCAAAAGTCTTAATGTATTGATTATTTTTATTCTTTCTAACCATTTTGCTTATATTGATTATCTTATTTGTTACAGCAATTTTCGTCTAAAACTCCCCCCGTACAGGGATGAGGTAAATATGTCCCTTCACACACTAATTATTTACACAGTGTCCTCACACATTTCAGCCCTATACCCAGGCTTTCTTACCCTTTTAGCAAATAGGAGGGAGTCATGTAGCGGTATCCATGGGTTTTACCCCGTTAGTATCTGTGAAGGCTTCTGCTCAGATTGGAACTTGTTCCATCTACTGTGATACCGTGGAATTCTCCCGTTAGTATCATGGTGGTGGAATGAGGCTTTGCAATATATAGTAGGGATAATTTGGGAACCTTTGAGCTTTTAGAACTCGAGCTAAACTATCACATTAACTGAAAGCCATAGCAAACTATCTCGTAAGAAAGAACTATCCAATTAGATAGTACTTACCCGGTATTAGGACTTTCCCTATTCGTAGGATAAAAGGGACATAATTGCTCTTACTCTACTCCCTCGTTTACTTTTTACTTTTTTTTATGTAATTTAAAGGTAATTTTAAATTATGTTGATAAGATAATCTGTGCACCTTCCTACCTTGATAGGTGTAAAGATATCATCACCTTAATTCAAAATTACCTAAGTTTATTCTACTGACCTACTTTTCTACAGGTATTATAAACTGAAGTCTGTAAAGGATAAACAAAAACTTTAAAATGGCATCCTCGAGTCAGTCAACTGAAGGAGTTTCAAGGCAAGAATAGAATGCTAAACAATGGTCCAAACTAATTCATTGTTCAAAGCCCTACAAATTGATGACATAGGGGCAGACATTTGCCCATTACCTCCATTGGATCCAAGTAAGGTTGAGGTTAGAATGACTGGTCTTGAGGATTTATCCAGCAGTTGGAAATCATTTCCCGATCATGTCAAAGTAAAGTTTGAGAAAAAAGTATGGGAGGATTGCAACTTTGATACGAGTCAGAGCACAAGTTCCTGCATTAAAAGCCATGCTATCAACTTGGAAACCCAGATATAGGGTATTCTCCTTCAACGATATTGATACAATTCGCACTGTAGAGGAATATCAGGGGCTGCTAGAAATCCCTTATATGGCACAAAATCGGATTTATCTACACCTTGAGCATAGGCAGACCTAGAAACGGTTTGCTCATATACTTGGAATATTTGCAGAGGAAGCAAAAGCAAAGGAAACCGTCAAGGGAAGTACACATGGGTGGTATTGGACTTACATCAAAAAGCATTTGGATCTGCATATTCAGGGCAAGCAATGGGAACAGGCTTCGTTGGCACTAGCTTTGGGAATTTACGGCCTGATCTTATTTCCTGGGCCTTTGGGAGTTATAACTTACAACTTCATGGAGTTGTTTTGGTCAGTAGAGAAGCAAAATATCTACTTGATACCTGCCATCCTCGCGGAGACCTTTTTGTGTAACACCCTAGGCAAATCCCACATCGACAAAAGACGGGAGAGATGCTGGGTTTATAAGATGGAGGTTCCTAACCCCTATTGACGCGTTTTAAAACCGTGAGGGTTTCGGCCCAGAGCGGACAATATCACTAGTGGGCCGGGCCATTACATTTGTGGTATCAGAGCTGCTCCGCGTGCAACCTTGAACGATGGTGGGGCAAACCTCAGCGAGGACGCTGGGTCCCATAAGGGGGGTGGATTGTAACACCCTAGGCAAATCCCACATCGACAAAACACGGGAGAGATGCTGAGTTCATAAGTTGACAGTTCGTAACCCCTATTGACTCGTGTTAAAACCGTGAGGGCTTCGGCCCAGAGCGGACAATATCACTAGTGGGCCGGGCCATTATATTTGTGGTATCAGAGCCGCTCCGCGTGCAACCTTGAACGATGGTGGGGCAAACCTCAGCGAGGACGCTGAGTCCCATAAGGGGGGTGGATTGTAACACCCTAGGCAAATCCCACATCGACAAAACACGGGAGAGATGCTGGGTTTATAAGATGGAGGTTCCTAACCCCTATTGACGCGTTTTAAAACCGTGAGGGTTTCGGCCCAGAGCGGACAATATCACTAGTGGTCGGGCCATTACATTTGTGGTATCGGCGCTCGCGTGCAACCTTGAGCGATGGTGGGGCAAACCTCGGCGAGGCGAGTCCCATAAGGGGTGGATTGTAACACCTAGGCAAATCCACATCGGCAAAACACGGGAGAGATCGGGTTCATAAGTTGTGATTCGTAACCCTATTGGCGTGTTAAAGCCGTGAGGGCTTGGCCCGAGGCGGACAATATCAGTAGTGGGCCGGGCCATTATATTTGTACAAATATAATGGCCCGGCCCACTAGTGATATTGTCCGCTCTGGGCCGAAGCCCTCACGGTTTTAACACGCGTCACTATGAGTTAGGAACCTCCATCTTATAAACCCAGCATCTCTCCCGTGTTTTGTTGATGTGGGATTTGCCTAGGGTGTTACAATCCACCCCCCTTATGGGACTCAGCGTCCTCGCTGAGGTTTGCCCCACCATCGTTCAAGGTTGCACGCGGAGCGGCTCTGATACCACAAATATAATGGCCCAGCCCACTAGTGATATTGTCCGCTTTGGGCCGAAGCCCTCACGGTTTTAACACGCGTCACTATGAGTTAGGAACCTCCATCTTATAAACCCAGCATCTCTCCCGTGTTTTGTCGATGTGGGATTTGCCTAGGGTGTTACATTTTGACTCTAACGTATTGCTAACAACAGGGTAAGGGAACCTTCAAGTGTTGTTCCCAATTGCTACATCTTTGGATCCTCAGCCATATCTGTCCTCTCAAAACTAAGGGATTAACCTGGTATCCCGACTAGCCTCTCATCGAAAAGGTGGCTAAATTGGCAATAAGTCCAAAGAATTAACTACAATGGCAAGAGCAGATTCTAAGCTTCAACAGTCACAACTTGAAGGAGCGGAAGCATGAAAAATATAAGTTTAGATCATTGAAATTCAAAATTTTTCATCTAGGGTCACATGCATCATGCAAGATTCATTTTTATCTATTTGATTTCAATGATAAACAGCATATTAAAACTCTTTTAATATGATTTTGGATCTACATTTGCCATTTAAGATTTTAGAATTAATAGATTAATTCATTAGAACCCTAGATTAGATCAAGAACAAGTGCACTAACCTTTTTTATGCACTGTAGTGTGTTTGGCACCTTTGGGTTGTGCCTAGGACACCAGATGTTGTTCCTCTAACTTGTCCACACCAAGATCACCAATGGCAGCCCTTGAATAGCTTCTCAAGCCTTTCCAATCAATTAAAAAATCAAGTTTTGCCTTTTTGAGAGATTACAGATGTAAACAGGACACTAGAAACAATTTCTAGTATTTTTAATTGAAGAGATTGTTGGCAAATCTCTTTGAATTGTTGAGAGATGAAGAAGAAAAGAGGATGAGGCACTCAAAGGTAGCGGCACCAAAGAGATAACAGCAGCTTGTATTTTTATTCTTTCATCCTTACGCTTATATAGCTAGGTCACCACTTAAAACCCTTGCCACATGTCACCTTCTGATTAGCTCTAGGTTTAATTGAGCCAATCACATTGTGCCAAGTATCAAACCTTTATTTAATCTTGACTTTGATCATCTTATATGATTAAAAGACATATGGCTAGCTTATGTGTAGTGCCATATGTCACCATCTCATGGTGCCACATGTCATCCTGTGAAATGACCAAAATACCCCTGTGTTTTAATTTTGAGTTCTCAACCCAAAATAATTATTTCTCTTCTTCTAATCAATTTATATCAAATATAAATTAATTAATTAATCTCTATTAATTAATTTCTCATAATTAAATTCATATTTAAACACTTTAAATATAAATTTAACTTATACTATACATCCAATAACTTAGATTTGATTTCAAGTCATGCAAGGGACTTTGCAATCTAATTGCAAACCAAACCTATTTAATTAATCAATTAAACTCTTTAATTAGTTAATTAAATCATATTTAATTTGGTGATTACTTGTGTATGTGTGTGACTTACTAGGCTCATCACTAATTGGCAATGAGACATGATATCAACTCTTAATATCATCAGAACTCTTTCTTACCATAAATGATTTTTCTAAATCATTTTATGCGCCTCATAAACCATGGTTAACACCTAGCATAGCATGCCATGGACACCCAATTAGTAATAAGGTTTATCTTAAATGAACCTATAATCATATGTTACCATGCACTAGAATCTCTCTGTTACAAAATCCCAATTTGAGCTGGACTCATGGTTTATGTCAAACCCCATTTGCTATGAATATTATGTTCTCTTTTAATTCCAGTTCTTGATTAAAAAGATTTTCTCATCAGAAACTCTTTTCTGATTAAATCTATCTGTCCTGGCCAGGAACTTGAAACATCAAGAACAATTAAATGAACATAGGATTTTATCCCTATTTACTTAGGGTAACAGATTCCATCTTGATTAACACCTACCTCCATATATAACTAGTAGGAGCCAACACATGCCTATATACCCATACACAGTATAAGTATGAAAGCAGTATCAAACTCAAACCACCTATATACAAGATAACTATGCTATCTCAGGTCTAAAGATTATATGCACTGATATGATTTATGACATTGCATTGACAAGAGTAAACTCCATGTGCTTGTCATAAATGTCTCTAGTTCGACCTATTTATCATGTATAAGTGCCTATCATGTTTGTTATATGGCATGAGACTCACCATTCCATCTTATTTACATCTCATATAAATAACTAGGGAATAAACATGATTACAATATTTCTGGATAAGTCATGTCCTTATTGTGAAGTATCCTCGATTGTGAACCAATTTATGATACTTTGTGCTAGAAATACTGTCACTCATATTCTTAACAACTTAAGAATAATATTTCTAACAAAATATCAATGGACCTTTTCTATTACACATAAATATATTATGTAAACGGAAAAGTAAAAATGCCTTTTATTAATAAAATATGTACAAGATACATACTATATGATATGCTCTAGGGCATACTACTAACAATCTCCCACTAGCACTAGAGCCATTCATTACAATATCTTAGACCCATCTTCTCAAGATGTCGGTCTTGCTGAGTTTGTGACATAGGCTTAGTGAAAGGATCAGCTGGATTTTCAGCTGATTCTATTTTCTGCATGGCTACATCGCCTTGACCAACTATTTCTCTGATAATGTGGTAGCACCTTTCTATGTGTTTAGATTTCTAGTGAGACCGGGGTTCCTTAGCCTGTATGACTGCTCCATTATTGTCACAGTGAAGTGAAACTGCTGACTCAATGGAAGGAACTACTACAAGTTCTATCACGAACTTCTTTATCCAAACAGCTTCCTTTGCAGCATCTGATGCAGCAATATACTCAGCCTCAGTAGTGGAATATGCAGTCGTGCTATGTTTGGAACTCTTCCAACTGACTGTACCTCCATTACAAATGAACACATACCCAGAGATAGACTTTCTATCATCGATATCTTATTGAAAATCAGAATTAGTATAACCATCCAATTGCAAGTCTCCACCTCTATAAATCAAGAATAAATCTTTAGTTCTTCTCAAATACTTAAGGATATTCTTGACAGCTATCCAGTATTCCAAACCTGGATTGGATTGATACCTGCTAGCTAAACTAACAGCATATGCGATATTCGGCCTAGTACATAGCATTGCATACATCACACTTCCAATAGCCGAAGCATATGGAATCCTGGCCATTTTATCTTTTTCTTTAGGTGTCTTTAGAGACATCTCTTTAGAAAGATAGATACTATATCTCACTGGTAACAATCCTCTCTTGGAATCAAGCATGTTAAACCTCTTTAGCACCTTATCCAAGTATAGACTTTGGGATAAACCAATTATTCTTTTCGCTCTATCTCTATAGATGCAAATCCCAAGAATATAAGTTGCCTCCCCTAAGTCTTTCATGGAGAATGTATTTGACAACCATACCTTTATAGTTGTCAACATACCTATGTCATTACCCATCAATAAAATATCATCCATATATAAGACAAGGAAAGTGACAGCACTATCACTTACCTTCTTATATACGCATGGCTCATCCCCATTTTTGATAAAACCAAATGACTTAATGGCTTTATCAAAATGGATGTTCCAACTCCTCGAAGCTTTTTTCAACTCATAAATGGATCGCTTTAGCTTGCATACTTTGGAACCATCTTGGGATTCAAAACCCCTAGGTTATTCCATGAAAATGTTTTCTTCAATATATCCATTGAGAAAAGCTGTTTTGATATCCATCTGCCAAATCTCATAATCATAGTAGGCAGCTATTACTAATAGAATCCTAATTGATTTAAGCATGGCAATAGGCGAGAAAGTCTCCTCATAGTTGATTCCTTGCCTTTGGCGAAACCCTTTCGCTACTAGCCTTGCTTTATAGGTCTTTACCTTTCCATCAGAACCAATTTTCTTCTTGAAAATCCATTTGTTCCCTATAGGTATAATACCTTCAGGTGGGTTAACAAGATCCCAAACTTGATTCTTATACATGGAATCAATCTCGGATTTCATAGCATCAATCCATTTTGAAGAGTCTATATCTGATATAGCTTCTTTATAGGTAAATGGATCATCTCCATGATCTACTTCTTAATGAGTAGACAACTCTTGTTCTTCTTCATGAAGGAAACCATATCTCACTGGTGGGTGAGATACCTTGGTTGATCTACGAGGAACAACTGTAGATGTTTGATCAATAGGTGTAGGTTGACTAGATGGATCTATATCCATCTAATCTGTTGGTTGGTCAGAATTCTCCAATTCTAACTCTATTTGCCTTCCTTTGCCTCCTTCTTGAACAAACTGTTGTTCAAGAAATGTGGCATATCTACTTACCACAACCTTTTGTGATGTAGGAAAATAAAACTAATATCCAAAACTATCTTTTGGATATCTAACAAATCGACCCTTTTCTGATCTGGTTTCCAATTTATCAGTGTTCAATTTTTTGATATAAGCTAGACAACCCCAAATCTTAACATGATTAAGACTTGGTTTTCTTCCATGCCATATCTCATAAGGTGTGGAAGATACTGATTTTGATGGAATCCTATTCAGAATATACAAAGCTGATTCTAATGCAAATCCCCCAAAAGAACTTGGCATATCAGTATAGCTCATCATATTTCTTTATTTCTTTATTTTTTATTATTTTTTTAATAGACTTTCAAATTTATATCCGTTCAGAATAAATTTGAATTTTTCTTCTTAAATTTATGTCCGTTAAAATATATATAAGACTCTTTTCCCAATGTTGAGCCTGTTCTCCCTATTATTGGGCTCCCTCTCAATAATTTTTTTTACAATATTTAAATTAACCTTTTGGCAATACTAAATATAATATGGATCATTAATTTAATTTGGCTGTAGATTATGTATCTTCAGATATGGGTAATGATCTTCTATCAAAGGAGTTTGATAGAGTAACATATTCCTCCATTGCCATTTAGTGGTTTTATTTCTTCTGTGGGCCACTGAAGTAGCAAGTTTCTAAAAGGATAGTATTACAGAAGGTTTCTTTTGCTGTCCAAAATGAAAAATGACTAGTTGCTTCTAGAAAATTATTCTCATTTGCTCAGATCATCTCTGAATAGATGATATTAATTGTCTATGTTTATATTTTTTTTCGTCTTGTAAGAAGATTATGATTCTTATTAATGAATTATTAAATTTTTATTTTAAAAAAAATAAAGCATTAGCATCCTATCTAGTTCAATAAAAGAATAACAAAATGGAAGTAAATTTATTGTCCAATGAAACTAATTTTTGGAATTTATTTGAATACATTTGCTCATGTACTTAAGGTTTTATTTGAAATAAATTATTTAAAAAAAATTAAATGAATTCTCACACAATCATATTTGATTTTTATTTTATTGAAAATGATATTTGTTTTAAGTTTAAAAGAATTGAGTTCTTTCTTTTCAAACATGCGAATTAATAAAATAGAATTCAATTAAATTGAATTCCCGTAAAATTCAATCCAAACAAGAGGTAAAAGTGTAGGGTTTTGGGAGAAAGTGAAAAATTAATGTAACACGACAAGATTTGTCGCCTCAATATAATTTAAAGGAAAAAGTACAATTTAATACCTTACACTTTCGCATTTTTAAATTCAAGTATTGAAAAAAGTTTTGTGAAAAAATTGAGATTTGAGTTATCATGCAGTTAACAAATTAAGGGAAAAGTGATTAACGCTATTAAGTATATTTATGTGGCGCTAATGTGTCATGCTAACATTAGAGCTATGTTTGATATGGCATGCTGATGTCAGCAACACATGTCAGGGCACACTAATATCAGCATACAACATCAAACACTATGGTGACATCAGAATGCCACGTCAGACGTGTTGTTGATATCAACATGCCACGTCAGTGCCACATCAGCGCAATTAACAGCATTAGCTACTGAATCCTCAAAGTGCTAACGGCGTGATAGTTTAATTCTCGATTTGTCATGAAACTTTTTTCAATCTTTAAATTGAAAAAGCACAAAAGTATAGAATAATAAATTGTACTTCTTCCTAATTTAAATTTGCTCATTCAAATAATTGGTAACTTATTTCATTCACATAAAATTAAAAATGATATAAATATGAAAAACTCATAAAATTGAAAGAGTAATTGAAAATAGACATAACTATATACAATCCAGTCTAAAACTGATAAGTTTTTGTTGACACCAATACATTGAAATTTTTACAAGATGGATTCTAAAATTAAATGAATAAAATAATTGATTATAAAAATAATATTTTAATTTAAAATGACACAATTCATAACTTAATCTAATATATATATATATATATATATATATATATATATATATATATATATATATATATGAAAACTAAGGAATCAAAAATATTTAACCAAAATTTGACATTTGAATTCACTATTAATTGACACTTGGTATAATTAAAAAATAATATTTTTACTTAAAAATTTCACTTTAATTAATTTTTTTTAAATTATAAATTTAATTATTACTATTAGATAATGTTTAACTAAATACTTTCATCTTAAAATATTTAATAATTTAAATTTGAAATATAAGATAAAATCAAATAGAATATATTTAACATAAATATAATTTTAGTTTATTTCAAATATATATATATATATAATTTAAGAATTGTATGTTTTCAAAAAGAAATTAGTAGTTTATTTTTTATTATGTACAAATATGCATAAAACATTTGCAATACAATATCAAATAAATATTATATATAGAAAAAGATTTCAACACAAATATTTCACCAAAAATAAAATATGAGTGCTTCATAATTTTTAATATTTAAATATGCAAACATCACATGTGAATTTCTAAATTTTAGTTTTCTTTTTTTGAAAATAAGTTATGTTGTCTACAATTGATATTGATGAATAAAAATATAAATGTATAATAAAATAATTAATAATATTTAATATATATATATATATATATATATATATATATATATTAACTTATATTTTTCTAATTATAAATTTAATTATTGATATTATAACACATAACTTAATAATTTTACCTTAATTGAATTTGAAATTTCATTAATTTATTTATAATTATTAAATCAATTTTTATCATGCCTGTTATATTATAATTATGAACTGGAATTTCGATATATTAAGAGCCCTTTTAAAATATTAAATTTATGTGATATTTTTAACTTTGTTTCTGGAAAAACTATTAAAAATAATTTATCAAATATGTTAGTAAATTATGTATTTTTATTTTAGAGACATTCAATCTTTAATCATATTTTTTACTTAAAGCATTCACATTATTCCATACTTTGAAGTTAAAATTTTTTTACTAATTATCTTTTGAGCCAAGAATTATAATATTTTATTTTAAGAAATATTATTTACAAAATTTCTCTTATCTTTATTTTAATTCAAGGTCGATTTTTTTTTTATCAAATATTACTAAATCAATATATATATTAGTATATAAATTAATGTAATAGCTAAAATTTATGGCAAACAAATTATTTAATTGATTTAAATTCACTTAATTTAAGTTAAATAAAAGTAAAAAAAAAAATAATATAAATTTACATTAAATTTTAAATAAGTATGTGACTTTCAAAATAAAAATAAAATTTTATTTCTTCAATAGTTATTAATTATTTTTCTCTAAATTTTTTTTCATAAGAAAGTAACAATATAGTATTTTTACAATATAGTTGCACTTGAAAAAACCATATATTATTAAAAAGAATTTATTTATAATAATAAATGTAATATTAAGTATGTTGAAATGCTAATATTCAATAAATAATAATGATAATAATAATAATAATTTTATTATTATTATTATTATTATTATTATTATTATTATTATTATTATAAAGATTTCATAATTTATTTTATTTTATATTATTACTTTGGTCATTGTTAGTTACCCTTAGATTTTGACAATTCAAAATGGAGATACTAAGTTGGCAAAATATACATGACAATGACACATAATAATATTTTAAGTTCGTAATTGAGTCAAGTAATTTAATTTCATTAATTAAATTTTCTCCCCAGAATGCGTTTTTCAACTTTAATATATGTATTGATTATTTAAGTTCTCACACGCATAATGATTTTTATGTAACAAATTTTCTTTTGTCCTTCTCAAGAGTAGACTTCTCAAGGACTTTGAAGTTAATACGTTATTTTTGTTTCAACATATTTGTTATTATATTTACTTTTATAAATAAATCACATGCATAATAATTGTAAATAATAATTTTTAACAATTGTTATAGAGACTGTGAAGCTCAGTAGTCTTTAATAATGTGTATAATTAACATATAATTGGATTTAAATGGATTTGAGTTTAAAAATGTAATTAATTAAATATAAAATATATATTATATTTTAAATAAACAAAGTTTAACTATTTATTAGAATTATCAAAATTTTAAGATATAAATATATTTTTTACATAAATTATTAATTAAAATATATAAAATTAAACGTGTTTAGTATTATTTGAACAATATTAATCAAGTATTGGATAAATTCAAATAATTTAAGTTAAATTTTAATAGAGTTTGAGATGAATTCAATATTAAAAATATTAAATGAGTAGGATGATTTTGGCGAGTCCATTGCTATCTTTAATAAAAAAAAGTTTAAATCCATGGATTTGAAGAGTAATATAAAATAATAATAAAGAAAATAGTTTGTAGGATTTTATTTGAACCCATCGTATGTTTTCTCATTTTCATCTTAAAAAATAATTTAAAAATTCCTCACTTAAAATTCATGAAAATATAAGAGAGATCAGTTATTCACAATATGATTTTATAATACACAAATAAATTTGATATAGCTTGAAAGGAGATAATTTATATAGCATGCTTTTTTATGGTTATATTAGAGGTAGAAAATAGATCCGACAATCACATTCAAATTTTGAATTGTGAGTCATTTTAAGCTCACTCATTTTATGGGTTTTTTTTTTAATATATTTGGATTCGATTGGATCATTAATTTGCGGGCTGATTCGGATCTCATTAAATTGTTATATAAAAATTAGAAATATGCGATTTTGGTTCTATTTGGAGTCTACTTAAGAACTGGAATTGAACTAAAATTTTGATAAGATTCCAATTCAATTTTTCGTTATTTTGATTCTAGTTCGGTACGATTCTCAATTCTTCCGTTGCGGTTTGATTATCGGTTCTTAAAATAATTTTATATAATTATTTTCTTAAAAATATCATATTCGAATTAGTACTTAAGTTTTGAATTGGGTTATTAACCTAACATATCATATAATATATCTTTTATTCCTAAATATATAATCCTTAACTATAAAGTACATATATAATTTAGAATTAAATATATTATATAATATAATAGTACAAGCATATTATATAATATACTTTTTAATTATTTATTAATTATGTAATATTTAACTATAAGATACAATTATAATTATGAATTAACATATATATAGTATAGTAGTACATTTATAATTAAGAATTATAAGTAATTTAATGTATTTATAACTAAAATTATTAAAAAAATAGAGAAATAAAATATAATATTAAGTTTTATTTAGTTTATAATTAAATATACATACATAAATATATATAATTATATTAAAAGTATACAATACATATAAAAAATAGAAAAAAATATATATAAATTCGGTTTTCGATTTGGTTTTGGTATGATTTTAGTTTGATTTTTAGTGAAAAATTAAAATCAAACTAAATATTAAAATAACTTTAATTTGGTATGATTCTTATCAGTCCGCTATAGTTATTCGATTCGGTATGGGCCCCAAGAACGTAATAAAAATAATTTCAAGTCAAATATTAGTTAATTTGTAAATTATGAATTATTTTGAAGAGAAATGTATTTTTTTAATAAATTTTATTCATTTAATTTTCTAATTAAAATGATTGGATTAACCCAAATAAATAAGCTTTAAGTTGGATCTTAAAGGCCATCGAATTAAGCTTAATTGAACTTTCAGTTTTGTACGTCATTTAAGTTCAAAGTAATTTCTTTATATTTCTCTGTTTCTGTGTGGTTTTGTTGGGTTCTGTGCTACTATTAATAAATGAAAATATAATAGTATTCACCTTATTAAATTAAATGTGAATGTATATAAAATATAATAGATAAAAAAATGTGAATAACTGCGGATATTGTATATGTGAAAAGTCACCAAAATGTGAAGTTAATTCAAGTAAGAGATATTATTTGTTAATATCTTATTATTTTGAGAGAAATGCATTTGAGTATTTGGAATTGCCAAGCATGTGTTGAAGAGGTTGGGATATATCTTAATTAATTGATGGCATGTCTATGTAAAAAGAAGATAAATGGTCTTTTTTTTTTAGAACAAGGCTTGGCCGGCTAAGTGTCATGATTTATTAATCTGTTGGGTGAAATGTTAAAAATCCTAATGGGTCTAATTTTTCCATTTTGAGTTATTCAAGTGCAGTTTGATATCAACTCAGTAGAGGGATAACGGAAATAAAATCTTGTGATCCAAATAGTGGGCCGACCTGGATATTGTGACAATGGCACTAATTAAATAATATATATTACACTATAAAAATATAATTATTTTTGCAATCGATTTTTATAATTAACTATAAATTATTGATATTAACAATTGATTTGTGATTTTGAATTTTTTTAGTAAAATAATTAATTTTTAAAAGTTTATCAATTAATTCAAGAATTAGTTGCTAGATTGGTTGCTATTAGCAATGGATTTATAATTAGTTACTAAATCAGTTGCTATTAACAATGGATTTATAATTGGTTGCTAAATCATTTGCTAATCAATAACATAAAAACCTTGAATATAATTAGTTGCTATTAGCTATGGATTTAAAAATCGATTACTAAATTAAAGAGTTATTTTAATTGGCTACAAAATTTAGTAATCGATTTGCAATCGTTGTAAAAATTAATTGTTATTAGCAATTGATTTAAGTTGATTGTAAAGATCGATCACGAAATTTAGAGTGTTTTTTTAAATGCTCCAAATTTGTAACTAATTTTTTGTCGGTTGTTATTAGTAATCAATTTTTGCAACCAATTTAAATCAGTTGCTAATAATAACCGATAATCAGTTGCTAAATTTTTCTCCCAAATATTTCTACTCAATTTTTTTTTTTATTTACAACCAATTTATGAATCGATGACTAACAGTAACTGATTTTTGTAATCAAATAAAATCGGTTGCTCATAGCAACTGATTTTACAAGTAGAGAATCAGTTGTAAAATTTCCCCCAAAAATTTCTACTCAATTGTTTGTATTTTTTTTTTTTAAATAACCGATTGCGAAGCTATTGCTAATAGCAACCGATTACGAAGCGGTTGTTAACAATAACCGATTTTTACAGCCGATTACAAAATTTTTCCCTAAAAATCCTCACCCAATTTTTAAAATAAATTAGCAACTGATAATCAGTTATTAATTCGCTTATGTTAATCATTACTCATTTTTTTCACAATTACTCATTTTTTTTTCTCTTTTTCTTATGTTTTCTCTTATTTTCTTAATTATCTTTTTCTTTCTCATCTATTTTAATCATCATCATCTTTTCATTTCTAATCTATTTTCTTCATCATCTTTTTCTTTCTCATTTATTTTTTTTTCTTCATCATCTTTTTCTTTCTCATTTTTCTTCCTCATCAACTTTTTTTTTCTCATTTATTTTCTTCATCATTATCTTTTTCTTTCTCATTTTTCTTATTTATCTTCTTTTTTCTTTCTCCTCTAATTTCTTCTTCATCTTCTTTTCCTTTCTTTTTTTTATTTAATTTGTTTTTTATTGTAATTTTTTTATATAATTTTTTTGTAAATTATTTGTAGTATACTAATTTTTAGTACCAATTAATTTCTTTTTCTTATTTTTGTTATTTTATATATATATATATATATATATATATATATATATATATATGTTAATTTTTTTTACTAATTTGTCTTGTAAATATATTTTTATATTTAATTTTTTTATTATTTTGAAAAATAATTATTATTAGTAATTTATTTTTATATTAATTTTGTAGTACTAATTTTTCATTAATAAATTATTATTTTAGTGATTTTTAGAATAATTTATTTATGAGAATTTTTATTTGTTATTTAGAAATTCAATTTTTTATATTTTTTTTAAATTAGCAACCCACAATTAGTTGCTAACTCGGTTGCAAATAGCAACTGACTTATAGAGCAGTTGCAAAATTGCCAAACTAATGGCACCGATCTTTTTGCAATCGATTATGTATCAGTTGCTATTAGCCGTGGATTTTGATTGCTAATTAGTTACTAGTAACAATCGATAGTTTTTAATAAAAATTTTAATTTTTTAAATTTGACTATTTTAGCAACCGATTCGATTTTCAGTTGCTATTTGCAATCGATTTTTTATTGCTAATAATAACAATCGATTTATTAGTCGATTGCTAATCGATTTAGCAAGCAACCTTATTACAATCGACTGAATCAGTTGCTAAATCAATTAGCAACCAATTTTAATAGATTAACAACTAATTCGGTTGGTTGTTAATCCTTTTTTTTTTTTTTTGTAGTGTTATTTAGTATCAGCATGCTAGTCTGTGACTTGATCACATCGGTGAATAGCATTGTGGTTCTATCACATATGCTCCTGAATTATTATTACACTATGACTTAATCACATCTACGAATAGCATTGTGATTCTATCACATTTGCTCTCAAATTATTACAACCCATTATACATGTAAAATTGTCCTGATATAGTTTAGGCCCAAAAAATTGAGCTTGGTTTCAGATCAACCAAATCCAATTCTGATCTCATTTTGGATCCAAACTAAGGTGGCAAGGTTGGCTAAGAGGCAATCTCTAAAAAGAAGGCCATCTCTACAAAGCTTGGATTGAGATACATTATTGAGGAGACCAAGATCCTTTTTTATTAATTTATATGAACAATGTTCGCAGGTCCTTATTTCAAATATCCAAGATTTCAAGGGAAACTTGCCACACTTTAAATAAAATTTAGCTTAGTATATTAATGAGGTCTTTACCCCATTATTGTAAAGTCTTGAGCATAAGTATGTATTTACTAAGTAGACTAAGTTAATATCAAGAATGTTATCAATTTAATTACTATGTTATAATAGGAAATATTGGGCTACATTGTTACAAGCAATTTGTGTTCACTTTGGGCATAAAGTAGGTTGAAAGGAAAAATTTTAAAATACAATTGTTGTATGTACAATGGTTTTATTATGACCATTGATCCATGTGGGTCCCATCATAATCAAGGATCATAGTGTATCCATTGTACATACAACGATTGCACTAAATAAATTCTCAGTTAAAAGTCATGGATTGTATCTTTATATGCTAATTGCTATGGGTTGAAGTAAAAGGGAAATCTTTCAAAAACTGAGGATAGAATTTGGTCTCATTTTCAAGGATGGAAGGAGAAGTTACTTTTAGGGGTAGCAAGGGAGGTGATTATTAAAACAGTGGCTAAAGCCATCTCTATTTTTGTGATGCAATATTTTAGGCTTCTATCTTTTCTCTCTTTATGAGATTCAATGTATAATTAATTTATTTTGGTGGAGTTAATGGGGTAAGGAAGCTTCATCTATGTATTTGGAAGCAACTATGTAAACTTAAAAAAGTAGAGAGGGGGGGGGGGGGGAGCAGATTATGGGATTTCTAGACTTTTAAAGTTTTATTAGTCCTTTATTAGCTAAGTAGGGGTGGCATCTTTTAATGACTCCTATATAGGGGTCATGTGGCATGAGGCGAAAGATCATCTATTGGGATCGCATAAAGTGCATCGGGTAATGCCTAGGAAAGATGATGGAGTCACATCAGTCTCACTTAAGTACTACCTCCTTAGAAAATAATTCCTAGACATGCAATTTATGCAATCTTAATAGAATTGAGCCCACTGATAAGTACCGTCTTCCCATAATACTACCACAGTATGAAGGATTTATGCCACAAAGGCATAGATTAACAGGAGTCACCACTCGGATAATAACCAGGGACATATTAATTATTTCTTTTGAGGGACATCTGACTGAGGCATCAATTTCCAAAGGAACAACTGAAGGGACTTGATTAATGCACTCAATTTTTCAATAGGGCCGTGGATAACAACTTGCTTTTTGCAGATATTCTACAACCGTTATCACTATAGCCCAATGTCTAGGTTTGGGATAGTGGGTATATAAGGGGAAGGTGTTAGGCACCCCTTATGCTTGGTCTAACCCAGTTAATTCAAGTGCCAGTCCTCTACTAATATTTTTAAAAGTCTTGTTTATTATTCCTTTATCAAATTTCTGACCTAAAAATGCAATTTATAAACCTACGCACGCAAGTAATTAAAATAGGAGTTATTGTTTACAAATAATTTTCAAGCACAAGAGCTTCTTATCTATGAGAATGCTAAATTAAATTAAGTAAAATTTACCGAATGATTTAATTTAATCTATTATTGACAATTTGATTTTCACATAAGTTTAATTTAAATAACCCTAAGTTTCTAATTAACCTATTTTATTCATTTGCCAAGCTAACCTAAGGATAATTAAATTAAAGAATTTATGTACATGTATCGTTTATTCTAATAAACACCCAAAGGTTTCAAACAATTACAACTTAACAAAATTACTTCTAATATGCTAATTTATTTTACAATTTATGAAGTATCTAATTAAACTTAATTAACATGCCAAACATGGGTTAAAATACAAATAAAATTAATTTTAGTATTTACCAAATAAAGTCCTATTATTACTATATGTTACATAAAAAATTTGTTATTTCAAGAAAATTTAAGTGGTACTTACCTTTTAATTATTGCAATTGCCATTGGGTAAGCTACTCTTAAAGAAGGGTCTTCCCTTATAATATAGCAAGTTAATCCCTGTCTTACTCTTGTTAAGCTTCATGTAAGCTCCGCACAATTATTGCTCTTTTTGGAACTTACCTAAGGGTTACTTGCCAATTTATTTTTAAAATAAATTAAAAATTACAATTAAAAATTTAATCACTTACAATCTGGGCTTCTAATGAGCCAAATCATACAATGACCATGGATCTATCTAACCTAATTCTAACACTTCATAATATATTAATACACATATAAAATATTAAATTAACATTCAAATACAAATTTCTATTGAAAAACATCAAATTACAAATATACATGATAATTCCAGATTTTAATAGATTCACAGTGTTTTTATATTTGAATTTCTAAAATTAGTTAAATATGTACAAATTATATTAAAATTCCATAAGCATGGCAATATATTATATCCAATTTCAAAATTATTTAGCTAGTCTAAAATCACAACCAAATAATTTACAAAAATCATGGTTCACCACTATTATGCATTAGAGACAAATATGCACTACTTTTTCAAAAATAATGTATCTCACAAACCATTAAAGATATTTACATAAAAGCAATATGAAAAGTTGGAAAAGATCTTGAAATTAATTTTAGAATGAAGAATTGTGAAAAAAAAAAAGATAAAGAATTGAAGGAGATATTGGCTCCACAATTTGGCTGTCTTTTAAATCATAGACAAAAAGATACCCTAATTTTAAGCAGCTATAACTCTCTCAATTTAGAAGCTTTTTACATGATTCTTAAGGCTTAAATCTTAAGAATGTCATGAAGAATACAAATATAATTGTTATATAATTTTTAAAGAAACAGAAGCATATGAAAAATAATAAACAATGTGAAGATAGAAAATCAACAAGTGCAGAGTTATAAGTTTCCCTCAAATCTATTATATGAATATGAATGTTATGAACATATGAGACTATCTAAAGGCATATAAACATAAAGGAATAGATATATGGAATATTTCTTGAATATTCATAATTTATAACACATATTTTAAGGAATTCTTGAAGGCTTCTTAAAGAAAAAGGAAGAAGAAAGAATGAGGGAGATGGGGAAAGCTTATCGAATTGGAGAGATTGAGTGAGTTTTATTTTTTTTTCTTGTGTTGTGTTCTCTCCTCCCCTCTTGTATGTTGTTCTCCCTTATGTGTTCCCCCCTTGTGTGACTTTTTTTTTTCTTTTCTGTGAGATATTTATAGGGTTTAGGTCAAAAAACATATGGTAAGTTTATATAATCCCTAAATAAGAAGATTTAAGGAGTTTTGAAGAGAAAAACTTTCTTTTTAATTTTTTTATTTTCCTTTAATAAAATAAAAAGGAATGGTGGGCTATTCTTTATTAAATCAAAATTCCTTACTAGGCCTTATTTGTAATGGATGTAATGGTCCGGCCCACTAGTGATATTGTCCGCTCTGGGCCGGACCATTACATTTGTGGTATCAGAGCCGCTCCGCGTGCAACCTTGAACGATGGTGGGACAAACCTCAGCGAGGACGCTGAGTCCCATAAGGGGGGTGGATAGTAACACCCTAGGCAAATCCCACATCGACAAAACATGGGAGAGATGCTGGGTTTATAAGATGGTGGTTCATAACTCCTAGTGACGCGTTTTAAAACCATGAGGGCTTTGGCCCAGAGTGGACAATATCACTAGTGGGCTGGGCCATTACATTATTGGCCTTAGAAAGCACAATTAAGTCCAATTAGATTTTAATAAAATAAATTCTCAAAATTAAATTTAAACAAAAATAAGTTTCGTTTACATTTAATTAAACATTTTTTGCTCTTCAAAATTATTTTTCCAAGAAACATGCCATACATATTATTATTCATTTTTAATGCCTTTAATACATCTCACAGGCATACAATTTTTTCATTATTAGGTTCCTCACAGCCTCAATGCACATGCCCATAACGCCACACAAATAGGGGTCTACAACTCCATTGTCTTTGGTGGCTAGTAGCGAAGCGCAGAAATGTCCTAGTGTGAGGTTACCCTATTTCAAAAACTTTTCCAACACGAAGACAGTGAGACATGGTGAGGAAACGTCGCAAAGCCATTTATAGAATTTGTGAAGGTGGACACGCATGTCGAGGGCAAGAAACGCATTTCATTTTATAAACAAAAAAAAAAAACTTAAAAACACAATACCAACCACATCACAGACAACAGTGTTTTTGAAGGAGGAGGAGGAGGAGGAGGCAACGACGACTCACCTAATAGGCGTAGGTGGCTGGATCATTGGCAACATAAGTCAGGTGAACTGAAAACCCAAATTTTTTTCCTCTTTTATTTTGTATTTTGTTCGATCTGTCCTCCTTAGTTCGTGAACTATTTTATATTCCATCTGTTTTCTGGTCGAATCCTCTCACACAAATATATCCTGTAATTCATAAGTGTATATAATTAAGGAATAGTTTTGCAAATTTATATTATGGATGAGTAATCATAAATTAAGTTCAATCAAGAAAAAGAGTATAACAATTTTTAATAAAAATATATAATGTATTTTTTTTTTAACTTAGTTGAATTTGAATGTTGATTTAAAATTTATTTTACTTGTTTCCCACATTTCTGTTTCTTATATTTTTGAAAAAGCTATTTCCCCGTGTTGTTTTTGCATTTTCTTATATTCGCATTTCCGTGCAAAACAAGTGGCTAGGTTACTGAAAACTTGATACTTCCATCGTTCTGACTTTTTCCATCAGGGTGTGGGTTCTACTTTGAATTGCAGATGAAGAAGCGCTCTTTTGGTTTAGGACATCCTTAAGAAGGGCGTTGGATGGTAAATTGGTAATGGGGAGCAAGTTAGTGTTTGGTCAGATAAGTGGATTCATCAACTAAATTTGTTTAAAATTATTACATCTTCTTGTATTCTGCCACTAGATTTTTTTATATAAGCAAACTTTTTTTTATTAATATTTAAAGGTCAGGAAAAACTTAGCATGGATGTCCTCATTCTAAGCCTCGGCTAATAGGTCTCCCCAAAGACCCAACCTATAGGAAGGCGTGACAAGTGAAAAAACCCGACAGAAGAAATTACAAACACCAAGATTAAAAGGAATGCCAAAAAAAACATTACAAAATTCTCCTACTCAATTTACCCAAGAGGCTCAAACCAGAAAACAAACAACATATAGGCTTGGCCGTGTAAGTGACATGATTTATTAATCTACTAGGTGAAAATGTTAAACATCCAAATGGGCCTAATTTCTCCATTTTGTGTTATCCAAGTGTAGTTTGATATGAACTCAGTAGAGGGATAATGGAAATCAAATCTTGTGATCCAAATAGTAGGCTGACTTTAACATGGTGACAATGTCACTAATTAAATAATATATATTACACTATAAAAAAAAAAAGCTTTGCAATCAATTTTTGCAACCAACTGAAATTGATTGCTATCACCAACCTATTTATGATTTTAGTTTTTTTAGTAAAATAGTTAATTTTTAAAAGTTTAGCAACCGATTCAAGAATCAATTGCTAAAATAATTGTTATTAGTAACTAATTTATAATTACTTGCTAAATTGATTGCTAATTGATATTAGAAAGTTGCTATTGGCAAAGGACTTAAAAACTGGTTACTAACAGCAATCGTTTTAGGGAATCAGTTGCTAAATTAAAGAGTTATTTTAATTGGCTCTAAAATTTAACAACCGATTTGAAATCAGTTGCAAAAATTAGTTACTATTAGCAATTTATTTATGTTACAAAAATTGATTGTTAATAGCAATCGATTTGCAAATCAATGGCTAAATTTAGAGTTATTTTTTAAAGGTTCCAAATTTGCAACCAATTTCTTGTCAATTGCTATTAACTGATTTTTGAAACCAACTTAAATTGGTTGCTAATAGAAACCAATGTCGATTGTTAAATTTTTCTCCTAAAATTTTTGCTCAATTTTTTTTTTTGTTTACAAATGATTTGCAAATCGATTGCTAACAGTAACTAATTTTTAGAACCAAATGAAATTATTTGCTATTAGCAACAGATTTTACAACCAATAAGGAATTGGTTGCAAAATTTCTCCCCAAAAAAAACCACCCAATTATTTGTTTTGTTTTATTTTTTTTTATTTACAACCAATTTGCGAAGCGGTTGCTAAGAGCAACTAATCTTTACAATTGATTGCGAATCAATTGCAAAATTTTTTCCCCAAAAATTTCTGCATAATTTTCAAAATAAATTAGCAATTGACAATCAGCTGTTAAAATCGATTACTAATTTGCTTACATAAATCACTACTCATTTTCTTTCACCACTACTCATTTTCTTTTTCTCTCTTCTATCATTTTTTTCATCATCTTTTTCTTTCTCATCTATTTTATTCATCATCTTTTTCATTTCTAATCTATTTTCTTCATCATCTTTTTCTTTCTCATGTATTTTTTTCTTCATCATCTTTTTCTTTCTCATTTTTCTTCTTTATCAACTTTTTCTTTCTCATTTATTTTCTTCATCATCATCTTTTTCTTTCTCATGTTTCTTTTTTATCTTCTTGTTCTTTCTTCTCTAATTTCTTATCTTTTCATTTAATTTGTTTTTAATTATATTTTTTTTATTCATATGATTTTTGTTATTAAATTTTTTGTGGTACTAATTTTTAGTGCCAATTAATTTTTTATTAATTTTTTGTATATATATATATATATATATATCAATTTTTTTTACTAATTTGTCTTACAAATATATTTTTATATTTAATTTTTTGTTTTTATTTTGATTAATAATTATTATTAGTAATTTGTCTTTCATAATATTTTTATATTAATTTTGTAGTACTATTGTTTCATTAATAAATTATCATTTTAGTAATTTTTAGAATAATTTATTTATGAGAATTTTTATTTTTTATTTGGAAATTTAATTTTTAAAATTTCTTTTTTAAATTAGCAATCGATAATCAGTTACTAAAGTGGTTGCAAATAGCAACTGACTTACAGAGCGATTGCAAAATTGCCAAAATAAAATGCACTGATTTTTATGCATTTGATTATGTATCAGTTGCTATTAGCAATTGATACTTTTCAATCATTTTTTTTAAATTTGATTATTTTAGCAACCGATTCAGTTTTCAATTGCTAGTTGCAACCGATTTTTGGTTGCTAATAATAGCAATTGATTTATCAGTCAGTTGCTAATCGATTTAGCAACCAGACTCATTGCAACTGGCTGAATCAGTTGCTAAATCAATTAGCAACCCATTTTAATGGATTAGTAACCAATTTGGTTGGTTGCTAATCCTTTTTTTTATAGTGTTATTTATTATTGGCATGCTACTTTGCAACTTGAGCACATAGGTGAATAGCATTGTGACTTTGTTACATTTGTTCCTGAATTATTATAACACTTTTACTTAATCACATCTATGAATAACATTGTGATTATATCACATTTGCTCTCGGATTATTATGACCCATCATACATGTAAAATGGTCCAATGGTGTAACATTCTCACTTTAGTTAGTCCGTACAGTCTACTGTTCAGGCGACCAATGTCAGTCTGGGCAGCTAGAATGTTTGAAATTATAATTAGACTAAAGTGGGGAGTTATAAAGAAACTAAATAATGCTCATAAAAATCAAGGAAAATTTATAAGAATGAAATACACTAAGGTTAAACGAGCCGAAACCCCAAGGATGAGTAACTCGAAAGGGAAGTGACGGTGAAGGCCGTTAGCAACCCTAGACCGGGGGAAAAATTTATAAAATAATTTTTGGGACTCCAGAGAAGGGTCATTGAGGTTCTTATGGCATTAGAATGCCAAGAAAATGCTTAGAAAAATTTTTCAATCGATACAGATAATTTTGGCTCGCTAAGCCAAACAGAGGGCATTTTGGTTATTTCGTCTTCAGAGATGATTTTTGACCAACTTGTCCATTTATGTAAATAAATTATATGACATAAAATGTGAATAAATATTGTTAAAAATTTAATTGAAATTAAATAGACAAGAAAATGATGGAAAAATGAAAGAAATTGGAATTATGACATCATAATGATGTCATTAAAATTCTCCCACCCAATCCAATGTTGACACATGGCATTAAATTAGTTAAAAAGACTTAATGGGCAGAAAAGAAAGGAAAAAAAAAATCAGAAAGCCTTATCCCTTCTTCTTGCCGTCTCACTCCTCTCCCATTCTCCACCATTTTCAAGCTAACCAAAGCTTGATTTTCTTAGTTCTCACCCATTAAAACCTAAGTTTCCCAACACAAAAACTTGTTCTTTTATCTTGGTAAATCTTTTAGGAGCAAAAAGAAGTGAAAAAGAAGAACCCTAGCAAGTTTGAATTTCACTCCATTAGAGGTTAGTGACTTAAACTTGTTTTTCTCTTTAAATTCATGTTGAAGGAGTATGATTGAGTGCAAAATTACAAAGAAATTTAATAAATACCATGTGTATGCCCATCCCATATTTTCAGCAGCCTTGGATGTGGTAAGGTTTTGATGATTTTCATGGAGCTAAAATGGTAGTATGGTTGCCCTTAGTATTAATCTTTTAAGTGAAATGATGAAATGCAAGTTAAATGCATGATTTGAGATGTTAGGGTTAGGGTTTGGGTATAAAATGGAGACTTTAATAATGTAATGTTGAAAGTGAGTTTAAATGGTCAATTAGTGACCATTTGGTTATGTGTAAACAAGAAATGAAGTGATTTGTATAGTGGGAATTGAGGTTAGTATGGCTGCCCTTGGTGACCTGCAGGACTGGACATGAGTCCAGTAGGTTTGAGCAGCAATAACTGGAGTTGTAGAGGTTTAATTGGTGCAAGGCCAATTGGACATGAAACTAAACACATAATGGCACAACTTTGGTGAAGAAACTATGCCCATAAAACCAAACCAAGTTGACCTAAAGATTGCCCTAATCCGGGTGACCTGCATTCTGCCTGGGCAAAATGACCAAATGAACAGTGTTTAGTTATTTGACCTGAAAGGTACAATTGACCTGAAATTTTACCAGCAACAAGCTGAGATATAGACCTACAACTTTCATGAAGAAACCTAACCCAAATTATGACCATAACATATTCAAAATGTGACCTGCAGTCACTGCTCAAAATACTGTAGATTTGATCAGTCCAGAAAATCTGGAAAATTTGTAATCCGGCCAGTTGTGGTTTTTGGGCCATAACTTGAGCTACAAAACTCCAAATGGAGTGATTCAAAAAAATAAATGTAACTAGACAAAATAAGGAACAACTTTCATGTTGACCATTTTGCCAAATTCCCACTGCAAAAATGACTAATAGAATAGTAAACACAAAGCTTGAAATCTGAAAATTTTAAACAATTAACATTAAGCTTAGAAATGGTATTGGCAATCAATACCAACAATTTTAAAATGCAAAATGTGGTATGTTAGGAGTATTAAAACCAATGTACCTATTGTCCATGTAAAAGTCAATATTTTTATTGACTAATGAATTGAATAGTAACACCTAAACTTGAATTTCAAGAATCGTATAATTTAAGAGTGTAACATACCCTAGTACACCTAGCAAGATTGGTTTGGATAGGTTGGCATGCCAATAGGGTTCTGTTAGCAGTACTGCATATGGCTTCATGCCATTCTATATTTTATGGCTTCACGTGCCATTCTGTGACATAATAGCCTTTGGCTATGTTGATTTAGTTGTTATATTCGGGTTTTATCCCTGATAATTATTACAACTTATTAACTGTTCTGTTGCACACCAGGAGACACAATGTGACCGATGGTGTGATGGTCCGAGGTACTTAGTGTCCAGTGCCAGTTTACCCGTTTATCCAGTCCAGTCGACTAGTATGGGTTACTCGGGCAATGATAATAAATCTTACCAAATTTTAATCGAATAATATTGCAATAAATATCAAAAATTAAGTCTACCAAAAATATAAATATACATTCTGCATATTTAATTCATTTTAGTTATTTTATTTTATATTGTTACCACTAAGCAGAATTGCTTAGCGCATCGCTTTTGCCACGCGCAGGTACTGGAGACATAGCTGGGGAGTCCAGCAGACCTCATACAGGGTGAGCTTTCAGATCTGCACGCGGAGTCCAGAGTCACTTCACATTGCAGTGCATTTGGTAGGACATTAGGCCACTTTTGATATTTGGTATTTTGTATTTTATAAACTTCTGTAATGTATATTATAAACTCATGTAATTATGCTTTTGATGTAATTATCTATGAACTATGTTCAGTAATAAATATGAGCATTTCTCATTGAATTGAGTGTGATATGAAATGAATTAAATTTTGAGATACTGAAGTATTTTGAGAAATTGTTGAAAATATGTTGGTGGTTGGCTGAGATTGAAATTATGATTATATTGAAAGTGTTTTTAACAGATTCAGAAGAACTGTTTTTCCAATTTACAGCCGGCACTCTACCGGATTTTCTATAAAATTTGCGAAAAAATTCAGATTTATCAAAAAAAAAAAAATGTAAATAAATAAGTAAAAAGGGTAAATTGAACTAAAATATGATTTGGTGCTCCGGCACACTGTGTGGCATATCTTGCTCGGCTACACTGTAGACGGGTATGGGGTGTCACAAATGGTCTATTCCATTGGGCATCTGTTTCTAAAGCTAAACAAAGCTGATATTTATTGTATTGGAATATGTTGTTTAATTGAAGTCAATTATAGTCAAACTAATCAGGACTAAGAAATTGATTATAAGATAGCAATTTGAGGTGTTATTAAACACTTAAGGATTATTTATCTCTTATTGGTTGTTTCTTTTTGGTGTAATTTTTATAGCCATTCCTTGAACTTTATGTTGTGCTTCAGTTATGTCCCTTAACTTAAATTTGTTACTAAAAAATCCTTAAGCTTTAATTTTGTTTCACAAAAAATTCTGCTAATATGCAATAGTAGGCTTCTAGATTAATTAAAAAAAAAATCCCTTTATGCAATAGCATGACGTCTGTAAATGCAGCTTTAACACTTTCTGATGAAGGGTAATCCCCCTCCTTTCTAAGAAACAAATCGTTGTTATGACATTGATATTTTGTGATAGGTCCTGATGATGGTTGAATGAAAGAAAAAGAGATAAAAAGATAATTTCATTATTTTTTTTTAATCTGGAAACCTACTATAGTAGGCTAGAGGGATTTTTGTGAAACAAAAATTAAAGTATAGGGAATTTTTAGTAAGAAATTGAAGTTAAGGGACAGAGGTGAAATATATGGCAAAGTTCAAGGATCTACTATAAAAATTACCCTTCTTTTTGTGTCTAACTATTTTCTAGGTACCTCAGGAGCTAAGGAGTGAACTAAAGAAAATTTAAAGTGTTCTGTATGTAAATATTTAATAAAGGCAGATATCAAGTAGCTAGAGTTGTAATTTTTTTAGCACTTTATGATGTAATAGGAAACTAAAACAATGTGTAAAACTAAAGTCTAGATAAATATTTTGGTATATAAATTTTGTTTAAAAGTGGTGGACCCTTGTTACGTATATTTTGGCATATTATTTTGTAATGTTTACTTGTTAAAATAGTATGAGTCTGAGTTAATAGTTGATAAAGGTAGTTTACAACTACAACAAGTTATGAGAAACTTTTTTTTTTTTTATCAATTTATATAAGCAATGTTCACAGGTTCTTATTTCAAATATCCCAAATTTCAGGGGAAACCCTGCCAAGCTTTAAATAAATTTTGGCCTAGTATATTAATGAGGCCTTTACCCAATTATTATGAAGTCTTGAGCATAAGTATGCATTTACTAAGTAGACTAAGTTAATGTCAAGAATGTTATCAATTTAATTAATATACTATAATAGGAAATATTGGGATACGATATTACAAGCAAATTGTGTCCTCTTTGGGCATAAAGCAGGTTGAAAGGAAAAAAATTTAAAATGCAATTGTTGTATGTACAACGGTTATATTATGACTATTGATCATGGTGGATCCCATCATAATCAAATATCAGAGTATATCCATTATATATACAATGGTTACACTAAATAAATTCTCAGTTGAAAGTTATGGATTGTATCTTGGTATGCCAATTGCTATGAGTCGAAATAAAAGGGAAATCTTTCAAAAAATCAAGGATAGAATTAAGTCTCATTTTTAAGGATGGAAGGAGAAGTTGCTTTTAGGGGTGGCAAAGGAGGTCATTGTTAAGACAATGGCTCAAGCCATCCCTACTTTTGTGGTGCAATATTTAGGCTTTCATGTTCTCTTTGTTTTGAGATTTAGTCTAAAATTAATTTATTTTGGTAGAGTTAAAAACATGGGGGTAAGGAAGCTTCATCTATGTAGTTAGAAGCAACTATGTAAACCTAAATAAGATTGGGGGGAGGGGGGGGGGGGTTTAGGATTCCAAGATTTTGAAAGTTTTATGGTGATTTATTGGCTAAGTGGGTGTGGCATTTTTTGATGACTCCGTTGTCTTTGGTGGCTAGTAGAAAAGCATGGAAATGTCTCGATGTGAGGTTACCATATTCTAGAAATTTTCCAGCACGAAGACAATGAAACACGTCTAGGAAACTGAAAGAAAAATAGCATCAAGGGTGTAAACTTAGCAATTTTAAATTTTTAAACTCTAATATTTCATGCAACAAGTAACTTCTTTATACTATTGTAAAAACACATTTTTTAGACCATAACAGTTGTAACTTAATTGCTAGAAAGCCTATTTACCATCGGAAAACTTAAACCTTAAAATTATTAAGATAAAATTAAGAACTTTGCCCATATAGGCATAAAATCACATTCAACACATAATCCAAGAAGTTTAGATCTCCAATAATCAATCCTCTACTCCGTCCACACGAACAAGATGACTAAAGCACCAATTTTCAACCAAAACTCACTTGTGCTTCCTCTCCTTGTCTTGACCAAGCTTGCACAAAAATGAAGTTTAAGTTTTTTCTTGGTTTTATGCTTACGAAAGTATAAAGAAACAATTTCTCTTCCTTTAATTCAAGAGTAACAGCTTCAAATTCCTCTTGAATCAAACACAAAGAAAAAGGATGGAAGAGCTTGGTTTGAGAGAGAAAAATAGAAAAAAGAGAAGATTATCACACTTAATTTACCAATCTCTAACCATTAGAGAGTTAGTTCACCTTAAGAATAATTAGTGGTTAACCACTAATGATTACCTATTTTACAAGTGTTCACATCTACTTCACCAATTAGATGTGTTTTCCAATTTTGATTTAGGCACTTGTCAAATTAGCATAAATAAGGGAATTAAAACACTAATTAATTAGTATTATAAAAAATACCAATTAACCATTAATTTTTCTCTCTCATGACTTCTTAAGCCATTTTAACTAAATTAAAATCTCTTACCTTTAAATTAATTAATCAAGTTTATATTTAAACACTTTAAATATTAACTTGAATACTTTCATTGATGAAGTTAGTTTCAAGTCATGCTAGAGACTTTGCAATCTAATTGCAAATTAAAAAAATTAAATTAATTAATTAATTAATTAAACCATTTAATAAATTAATCAAATTAATTATGCTTTGACCATGTTATTCTTATTGTGTGCGACTTTCTAGGTTCATTACTAATTAGCAATGAGAATAATATTAACTCTTTAATATTATTGGAACCATTCCATACTTAGAATGAAATTCCATTATCACTCTTAGTTCTCATAAATCATGGTTGATACCTAGCATAGTGTATCATGACTACCCATCTAGTGATGAATTAATTTATACTTAACTCATGAACCTTGATCATACATACCATGTAATAAAATCTCTTCATTACAAAATCCCAATTCTAGCTAGGGTCAAAGTTTATGTCAAACCCTAATTGCTTAGAATCATATGTCCTCATCTTAATTCCAATTCTTGATTAACAAGACTTTTCAATCAAAAACATTTTTCTGAATAAGTCTATCTGTCCTGGCCAGGAACTTTATTCATCGAGAACAATTAAAATAAACATGGGATTTTATCCCTATTTACTGAAGGCAATGGATTCCATTTTGACTAAACACCTAGGCAATGGATTCCATTTTGACTAAACACCTATCTCCATATATAACTAGTCAGAGCCAACACACGTCCGTATACTCATTCTTAGTACAAGTATGTAAACGGTATCAAACTCAAATCACCTATATACAATATAACTGTGTTATCTTAGATCAAGAGATTATATGCACTATTATGATCTAGATGATCATTTATTGACAAGAGTAAAGTCCATGTACACATCATCTTAATGTCACTGGTTCTGCCTACTTATCTTATAAGTGCTCACCATGTTTGTTATATGGCATGAAATTCACTATTCCAAATTATTAATATCTCATATGAATCCATGAAAACAAACATAGGTGAAAGTCTGTGCGGATAAATCATACCTAATGAGGTATCCTTGATTATGAACTAAAAATTTATAACACTTATACTAGATTGTTCTATTGCTCATATTCTTAAGACCTTAAGAATGGAATATCTAACAAGCTGTTAAAGGATATTTTCAATTAAATTTAGACAATTTAAATTAAAAGCAAAGATATATGCTATTAAAAAGGAATTAATATCTACAAGATACAAATTACTAGTTATGCTCTAAGGCATACTACTAACAACCTTCCATTTGCACTAGAGCTAATCAATATAAAATTTAAGACCCATATTCTCAAGATGTCGATCTAATTGGTTTTGTGTCATGGCATTAGTAAGTGGATCAGCTGGATTCTCAATTGAAGCTATTTTCTGTATGGCTATATCGCTTCTCCTAACTATCTCTTTGATAATATGATAGCGCCTTCCTATGTGTTTTGATTCTAGTGAGACTTGGTTTCCTTTGCTTAAGTAATAGCACCGTTGTTATCAGAGTAGAGAGGAATAGGTGACACAATCGAAGGAACCACTCCAAGTTCTATGAGAAACTTCTTTATCCAAATAGCTTCTGTTGTAGCATCAGATGTAGCAATATGTTCGGCCTCTATAGTAGAATCTACAGTCATTGTCTGATTAGAACTTTTTTGGCTGATTGCACCTCCATTATAAATAAACACAAAACCTGAGATAGACTTTCTATCATCCATATCTGATTAGAAATTAGAGTCTGTAAATCCATCAAGTTATAAATCACCTCCTTCATAAATTAAGATTAAATCCTTAGTTCTTCTTAAGTACTTAAGGATACTCTTGATTATAGTCTAGTGTTCTAAACCTGGATTGGATTAAAATCTGCCAGTCAAACTAATGGAAAAAGTGATATTTAGCCTTGTACACAATATAGCATATATTAGACTTCTAATTGCTAAAGCATATGGAATTCTTACTATCTTTTCTCTTTCCTCAGGTGTCTTTGGAGACATTTTTTTAGAAAGATGGATCCATGCTTTACAGGCAATAATCCTTTCTTGGAATCGAGCATGTTGAACCTTTTCAACACCTTTTCCAAGTATAGAATTTGGGATAAACCTATCATTCTTTTCGATCTATCTCTATAGATTCAAATTCTTAGAATATAGGTTGTTTCCCTAAGTTTTTCGTGGAGAAAGTACTAGAAAACCAAATTTTTATAATTTTTAGCATACAAACATCATTACCTATTATACAATATGTCATCCACATACAAGAATAGGAAAGTGGTTGCACTCCTACTAGCCTTTTTGTACACACATGGTTCATCCTCATTTTTTATAAAACCAAAAGATTTAATGGCTTTATCAAAACATATGTTCCAACTCCTCGAAGCTTGCTTTAAACCATAAATGGATCTTTTAAGTTTGCATACTTTAGAACCATCCTTGGATTCAAAACCTTTAGGTTGTCCCATGAAACGTCTTCCTCTATGTATCCATTGAGGAAAATAGTTTTGACATCCATCTGCCAAATCTCATAATCATGGTATGCTACTATTGCCAATAAAATCCTAATGAATTTTAGCATGGCTACAGGCGAAAAGGTCTCTTCATAATCAATCCCTTGTCTTTGGCGAAACCCTTTCACTACTAGCCTTGCTTTATAGGTCTTTACCTTTCCATTAGAATTAATTTTTCTCTTGAAAGCCCATTTATTCCCTATTGGTATAATACCTTTAGGTGAGTCTACAAGATCTCAAACTTGATTCTTATATATGGAATACATTTTAGATTTCATGGCATCTATCCATTTTAGAGAATCTATATCTGATACAAATTCTTCATAAGTCATAGGATCATCACCATGATCAATTTTTTCATGAACAAATAACTCTTGTTCATTCTCATGAAGAAATCCATATCTATTTACAGGATGAGATATTCTAGTTGATCTTCGAGGAATTGATGTGGAGACATCATCAATAGATGTAGGCTTATTGGTTGGATCAATATCCATTTTGTTTATTTATTGGTCAGAATTCTGTAATTTGAATTCTATCTTCCTTCCTTTGCTACCTTCTTGAATAAACTTTTTTTTTTCAAGAAAAATAACATATTTACTTATCACAACTCTTTGTGTTATAGGAAGATAGAAATAATATCCAAAACTATCTTTTGGATAACCAACAAATTGTCCCTTTTCTGATTTTCTTTTCAATTTATCAGTCTTTAGGTCTTTCATATAAGCTGGATAACCCCATATCTTAATATGTTTAAGACTTGGTTGCTTTCCATGCCATATCTCATATGGAGTGGAAGAGACTGATTTGGAAGGGATATGATTTAAAAGATATAAAGTTGTTTCTAAAGCATATCCCCACAAAAAGATTGGAAGGTCAGTATTGTTCATCATATTTCGCACCATATCCAATAGGGTACGATTTCTCCTTTCAGATACACCATTCAATTATGGTGTTCTGGGATGAGTCAATTGAGAAATAATTTCATGCTCTTTTAGGAACTCATTGAATTCAATACTTAAGTATTCACCTCCTCGATCTGATCTCAAAGTTTTAATACTTTTTCTTTTTTATTTTTCCACTTCAGATTTGAATTCTTTGAACTGTTCAAAAGATTCATGTTTGTATTTCATTAAATACAAATATCCATACCTGGATATATCATCTGTAAAAGTAATAAAGTAGGAAAAATCTCCTCTTGCCATTTCTTTAAATGGACCACACACATCACCATGTACTAGCTCCAAAACTTCTTTAGCTCTTATTCTTTGTCAAACAAAAGATGATCTAGTCATTTTCCTTGAAGATAGGATTCACAAATTAGAGTATGTTCAGAACCTAACGTGGATAAAATCCCCATTTTTTCCAACTTTGTAATTCTATCTTCTGCAATATGACCTAATCTTAAGTACCAAAGTTGTCTTAGATTTGATTTGGTTTCAATGATTGCATTAAACTCAATTTGATTGCTTAGAGTTGTTTTGTTATTATTATCTAAACAATAAAGACCATCTTATAAAAAAACCATGCCACCAATTTTATTTCCAAAATAAATATTGCAAACATCATCTATAAAATGAAGTTCATATCCATTACTAGTCAAACTAGATATGAAATGATGTTTTAAAAGCATCAGGTACATACAAAATATGATCCAAAAACAAACATGTTCTTTTAGATACATAGATTTAAGCCTTATGGCTAATGCTACAACACTTGCGCCATTACCAATTCGAAGTCTAACATCTTGTGCCTCTAAGCTTTCATTGCTTGCTAGTTTCTGCATATCAAAACATATGTAGCAACTTCCACTAGTATCTACAATCCAAGCTGTAGATAAACTATAAGTATTATCAGTATCTGAACAACAAGATATGGACATACCTTCAAAAGGTTTATCCTTCTTGCTCTTCAGAGATGCCAAATACTTAGAGTAATTTCTTTTCCAATGCCCTTCCTTCTAACAATTGAAATATTTTTCCTTGTCAGAAACAACTTTAGTTTTTTTCTTCTTCTTAGATTATTTTTTGGCTATTCTTCCAAAAGAACCCAAGGTGGAAGTTTTCTTCCTTTTGTTGCCTTTCTTCTTCTTGGACTTTCCAGAAGAAGAAGAAGCAACTAAAGTAACTTCCTTTCCCTTACTCCCAGGCATATTATTTTATGCAATTACCAGCAGATTTAGTAACCCAGCAAGTGTGCATTCAATCTTAGTCATATGAAAGTTTGTGATAAATGAACCAAATGGCTCAGGAAAGGAATCGTAAGATCAAATCTGTTTGAAGTGAAAAGTCCATTGAAAACTTAAGAGCCTCAAGCTGCTTAATGAGCCTAATCATCTTTTGTATATGGGCTTCCACATCCATCCCTTCTGTTATCTTCATCCTAAACAGCTGTTTAGATATCTCATATCTAGCATTCCTGCTATGTTCACCATACAACTCTTGTAAGTGATCTAGGATTTTAGATGATGTATGCATCTTTTCATATTACTTCTATAACTCATTAGTCATAGAAGCAAACATGTAACACTTTGCTATGGTATCATTCTCCTTCCACTTAAACAAAGTATCATGTTCCTCTTGAGAAGCCCCTTCAGGTAAGGGACCAGGAACTTTTAAGTCCAGAACGTATCCAATACACTCTAAATTCAAGACAATCTTGAGATTTCTCAACTAATATGAGAAGTTAGGCTTAGTTAGCCTATTGTTATCGAGTATGCCTGTAATAGCCCAATCCTTCTCCAGTCAGTATTGTCCGCTTTGGCCCATGGGCCTCACGGATTTGTCCCTTGGGAGGTTTCATTCCCAAAAGCGCGTTGACCAGGTGAGGAAGACTCCCACATATATGGCCCAAATCTTTTCTTCCCATTTCCGATGTGGGACACGAAGCTCACTCCATTGCGTAGCTGGTTGAACAAGCACGTCCCAACCCCATCCCTGGGTCGTGACAAGCCCACCAACTTCTTCTTGGTGCGTCCTCGCACCACACACCGTACTAGAGGGAGACCAGCTCTGATACCAAATTGTAACAGCCCAATCCTTCTCCAAGTCATGTACACAAAGCCTAATTTCTAAGTTTCAAACTCAATCAATTCAATCCCTTTTCACTTCTCATACATATAATCATATCAATCATCATCTCTAAACTCATTTACATTATTTGAAATAAAGCCCAATACATTTCATGGCTGCCAAAATTTGGGGACATCATGGGTTCATGAATTTCTTGTTAATTTCTTGAAATTTCCACTTATCTCAAGTCACTTTCAATTATTAAAAGAAGAAGGAAGGGAGAAAAGCACTAAACTTTTTTGGTGTCTTGCCAAACTTCAATTTCTCTTCACAAATAATTCTCCCCACTCCATAAGGAAGCTTTAGATACCCATTTGAAGAAGAGAAATTGAAGTTTGGCAAGACACCCAAAAAGGTTAGTGCTTTTCTCCCTTCCTTCTTCTTTTAATAATTGAAAGTGACTTGAGATAAGTGGAAATTTCAAGAAATTAATAAGAAATTCATGAACCCATGATGTCCCCAAATTTTGGCAGCCATGAAATGTATTGGGCTTTATTTCAAATAATGTAAATGAGTTTAGAGATGATGATTGATATGATTTTATGTATGAGAAGTGAAAAGGGATTGAATTGATTGAGTTTGAAACTTAGAAATTAGGGTTTGTGTACATGACTTGGAGAAGGATTGGGCTGTTACAATGCCAATAAGTATGTTGGAGGGTTTTGATGTCATTTTATTAGAATTAACTATGAAAAATAATAAGATTCTAATTAGTATATTGTACCAACTAATTAACTAAAATGATCATGGTCTTTTAATCAAATTGGTCCTCCTACAAATTTAATGAATCCTAGACTTCCAAAGTAGGAAACGAAAATCCTAGTTGGAATAGATTTCTAGTAAGTGATTGAATTTTTATAAATTATTAATCATCCTCAAGTACATTTATACTTGGATTCATAACATTTTATTAGTGAGTAACACTTTACTATTCACATCTCATGTAAGGTTCAATCAATTATATAGCTCCTAATGCTCAAAACCTCAGGTACATCCATTCTTGGTTTATCTTGCATTAGTTAAGTTAAACCCACTAAGTCAGTAAGTATGCAAATTTGAACCTTAATGATCTTAGGTTCATCCATTCTTGATCACTAAAGTATTTACATACTTACAATATCTCATATTTTAATAATTACTTTAAGAAGATCCCTTAAACTAAATACATCATTCCTATGTTATCATAGCCAACAACGTAAATATTTAAAACTTCTTAAATAATTGCCTTAGTAGAAAGCTGTCACACCCTACCCCTCTGTAAGGCATAACATGATCCCGTAGTATACCTAATGAATTATCGAACTTCGTCTACCAATAACCCATTAAATATACTACAAGGGATTTTAAACCAATTTCCAATCATTTTAAAGTGTAAGGTAATATTAAATAAATATTAAAAAGCCTTTAATTGAAGTTTATGTTATGAACTAAAATTTTGATTAATTCGGTATTGGGAAAATTTTACAGAAATTTCGATAAAGTACTGACTAGAAATTGAGAAAATAGTTCTTCAAAACCTGTTAAAAACACTCCCAATATGTAATAAATCCACAACACCAGTTAATCTCAACACAATCTAATACAAACCAACACAATTTCTAGCAATCTCAATATCATTGAAGTCAATGCAATTTATAAATAAAATTCTCATTTCAAGAAAAGAGGTCAAAAAAATATTATTACAATTTTGATTGTACAACTGCTCCTTCAGTTCTATAGATACATATGCACAAATATTTTACATCAAAAGAAATTTACAAGGGTATAAAATATTATACCCGTAAAGATCTCAAAATATGTTTCCCTACAGCTATAGCAGTTCACTTTGCTGCTTTATCCTTCTCCCTATCTGCGACAGCAAGAAAAAGCCATCGCTAGGTAATTTTACTCAGTAGTGCACAATAATAATTTTTTTTTAAAAGTCACAAGAAATATAATCATTCATTTGGGAACAAAATTTAAAAATTTCCACAATCATAATTCACAAAGCCAATGTCAATATTTTTAACAATAATTTATCAAAATAATTATAAATAATAGTGTTGCCAATAATTACACAACTTAGGTCATGGCACAAAATTTTATGATCAATGCCGTGTTGTACACCACGACAAAGCAATCTATAACCTCACTAATCGAAATTAATGAGGGAGGTGGCTAGCTAGCTATATGAGTACTCATCCGATCTCAACCTCAAACTGGCAAGCCAGAGAGAGAGGAACATAATCAATCTCAACTCCATAATGGAGGAGGAATACAATAGATTTGCCATGCAAAATGTGAATTCAAAATCTAATGCAAATCATTTCATTCAAACAATTTAATTTCAACGCTAGTCATGTATCATTCAAAATTTTCACTTATAATTTAGGCAACACAATATTTCTCAAATAAATTTCTCCAAGTCATAACAAATCATAAATTGTTCACAACACACTTATCTAAATAAATTTTCTAGTAGAGACAAAGAATATAAAAATTATTGTGCACAAACCTCTTTTACTTGCCTTAACTCAATCTACTCTACCTCCTTCCTTAGAAGGCTCCTTTCCCACTGAAACACATAATTAAAGTGTTTCAATAGCCATTCAACTTATTTCTAAATAATTAAGCCAACAATTGAATTTTTCATACTCAATTTACTTATAATGTCTTATAAGGTCGGGTTCTTTACATTTAATGTTAGTGTAGTGACTATTCACATTACTATTCATGCAAATTTTTGAGTTTTTCATAATTAATAGGTATATATAAATTCTAATTTCATGGCAGTACCACATTTTGTGTTTTATATTTGTTGGCATTGGTTGCCAATTTCAATTCAAGGCTTATTAGGAGAAATTTCAAAATTTCAGATTTGGTCACTTATGTTTATTGTTCTATTAGACCAATTTACATTGAAAATTTAGCTAAACTTTCTTCATCAAAGTTGTTCCTTAATGTCTTTAATTTAATTACCTTTTCAATCACTCCATCTGGAGTTTTTTTAGCTCAAGTTATAACATTTTTACCATAACTGGCCGGATTGGTCCATTTCCAGATTTTCTGGGCAAATTTGGTTCTGGCAGTTTTGATGACCTAATTTTGGTTAGCAATTTGATCAGGTTATAATTAGAATTTGGATTTCTATTCTTCATGAAAGTTGTTCTACTATGTCTAAGATTTCTAATGGTTCAAAACTCAGGTCATTTGGACCTCTCTACACAAAGTTATGACCATTTGAAAATGTATTGTTCATTTGGTCAATTCTGCCCAGAATCATGGCACCAATTCTGGATTCAACTCAATTTTAAACTAACTTATGGTCAGTTTTTGGGCAAGGTTTCTTCATAAAAAATGTAGCATTATGACCCTAATTTCATCTCCAATTAGCCTCACACCAATTGGAGCAACACAATTCAACTTATGACCATTTAAACTAGCTGGACTCATTGGTCCAGAATTTAACCATTCAACATTCATAACCCATTCCAATTCCATTCATCAATTTACACTTATAAGCACACTAATTGACCAAAATTGAGCATCACAACATCAATTGGTTAACAATTCTCAAAAACCCCCAAATTCTTCTAAAACCCTAACCATCATAAACCCTAATTTTTCTAATTTCACAATTCATGTTATACTAACCATCTCAATCATGTCTACTATTCCAAACAAGTCCAAATTCATGATCAATTTAAATTGAACACATCAAAACCCTTAAATCCCATGGCTGGCCGAAAATTCATCTCTCCCCAACATGCATGATTTTCATGTTTCTTTATATAATTTCATCAAATTTAACTTAAATTCATGCATACACTATAGATTTAGTAAGAGAGTTGACTTACCTTGGGGCTTTTCAATCTTTAATTCCTCTCCTAATTTCTTCAATTCTTTGCTTCAATCTTTCTAATCACTATCAATTTCTAAGTTTTCTATAATTTTTGGGTGAAATTTATGGATGGATCAATGGGTTGAAGAGCTTGGGAATGCTCATTCATGGAGGAAATGAAAAGGAGAGAGAGAGAAAATGGGGCTGGCCCACTTGAAGAAGAAGACTAAATAATTTTTTTCTTTTAATTTTTGTGTCATTTTAATGATAATTATCCCCAAATTTTCACAATTTAAAATTATAATTTGAATTAAGTCATGCTTGCATCATTGATGATGTCATAATCAACTTAATTTTTGAAATTTTCTTTTCCTTTTTCTTTTCTTCTATACACCTCTTCTCTTTTAATTTATTTTTCATAATTTTAATTTCTTACATTTTAATGGACATTTAGGCCAAGAGTCACTTCTAAGGGTGAATGGACCAAATTGCCCCTTGTCGGTTTGATCAATTTTTCTAATAGCATTAGATTACTTCTCGAATTCTGATTCAATTATTTGAACTTATTTTTTATTCTTTTCTATGGTTTTTACATTACCATTAGCTTCACAATTATCCTTAGGCCTGAGGTGTCATGGGGTCCCACACGAATTTAGGGTAGCAACTGAGCTCGCAGTCACTTCCCGATTCGGTTACCCATCACTGGGACCTCGGCTTATTTAACCGATTATGCTTTATTTTTCTTATTTCCATTTCACTTTCGTATAATTTTTATTAATTTTTATTTATGGTGTTTCTAGATGACTTAAATATGGTTTTACATATCCTGACTGTCCGAACAAATACTAGTCACCAGAACAGTAGAATGTATAGACTACTTAGTATATGGGTGTTACAAGAGCCATGTTGAAATTTCTAAAATCACACCATTACTAACTTAATCATTTGATTTCAAGATTTCTCGGTCAACTTAGTTATTATTTGGTCTCACTTTGCATATTAATTGTTTTTCATGTATATCTCATATACATCTATGAACACACATATCTTATGCATACATTCATCAACAGTGATGTAAAGGGCATGATCATGGACTATTCTATGGGAATCTAATCCTAGCCACAAGGATTAGATTTTAGGGCATCATAGGTAGACATTCATCTATTAGAAACAAAGCTTATCAATCTTCAACTCTTAAAGTCTTATCCTCCTGCTGATCTCCATTAATGATATGAAGTCTTTTCTTCTTGTAGTTTCCACCAAAGCCAGTTACATTAAGTACCCTTGGTCATACCAAGGTGAAAACACAAAAAAAAAAAAAAAAGTTAAGCATGCAAGCCCTAATAAATGAATTTATAACCTAGGACTAATTATAACAACTTTATAATACATGCCCTTTGTAAACAATAAAATAATTATCACATTCCCATAAAATAAAATAAATAAACCAATCACATAGGTTAATCTAGGTCGATGATCATCCTTCATGCACTTCCATATTCAACTCTTGAATAATAAAATATTTTAAATATTTATTATTTAAATAATTATTTTCCCTTTTTGAATCTCATCGAAAAACATGTTATTTTGGTTGAGATTATGATTAAATACTTTAACCATAAAAAAAATTAGGAAAAATTAAAAAAAAAATTAGAAAAATTAAAATTTTCAAGCAGAACATGGCCTGGGCGTGTTCCATAACATGGGCTATGTTCTGCAACACACATTGTGTAGTTGGAAACACCGAGTTGAACATGGCCCAGGGCGTGTTTCATAACATGGGCCATGTTCTGCAACACAGACCGTGTAATTGGACACGCTGCAAGCATGTTTTTTCTGTAGAATTTTTAATTCAAATAGAAGGTTACACGGCTCATGTTCCAGAACACGCCTTGGGCCGTGTAACAGTTCTGGGGCTAAAAAATTTTTAGTTTTAACATTCCAAAAAGAAATTTTCTTGATTTCCAACCAACATATAACATGAAATAAAGTTTCTAATGGCAAAATAGGATGGCTCTGATACCAATTAAAAGAAAAATCGCACCAAGGGTACAAACTTAGCAATTTAAAAAAAAAAATCTTAATATTTCATGCAACAGGCAAGTTCTTTATGCTATTGTAAAAGCACATATTTTAGGTTACAATACTTGTAACTCAATTGATAAAAAGCCTATTTGCTATTGGGAAACTTAAACCTTAAAATTATGAAATTAAAATTAAGAACTTTACCTGTATAAGCGCAGAATCATATTCAACACCTAATCCAAGAAGCTTAGATCACCAAGAGTCGATCTTCTAGTCTGTCCACAAGAACAAGATGACCAAAGCACCAATTTTCAACTAAAAATCCTTTGTACTTGCTCTTCTTGTCTTGATTGAGCTTGCACAAAGATGAAGTTTAAGGTTTGTCTTAGTTTTATGCTTATGGAAGTGTAGAGAAACAATTTTTCTACCTTTGATTTAAGAGGAAAGGGTAACAACTTCAAGTTTCTCTCAAATCAAACACAAAGAAAATGGATGGGAGAGCTTGGTTTAAGAGAGAAAAATAAAAGAACAGAAGATTAACACACTTAATCTACCAATCTCTAATCATTAGAGAGTTTTAATTCCCCTAAAGGTTAATTAGTGGTTGACCATTAATGATTATCTACTTTACAAGTGTCTACATCTAATTTACTAATTATATGTGTTTTCCAACTTTGGTTTGGCACTTGTCAAATTAGCATAAATAAGGGAATTAAAGCACTAATTAATTGGTATTATGAAAAATACTAATTAACAATTAATTTTTCTCTCTCATGACTTCTTAAGCCATTTTAACCAAATTAAAATCTCTTACCTTTAAATTAATTAATCAAGTTTATATTTAAACACTTTAAATATTAACTTGAATACTTCCATTGATGAATTTAGTTTCAAGTCATGCTAAAGACTTTGCAATCTAATTGCAAACTAAAAACATTTAATTTAATTAATTAATTAAAGCATTTAATTAATTAATCAAATTAATCATGCTTTGATCATGTTATTCTTATTGTATGTGACTTTCTAGGTTCATTATTAATTGACAATGAGAATAATATTAACTCTTTAATATTATTGGAACCATTACATACTTAGAGTGAAATTCCATTATCACTCTTAGTTCTCATAAATCATGGTTGGCACCTAGTATAGTATATCATAACTACCCATCTAGTGATAAATTAATTTATACTTAACTCATGAACCTTAATCATACATACCATGCACTAAAATCTCTCCATTACAAAATCTCAATTCTAGCTAGGGTCATGATTTATGTTAAACCCTAATTGCTTAGAATCACATGTCCTCATCTTAATTCCAATTCTTGATTAACAAGAATTTTCAATCAAAAACACTTTTCTGAATAAGTCTATTTGTCCTGACCATGAACTTTATTCATCAAGAACAATTAAAATAGACATAGAATTTTATCCATATTTATTTAGGATAACGAATTCTATTTTGACTAAATACCTATCTCTATATATAACTAGTCAAAGCCAATACACGTCCGTATACTCATACCTAGTACAAGTATGCAAATGGTATCAAACTCAAACCACCTATATACAAGATAATCGTGTTATCTTAGGTCAAGAGATTATATGCACTATTATTGTTAGTAGTATGCCTCAGAGCATATCATTTTATATGTATCTTATACATATTTTATTAATAAAAGGCAATTTTACTTTTCTGTTTACATAATATATTTGTGTAATAGAAAAGGTCTATTGATATTTTGTTAGAAATTCTATTCTTAAGTTGTTAAGAATATGAGTGACAGTATTTCTAGCACAAAGTATCATAAATTGGTTCACAATAGAGGATACTTCATAAAGGACATGACTCATCCAAAAAGATTGTAATAATGTTTATTCTCAAGGTATTTATACGAGATATAAATAAGATAGAGTGGTGAGTCTCATGCCACATAACAAACATGGTAGGCACTTATACATGATAAGAAGGCCGAACCAGTGACGCATATGACAAGCACATGGAGTTTACTCTTGTCAATGCATTGTCATATATCATATCAGTGTATATAATCTTTAGATGTGAGATAACACAATTATCTTGTATATAGGTGGTTTGAGTTTGATACTGCTTTCATACTTGTACTGTGTATGGGTATATGGGCATGTGTTAGCTCCTACTAGTTATATAGGGAGATAGGTGTTAATCAAGATGGAATCTGTTACCCTAAGTAAATAGGGATAAAATCCTATGTTCATTTAATTGTTTTTGATGTTTCAAGTTCCTGGCCAGGACAGACAGATTTAGTCAGAAAAGAGTTTCTGATAAGAAAATCTAATTAATCAAGAACTGGAATTAAAAGATAACATAATGTTCATAGCAAATGGGGTTTGACATTAACTATGACTCCAGCTCGAATTGGGATTTTATAATGAAGAGATTCCAGTGCATGGTAACATATGATTAAAGGTTCATTTAAAGTATTCCTTATTACTAATTGAGTGGCCATGGCATACTATGCTAGGTGTCAACCATGGTCTATGAGATGGCTGAAATGATTTAGAGAAATCATTTACAGTAAGAAAGAGTTCTAATGATATTAAGAGTTAATATCATTTCTCATTGCCAATAAGTAATGAGCCTAGTAGGTCACACATGTACACAAGCTAAACACCATTGAAAATGTGATTTAATTGATTAATTAAATAGTTTAATTAATTAATTAAAGAGGTTTAGTTTATAATAAGATTGTAAAGTCCCTAGCATTACTTGAAACTAAATCTAGGTTATTGGATGTATAGTATGAATTAAATTTATATTTAATTTGATTCAATATGAATTTAATTATGAGAAATTAATTAATGGAGATTAATTAATTAATTTATATTTGATATAAATTGATTTAAAGAGGAGAAATTATAATTTTGGGTTGAGAACTCAAATTAAAAAGTAAGGGCAAATTGGTCTGCATCATGAGATGGTGACATGGCACCATATGATCTTGCCACTTGTCTTCCTATGATGGAAGACCACATGTCATGATTTAAATGGAGGTTGACACTTGGCTTCATAGGATTAAATCAAATAATAACAAGATGGGATCTTGTGATGACATGTGGCAAGGGAGTTAGGGTTTGACCTAAGTATATAAAGAAAGATTATAAAGAAAAATCAGCCACTCTCTCTTTTTCTCTCAAGTGGGACGGCAACATGGTGGCTTCCTCTCCTCTTCAATTTCTCAATTGATTCAAAGGGAAAAACTTAGATTTCCTCTTGAATTAAATTATTAGAAAGTGTTTCTAACACCCAATATATTCATACAACCTTCATAAAGTATAAACCCCATCTCAAAATTGGTTAACAAGGCTTGAGAAGCCAATTTAGGGGCTGCCATTGCAACTTTGGTGTGTGCTTGTGATGGACAAACTAGAGGGATAACATTTGGGGTCCTAAGTACATCCTAAGAGGCTTTAATTGTGCATCAAGAGGTTAGTACCTAAAATCCCTCTTTTAGTTAGGGTTTAATTGAATTAAATGTTAATTCATAATCTTTAATGGCAAATGAAATTTTAATTCATGCTAAAATATGTTTTGGTATGCAATTGGGCATTGGAAATTGATTAGGATCATAAGACACTTGGTATGGTGCATATAACCTTAGAAATAAATTTTGAAATTCAAGGTTCTAATACCCTTTAATCCATGCTTTCACTCCTTCAATTGGAATCAGAGCCACTATATTTGCCATTAAGATTGTTTATGAGGTTTAATTGTGTGATTGGATCAAATTTGGATTGATGAAAAGCTGGTTGGGTGCTCAAGAGGGGCGGCTTGAATGAGAAACACGCCCAAAGGTGTGTTTGAAGTTTGGGCTTAGTTTTTGGGCCCATTATGTAATTTTTATGTATTTTAAGGCCCATAATTTAGCCCATACCTAAATAAATTGTTTAATTAGGAATTTTAATTACACAATTAATTTTTTTGAAAATTGTTTTCAAGGTATTAAATTTGGAAAAGGGTTTTTAAATTTAAATTTATTTGAATAAGATTCAAATATGAATTTTAGTTGAATATGCGATACTCAATTTAATTTTTAGTATGTATATTTTATTTAATTATTAAATTTTAATATGCATGATGGATGATCATGGATAATAAAAGACCAATGTGATTGGATTTATTTCTTTTATTTTTCTTTGGGATGTAAAATAATTAATTTTATTTTAGTGGCATGTATTATAAATGTTGTAATAATTTAGGTTGTAATTTCATTTATTTGAGGACTTTAAAGTCCATATTCTTGTAAACTCGCCTTAGTATGCCAAGGAATATAATGTAATTGGATTGCAAGAAGATCAAGGAGGTCAAGAGTATTGGTGGGACCAGTGAGAGAAAATCAAGATCAATGGTTGATTATGTACTCCTTCAGCAACTCTTGTAAAACGAATGAATGAAATACACCTAGGAATGCCCTGATTCAATTCTTGGTGGCTCAGAATTGAATCCCTTAGAAAGTCCTTGATCATACCATATTATTTTTTTATCCATGTATGCATGAGATGTATGTGAATGTATGCAAGTATATGATATATGCATGCTAATTGGATAATGTGCAAAGTGAGACCATAATAGTAATTAAGTCGATCACAAAATCTTCCAAACAAATGATTATGTTGGAAATGGTATAATTAAAGTAATTATATATGGCCCTCCATTGAGGTAATTATTTTAAGAAATTTTAAATACTTGCATGTGATGCATTTATTTAAGAGATTTTCTTAAAAATAATTGTTAAGCATGAGATGTTGTAAATATGTAAATAGTTAGTGGCCGATAATAGATGTGCCTGAGGACATTAAAAATATTTGCATGTTTACTGGCTTAATGGGATCAACTTAACTAATGCAAAATAAATCAATAATGGATGTGCCTGAGATTTTGAGCATTAGGGGCTAAATAAATGATTGAACCTTACATGAGATGTGATGAGCAAGAAGTTGCTCACTTATAGTTTATTGTAATTTCAATAATGGATGTGCCTAAGGATGATCAATAAGACTCTAAGAATTCAATCACCCACTAGAAATCCATCCAACTAGGATTTCTGTTTCCTACTTTGGAAGTGTAGGATTCGCCAAGTTAGTGGGAGGACTAATTTGATTAAAAGACCATAATCATTTTGGTTAATTACTTGATATATTTACTAATTAATCTAATTATTTTCTGCAGTTAATTTTTCTGATAATAATGAGCACACAACAACCACCACCATCCAATATCCTTGCGAGCATACTTGATCACAATAGGTTGATGGTACCTAATCTTTCTGATTGGCTTAGAAATTTAAAACTTATCCTGAACCTAGAACGTATTGGATATGTTTTAGACTCAAAGGTTCTTGGTCCCTTACTTCTAGAGGCCACTCAAGAGGAACTAGACACTTTGGACAAGTGGAAGGAGCATGATATGAGAGCCAAATGTTACATGCTTGTTTCTATGACTAATGAGTTACAAAAGCAGCATGAAAATATGCAGAATGCAATTGAGATCCTCCTTCACTTGCAAGAGTTATATGGTGAGCACAGAAAGAATGCTAGGTATGAGATATCTAGATAGCTATTCCGCATGAGGATGTCTAAGGGACAGAATGTAGGAGATCATGTCCACAAGATGATTCGGCTTATTGAGCAGCTGGAACATCTTTATTTTCACATGGATTTCCAACTGTAAATGGATCTGATCCTTCAGTCCCTGCCTAAGTCATTTGGAAATTTTGTGACAAATTTCCATATGACAAAGCAAGAGTATACTTTGGCTGGGTTACTTAAGATACTGATTATTGCTCAAAAGAATATGCCAGGCAATAAAAAAAAAAGAGGTGGCTTTGATTGTATCTTCTTCTTCTGCTAGAAAGTCCAAAAAGAAGAAGGGCAATAAGAATTAGAAACTTCAAATTCCTGGACCTTCCAAGAAGATAGCCAAATAGAAGGGCAAGATCGAAGCTGACAAAGGCAAGGGAAAGTGTTGCCACTGCTAGAAGGACGGTCACTGGAAAAGGAACTGCCCAAAGTATCTTGCTTCTCTGAAGGACAAGAAGGATAAACCTTCAGAAGGTATGTCTGTGTCTTGTTATTTAGATTCTAATGATACTCATAGTTCATATACAGCTTGGGTTTTAGATACTGGTGCTAGTTCTCACATTACTTTTGATATACCGGAACTAGCAAATAGTAGTAGCTTACAGTCATGAGATATTAGACTCCGGGTTGGCAATGGCTCAATTATTGAAGCTTTAGCCATAGGATCTAAATCTTTATACATGTATGGACATGTTTTGTATTTAAATAATGTTTTGTATGTACCTGATGCTTTTAAGAACATTATTTCTATATCTAGTTTGACTAGAAATGGCTATGAATTTTAGTTCACAAATGATGTTTGTAATATTTATTTTGGAAATAAATATGTTGGCTCGGGTTATATGCATGATGGACTTTATTATTTAGATAATAATGTTAAATACAAATCTAATGCAAGCAATCTAAATGAATGTAATTCTATGATGAAAATCAACTCAAGCTCAAAATATATTTGGCACTTAAGATTAGGTCATGTTGCAGAAGATAGGATTGCAAAGCTAGAGAAAATGGGGATTTTATCCTCATTGGGTTCTGAACCTACTCCAACTTGTAAATCCTGCCTTCAAGGAAAAATGACCAGATTACCTTTTATTAGACAAGGGTTAAGAGCTGGAAATATTTTAGAATTGATACATAGTGATGTATGTGGTCCATTTAAAGAAATGGCTAGAGGCGGTTTTCATTACTTTATTACCTTTACTGATGATAAATCAAGGTTTGGGTATTTGTATTTGATGAAATACAAACATGAATCCTTTGAAAAGTTCAAAGAATTTAAACGTGAAGTAGAAAATCAAACAGGAAAAAGTATTAAAACTCTTCGATTAGATCGTGGAGGTGAATACTTAAGTACTGAATTTGATGAATACTTGAAAGAGTATGGCATTGTCTCTCAACTGACTCCTCTAGGAATGCCACAACTAAATGGTGTATCTGAAAGGAGAAATCATACCCTATTAGATATGGTACGCAGTATGATGAGCTATACTGATATGCCAGTCTCCTTTTGGGGATTTGCATTAGAATCAACTTTGCATATTCTGAATAGGATTCCATCAAAATCAGTCTCTTCCACACCTTATGAGATATGGCATAGAAGAAAACCGAGTCTCAAGCATGTTAAGATTTAGGGTTATCCAGCTTATATTAAAAAGCTGAACACTGATAAATTGGAAACCAGATCAGAAAAAGGTCGATTTGTTGGATATCCAAAAGAAAGTTTTGGATATTATTTTTATTTGCGCCTACATCACAAAAGGTTGTGGTAACAAAGATGCCATACTTCTTGAACAACAGTTTATTCAAGAAGGTGGCAAAGGAAGGCAAATAGAGTTAGAATTGAAGAATTCTGACCAACCAACAAATCAAATGGATATAGATCCATCTAGTTAGCCTACACTTATTGATGAAACATCTACAGTAATTCCTTGCAGATCGACCAGGATATCTCACCCACTAGTGAGATATGGTTTTCTTCATGAAGAAGAACAAGAGTTATTTACTCATGAAGAAATAGATCATGGAGATGATCCTCTTACCTATGAAGAAGCTATATCAGATATAGATTCTTCAAAATGGATTGAAGCTATAAAATTCAAAATTGATTCCATGCATAAGGACTAACTTTGGGACCTTATTGACCTACCTGAAGGTATTGTACCTATAGAGAATAAATGGGTTTTCAAGAAGAAAATTGGTTCTGATGGAAAGGTAGAGACCTATAAAGCAAGGCTAGTAGCAAAAGGGTTTTGCCAAAGGTAACGAATCGACTATGAGGAGACTTTCTTGCCTGTTGCCATGCTTAAATCAATTAGGATTCTATTAGCAATAGCTGCATACTATGATTATGAGATTTAGCAGATGGATGTCAAAACAACTTTTCTCAATGGATACATTAATGAAAACATTTTCATGGAACAACCTAAGGGTTTTGAATCCCAAGATAGTTCTAAGGTGTGCAAGCTAAAGTGATCCATATATGGGTTAAAACAAGCTTCAAGGAGTTGGAACATCCATTTTGATGAAGCCATTAAGTCATTTGATTTTATCAAAAATGTGGATGAACCATGTGTATATAAGAAGGTTAATGATAGTGCTGTCACTTTCCTTGTCTTATATGTGGATGACATTCTGTTGATAGGTAATGACATAGGTATGTTGACAACTGTCAAGGTATGGTTGTCAAATGCATTCTCCATGAAAGACTTAGGGGAGGCAACCTATATTCTTAGAATTTGCATCTATAGAGATAGAGCGAAAAGAATAATTGGTTTATCCCAAAGTTTATACTTGGAAAAGGTGTTAAAGAGGTTTAACATGCTTGATTCCAAGAGAGGATTGTTACCAGTAAGACATGGTATCCACCTTTCTAAAGAGATGTCTCCAAAGACATCAGAAGAAAGAGATAAAATGGCCAGGATTCCATATGCTTCGGCTATTGGAAGTTTAATGTATGCAATGTTATGTATTAAGCCGGATATCGCATATACTGTTAGTTTGACTAGCAGGTTTCAATCCAATCCATGTTTGGAACACTAGATAGCTGTTAAGAATATACATAAGTACTTGAGAAGAACTAAGGATTTATTCTTGATTTATGGAGGTGGTGACTTGCAATTGGATGGTTACACTAATTGTGATTTTCAATTTGATATCGATGATAGAAAGTCTACCTCTGGGTTTGTGTTCATTTGTAATGGAGGTGTACTTTGTTAGAAGAGTTCCAAACAGAGTATGACTACTGATTTTACTATAGAGACTGAGTACATTGCTGCATCGGATGCTGCAAAAGAGGCTGTTTGGATAAAGAAGTTCGTGACAGAACTTGCAGTAGTTCCTTCCATTGAGTTAGCAATTCCTCTCTACTGTGACAATAATGGTGCAATCATGCAGGCTAAGGAACCCTAGTCTCACCAGAAATCCAAACACATAGAAAGGCGCTACCACATTATCAGAGAGATAGTTGGTCGAGGCGATGTAGCCATGCAGAAAATAGCATCAGCCAAAAATCCAGTTGATCCATTCACAAAGCCTATGTCACAGGCTCAGTTAGACTAACATCTTGAGAACATGGGTCTAAGATATTGTAATGAATGGCTCTAGTGCTAGTGGAAGATTGTTAGTAGTATGCCCTAGAGCATATCATTTTATATGTATCGTGTACATATTTTATTAATAAAAGGCAAATTTACTTTTCTGTTTACATAATATATTTATGTGTAATAGAAAAGGTCCATTGATATTTTGTTAGAAATTCTATTCTTAAGTTATTAAGAATGAGTGATAATATTTTTAGCGCAAAGTATCATAAATTGGTTCACAATCGATGATACTTTACAAAGGACATGACTTATCCAGAAATATTGTAATCATGTTTGTTCCCAAGGTATTTATATGAGATATAAATAAGATGGAGTGGTGAGTCTCATGCCACATAACAAACATGATAGGCACTCATACATGATAAGTAGGCCGAACCAGTGACGCATATGATAAGCACATGGAGTTTACTCTTGTCAATGCATTGTCATATATCATATCAGTGTATATAATTTTTGGACCTGAGATAACACAATTATCTTGTATATAGGTAGTTTGAGTTTGATATTGCTTTCATACTTGTACTGTGTATGGGTATATGGGTATGTGTTGGCTCCTACTAGTTATATATGGAGATAGGTGTTGATCAAGATGGAATCCTTTATCCTAAGTGAATAAGGATAAAATCCTATGTTCATTTAATTGTTCTTGATGCTTTAAGTTCCTGGCCAGGACAGACAGATTTAGTTAGAAAAGAGTTTCTGACAAGAAAATCTAATTAATCAAGAACTGGAATTAAAAGAGAACATAATGTTCATAGCAAATAGGGTTTGACATTAACTATGACTCCAGCTCGAATTGGGATTTTGTAACGAAGAGATTCTAGTGCATGGTAACATATGATTAAAGGTTCATTTAAGGTATTCCTTATTACTGATTGGGTGGCCATGTCATACTATGCTAGGTGTCAACCATGGTCTATGAGATGCATGAAATGATTTAGAAAAATCATTTACGGTAAGAAAGAGTTCTAATGATATTAAGAGTTATTATCATTTCTCATTGCCAATAAGTAATGAGCCTAGTAAGTCACACATCTACACAAGCTAATCACCATTTAAAATGTGATTTAATTGATTAATTAGATAGTTTAATTAATTAATTAAAGAGTTTTGGTTTGCAATAAGATTGCAAAATTCCTAGCATGACTTGAAACCAAATCTAGATTATTGGATGTATAGTATAAATTAAATTTATATTTAATTTGATTAAATATGAATTTAATTATGAGAAATTAATTAATGGAGATTAATCAATTAATTTATATTTGATATAAATTGATTTAAAAAGGAGCAATTATAATTTTGGATTGAGAACTCAAGTTAAAAAGTAAGGACAAATTGGTCTTTTCACATGGTGACATGTGGCACTATGAGATGGTGACACATGGCACCATATGATCTTGCCACTTGTCTTCCTATTATGGAAGATCACATATCATGATTTAAATGGAGCTTGACACTTGGCTTCATAGGATTAAATCAAATAATAACAAGATGGGATCTTGTGATGAAATGTGGCAAGGGAGTTAGGGTTTGACCTAAGTATATAAAGAAAGATTATAAAGAAAAATCAGCCACTGTCTCTTTTTCTCTCAAGTGGGACTGCAACATGGTGTCTCCCTCTCCTCTTCAATTTCTCAATTGATTCAAAGGGAAAAACTTAGATTTCCTCTTGAATTAAATTATTAGAAAGTGTTTCTAACACCCAATACATTCATACAACCTTCACAAAGTATAAACCCCATCTCAAAATTAGTTAACAAGGCTTGAGAATCCAATGTAGGGGCTGCCATTGCAACTTTGATGTGTGCTTGCGGTGGACAAACTAGAGGGACAACATTTGGGGTCCTAAGTACATCCTATGAGGCTTCAATTGTGCATCAAGAGGTTAGTACCTGAAATCCTTCTTTTAGTTAGGGTTTAATTGAATTAAATGTTAATTCATAATCTTTAATGGCAAATAAAACTTTAATGCATGCTAAAATATGTTTTTGTATGTAATTGGGCATTGGAAATTGATTAGGATCATAAGACACTTGGTATGGTGCATGTAACCTTAGAAATAATTTTTGAAATTCAAGGTTTTAATACCCTTTAATCCACGCTTCCACTCCTTCAATTATGATCTAAATGATCATTTATTGACAAGAGTAAACTCCATGTACACATCATCTTAATGTCACCAGTTCAGCCTACTTAACTTATAAGTGCCCACCATGTTTGTTATACGGCATGAGACTCACCATTCCAAATTATTAATATCTCATACTAATCCATGGAAACAAACACAAGTGATAGTCTATACAGATAAATTATAGCCAATGAGGTATCCTTGACTGTGAATAAAAAATTTATAACACTTGTACTAGATTATTATGTCACTCATATTCTTATCACCTTAAAAATGAAATATCTAATAAGTTGTTAAAGGATATTTTCAATTACATTTAAACAATTTAAATTAAAAAAAAAGATATATTCCATTAAAAAGGATTTAATATATATAAGATATAAATGACTAGTTATGCTCTAGGGCATACTACTAATAGAAACGTGTCGAGGCCGTTTTTGGAATTTATGAAGTTAGACACGCGTGTTGTGGGCAAGAAATGCATTTCTTTTTTTTTTTTTTTTAAAAAAAAGAGCTAAAAATGCAGGACCAGCCACATCTCAGACAGCAGTGTTTTTTAAGGGGAGGAGGAGGCAACGATAGCTCACTTGGTCAACCTAGGTGGCTAGATCATCAACAGGACTAGTGAGGTGAATTGAAAACCCTAAATTTTTCCCTTTTGTTTTTTATTATGTTCAATCTGTCTTCCTTAGTTCATGAACTATTTTATATCCATCTATTTTCTAGTCAAATCCTCTCACACAAACATATCATGCAATTCATAACTGTATACAATTAAGAAATAGTTTTATAATTTTATATTATGGATGAGCAAGCATAAATTAACTTCAATCAAGAAGAAGAGGATAACCATTTTAATAAAAATATATATTGTTTTTATTTTCCTTTTTAACATAGTGTAATTTGAATGTTGATTTAGTATTCATTTTATGTGTTTCCCACATTTTTGTTTTATATATTTTTGAAAATGTTGTTTCCTTATATCTGTGTTCATATTTACTTGTATCCACATTTATGTGCTATACAGGTGGCTAGGTTACTAAAAGCTCGATACTTCCTTCATTCTGGCTTCTTCCATGTGGGTGCGGGTTTTACTTTGAGTTACAGATGGAGAAGCATTCTTTTGGGTCATGACATCTTTAAGAAGGGCATTGGATGGTAAATTGGTAATGGGGAGCAAGTTAGTGTTTGGTTAGATAAGTGGATTCCCTAACAAGATTTGTTTAAAATTATTACATCTCCTAGTGTTCTACCACTAGATTTTTTTATTGATAAGCAAAATATTTTGTTAATATTTAAAGGTCAAGAAAAACTTAGCATGGATCTCTTCATTCTAAGCTCCAGCTAATAGGCCTCCCTAAAAGACCCAACCTAGAGGAAAGCATGTGAAGTGAAAAAACTTGATAGAAGAAAGTACAAACACCAAAATTGAAGGGAACACCAAACTAAACATTACAAAATTCCCCTGCTCAAGCTACCTAGGAGGCTTAAACTAGAAAACAAACAACATATAGACGTCCAGCACCCAATGCAACAAAAACCATAAAACAACATAAAAAAATTCAACTCTAGCTTACAAAAACTGCTTGTAAATCACTAAGCCCACCTTAAAGAACTATGCCTTATCACAAAATTCCATCTTGATAGTACATCATTGATAAGTGCATAATTTATTAATTTTACTTCTATCACATTTAATGTTTCTAGAGTATCTTTATGCCTAATTCAGTTGATTAAAGTATAATTATCTTTTAGGCATATATTTAGAGAGTTGTTGAAATAATTGTGTTAAATGGAAAAATTTTCAGCATTTGCATTAATTTGACTCTTGCTATATTTTTCAGGGTTTTGGTGAAGTCCCAGAACATAGAAGTGTGGAAGGAAACTTGGAAAGGTCAAAGGATTGAGAAGCATTGTTGATAAAAAGTACACAAGTCGTGTAAGCACAACCACAGACCCGTGTAACATTCTGCCATAAGAAATCTAGAGAAACGAGGAAGAAACAAAGTACACGGACCGTGTAACTTGACCCGTGTAAATCCTGGAGACATGTGTAACCTTCTGTGCCAATGCATGACATACCCATTCAGCTCCAGTAAGTTACACGGCCCTTGTATCCGTCGATAATCAATTTCCTGATTTTGCTCTAGTTGCAGTTTTTGACAGAGACTCTAAAAACCTAACCCTAGACCATTTATTATAAATAGAAGAGGTAGCAGCTGACACAAGAACCATTTAGCAACCTCTCGACCTCAAAAACACCTTCATTCTCCATTCTTTTTTTTTAGATTTCTTCTTCAATTTTCTATAAGCCATGAACATGAGTTGCTAAGTTTTTAATTCAGTTCAAGGGATTCAAGTTCTTTTGCTTGATTTGTGAGACCAGGTTCTTAATTTAATTTATGTCTTTTTGAATATCTATTATTTTCTGATTTCATTGTCTTTGATCTATTGAATAATTTGCTAAAAAGGCCTATTAGTTAATTGTTTGATGTGATCAATTGCTAGTTCATCTTCATAATCCGTAATTGTTGTGTAAGATTGAACATGAGTAGCAATTAGGTTTTATTGATTATGATCCTAATTTTCGATAATAACCTAAGGAAACAATAGGGTGAATTAAATGATTTATGCTTCTTAAATTGTTGTTCGGTTTAACTACTTCCTATTCTTAAAGCAATTATTAATTTGATGAGGATTGCTTAATACCAATTCAGTTAATAATTAGAGTCAATAAGAGTGTTGGGCTCGAATTGATGAGTATAGGGAAGTCAAGGGTTTACCTCACTGTTTGCTAAATCTACATTAAGTATTCAATAAGAGATAATTGTATTTCTTTTGTCTATGATCAAATTAATGCATTGAAATGAGAATTACCTTAGACTGAAGTTTGATTAATTTGAGAGTTTCATATTTAATTTTAGATCTTAATTTTGGATTTTTGATTTCTTCTTTGGATTGTGAATTAACACCCCCCCCCCCCAACCTTTGTTTCTTTTTCCATTACACAAGAGCATGAAATTTAATAATTCAGTCTCTAGGGTTCGACCTGGATTTACCACTTACTGCAAAAAATATTTCATAATTGGTGATTTCAGTTAATTTAATTTCTGGTGGATTCGACACCCATCAATCATATAAAACACTCCATCTAAGCTCAACCACATTTAACTAGGTTGCCAACAATATTCCCACACATTCCATACATCATCAAATTCAACAATTGTTAGGTAAAAGCATAAAGAACTTACTCAATTATAAGAAGGCAACAAAATCATCAACTTTTTCTCTTCTTGCCATTGTCAAGTTGTCTGCTAATGAATTTGCTTTGCTGGGAGTATATAGCAAGGATGTATGAGGTAACTGAGAAATAAAATTGAGGGCATCCTTGATCATATGATTATCTTTCCATGACCCTGCACTTGATCCATTAATCTAAGAAATTTAAATTGTTGAGTTTGTTTCAAAGGTAAAAGCATATTTTTCATTTAAAGAGGCCACAAGATCCTTTGAAATTTACAATGCTTTGATCATCAATACCTTCAATTCAGCTTTATTAGATCCTAATTCTCTAGTGGGATAAGAGGATAGGCATCTAATATACCCACCATGATCCCTTAGTACACCTCTTATTCCATTTGCATCGGGTTGTCAAATGGATGACCCATCTATGTTTTATTTCAACACATTAATAGGGGTGGTTGCTATTCCAACCTAAGCCGAGCTGATGTGTTCTAAGACAAATTTTTTAAACAATCCACACCTTGCATCAATTGAGTTCTAGTGTAAGGGAATTTTGGATCCAAACTTTTCATCCAAATTGAGACCCTAAAAAATATGATGCTACATAAAGATATATGACACAAATCTACATTTTTGAAAACAACCTCACTACAAAGAAGAAAAACAGACCAAACTATTGCTGACAAAGAGACAACACCAAAACTTCTTTTACAACTTACCTTTTGCCAAGAGCTGTCAATATACAAACATATCCATAAATTCTAGAGGAATACAAAAATTTGTATTCCACCACCGAAAGAAGAATGTCCAAATTTTCTAAGAAATTTCATGATGCAGCAATATATGATTTGATTCCTTGCCAAATTTACTGTAAAATGGGTAGCGATTCTCAATAATAGGTATCACATCCAATTGGAAAAATCCAATCCTTAACAGGAATTCTACCTTTGCACGCTAACCAAATAAACAATTCCACCTTGGGTGGAGCAAATTAAACAATACATAAGGCAAGTCCACTGAGTTAACCATCTAAGTAATTAGTTATTGCTCTATAAGCAGCACCAACTAAAAATTTTCCCTAGGGATGCTCTTTCCAAGTCCATCTATCTACACTAACTGAACACAAACTCTCACCATTCATAATATTAATTAGGCTTTGTAAAGAGTGATAGTCCCTTCCAAAAGGATCCGTACACCATTTTAGATTCCATCTCCATATATTTCTAACTTACTCACCCATTGATGCAATAGTAGCCTCGCTTTGTGAGGAAATTGTATAGAGACGAGGAAAAAGATATTTAAGTGATTTTTCAGTAGCCCAATAGTCAAATTTGTTCCATCACCCATTAGGCACCCAACATTCCTTTTTAGAACTTTAGATAGCTCATCATTAGTCACCACCATGGTTTGAATGTCCCTCCAAACTAAGAATCCATTTTTTGAGATTTCCTGAATATCCCCAATCTTGTTCACTCCATATTTGTTCCTCATAATAACATTCCATAAAGTGTCATCCGTGAATTCTCCACAATTATGTACCTTCATATTCAAAATGCCCAGACCCTTTTTATTTCTTGGATTAATAATTGTGGACCAGTTGACCTAATGTAGCTTTTAATTCTCTCTGCCATTAGACCAAAAACAAATTAGACATCAACCTATTCAACTTATAAGCAACTTTATTCGAAATTTTAAAAATATACAAGTAATACAATGGTAAGGCAAAGATACAAAACTTAATTAGCACTAATCTACCAACTTGTGATAAAACATTACCCTTCTAAAAGGTAAGTTTTCTCTCCATCTTATCAATAATGGGCTACCAAGTCTTTGTAAGATTCAAATTAGCTCTTAACAGTAACCCTATATATTTAATAGGAAGTTGTCCACTTTTGCATATTGCCATCAAAGCCACCAAATCCACAAACTATTGTTGAAGATTAACATCTACTAAAATACTCTTGTGAAAATTCACTTTTAGCCCTAAAAACATTGCAAACCACCTTAAAAGCCTAACCAAAATTTGAATAAAAGTTGCATTTGGCCCATAAAATATAAGCATATCATTAGCAAACTGCACATGAGAAATACAAGTTCCTCCTTTTAAAGTACTAATGCCTTTGATAAGCTCAATAAAACTTGCCTTATATAACATTGCACTTAATGGTTTAACAGCTGCTAAAAATAAAAAAGAGGATAATGGATCCCCTTGTCTTAGTCCTTTTTCCAAGGGAAATTCCTTTGCTGCATTTCCATTTATAATCACAACAACTTTATTTATTGTAATACACTCTAAGATCCAGGCTCACCATCTTTACTTAAAACCCATTACTTCCATAACCTGGTCCAGGTAACTCCAGCTGACATAATCAAATGCCTTTTAAAAATCCAATTTCAGTAAAAAACAACCATTTCTACTTGTCTTATATGTGTGCACAATTTCATTGGCAACCAAAAAAACTATCAAGAATATTCCTTCTTTGAAGAAATGCTATTTGGGACTTGTTAATAATAGAAGGGAGTACTATTTTTAGCCTATTTGAAAGCATCATAGAAATGATCTTGTATAACCCATGAATCAAACTAATGGGTCTAAACTTAGAAACTGAAGATGGATTTTCCACTTGTGTTCCAGAACAATCAATGATGATTTTAAATCCCTTAGCAACTTCCCACTTTTATAAAATGAGAAAATCAACCTAACCACCTCATCCTCAATCAATTCCTTAACCTGCTTATAAAAGAAGAAATTGAACCCGTCTGGCCCTGGTGCTTTAAAGGAATCACAACTTTTAACTGCCAAGATGATCTCCTCTTTTGTGAAAGGACTTTCAAGAAATTGTGCATCCGATTCACCAATTTTCTTTAATTCAATATTTACAAAAAAAAAATTCCAACAATGGAACACCTCAAAACTATTTAGAAAAACACTTTAAAAATAGTTTTTTTTTTTTTACTCCAATTGGATCCTAACCCACTTTGTCACCTTGGTTAATTTTCAAAATTCGGCATATTCTCCTTTTGTTTGAAGTAAGCACATAAAAAAATCATGTATTTCTATCTCCTAATTTACACCATGAAGCTTAACCTTTTTGTCTCCAAATACTCTCTAGATGACGCTTAATTATTAATCTATTTTTTTTGAGCTCAATTAGCTCTTTTGCTTCAACATTTGTCAGGCTACGATACATTCTAACAATTTCCCATTCTACAATTTTTCCAATGATTTCCTTTAGCTTTGTCTCCATACCAAAAACTTCCAAATTCCATTTCTTCAAATTACTTCACATACTTGAATTTATTAATAGTAGAGTAATGATGCGGTGAAGAGTTCCATATATCTTTTACCACTTTGCTGAATTACTTTGGTCCCCAATCCAAAACTGTCTTTGAAGACAACCATATTAGATTATGGTCAGACGAGCCCCTATCCAAACACTACAAAAAAACCTCCTCTTTTGCGACAATCAATTAGCGATGAACATAAAATATCATTGCAAATTATATTATTAGTGAGGGCATTATTGTTCTTATCTCAAATAAGTCACCAAATATCAAAACAATTACAGTTATATAAAATTCCGTCACTAATATTATATTTTGCCCTCACAAATAATCATTTTTTGATGGGAAAAATTAGCGCCATAGCATTAGCGATGACTTGATATATATCCTTGAAAAACCTATATTATATGCGATGACATAATGAATGTTGTCACAAATACAATGGCTTTGGCGAGGGTAATTTGCATTTGTCGTAAATTTGGGCTTTAGTGAATTATTTATTATGATGACCAAAAGAGGCCTTCGCAAATTATTTTAAACCTCCTCTTTTACGACAATTAATTAGTGATGACCATAAAATATCATTGTAAATTGCATTATTAGTGACGGCATAATTGTTATTATCGCAAATAAGTCACCAAATATCAAAACAATTATAATCATATAAAATTTTGTCACTAATATTATATTTTGCCCTCGCAAATAATAATATTTTGGAGGGAAAAATTGGTGCTATAACATTAGCGACAAATTGATATATATCCTCCCAAAACCTATATTATATGCTATGGCATAAAGAAAGTTGTCACAAATACAATGGCTTTCGTGAGGGTAATTTATATTTGTTAGAAATATGTGCTTTAGTGAATTATTTATTATGATGACCAAAAGAAGCCATCGCAAATTGTCTTATTAGTGAGGGCACATACATTTCATTGCAAAATACCTTAACAGTAACGACAACATAGTACAGTCATTGCTAATACTAAATTTTCTCTTGGAGGGAAAATTTAGCTATATAACATTAGCAAGAGCTTTACACATGTAACACCCTCACTGTAGTCGTTCCGTACATTCTATTGTTTCGGTGACCGGTGTCGGTCCAAACAGCCAGAATGTCTGGAACTATATCTAGACTAGAGTGAGAAGTCATAAATAACTCAAATAATAGTAAGAAAAAATTTAAGAAAATTTTAGAAATAAAATAAAACCAAGTTAAATGAGCCGGTGCCCTAGCGATGGGTGACCTAATGGGAAATTACTGTCTTCACAGCTAGAAGCCCTAAACCCGGGAGAAAACTCATGAAATAATTTTTGGGACTCCAGAGAAGAGTCATTGAGGTTTCAATGGCATTAGAATACTAAGAAAATGCTTAGAAAAATTTTTAGATCGGTACAGACGATTTTGGCTCAATAAGCCAAATAGAGGGCATTTTGATCATTTTGTCTTCAGAGATGATTTTTGGTCAACTTGTCCAATTTAATAAATAATTTATATGACATAAAATATTAATAAATATTGCTAAAAATTGAATTGAAAATGGGTAGAAAAGAAAAGAAAAGAAAATGGATGAAAACATGAATTATGACATCATTATGATGTCATTAAAAAGGGCTCCACCAATCACATTTTAACAAGCACTCTTAAACCAATTAAAAAGGAGAAAAATGAGTTAAAAATTAACAAAACTTTCTGCCCTTTCTTCTCCAAGTTTCAGCAGCCTCTCCCTCTTCTCTCTCAACCTCCATTAAAGCTTCATTATAAGCTTGATTTCTCCCTTCATTCCACCATAAAACCCTATCTTCCCTTCACAAAAATTGGTCATCCCCATCAGAGCAATACTTGGGCAGCAAAAAGAAGTGAAAATAAAGGAGTTTGCCAAGCTTGGGTTGGCACACAACAAGGTTAGTGTCAATTAAACCTTTAAAATTTTGTGTATACATCATTAGGAGTGCAAATTGAGTGTGAATTTGAGAGGAATTAAACAAATTGTGCATGTTTGAAATCCTTCAAATTTCAGCAGCCTTAAGATACCATAGGGTTTCAATGATTCAAGTGACTTATAGTTGTGAATTGATGCCATTGAACATGAATTTGATGATTAGAACACTTGATTGTATGTTGTTTGAGTAAATTGGAATTGTGGAGTTAGGGTTTAGGGAAAACCTAGGGTTTACTTCATGTTTTGATGAATGGAAGTCCTAATGGTCAATTATTAACCATTTAGCTGTGTTTGATGAGGAATTAAAGTGAATTGGGGCTTTGGATTTGAGATTGGATGTGCTGCCTTGGGTGACCTGCAGGGCTAGATGTGAGTCTAGCAGGTTTGGGTAGCTATAACTTGAGTTGTGTGGGCTCAATTGGTGCAAGGCCAATTGGACATGAAATTAGATACATAATGGCACAACTTTGATGGAGGAACCTTGCCCAGAAAACCACAATAGACTGACCTAAAAATTTACTAAATCCGGGTACCATACATTCTACCTGGGCAAAATGACCAAATGAATAGTGTTTATTCATTTGGTTATAACTCAGTGTAGAAAGGTCCAATTGACCTGAAATTTATATCAATGGAAAGCTTAGACAATTTAGAACAACTTTCATGTAGAAACAAACTCTAATTCTAGACTTAACCAAATGAAATTATTAGCCAAAGTTGAGCTACCAAATCTGGCAGAATGGGATTCTGCCCAGAATTTCTGGGCAGATACCAATCCGACCAGCCTTGTTCAAATTAGCATATCTTGAGCTAGAAAACTCCAAATGGATTATTTGAAAAAGGAAATTAAATAAGACACATAAAGGAACAACTTTCATGAAGACAATTTTGTCAAATTCCTACTGTACAAATGACCAATGGAATAGTAAATTTAGTGCTTACAAATCTAAAAATTGTAAAATAATCAACACTAAGCTTTGTGATGGTATTGGCAACTAATGCCAACAATTTTAGTATGCAAAATGTGATATGTTGGTGATGTTAAAACCAATTTACCTATTGTCTATGAAAAAGTCAACATTTTAGTTGACTAATGAATTGAATAGTAACAATTAAATTTCAATTTCAAAGAATTGCATAATTAAAAGTGTAAAATGCCCTAGTAGGCCTAGTGTGATTGGTTTGGATAGGTTGGTATGCCAATAGGGTTCTGTTAGCAGTATTGCACATGGCATCATGCCATTCTGTGATTCATGGCTTAAATGGCCATTCTGTGATTTTATGTACGTTTTCCCTCTACAACATCTCTGTACATGCATTGGTGGATCCAGGATCTACCCATTCATATATATGAATCAAGCTACTTGTAGAAAGGGGGATACTAGTAGAGGAGAGTGACCAAAACATTCTAGTCACTAATCCATTGGGCTACAGTGTGGTGGTAAATAAGGTGTACAAAGGTTGCCCGTTAAGGATTCAGGGGTATGAATTCTCGACAGACCTGATTGAATTGCCTTTTCATGAGTTTGATGTGCTTTTGGGAATGGACTGGTTATCACATCATCAGGCAATGGTTGACTGTAAACTGAAGAGAATTTCCTTGAAAACTCTTGAGGGTATTAAGATCATAGTTGTGGGTGAAAGGACAGATTTCCTATCCAATGTTATCTCAGCCACAGTTACAAGAAAACTGATGAGAAAGGGCTGTGAAGCCTACCTAGCACATGTGGTTGATACTAGGTAGGCTAAGCCAAACTTGTGTGATATACCCACAGTAAGAGACTTCCCAGATGTGTTTCCTGAAGAACTGCCTGGGTTACCACTAGAAAGGGAAGTCGAATTTGCCATTGAGGTACTGCCGGGTACAGCACCAATTTCCATTGCTCCGTATAGGATGGCACCTATGGAATTGAAGGAGCTGAAAATCCAGTTGTAGGAGTTACTGGACAAGGGGTTTATATGCCCCAGTGTGTCACAATGGGGAGCTCCAATGCTGTTTGTGAAGAAGAAGGATAGAACTTTGAGGCTATGCATTGATTACCAGTAGTTAAATAAAGTGACTGTGAAGAACAAGTATCCGTTGCCTAGAATTGATAATCTGTTTGATCAGTTGAAAGGAGCAGGAGTATTTTCCAAAATTGATCTCAGATCATGGTATCATCAGTGAGGGTAAAGGATGCAAATGTGCCAAAGACTGCATTCAGGACCCGGTACGGGCATTATGAGTTTCTAGTGATGCCCTTTGGCCTAACATATGCACCAGTAGCATTCACGGACCTTATGAACCGTATCTTCCATCCATATCTAGATCGGTTTGTAGTGGTTTTTATTGATGACATTCTTGTGTATTCCAAGACCAGGGCAGAACATGATGAGCATTTGAGGATTGTTCTGCAAACCTTGAGAGAAAAGAAGCTATATGCTAAGCTGTCCAAGTGTGACTTCTGATTAGGTGAAATTACATTCCTTGGACACATAGTATCAGGTGATGGGATTAGAGTGGATCCCAAGAAGATAGAAGCAATGATGGAATGGAAACCTCCCAAAAATACAACTGAGGTCAGAAGTTTCTTGGGGCTAGCTGGGTATTATAGAAGATTTGTGAAGGGGTTCTCTTTAATAGCTGCTTCAATGACCAAGTTGTTACACAAGAATGTTAGATTTGACTGGAATGACAAGTGTCAAGCTAGTTTTAAAAGACTGAAGGCTATATTGACAAAGGCACCAGTGTTAACACAGCCAGTGTTGGGAAAGGACTTTGTGGTCTATAGTGATGCCTCGCATAATGGGTTAGGGTGTGCATTGATGTAAGAGGGGAAGGTGGTCACCTATGCTTGCAGGCAGCTGAGGCCACACGAACAAAACTTCCCTACCCATGATCTAGAGCTTGCAGTAATTATCTTCGCACTGAAGATATGGAGGCACTACCTGTATGGTGAAAAGTGTTATATATACACGAACCATAAAAGTCTGAAATACTTGCCAACCCAGAAGGAGCTCAACCTTAGACAGAGGCGATGGATTGAGTTCCTAAAACACTATAACTATGTGATTGACCACCATCCTGGAAAGGCAAATGTAGTTGCTAATGCCTTGAGCAGAAAATCCATTGTAGCATTGAGATCTTTGAATGCCTGTTTATCCTTAGCTTAGATGGAGCTATTTTGGCTGAGTTGCAAGTGAAGCCAAACCTGCTACAGTAGATTCTAGATGGGCAGAAGGTAGATGAGAAGTTAATGGCTATTATGGGCAAAATCCCAGAAGGGAAAGAAACTGATTATGAGGTGAAAGAAGATAGGTGTCTGTACTATAAAGGAAAAGTATGTGTACCAGATGATGGGGAATTGAAGACTAGCATTCTGAAAGAGGCACACACTAGTGTTTATGCTATGCACCCAGGAAGCACAAAAATGTATCATGACCTGAAGCCTCACTTTTGGTGGCCTGGTATGAAGAAGAATATAGCTAATTATGTGACTAAATGCCTGACATGTCAGTAAGTCAAGGCAGAACATCAAGTTCCATCGGGTTTGCTACAACCCATAAGCATAATATTATCTCATATTTCAATATTATCTCAAATATGTTAACATCATAATTTCATTCCATAATCATTTCAATATAGCTTGCATATCATTCATCCATATCAAATTTTATAATCCATTCATAATCAATTCATATATATAAAAATTTTTCAAATTTCATAAATTTACATCAAGGTACAATTGATTACAAAAGTTATAATTTACATCATATACAAATTTAATTACATGTGTTCATAATTGACATTACAACATAATGAACATTTACAATGTACAAAGTACATTACTATGTCCTATATGGGCCCTATTTACATGCATTGCTGAGGAGGTGACAACCTTGGACACTTTTGATACTTCTGCAGATTCGAACTCCAAAAATCTCAGTCTAATATCCATTGGATTTTATCTTCAGTACCTGCGCGAAGGAAACTATCTATCGCGCTAAGCATTGCTGCTTAGTGGTGTAATAATATAAAAAGGAAATAAAATACAAATAAAGATAGAAATGAAACGTAATTTGGATACTCAAGAATTAATTTAATTACATGTGAAATTTCTAATATTAACTATCTTTTATCCTAATTTGTTCTTCTTTGAAAGTACTTAGTTCATAAATTTTACAGTAATAATATACAAATACAAATATTTTAAAAATATTTAATTTATGCTTATGTTATTATGAAAGATGCATTTGTAATATTTATTTAAGTTCTATTTCTTTTGCTAATATTTTTATCACTTCACTAAGTACATTCTAGGTATTTTGGATCATTTCATAATAAATAAAATTCTTAGAGTTATTTCATAATAAATGAATTTTAGAATTTATCTAGTTTATTTAAGGTCTTTCTAATAAATAAAATTTTAAAGCTAATCTAGTTTATTTCAGGTCTTTTGCACTTATTTATTTAATTCCCATTATTCATAACAAATTTCATTGTCCAAGTAACCTATGACAGGCTAACTAAACTGGATAAGCGGGTCCTTGGCACTGGACACCGTGTTGTCTCGGGCCGTCATACCATGGGATATGAAAATACAAAATGTCGACCATGTATGCAATCAATATGGCTAAAAAGCCATGGAAACAAATAATCGGGCATATAAGCCATGAACGCGGGCATAAAGCCATAAATACAGGCATAAAGCCTTACATAGTACTGCTCAAACAATCCCCATGGGCACATTAGTACCATTAAGTGTTAATATGTTTTATTATTTCATTATATTTTCTATTTATATCTTATAGCATTTTAATTCTATTCCTAGTGGATACACAACGCCTAATTTCATACTCACATGATGCATATATTTATAAATTTCATTCGTATGAATCATAATTTACTAACCACATAATATATTTAATAACTATAATTGCTTATCTAATTTATCATACCATTTCACAAGTCATTTAGTTTCAAGCATTTTCATTTTACTCATAATGGGAACATAAGTCCCAAATAACAATTTCACATTATTTACATATTCAATAATTCACCTATAGTGATTACAATTCATAATTTAAATTATGTTGGCAATGTATCATAAGTTCTATTTGTGATGGGGATGCAAGTTCTAACTATCCATTCATATAATTTAAGTGTTTATTAAGTTATCTAAGTGGTTACCATTCATATTTCAAGTCATCCCTAACATTTTCTTGGATTTCAGATTTATGCTTCAGATTCCTCTAGCAATTTGGCCAAGATGCATAGTCCATTTGGTTATACTTCCTTCATGGAAGTTGTTCCTAAATGTCTCTACTTTAATTTCCTTTTTGAATCACTCCATTTGGAGTTTTGTAGCTCAAGTTATGGTCAAATTACCACAACTAGTTCATTGACCCCTTTCAAGTTCCAGAATCAGGCAGATTCTGGAGTCCAATATAGTTTAATTTTTTGGGCATGTTACAATCATTTTTAGACCTAATATCCTTCATATGAGTTGTTACCCTATATCTTAGGGTCACTTAGGTTCAAGATTCATAATTTTTATAGTTATGGAGAGTGAGTTATAGTTAATTAACTGACCTAGACTCATGAACCCTACCTTTAGGTTTAGGTCAACATCTTTAATTCCCATTTTAGGGTCCTTGCACTCAAAATTTAAGAAAGGTTCCTAAATCAAAGTTGCAGTCCTATTTCTTAGGCTTCCAGAGCAATTTAGCTCATCCCAATTGGAGTTTCCTAGTAGGATATATGATCTAAATACTAGTTTGGGGTCAAATGTCTATTTGGTTAAATTTCAGGATTTGGAATGCTAATTTGTCCTAGCAATTTCTCCTAGTTCCATTAAGTTCTAGGTTTTGGTCAAAACAACAAATTTGTAGTTCTAGGTCTTATAGAAATTTTGGCTTTGGTTTCACTTCATTTTCAGTGTTGTAGACCAAGTTATGGCATTTTTTTCCAAAACTGGTTAGGCTGCTCAATGTTCAGAATTTTCTAGTCAGTTTGGTTCTGGCATTTTTATTGGACTAATTTTGGTTAACAATTTGATTAGGTTAGGGTCAGAACTGGGCTCTGAGTTCTTCATAGGAAATGTTCTCCTATGTCTAATCTTTCCAATGGTTCAAAAATTAGGTCATTCTGACCTTCCTAGAATGAGTTATGACCATTTGAACATTTACTGTTCATATGATCATTTTTCCAGGTCTAGATTTTGGTTACCTGGATTCAAGCCAACTTTAGGTCATTTTAAGGTTCAGTTTCTGGGTGGGGTCTCTCCATGAAAAATGTGGAATTATATCCTAAGTTTCACCTCCAACTAGCCCTACACCAATTAAAGCTACGTAACTCTACTTATGACTATCCAACCCTACTGGACTCATGCACCCTGCACTTGCAGGGTTTTCAAGTTTTCAGGTAAATTTTGTATATTACATTTCAGGGTCTTATACCCATAATTTGGGTAAGGTCTCTAAACCAAATTTGTAGGTCTATGTCTTAGCTTTCCAAATCATTTTGAATCATCTCATTTGTAGTTCTATAGAGAAAGTTATTGTAACACCCTCCCGGTAACCACTCCGTACATCCTACTGTTCCGGTGACAAGTGTCGGTCCGGACAGTTAGAATGTCTGGAAAAATATTTAAACTAAAGTCAGGAACCATAATTAACTCAAATATTAATAAGAAAAATTTGGTAAAAATTTTAGAAATAAAATACAACCAAGTTAAACGAGCCGGTGCCCTAGCGATGGGTAACCAGAGGGAAGTTGCGGTTCTCGCAACGAGGAGCCCTAGACCCGGGGAAAAATTCATAAAATAATTTTTGGGACTCCAGAGAAGGGTCATTGAGGTTCCTATGGCATTAGAATGCCAAGAAAATATTTAGAAAAATTTTTCAATCGGTACAGACAATTTTGACCCGTTAAGCCAAACGGAGGGCATTTTGGTCATTTCGCCTTCAGAGGTGATTTTTGACGGACTTGTCCAGTTGAGTAAATAATTATTATGATCTAAAATATGAATAAACATTACTAAAAATTAAATTGGAAATGAGTAGTGGAGAAAAGAAAAGAAAAATGAAATAAAAAGCAAATTATGGCATATGATGATGTCATTTAATAAGCTACCACCAATCACATTTAAACAAACATTCAATTAACAAATAAAAAGAGATAAATATGGCCAGAAAATTAAAGAAAGCAGCAGCCTTCTTCTTCCCCAAAATCAGCCGCACCATAGCCAAGGGAAAACCTCCATTTCTTTTCTTCATTCAAGCTTGAAAAGCTCTCTCACCTTAACTCAAAACCCTTAAGTCCCTTCATTAAAATTGATCACTCAACCTTGCAAAACCTTTTGGCAGCCAAGAAGAAGAAAGAAAGTGAAGTTTGGGGCTTGGAAAAATCTGCCTACAAGAGGTTAGTGCATATTTGTATATAAACCTCTTTTAATCCATGAAGGTGACTTGAAATAAGTGAGATTTTGTAACTTAAATGAATAGAATTTGAGTATATGCACCCCATGGATTTCGGCTGCCCTAGGGAAGGAACAGAATTGGGTGTTTTTGATTGACTTGGAATGAACTACAAATCAGGTTTAAAGTATATAAACATAAGGATATTAATTTAGTTAGTTAACTAGGGTAGTTTGTACAAAACTATGAATTTGAGCTAGGGTTTAGGAGAGAAAACTTGACTTGGCTTATGTAATTGTTAAAGAACACTCTAATGGTCAATTAGTGACCATTTTAGGTAAGTTGACCACAATTTGGACTGAAATAATGCATGGCAAAGTGAATGTGTAGGCTGCCTAAAGACAGCAGCAAGGTGACTGAAATTTCAGTCCACTTGCACAGCCATATCTTTGGCTGTGTTGGTCCAATTGGTGTTTGGCCAATTGGACATGAAACTAGGCTTATAATGGCACATTTTTGCTGAAGAAACCATGCCCAAAAGACCAAAGCAAGAGGACCAAAAGTTGGCCCCAATCCGGATACCCTGCAACAGCACCTGCAGAAATGACCAAATGAACAGTAATTGTTCATTTGGCCATAAATCACTGTAGATTTGGTCAATTGACCTGAAATATTTACAGAAAAAAGTTAAGACATAGACAAACAACTTTCATGAAGAAACCTACCCGAAATTATGGCCAGAACCAATTCAAAAATGCAATCACAGTCACTGTTCATGTTACTGTAGATATGGTCAATTCTGCAGATTGGCAATCCGGCCAGCTGTGGTTTTTGAGCCATATCTGGAGCTAAAAAACTCCAAATGGAGTGATTCAAAAAAGGAAATTCAACTAGACAAAATAAGGAACAACTTTCATGTTTGTCATTTCTTCAAATTCTCACTGTAACAGTGCTTAATGGAACAGTAAACATATGCTTCAAAAACTGAAATTTTATGCCCTCTTGGTTTTAAGTTAGAAATGGTAATGGTGACCAATTCCAACAAGTTTTAAAAGCAAAATGTGGTATGTTGGGAGTGCCAAAACCAATGTACCTAATTTCTACCTAAAATTCAACATTTTAGTTGACCATAGAGGTGAATAGTAACATCGAAACTTGAAATTCAAAGATTGAAGAATTTTAAAGTATCGAATGCCCTAGTATACCTAACAAGATTGGTTTGGATAGTTTGGCATGCCAATAGGGTTCAGTTAGCAGTACTGCACATGGTAATATGCCATTCCGTGATTTCATGGCTTTTAGCCATTCTGACTTTGTATTGAGACTTGGCCTTGTGCTTGATGTTATTACAGCTTATTAGCTGTTCTGTTGCACACCGGGAGATGCATATGTGACCGATGGTGTGACGGCCCGAGGTACTAGGTACCCAGCGCCAGTTTACCCGTTATCCAGTCCAGTCGTCTAGTGTAGGTTACTTGGGCAACCAAATGAATGAAAGTGAACAAAGCTAATGAATTAATGTATATACCCATACTAAACAAATGAATCATACACACTCACTACATATTTGTTTTCTTGCTATTTTCTTTTATTTTATTATTGCACCACTAAGCATTATTGCTTAGCGCGTTGCTTTTGCCATGCGTAGGTACTGGAGATACAGATCGTGAGCCCAGTAGACCGCAGACTGGGTGTGTGACGCCCCTTACCCGTCTATTGTATAGTCTTGCAAGAAGTGCCACATTCGGTGCCGGAGCACCTTATCTTGTTTTATCATATCTATTGTAAACTTTTTATGTCATTTAAAACATGTATTCTATGTGTAGAAATTTTTTTTTTTATATCTTATTTCTGTGGAGACTCGGACAGAGCCTCCCTTATTTTATTAGCATCTGGCGGATTCCACTAATCACCTGTTAACATGTTCATATTCATTTTACACATTTCCATATCATATTCTCATGTATCATATCATTTACAATTATTTATGAGATCTCAAAATGAAGTATTATCTATTGCATTCATATAGAAATTCATAGATAATAAATTACAAGTTTTCATTTCAATCTCAAAGTTTAATTACAGGTCCAAAATGAAATACATCATGACTAAACATAATGAACCAAAATACTAGTCTATACATGGGCCCTACCAAAATACAAAAGACTGGTGAGGTGACTTTGATCGGTGGCAGATCTGGTCGGAACTCTGTCCGAATACTACTGTGGCGGCTGCTAATCTTCAGTACCTACGCGATGGAAAACCAACGCGCTAAGCATAACGCTTAGTGGTGCATAATTTATAATAACAATAATTTAATATTTTGAAACAATATAGGCAACTCATAATTTTTGGGTCTTTTACATTTTTTTATTACACTTTGAAAATAATTAAAATTATTGGGATCTTTCCTGTTTACTTATTGTATATTTAGTATTAATTAATTATTATCAATGCCCAAGAAACCTATAACAAATTATAAAAGCTGGATACACGGGAGTATACGGGTTAGACAGCCATATATCTACCCTGTATACATCATCGAGCACGAGGCGGTTGTCGGACACGAGACCATTGTCGAGCTTGTAAAGCCGAGAAATAAAGTAGGCACAATGGCGATGAAGTAGGCATATAGCCTGTAGAACAATCATACCAGACATATATTGTCAGTTTATGATTTTCTCGGTAGGCAGTACTGCTATCTGTAGTCCCTAATTGGTATACCAATTTATCCAACTAAATAAATAAGTCTAGGTATACTATGGGCAATTAAACATTTTTAATTATTTTAGCACTATTCACTGTTACTATTTTCTGGTACTGTTCATTGGTACCATTAATTTCATATTAATGGGACATTAGTCCCAATTTACATATTCATATCATTTTTAATATTTAATTATCCTTATGAGTATTTTAATTTTCATATATCGCATTTTTCCCATGAACCTTTCTTTAGGTTCATGTTGATGTGTTATCTTTATCTAGGAATTTGACTAGGTTAGGATGTCTACTTAGTCACACTTCCTTCATAACAATTGCTCCTCTATTTTTAAACTTGAATTTCAGTTTTTGAATCACTGAATTTGGAGTTATAGAACTCAAGTTATGGTCAAAATACCATAACTGGTCCCTTTGCCTCTAAGCTGTCCAGAATTTACAATTTCTAGTCAATAAACTTTGACCAGTCATTTGATCATTTTATGGTCATTTTTAGACTTAGGTTCCTTCACAAGATATGTTCCTCTATATCTTAGGGACTCCCAGGTACAATTTCATAATTTTTCAAGCTTGGTATAGTGAGTTATGGTCAATGTATTAACCTGGACTCTCAATCCTATAAGGGCAAAAATCAACTTCAGGGCAGTATGTTTGACCCTCTTTTTAGGGTCTTTACACTTAGAATTTGGCAAAGCTGTCTAAATCAATGTTGTAGCCCTAAGTATCATGTTTCTAGATCATATTGGCAAATCTCAAATGGAATTTCCTAGTGAGAGTTATGTCCAAGTGAACACACAGGTATCAAATGGCATTCTGGGTTCAACTTAACATTTTCTAGATTTCAATTCCTAACTTTGGCTAATATTTTCCCTAGGATGCAATAGTTTCTAGAGCTTGGTAAAAACATAAAAATTGTTGTGCTATGCCTTATAAAACTTTTGGCACTAGTTTCACTCAATTTTCAGCTTTGGAGGCCAAGTTATGGCATTTTTGCCAAAACTGGTCAAGCATACCAAAGGAACAATATTTTGGGACATTTTCTAGGTTGGCAGTTTCAGTGACCCAACTTATGCTAACAATTTGAATTGGTTAAAGGAAAAACTGGGTTAAGTGGTCTTCATGAAAAGTGTAGCCCTATGTCTAAACTTTCCATGGGTAAAATTTTAGATCATTTGGACCATTATAGACAGAGTTATGACCAAATGAACACGTACTGTTCATTTGGTCATTTTCTGGGTTGGGTGCAGGGAAATCCGAATTTGGGCAGTATTTAGCTCAAGTTTTGGACAGAATTTGGGCATGGTTTCTTCATGGAAAATGGGCTATTTTGGGTCTAGTTTCACCTCCAATTGGCCTCATACCAATTGGGGTCACACAATTTTATTTATGGCCTAAAATGTACACTGCCCTCAACAAACACAACCTGCAGAAAATTGACACTTCCAAAACTCAATCTCCTCCAACTTCCTTACTTCAATTTGCATGCAATACACTTCTATAAGCAACAATCTCATCCCAATTAGGTCAAATTTCAAGCATTTACACAAAATCTCCAAGTCATGTACACAAACCCTAATTTCCAAGTTTCAAACTCAATCAATTCAATCCCTTTTCACTTCTCATACATAAAATCATATCAATCATCATCTCTAAACTCATTTACATTATTTGAAATAAAGCCCAATACATTTCATGGCTGCCAAAATTTGGGGACATCATGGGTCCATGAATTTCTTGTTAATTTCTTGAAATTTCCACTTATCTCAAGTCACTTTCAAGTATTAAAAGAAGAAGGAAGGGAGAAAAGCACTAACCTCTTGTGACCCAACTTGAAAATTTTTCCAAAACTTCAACTTTCCTTCTCCCTATGGGTACCTAGAGCTTCCTTATGATGTGGGCTAAATTTTTAATGAAGGGGTCTATGGGTTTTGGTGAGTGAAAGCTTGGGAAATCAAGCTTTAAGCTTGATAACAATGGTGGGGAGGGAGAGACTAAGGGAGACGGCAAGGAGGGAGAGAGAAGAGGAAGAAGAATGGTTGGTGGGGTTTTGTCTTCTTGTGTCTATTTATATACATTTATGTGTACTTTATTTATTTTTTTTTTTAAATTTCATAAATCTATTTCCTTTCTTTTCTTTTCTTTCATTTTCTTTTCTTTCCTTTTCTTTTCTTTTCTTCTTCTTTCTCTTCTCATTTTTCAAATTCAAATTCATAAAATTAATTTATGTTAATTATTCTATTTCCAAATTTTAATTTGACATTTAAGTCAAAATTCACCTCTAGGGGTGAAATGACCAAAATGCCTTTCATGGTGCTCATCGGATTATTTTTATTTTATTTTTTTTATACCAATTAATAACTTCTTTAAATTTTATTTTATTTCTCAAAATTTTTCCTTTTTTTTTTTTAATATTTATTTCATTAATTTATGCCTCCTCACTATAGCTTAAGTGTAGTTCCAGACATCCTAACTGTCCGAACAGACATTAATCGTCGGAACAGTAAAATGTACGGACTACCTACGGTGAGGTCGTTACAGGGTGAGTCTATCCTGCAGTTCTGCTCAGTGTTCGTGTCACCTCAACTTCTGCAGTGCATTGGTAGGACACTAGGTGTCATTTTGACATTTTGTAACTAAATTTTGATTTTCTCATATGAAATTAAACTTGTGTAATGTATATTGATGTTTATGTAAATTATGAAAATTGTATTTGTGAATGGAAAAGTAAATGTTTATTTGTGATTTATATGTGATCATCACATGTGATGGATGAATGAGAATTGAAATTGAAATGTTGAGATCTTGATATTGAGTTTGTGATGATATTGGAGTTGAGAATGAATGAATTTGTTTATTGGAAGTGTTTTTCACAGGTTCCGAAGAACTGTTTTCTCCATTTTTAGCCGGTACTCTGCCGGATTTTCTTTAAAATTTTCGGAACCTCAAATAAATTATGATTTCAATAAATGACTTAAATGAGTTATATTTTACAAGTTATATTCAAAGTTATGATGAAAATTAATTAAGGTATATTAGAGTGTGCCGATACACCGTGTGGCATTACTTACTCGGGTATACTGTACACGGGTACGGGGTGTCACATTTAGTGGTATCAGAGCACGGTTTAGGCGTTTCTAGGCCTAGATTGAGTCCATACCATGCATTGCATTTGTAAGAGTCGAGGTGACACTAACGCAGATCTGTTTGTCTTTGTTAAATAGGATATGGACCCTTCATCTCAAAGAGCAGTCGAGGAGGAAGTGGAGAGTCATGCTCCACCTGCAGCAGCTGAGACTGGGGGTAGGGGAGAACCTACTCCACCAGCTCAAGCGAGCACCTTTCGGCCTCCACGAGCCATGTTCCAACAAATGGCCAACTTCTTTAGACAAATGGCGAGGGTAATGCCGGCACCACCACCACCACCACGGCTCCACGGTAAATCACACCTGGAAAGGCTAAGAAAGTTTGGAGCAGTGGACTTTTTCGGTAAGAGAGAAGATGACTCTGTTGCAGCCGAGAATTGGTTGAACAGAACAGGCAGAGTTCTAAAACAACTTCACTGCACCCCAGAACAAAACCTAGAGGCTGCCATATCCCTGTTGCAAGATGATGCCTACGAATGGTGGGATACTCTGTCCAGTGAAGTGCAGCCAGAAGCTATAACTTGGGACTTCTTTCTCTCAGAATTCAAGAAGAAATATGTGGGTATTGTATACCTGGAAGAGAGAAGAAGAGAGTTTATTAATCTGAGGCAGAGACAGTTGTCAGTGGCCGAGTATGAGAAGGAATTTGTACGATTGAGCCGCTATGGAAGGGAGATAGTCCCTAATGAAGCTGAAAGATGTAAGAGATTTGAAGTATGACTAAATGACAACATAAAGATCCAGCTCACTGCCTTGGGAATCACATAATTTAGCAAGTTAGTGGAAGCTGCAATAAGGGTTGAAAAAGTGAGAATCAGTGAGCAGACCAGAAGGGATAGACAGCAGAAGAGGGGCCCGGGTCAGTCTAGCTCATCTCCTGCACCTGGGAAGAAGTTCAGAGGTCCACCTGCACAGAGTTCAGGTCAGCCACATGGTCAGGGTCAGTCTCAGGGGCCCAGGCCACAGTTCACCCCTAGGAGAGGTCAGTCCACACCATCAGTGGGCAGCTCTCCAGGGATGGGGTTCAGGGGACCAGCCCCAACATCTTCTGCATGTCCACACTGTCTGAAATGGCACAAGGGGGAGTGTTGGAGAGTAACTGGTGCCTTCTTGAGATTTGGGTCGATAGAACATCAGCTGAGGAACTGCCCATGCAGAACTACTACAGCTACTCCAACACAAGCAGACAGACCTGCTCCTGCACCACAGAGGGGTAGAAAATCTGGCAAATCTAACGCAGTAGGACCATCACAGAGGCCTGCATCTGAGCCAGTAGAGAGGCCAAATAACAAACCACCTGCCAGAAATTATGCCCTGAGAGCTCAGGAGGAGCAAGATGCCCCGGACGTCATCAGGGGTACGTTCTCCCTCTACAATACTCCTGTGCATGCATTGGTGGATCCAGGATCCACTCATTCATACATCTGCATCAACCTACCCATAGAAAGGGGGATACTAGTAGGGGAGAGTGACCAAGACATTCTGGTCACTAATCCACTGGGCCACAATGTAGTGGTGAACAAAGTATACAAGGGTTGCCCGTTAAGGATTCAGGGGTATGAATTCTTGGCAGACCTGATTGAGTTACCCTTCCACGAGTTTGACGTGATTTTGGGAATGGACTGGTTGTCACGTCATCAGGCAATAGTTGATTGCAAATTGAAAAGAATTTCTTTGAAAACTCCTGAGGGTAATGAAATTACAGTTGTGGGGGAAAGGACAGATTTCTTGTCCAATGTCATCTCAGCCACCATTGCAAGAAGAATGATGAGAAAAGGCTGTGAAGCCTACCTAGCACATGTGGTGGATACTAGGCAGGCTAAGCCAAACCTGGGTGACATACCCACAGTGAGAGACTTCCCAGAGGTATTTCCTGAAGAGTTGCCTAGTTTGCCACCAGAAAGGGAAGTTGAATTTGCTATTGAGACAACTGCAGATCTGACACCCATTTCCATTGCTCCTTATAGGATGGCACCCACTGAATTGAGGGAGTTGAAAACTCAGTTGCAAGAGTTGCTTGATAAGGGGTTCATACGCCCCAGTGTGTCACCATGGGGAGCTCCAATGCTGTTCGTGAAAAAGAAGGATGGGACTTTGAGGCTATGCATTGATTACCGGCAGTTGAATAAAGTGACTGTGAAGAACAAATATCCGTTGCCTAGAAATGATGATCTGTTTGATCAGTTGAAGGGAGCAGGAGTATTTTCTAAGATTGATCTCAGATCAGGGTATCATCAGCTGAGGGTGAAGGATGTAGATGTGCCAAAGACTGCATTCAGGACCCGATATGGGCATTATGATTCTGGTGATGCCCTTTGGCCTAACAAATGCACCAGCGGCATTCATGGACCTTATGAACCGTATCTTCCATCCATACCTAGATCGGTTCGTAGTGGTCTTTATTGATGATATTTTGGTGTATTCCAAGACCAGTGAAGAACATGATGAGCATTTGAGGATTGTTCTGCAAACCCTGAGAGAAAAGAAGCTGTATGCTAAGTTGTCCAAGTGTGACTTTTGGCTGAATGAGATTACATTCCTTGGACACATAGTGTCAGCTGATGGGATTAGGGTGGATCCCAAGAAAATAGAAGCAGTGATGGAATGGACGCCTCCTAGGAATACAACTGAGGTTAGAAGCTTCTTGGGGCTAGCTGGGTATTACAGGAGATTTGTGAAGGGATTTTCCTTAATAGCTGCTCCAATGACCAAGTTGTTACACAAGAATGTCAGATTTGACTGGAATGATAAGTGTCAGACTAGTTTTGAGAAGTTGAAGGCTATGTTGACAGAGGCACTAGTGTTAACACAGCCAGTGTCAGGAAAGGACTACGTGGTCTATAGAGATGCTTCTCATAATGGGTTAGGGTGTGTATTGATGCAAGAGGGGAAGGTGGTCGCTTATGCTTCCAGGCAGCTAAGGCCACATGAACAGAATTACCCTACCTATGATCTAGAGCTTGTAGCAATTATCTTCGCACTGAAGATATGGAGGCATTATTTGTATGGTGAAAAGTGCTACATTTACACAGACCACAAAAGCCTGAAATATTTGCCAACTCAGAGGGAGCTCAACCTTAGACAGAGGCGATGGATTGAGTTCCTGAAGGATTATGATTGTGTGATTGACTACCATCCTGGGAAGGCAAATGTAGTTGCTGATGCTTTGAGCAGAAAGTCCATCACATCTTTGAGATCATTGAATGCCCGTCTATCTTTGATTCGAGATGGAGCTATTTTGGCTGAGTTGCAAGTGAGGCCAAACACTCTGACAGATTTTAGATGGGCAAAAAGTAGATGAAAAGTTACAGGCTATTATGAGCAAAATCCCAGAGGGAAAAGCAGCTGACTATGAGGTGAAAGCAGATGGGTGTCTGCACTACAAAGAAAGACTGTGTGTACCAGATAATGGGGACTTGAAAGCCAGTATTCTAAAAGAGGCACACACCAGTGTATATGCTATGCACCCAGGAAGTACAAAGATGTATCATGATCTGAAGCTCCAATATTGGCGGCCTGGTATGAAGAAGGACATAGCTGACTATGTGACTAAATGCTTGACATGTCAGCAAGTCAAGGCAGAACATCAAGTTCCATCAGGTTTGCTACAGCCTATACGCATACCTGAATGGAAATGGGATCGGGTCACCATGGATTTTGTAAGTGGTCTACCTCTCACTCGGAAGAAACATGATGCAGCATGGGTGATAGTTGATAGATTGTGAAGTCGACACACTTTCTGCCGATTAGGATGACTACTCACTAGAAGTTAGCGAGTGTATATCGGTGAGATAGTTAGACTGCATGGAATTCCACTTTCCATCATATCTGATCGAGACCCAAGGTTCACATCGAGATTTTGGAAGAAGTTGCATGAGTCCTTGGGTACACAACTCCATTTCAGCACAGCTTTCCATCCTCAGACAGATGGGCAATCTGAAAGAGTAATCCAGGTAAACAATTGAAAACAATTAGATAAATATACATATTGAACTGAAATGATAACAATAACATGAAAAATATGTCAGGTCCTTGAGGATATGCTGAGGAGTTGTGTCATTGAGTTTGAGGGAAGCTGGGATAGATACCTCCCACTGGCAGAATTTGCATACAACAATAGCTACCAAGCTAGCATACAAATGGCCCCATATGAAGCACTGTATGGGAGAAAATGTAGAACTCCAGTGTGCTGGACTGAATTGGGCGAAGACAAACTGGTAGGGCCAGACCTAAAGAGAAAGTGAAACAGATTGAGGAGAAAGTGAAACTAATCAAAGCCAATCTGAAGGTTGCCTCAGACAGACAGAAATCTTATGCCGACCTAAAGAGAAAAGAAATAGAATATGTGGTTGGCGACAAGGTGCTCCTCAAGGTGTCACCGTGGAAAAAGGTATTGAGGTTTGGAAGGAAAGGTAAGTTAAGCCCTAGGTTCATTGGCCCATATGAAGTCATTGAACGTGTGGGTCCAGTGGCCTATAGGCTAGCTTTACCTCCAGAGCTAGACAAGATCCACAATGTGTTCCACGTGTCCATGCTCAGAAGATACCGCTCAGATCCTTCACATCTCATCTCCAGGGAAGAAATTGAAATACAACAGGATTTGACATATGAAGAAGAACCTCTATGGATCCTTGCTCGGGAAGTGAAAGAGTTGAGGAACAAGCAGATTCCACTGGTGAAAGTGCTTTGGAGACACCACAACACCGAGGAGGCAACTTGGGAAAGTGAAGAGACGATGAGGCAACAGTTCCCTCAACTGTTTGCATCAGGTAAATTTCGAGGATGAAATTTAAATTAGAGGGGAAGAGTTGTAACACCCTCCCGGTAACCACTCCGTACATCCTACTGTCAGGTGACGATGTCGGTCCTGACCTAGAATGTCGGAAAAATATTTAAACTAAAGTCAGGAACCATAATTAACTCAAATATTAATAAGAAAAATTTGGTAAAAATTTTAGAAATAAAATACAACCAAGTTAAACGAGCCGGTGCCCTAGCGATGGGTAACTAGAGGGAAGTTGCGGTTCTCGCAACGAGGAGCCCTAGACCCGGGGAAAAATTCATAAAATAATTTTTGGGATTCCAGAGAAGGGTCATTGAGGTTCCTATGGCATTAGAATGCCAAGAAAATATTTAGAAAAATTTTTCAATCAGATGCATAATTTTGACCCGTTAAGCCAAATGGAGGGCATTTTGGTCATTTCGCCTTCAGAGGTGATTTTTGACGGACTTGTCCAGTTGAGTAAATAATTATTATGATCTAAAATATGAATAAACATTACTAGAAATTAAATTGGAAATGAGTAGTGGAGAAAAGAAAAGAAAAATGAAATAAAAAGCAAATTATGACATATGATGATGTCATTTAATAAGCTACCACCAATCACATTTAAACAAACATTCAATTAACAAATAAAAAGAGATAAATATGGCCAGAAAATTAAAGAAAGCAGCCTCCTTCTTCTTCCCCAAAATCAGCCGCACCATAGCCAAGGGAAAACCTCCATTTCTTTTCTTCATTCAAGCTTGAAAAGCTCTCTCACCTTAACTCAAAACCCTTAAGTCCCTTCATTAAAATTGATCACTTAACCTTGCAAAACCTTTTGGCAGCCAAGAAGAAGAAAGAAAGTGAAGTTTAGGGCTTGGAAAAATCTGCCTACAAGAGGTTAGTGCATATTTGTATATAGACCTCTTTTAATCCATGAAGGTGACTTGAAATAAGTGAGATTTTGTAACTTAAATTAATAGAATTTGAGTATATGCACCCCATGGATTTCGGCTGCCCTAGGGAAGGAACATAATTGGGTGTTTTTGATTGACTTGGAATGAACTACAAATCAGGTTTAAAGTATATAAACATAAGGATATTAATTTAGTTAGTTAACTAGGGTAGTTTGTACAAAACTATGAATTTGAGCTAGGGTTTAGGAGAGAAAACTTGACTTGGCTTATGTAATTGTTAAAGAACACTCTAATGGTCAATCAGTGACCATTTTAGATAAGTTGACCACAATTTGGACTGAAATAATGCATGGCAAAGTGAATGTGTAGGCTGCCTAAAGACAGCAGTAAGGTGACTGAAATTTCAGTCCACTTGCACAGCCATATCTTTGGCTGTGTTGGTCCAATTGGTGTTTGGCCAATTGGATATGAAACTAGGCTTATAATGGCACATTTTTGCTGAAGAAACCATGCCCAAAAGACCAAAGCAAGAGGACCAAAAGTTGGCCCCCATCCTGATACCCTGCAACAGCACCTGCAGAAATGACCAAATGAACAGTAACTGTTCATTTGGCCATAAATCACTGTAGATTTGGTCAATTGACCTGAAATTTTTACAGAAAAAATTTAAGACATAGACAAACAACTTTCATGAAGAAACCTACCCCAAATTATGGCCAGAACCAATTCAAAAATGCAATCACAGTCACTGTTCATGTTACTGTAGATATGGTCAATTCTGCAAATTGGCAATCCGGCCAGCTGTGGTTTTTGAGCCATATCTAGAGCTACAAAACTCCAAATGGAGTGATTCAAAAAAGGAAATTCAACTAGACAAAATAAGGAACAACTTTCATGTTTTTCATTTCTTCAAATTCTCACTGCAACAGTGCTTAATGGAACAGTAAACATATGCTTCAAAAACTGAAATTTTATGCCCTCTTGGTTTTAAGTTAGAAATGGTAATGGTGACCAATTCCAACAAGTTTTAAAAGCAAAATGTGGTATGTTGGGAGTGCCAAAACCAATGTACCTAATTTCTACCTAAAAGTCAACATTTTAGTTGACCATAGAGGTGAATAGTAACACCAAAACTTGAAATTCAAAGATTGAAGAATTTTAAAGTATCGAATGCCCTAGTATACCTAACAAGATTGGTTTGGATAGTTTGGCATGCCAATAGGGTTCAGTTAGCAGTACTGCACATGGCAATATGCCATTCCGTGATTTCATGGCTTTTAGCCATTCTGACTTTGTATTGAGACTTGGCCTTGTGCTCGATGTTATTACTGACTTATTAGCTGCTCTGCACACCGAGATGCATATGTGACCGATGGTGTGACCGAGGTACTAGGTACCCAGCGCGGTTACCGTTATCCATCCGATGCGTCTAGTGTAGGTTACTTGGGCAACCAAATGAATGAAAGTGAACAAAGCTAATGAATTAATGTATATACCCATACTAAACAAATGAATCATACACACTCACTACATATTTGTTTTCTTGCTATTTTCTTTTATTTTATTATTGCACCACTAAGCATTATTGCTTAGCGCGTTGCTTTTGCCACGCGTAGGTACTGGAGATACAGATCGTGAGCCCAGTAGACCGCAGACTGGGTGAGTCTATCCTGCAGTTCTGCTCAGTGTCCGTGTCACCTCAACTTCTGCAGTGCATTGGTAGGACACTAGGTGTCATTTTGACATTTTGTAACTAAATTTTGATTTTCTCATATGAAATTAAACTTGTGTAATGTATATTGATGTTTATGTAAATTATGAAAATTGTATTTGTGAATGGAAAAGTAAATGTTTATTTGTGATTTATATGTGATCATCACATGTGATGGATGAATGAGAATTGAAATTTAAATGTTGAGATCTTGATATTGAGTTTTGTGATGATATTGGAGTTGAGAATGAATGAATTTGTTTATTGGAAGTGTTTTTCACATGTTCCGAAGAACTGTTTTCTCCATTTTTAGCCGGTACTCTGCCGGATTTTCTTTGAAATTTTCGGAACCTCAAATAAATTATGATTTCAATAAATGACTTAAATGAGTTATATTTTACAAGTTATATTCAAAGTTATGATGAAAATTAATTAAGGTATATTAGAGTGTGCTGGTACACCGTGTGGCATTACTTACTCGGGTATACTGTACACGGGTACGGGGTGTCACAGTTATACTATATTTTCTACACTGTCATCACAAGGTAATTTACAGGAGTACCAGGGAATTCCAATTTCAACACTTTTGATTCCTCAAGTTTTTCAACCAAGTTACTTTGGGATTTGGTTTGGGTCAAAACACAAGAATTGTAGATTTATGTCTTACCTTTAATTTGGTATAAATTTCACTTCATTTGGAGTTGTATAACTCAAGTTATAGGTAATTAAGTTCACTGGACTCAAGCTGTCCAGAATCCGAATTTCACACACACCTCCAAAATCAGTCTACACTTCCATTAATTCATCAACATATCCTCAACTGTAACACCCTCACCATAGGTAGTTCGTACATCCTACTGTTCCGATGGCTAACGTCGGTTCGGATAGTCAGAATGCTTGGAACTACATTTAAATGATAGTGAGAAGACATAAAATGATAGAATACCTGATAAGAAAATATGAGGAAAAATAAAAGACAGGAAATGAAATTAGGTCAAATGAGCCATGTCCCAAACCCTTGAGGAACCCTAGGAAATAATTTTCGGAGTTTAATTAAAAATTTACCAAGGTATAAATGACATTAAAAATGTCAAAGAAAATTTAATTAATTGGTAAAGGTGAAAATAAAAATAAAATAGATGGTATAAAAATTAAAGGGGACCATCGGATTAGGGATTTGATCGGTATTACCGAAAAAGTGGGACTTAACCCAAAGAGGGGCATTTTGGTCATTTGGCACCTAACATTGACTTTTGACTGAAAAAGTCCATTAAAATGAGTGATACTAAAAATTTAGAAAACCCCATAAAAATCTCATGAAAATATGAAATTACATGTAGTGTAATTAAAGGAACCTAAGTGGGGCTAATTAAAATTTTTAAAACCCTAGATTATTATATTAATAAACTAAGTTAGTGGGGGTATAAAAAGGCAAAATGTGGCAGATTTTCTCACTAAGAAAAACTCCCTCTTCCTCACGCTCTCTCCCATGCCGAAACCCCATTCCATTGCCTTCCATTGATGCCTTGCATGCAAGCTCTTAATCCCTCCATTTCTTCACCTAAAGTCACAAGTCCCTTCATTAAAGCTCATCCTCACACCTTGGGAAGCTTATAGGCAGCCAAGAAAAGGAAAAATTTTGAAGTTTTTACAAGGTTGATCAGCTGCCATTAAAGGTAAGTGCACTAAACAAGTTTCTTTCTTCTTTAATTAGAATAAGCATGCAAAACTAAGTGTAAATTTCATGAAATCAAAAAAAAGAAACCATGAGTATATGGGAATTTGAATTTTGACAGCCCTAGGAAGTGAATGGATTTCATGGTTTGATAGTTTGAATTGGATTAATGAAGTTGGTTAATGAATTTTAAAGTAGTAGAAATTGATTTGCATGGATAAATGCATGAGATTGAAATTTTGAAATTAGGGTTTGTAACCATGAATTGGGCATTTTGTCTTATGCTTGAAACTGTCCAATTTGGCAGCCTTGATAAGCATGGATAGTAATTAATTCATACATATAATTAGTGATTAATGATGTTAGTTAAGGTGATTATAAGTATTAGAATTCAATTGCATGAATATGATTGAGGTGGATAAATTGATTTAGGGTTTGAATGATTATTGACTACTTAGTGAAACTGCCCAATTTGGCAGCCTTGAGGAACTTAAGAGATGGATAATTTCATGAATTAAATGGTGATTAATGGTGTTCATGGATATGTGGCAGTGAATTAGATGTTGATAGTTGAAGTTACATATACTAGCATATTGTTTTCATGTGTGTGTTGTTGATTTTGACCAATTGAATTAGGGTTTTGAATTGACCATTAAAGACTTGTGTAAACTGTTGAAAATTGATTGTATTGAGATGCTTGATGATAATAGAAGTGCCATGAATGCTATTTGAAGTAAGGGACTTGGAGGAGAAGTGAAATTGGAAGTATTCTTTTGTGTAGGTTGTGAAATTTGTTGAAAACAGTGTGTAATTTAAGCTATAATTGACCTTGTGTGACTCCAATTGGTATGAGGCCAATTGGAGGTGAAATATGACCTAAAACACTCCATTTTCCATGTAGAAGTCATGTCCAAATTCTTCCTAAAAAGTGAACAAAAGTTTACCCTAATCCGGATTGCCATTTAGTGAACCCAGAAAATGACCAATTGAACATTATTCATTCATTTGATCATATCTCACTGTAGACAGGTCCAAATGACCTAAGATTTATACCATTGGAAAGCTTAGACATAGGGCTACAACTTTTGTGAATATACTAAAGCCCAGAAATGCCATTAACCAAGTCAAATTGCTTGCCTAAGTAGGGATACCAAAACTGTCCAGAATTGCTAGACAAAGGCAAACTGACCAGTTTTGGTAAAGAGACCATAACTTGGTCCATAGAGCTCCAAATGCCCTGAAACCAGTGCCACAATTTCAATAAGACATAGGCCTACAATAATGGTATTTTGACCAAAACCCAAAAATTAAGGGAACTAGGTCAATTAACTTGATTAATTTGGCATACCAATTCTGAAAATGGTATAAATGACCATTAACTCCATAATAGTATCTTAAGCATATCTCCCACTAGAAATCTTCAATTGAAATGAGCCATACCATTTTGGAAAGCTAAGAAACAGACCATCAACTTTGTTTTAGACATTTTCCTCAACTTATGAATGTAAGAAGCTTAAATATTAGGTCAAATCTACTGACCTAATTGAAATCCTGTTACTACAAGACACTTGAGTCCAGATCAATAATTTGACTATAAATAATTCTACAAGACTTGAAAAATCATAATAAAAAATTATGAGTAACCATAAGACATAGGGGAACATATCCTATGAAGAATAGTAGACCTAAATATGGCAGCAACCTACTCAAATAAAATTGACAAAGTATAATATCAAAACTGCCTAGTAAGGGAACCAAAATTCAGAATTAACCTAGCTATGGTTATTTGACCATAACTTGAGTTCTATAAATCCAAATGACATGATTCAAAAAGGAAAATAAATACAAGACATAGAGGAACAACTTCCATATAGGAAGTGTGGCCAAACAGTAGCCACAAATTATTTAAAGTGATATGCAAAAATTAAAATACTAAATTGAACCTAAAGAAAGGTTTTTTAAATAAATTATTGACTTATCCCTAATAAGTCACTACATGCTAAATTACATGAAACAAGTATGTGGGACCCACTTTCCCACTATACATTGATATGAAAATTTTATTATCACTGCATGCTAAATTACATGAAATAGTGATGTGGGACCAACTTTTCCCACAATACATGGACATGAAGATTTTGTTAGACAGTTAATAATACTTAATTGCCCAAAGTAAACCCAGGCACTTCTATATATAGTTGGATCGATTGGTATACCAATTAGGGACTACAAATAGCAGTATTGCCTACATGGATAATCATTGACCGATAATATATGTCTGATATAATTGATCTACAGGCTCTATGCCTGCTCGTTGGCCATTGTGCCTAATTTTATATCTGGCTTAAAAAGCCTGCCCGTTGGCCTTGTGCCTGACATGACAGATGTATACAGGATAGACATATAGCTGTCTAACTAGTATACTCCCATGTATCCATCACTTATAGTCTGTTATAGGTTACTTGGGCACTGTTATAAAATAATGAAGACCAAAAATAAGAAAAATGAACAGAAAAGATACTATTAAATCTAATTGTTCCCAAAGTGCAGAAAATTCATAAATAACTTAGAATTTATGAAATTTGCGCAAAATTATTATTTTTAATTATTCATTTACTTTTCTTTAAGATTATGCACCACTAAGCAATCGCTTAGCGCGTTGGTTTTTCCATCGCGTAGGTACAGGAGACCAAACGCAGCCACAGCAGTAGTGTCCTGACAGAGCTTCAGTCAGATCTGCCATCTTCCAGAGTCACCTCAGTCTTTTGTATTTTGGTAGGGCCCATGCATAGACTAGTATTTGGTTCAGTGTATATAAACATTTTGTAATTATAGTCTGTGATGTAAATAAGTTGTAATTATATATTTTGGACTGTAAATATAGTTGTGAATTTTTTGTATGAATTTCCATATGAATGAATGAATGAAAAATATATTTTCTTGAAATGGTATAAGTAGAAATGATATGATATGATATGATGCATATGGAAATATGAAATGGTTTTTAACAGGTAAATAGTGGAACCCGCCAGATGCTAACAAAACAGAGAAGGCTCTGCCCGGGTATCGATAGAAATAATTTGTGATAAAAAAAAAACTCCACATATTTTAAATTAAGTTTAAAATTAACAGTGAATAGGACAGCATAAGATAGGGTGCTTCGGCACCGAATGTGGCACGCTTTACTCAGCTACACTGTAGATGGGTGAGGGGCGTCACATCAACAATCATTCATCTAAAGTTCATAATACATAATTAATCATAATAATTAGGGCATAAATCAGAAAATCCCCAAATATACTAAACCCTAACAAAAAATTTCACAATTTCCAAAGTAAGAGGGAATCATAGCACTAACCTTGTGTGTTAGCTTCAATCACCCTTTAAACATAATTTTCTTCAATCAAACACCACTTCCCCTTTGAAATCCACTTCTAGCTAGGTTTTTCACTTGAAATTTAGTGTGTTTTTCTTCACTTTAAGGCTGCCTATGGACTTCTTTCAAGGTTTCCAACAACTTTGGTGAAGAAAGGGTGATGGTTTGGAAACTTGGAATGATGGATCTATGGTGTAAAGGAAGAAAATTGATAGAAAATAGTGATGAAGAGTTGGGACGGCAGCTTTTTGCTAGAGAAGAAGAGAATAGATTTCAATTTAAGATAATGAAAATAAGTTGTCAAATTTCTATTTGATGTTAGCTTTTATTAGGTCATGCTTATGTCATGCATATGTCATAATTTATTTCAATTTTCATTTTATTTCTTTTCTTTATTTATTTCTACTTAAATTTTCAAAATTTCTTCATATTTCAACACATTAATTTCACTTAATTTAATTGACATTTTAGTAAAAAGTCAACTCTTTAAGTGAAATGATCAAAATGCCCTTAGTTTTGCTCACCGAGTTAAAATTGTCTGTACCGATTTACAAAATTTTTTAGCATTTTCTTGGCATTCTATTGTCATCTGAGCCTCAATAATTCTTCACCAGAGTCTCAAAAATTATTTTACAGGGTTTCTCATGGGTCTAGAGTTGCTAACTGTCTTCGCAGGCGCTTCCCGTTAGGGTTACCCATCGCCGTAGCTCCGGCTCATTTAACCTCTTTGCATTTCATCTCTTAAATTTTTCCTTAATTTTTCTTATTATTATTTGGGTTATTTATGACTCTACAATCTAATTTACATATAGTTCCAGACATTCTGGCTACCTGGACAGACATTGATTATCAGAACAGGAGAACGTACGGACTACCTAAAGTGAGGATGTCACACCTTCCTTTTTCTTGAACACCAATTTGCAACCTACCACTCTTTGTCCCTTAGGCAATGTTATAAGCTCCCAAGTCTAATTCTTGTGAAGAGATTTAATTTCTTCACTCATAGCACTGACCCACTGATTTGTATCTGAACAAGAAATAGCTTCTCTATAATTGCTGGGTTCATGCACATCAACTATTTCAACAACTGACAAGGCAAATGTAACTAGATCTGCATATGCATATCTCTGCGGTGGTCTAATCTGTCTTCTCTCTCTACCAGTTACAATGCTATATGGTTCCTGTTGCTGTTGCTCAAGTGCATCCTCTTGTTGATCAGGATCTTACACCTCATCCTCTGAATCACTGGACTGAACTGCTGAAGTATCAATATCAAGCTCTACCTGTCCTCTGACACCGTGATCTGATTTTATTATTGACTTCTCCCTCTGACTATTTAATGAAGCAGACTCATCAAATGTCACATCCCTACTGATAATTAATCCTAGAGACTTTAGATCATTGCACCATAACCTATAGCCTTTTACTCTAGATGCATACCCTAGAAAAATGCATTTTCTTGTCCTCAGCTCAAGCATACAATCTCTCACATAAGCATAAGCAGGGCAACCAAATACTCTCAGCTGAGAGTAATCAGCAGGTGAACCAGACCCGATCTCAAAAGAAGTTTTGCACTTAATAGCTGTAGATGGAGATCTATTAACCAAGAAACAAGCTGTATTAATTGCTTCAGCCCAGAAATCCTCTCCCAATCCTGAATGTGAGAGCATGCTTCGTGCTTTGTCACAAAACGTTCTATTCATGCATTCTGCAATACTATTCTGTTGTGGTGTCCTTGTACAAGTTTGATGTCTCACTATACCTTTATTGCTGCAGAATGCATCGAACTCACAATTGCAAAATTCCAACCCGTTATCAGTTCTAAGACGTTTGACCTTCTTTTCTATCTGCTTCTCAATCATCATCTTCTACTTTACAAAGGTTGAAAATGCCTCATCTTTTGTTTTCAAAAAATACACCCACACCATCCGAAAGTAATCATCAATCAAAGTCATGAAGTACCTGGCACCGCTCTTGGAAGGGATTCTATTAGGATCCCATAGATCTGAGTGGATATAATCCACTGTTCCTCTGTTTTTTGTCCGTCCAACAAATCCCGCTTGCTTAACATAGATAATCCTCTTTCACTCATATAACCAAGACGCATATGCCACAATTGAGTCTTATTCTGATTATTGCTTCTGGATGCTACTGTAGCTTCCCTTGAAACTATACTACCCTGAAAAAAATATAATCCTGAAACTAAACTGCTCTTCATGAGTACCATAGAGCCCTTGCACATTTTGAGAACTCTATTCTCTGCATGGTATCTGAATCCATGAGAGTCAAGTGTCCCAAGAGAAATCAGGTTCTTTTTTAGTCCTGGAACATGCCAACAGTCTATAGTTCTGACAAGGCCATTAAACATCCTCAATCAGATGTTATCAATTCCTTCAACAGATAATGCACTATCATTGCCCAGAAACACCTTGCCACTCATCTATTTGTAAGTGACAAACCAGTTACTGTGTGGACACATGTTATAAGTAGCACCAGTATCAAGAATCTAGGAATTTTGTCCATGATCTGAACTCACAGATAAAATTTCTCCAGCACTGTCATCACCATCAGATTCAATAAAATTATCAACCATATTCGCAGAACTTTTTGGTTGCTTTCCCTTTTTATTTTTCAACTTGGGACAGTCTCTCTTCTAGTGACCTTACTCCCCGCACTCAAAACAGTTGGTCTTTTTCATTCTTGACTTAGATCTAGCCTTAGATTTCTTCCTATTGGAAGAACCCTCCCTTAAATGTGTTCTTCCCCTGCTCACCAAACCTTCCTCCTCAAAATTCTCTATTATCTAGAAATTTCCTTTTCAACTCCTTCAATTTTAGAGAATTACTAACATCGTCTAGTGAAATACTATCTTTCCCATACAACAGAGTATCAACAAAAGTTTCATAGGAGGGTGGCAAAGAACATAACATAATAAAGGCCTGATCCTCACTATCAATCTTAATATCAATATTCTTTAGGTCCATAATGATTAAATTGAATTCATCCAGATGTTCTTTAATGGGTGTACCTTCACTCATTCTCATATTGTAAAGCCTTTTCTTTAGATACAGGCAGTTGGTCAGTGATTTGGCAGAGTACAACTCCTCTAATTTCTTCCATGCCACAGATGCTGAGCTTTCATCAGCAATCTCGCGTAGGACATTATCAGTTACACTCATAAAAATCACACTCAAGGCTCTCTCCTTTAGATCATCCTTTTTCGCCTTTTTCAGACCTTCTGGAAAGTTATCCTCGATTGCGTTCCATAGACCTTGTAGGATCAAGGAAGATTTAATTTTAATCTTTCATAGACCGAAACTCGATCCACCATCAAACTTCTCCATCTCATGCTTCGTTGAAGACGATGCCATCTATAAACCCTAGGTTTTGCGCACAAAGCTATGATACTAGTTTATTATAACAAGCACGTAAATCTAAGGCACACACATAAATCGCATAATCACACAGTATTGAAAAAAAAAAGAAGAATAACATAGGATTTAACGTGGTTCAACCATAAGGTCTACGTCTACGGGCAAGACAAGAGATAAAAGTTCCACTATGATGAAAAGAGCAAGATATAATCAATCAAAACTCTTAAACCCTAACCACAGTGTGTTTCCTGAATATCTCACAACTTTACTGCAAAGGGTAGATATTATAATATTTATACTGGTCCATACTGCGGGGGCAGCGAAAAACATATCCCGAAATTCAAAGCCACAAAAATAACATTTTTTTGTGAGTTCACTATTTTATGTTTTAATTGCTATTACTTTTATTTTTTTACTTTGATTACTAGATTTTTAAATCTCTACATTGGTGAGGAAACCCTAGTCTTTTAGAACTAGGTTCTGCACTTTGGTTAATTTTAATAACTTTGGCAGCCTAATATCAATAGCAAAGCAATGTTTGCATCATATGATCATTTGTTAGGTATAAACTCTAAAAATTATATATATCATTTAGAGTTTATACCTAACAAATGATCATATGATGCAAACATTGCTTTGCTATTGATATTAGGCTGCCAAAGTTATTAAAATTAACCAAAGTGCAGAACCTAATTCTAAGAGACTAGGGTTCCCTCACCAATGTAGAGATTTAAAAAAATATATATATATATATATAACTAATTTAATTTATTATATCATTACTTTTTTCAGTCTTGCTAATTGGGAGCTCAAGGATAAAATTCTCATACTTCAATTTTGGTGGTAAAGAAAAACAAATTCTAAAAGTTTCAAGAATTTGTTCTTCAAATTTCTAGGTATGTAACCCTTCTCTTGACCCTCTATCTTACAACTATATTATTTTCTTAATGATTATTTTTTTTTTTTTGAATTTTAAGAAAATATTTAAATAATATTATATTTTTATATAAATATTGAATGAGTTTAATTTAAAATAAAAAGTAAAAGAAATTAAAAAAATTTATAAAAGAACATTAAAAAGAATTGCTTGAGTACTGTTGAACCGTTCCCAAGAATTCAACTTTAATAATGATAATAATAATAATAATAATAATTATGTAATATTACAACTATATTATTTTGTTGATGATTAATTTTTTTGAATTATAAGAAAATATTTAAATAATATTATATTTTTTAGATAAATATTGAATGAGTTTAATTTCAAAAAATAAAAAGTAAAAGAATTTAAAAAAAATTATAAAAAAACATTAAAAAGAATTGCTTGAGTACTGTTGAACCATTCCCAAGAATTCAACTTTAGTAATAATAATTATTATTATGTAATATTACAACTATATTATTTTCTTGATGATTAATATTTTTGAATTATAAGAAAATATTTAAATAATATTATATTTTTTATATAAATATTGAATGAGTTTAATTTTAAAAAATAAAAAGTAAAAGAAATTAAAAAAATTTATAAAAAAATTAAAAAGAATTGCTTGAGTACTGTTGAACCGTTCCCAAGAATTCAACTTTTTTAATAATAATAATAATAATAATAATAATAATAATAATAATAATAATAATAATAATAATAATAATACAACTACATTATTTTCTTGATGATTAATTTTTTTTGAATTATAAGAAAATATTTAAATAATATTATATTTTTTATATAAATATTGAATGAGTTTAATTTAAAAAAATAAAAGAAATTAAAAAAAATTATAAAAGAAAATTAAAAAGAATTGCTTGAGTTCTATTGAATTGTACCCAAGAATTCAACTTTAATAATAATAATTATTATTATTATGTAACATTACAACTATATTATTTTCTTGATGATTAATTTGTTTGCATTATAAGAAAATATTTAAATAACATTCTATTTTTTATATAAATATTGAAAGAGTTTAATTGAAAAAAATTGAAAAGTAAAAGAAATTACAAAGAATTGCTTGAGTACTGTTGAACCGCTCCCTAGAATTCAACTTTAATAATAATAATAATAATAATAGATAAAGAAGGTAGATAATGTGGCTTCCATTGACATAATACGCATTGATGTAATCCTGTCAGTTCCTCCATTTCACTTCAATGGTTCTGCTTGGGATTTTTTCTTTTTTTTTATTCCCTTTCTTCTTTGACTCTTACAAATGCACGGGCTGATTTATTTATAAGGGTAAAAGGGAATTTTATTGTTCTTGGGTAAAATGTGTCCTCTTTTAGTACAATGTAATAATGTATATAATCGATTCTCCAAAACAAATTAGGCCCTTATAGTGAGAATAAGAAACATTAATGACAGGTAGCATTAAGAAAGTCATTTGCATAAAGAAGATTATCTCACATAAACTTATGCTAAAAATTAAAATACTAGAAAGAATTCTCTTATCATAACTTAATATCGCTAACTTAAATTAATCAAAGTGAACAACATGAAACATAAAAAAAATAACATACTTTTTATTGAAAATAATGAAATAAATTTTTATATAGATATATAGATATTAGGCTAAAATATTAATTATTATCTGTAAAGACTTTTCAAAATTAAAATTTCATAAATGGTTAGGTATATAGAATTAATTATTTAATATTAGAGAATAAATTCTAAATTGTACTAGTCACCCAGTCTATTCAAATTAAAAAATAATTTAAATTGCATGAAATTATTTTTATATAATATATAATTAAATTGAGTATTCTATTTTATTAAAAATATAATTGCATTTAATTTTATTAAAAATAGTAAAATTTAAATTCAAAACTTCACAATTATGAAAATGATTTTAATACTATTAAATTAAAAATCATTACTATAATTAATTAAATAAAAATACATATTAAAATTACTATACAAATAGCTTATAAATAATCCACATTTATTTCTGTCTTTTAGTATAATTAAGTATATCACTTGAATGGGAACAACTAAATAAAAATAATAGAAAAGAACATAAAAAGCATTGATACCAACACATTGGCATCAAGAAAGATTAACTTATTTTTAATTCGGATTAGATGACATGGAATTGCACCTATCTCTTTGGTTTTTTTTTTTATTTTTTTTATTTTCTCTGTTTTAGCATTGTTTTATTTATTTACCTTTTTTAGAAAGATTTCGATTATGGATTTTTTTTTTATTATGAACTCTAATTAAAATAATTATCTAACTTGTGTAGATATGGCATCAATAGATAAATCTTGGATGCAATTGCATAATAGGTCATGTGTTGAGTATTTTCATGGAGTTGAAAGTTTTCTATTGAAAGTTTTCTAGAATGTGCATATCAACATGCGAGAGAGGAAGATATGAAAATCAAATACCCATGTATTGATTGCAATTATATATGTAGAAAGACAAGAATTAAAGTTCAAACACACCTTCTATAAAGGGGATTAGGCGTGATTACACTACTTGGTATCATCATGGGGAAGGCTCTAATGATGATGATGAGGGTGAATGCAGTGATGATGATTTAGAACAAGATGAAATACATGATTTGTTGCGAGATGTCTATCCACAAATGATGTTTGAAGGGGAGTCAAGTAGTTATAACCTACAAAAGCCTAAAGATGTGGCTAAAAGTTTCTATAGATTATTGAATAAGGCTGAACACCATATGAAGGATGTGCCAAATACTCAAATTTGTCATTTGTGGTCAATTTGATGCACTTAAAGAGTATAAATAAATGGAGTAACAATTCCTTTAATATGTTACTTCAGTTATTGAAAGATGCATTTCCCATGCGTAAGGAACTGCCAATATCATATTATGGAGCAAAAAAGATTATTAAATATCTTGGGCTTCATTATGAAAAGATTAATACATGTAAAAATGATTGCATTATCTATTATAAGAAGCATGAAAAAGCAACTAATTGTCCTATTTGTGTTTTATCAAGATGGAAAACTAGTAGTAATAGTGGCAAAAAGGGAAAAAATGTGTCATAGAAGGTTCTTAGATATTTTCCTCTTACACCTAGACTACAAAGATTGTTTATATCAACCAAGGCAGTTGTAGATATGAGATAGCATTATGAGAAATGGGTGAAAGATGGAGTCTTAAGGCATCTTGCAGATGGCGAAGCATGGAAGACTTTTGATACAATTCATGAGTCTTTTGCCTTAGATCCTTGAAATGTGAGGTTGGGATTAGCTACTGATGGATTTAATCCATTTGGCAATATGAGTATTAGCTATAGCACTTGCCTAATTCTTTTATTCCCATATAACCTCTCTCCATAGATGTGCATGAAAAAGCCATATTTATTCATGACTTTATTGATTCCGGGCCCAAAAGGCCCTGGTAATAACATTGATGTATATATGGAACCACTAATTGATGAGTTGAAATTGTTGTGGGAAAGTGGGGTATGCACATATGATGCTTTACTGAAGGAAAATTTTAACATGAGGGCTGCAATTTTATGAACAATCAATGATTTTCCTACATATGGTTATGTTTCTAGGTGGAGTACAAAAGGAAAAATAGCATATCCATGTTGTTGCAATGAAACTTCCCATTTGAGATTGAAGCATGATCATACGATTTGTTACATGGGTCATCATCGATTTTTACCACCTGTTCATAGATGGCGTAACTAGAAGGCATAGAAGAGTTGCACCAAATTGACCATCTGGTGATGATTCCTTTAATTAACTTTGCCTCTTGACCATTAACTTTTGGCAAAGTGGGAAAAAAGCAACAATTGTTTGGGTATGGTCGAACTCATAATTGGAAAAAAAAACATAATTTTTTTTTTTAAACTGCCATATTGGAACACCCTTTTGCTGAGGCACAATTTAGATGTTATGCATATAGAAAAAAATGTTTGTTATAATGTGTTGGGAACCTTGATGAACATTGATGGTAAAACAAAAGATTCCTTAAGTGCTCAATTAGATCTAAAAGAAATGGGAATTAGGCAGGAACTTCATCCTAGAGAGGAAAATGGGAAAATTGTATTACCCTTTGCTTGTTGCACATTATCAAAGGAAGAGAAAAAAGAATTATGCCATTGGTTAACAAACTTGATGGATACTCTGCAAACTTATCTCATTGTGTTAATGTTGGAGAAAGTAAAATTTCTGGTATGAAGACTCATGATTATCATGTATTTTTAGAGAAAACACTACCATTGGCAATTCATGACTTGTTACCTAGGCATGTGTCTGATATATTGGTTGAGTTTAGCAACTTTTTTAAGGATTTATGCTTAAAAGTGTTAAGGGTTGAGGATTTGGATGAAATACCTTTAATCTTGTGTAAGTTAGAAAAGATTTATCCACCAACATTTTTTGACATAATGGAACATTTACCGATTCATTTACCTTTGGAGGTAAAAGTTGGTGGTCCATTTCAATATCGATGGATGTATCCAATTGACAGGTAATTACAGTAATTAATTATTACTTTTTGTATAAATATATAGTTCATACTATATTTTTTTTTCAAAGTAATGTTCCTTTGATGTAGGAACTTGGGAGATTTAAAGGATAAAGTTCGTAATAAAGCACGTACAGAAGGGTCTATAACTGAGGCATATTTGATAGATGAATTTCTTATCTTTTGCTCTCACTATTTGAATGGGATTGAAATGATTTTTAATCAATCTGATAGAAATGATGATAAAGGAGAGCACTCATTTGCCCCATATAGATTATCCATTTTCCCTTTGCCTGGTCGTCATTTAGGGAAAACAATGGTGAAAGAGTTGAATGACATGCTTTGGAATGCTGTCGCACTTTATGTCCTGCATAATTGCATTGAAATGGAGCCCTTTGTAGAGTAAGGAAGTTTAAAAGAAATTATTAAAATTTTGCTTCATCTATAAAGTTTATTATTAAAACTAATTTGGTATAATTCTTATAGAGAACATAAGAAATATCTAATTGATTTAGGCATTACCAATGTTGAGGAGGTGCATAAATCTAATTTTATTCATTGGATCAATAATAAGGTAAATTAAATTCATATTAGGTAAATGATTTTGTTTTTGGTCAAATTTCATAAACTATATATTGAATAATCTTTTTTTTTTTTACATTCATTTGTAGATCACCCAATTATATAATAAAGGAGAAGTTAAAAAGTTAAAGTTAAAAAGGAGGGTTTTTGCATGTTGAAGTTTTGGATGTAAGTGTGCTTTCCATATTATGTTTTGGTATTTTTATTGTTAGATGAGGTATTGTTCCTATTTTCTATCAAGTTTAAGTATTTATGGACGTTGAATGATTAGCTTCCTTAGTTAAATATAAGGATTTCTTTACTTGTGTATGATGAAGTTGTTTGAACCTTAAATTTAGGTTCCCATTGAAAGTGTGCAAGTTTAGAGGAAGTTTTTGAGTTGTTTAATGTCTTAAATAGGTGTTGGAATGTTTGGATTGTGTTTTGGAAACTTGGGGTGAGTTTGGGTATTGATGGAAGATGAATTCTATAGGTTTTCAACTAGAAATTTTTAGAAATTCATAGGTTTGGCTACTAAAAACCATTCTTTCGACATCCGAAACGTGTAGTTTCTCGAGAAAATCTAGAAATTTTCAGGTTCGACAGTCGAAGTCCAAGACTTTGGTAGTCACAATGGCTACTAGACTAAAAGGCCAGTTGAAGCCTAAGACTTTACTAGCTAAAGTCTGAAACTTCAGCAGCCAAAGTGTGTTCTGCCAGGCCTAATCTCCCTTCTTTCATAAGGTTCCAAAATATGATTTCTTTGTTTAAAAGGGACTAGAATAAGGCATTTGATGTGTTTATAGAGTTCTAGAGCTTTGAATAACTACTTAAGTTTCGATGTTTATAGGATCGAACTTAAGGGATTCGAGGAACTAAGGATTCAAGGCTAGCTACCACTTGTGTTAGGTGATTGATAGGTTACAAGAGGTAAATTAAACCCTAATAAATTTAAATTCCTTAAATGTGATTCATGATCATCCACATGCATCATTTTATTATTTACTAGGCTATATGTATCCAGAGCACGGATATGTTGCATTTTTTGCATAATTGTTATTGATGCATGATGGAATTTGAATAACCCATGGGTTCCCCCTATTTATTTATATGTTATGTTTATGATGTGATCATGAATGATCCATGGTGTTAAGACTCAGTCCCATGGTGCACTACTTTTAAGCAAAAGGCTTTAGGAGCCTCTGTATGAGCTAGGCACATTGGATATATTAAGCAAAAGTTTTGAGGAGCCTTTGTATAAGCCAGGCACATTGGATCTGGAGAATCACTAGTGACAAGTCCATCTTATGTGGAATGTCTTTAATGTGAAAACTCATTTAGATGATGTATTGCATATGTATGAAATGAATGATATAATTAATTATTATCGGTTAGTTTACTTACTGAGCTTGTGTAAGCTCACTTCTTTCCCCTAACCCTAGGTGCAGGAGTGTAGGAATAGAAGAATCCTTTGGAGCTTGAGCAGTAAGAGTAGCTGTCGTGTAACACCCTAGGCAAATCCCATATCGACAAAACACGGGAGAGATGCTGGGTTTATAAGTTGGAGGTTCGTAATCTCTAGTGACGCGTTTTAAAACCGTGAGGGCTTCAGCCCAGAGCGGACAATATCACTAGTGGGCCGGGCCATTACATTTAGTGGTATCAGAGTTGCTCCGCGTGCAACCTTGAACGATGGTGGGGCAAACCTCAGTGAGGACGCTGAGTCCCATAAGGGGGGTGGATTGTAACACCCTAGGCAAATCCCACATCGACAAAACACGGGAGAGATGCTGGGTTTATAAGATGGAGGTTCCTAACCCCTATTGACGCGTTTTAAAACCGTGAGGGCTTCGGCCCAGAGCGGACAATATCACTCACCCGTCTACAGTGTAGCCGAGCGAGAAGTGCCACATTCGGTGCCGGAGCACCCTATCTTGTCTTGTCATGTCTATTGTAAATTTTAATGTCCTTTAAATCAGGTAATTTACGTGTAGAAATTTTTTTTTATATATATCTTATTTTTGTGGAGACCCGAATAGATCCTCCTCTGTTTTATTAGCATTTGGCGGGTTCCACTATCACTTGTTAACATATTCATAGTCATCTCACATATTTCCATATCATATTCTCTTTTATCATATCATTCGCAACTATTTATGAGATCTCAAAATGAAGTGTCATCTATTGCATTCATATTGAAATTCATAGATAATAAATTATAAGTTTTCATTTCAAGTCCAAAATAAAATACATCATAAACTAGTAATTACATCATGACTAGACATAATGAACTAAAATACTAGTCTACACATGGGCCCTACCAAAATACAAAAGACTGGTGAGGTGACTCTGATCGATGGCGATCCGGTGAACTCACCCAAATACTACTGTGGCATCACGATCTTCAGTACCTACGCGATGGAAAACCAACGCGCTAAGCATAACGCTTAGTGGTGCATAATTTATAATAACAATAATTAAACAATTGAATTAATATTTACAAATCATAAATTCTGGGTCTTTTACATTTTTTTATTACACTTTGGAAACAATTAAAATTATTGGGATCTTTCCGGTTTACTTATTGTATATTCAGTATTAATTAATTATTATCAATGCCCAAGAAACCTATAACAAATTATAAAAGCTGGATACACGGGAGTATACGGATTAGACAGCCATATGTCTACCCTGTATACATCTGTCAGGCAGGAGGCCAGCTGTCGGGCATGAGACCCGCTGTCAGGCTTGTAAAGCCAGAAATAAAGTAGGCACAATGGCCAATAAGTAGGCATATAGCCTATAGAACAATCATACCAGACATATATTGTCAGTTCATGATTTTCTGTGAGGCGATCTTGCTATCTATAGTCCCTAATTGGTATACCAATTTATCCAAACTAAATAAATAAGTCTAGGTATACTATGGGCAATTAAACATTTTTAATTAATTTAGCACTATTCACTGTTACTATTTTCTAGTACTGTTCATTAGTACCATTAATTTTATATTAATAGGACATTAGTCCCAATTTACATATTCATATCATTTTTAATATTTATTTCATTAATTTATGCCTCCTCACTATAGTTTAAGTGTAGTTCCAAACATCCTGACTGTCCGAACAGACATTAGTCATCGGAACAATAAAATGTACGGACTACCTACGGTGAGGGCGTTACAATTCTTCCCCTCTAAATAAAATTTCGTCCTCAAAATTTACACACTGTAATTAATCGAGGGACCGCTATCTCCTTGTCTTTTCAGCTTTTTGTGTTATAATACTTTACTTTTTTTTTTTTTTAGTCTGTCTTATTAATCCTTATTCTACAATCTTATCCTTATCTCGATTTACTATTGAAAATACGTAGCTCTACACAATAGTCTCATGTCGGTATTGTAATCTGCAGCTTACAGCATAAACATCAAGAGCATTGCATAGTTACTACGGTATGTCCCAATAAACTAACTCTTTTTTTTTTTTCAACCAGTTCTCTACTCATCTTCTTTCATCTCATATATAGCCTCCTTCTCATTTCCATCTATTATCTTTAACACGATCCTTTCCGGTTGATAATCTACAATCACCTGGTAACCTAAAGGGTTGGTGACAAGTATGTCATCTTCTGACCTATCTATCGGTGTCCTCTTTCAACAGGAAGTACAATGCATATATAGGAGTGAACATAGTTAGGGTCTATCAATACATACTTAAAGATATTATAATTAGGAAATGTACCTCTAATAACATCTATCGGATTTGGCTCCTCACGAGCCATAGCGTACACGCGGGATGCTACTTCAGCCTCGAGGTGTTCTATAGTCTTAGAAGCTCTCTGTGCTGTACCAGCTACCTCTGGTCTTATCGGTCTTCTACCCCTCTATACTGTAGGGGCAGACTTCTGAGTCTGTGGTGGAGCTGTGGGAGCACTCCTCCATGGGCAATCTCTCAAAAAAAAAAAATGCTCTATGGACCCATATCTGAAACATCCACCCGTTATTAATCTACACTTTCCTCTGTGGTTCTTCCAACAATGTGTACAAACTGGCATCGGGATTGATCTGCGTGCTATAGGACCCACAGAATTGTCAATTGATACATTCATCTGACCTCCTCTCCTCGGGGCAAATCGGAACCTCTGCCTCTATTCTCTACTCTGAATCTAACCCTAAGACCCCCTGGGTCTCTTGCTCTCTATAGCAGCTGCGCTGGACTGGTCAAGTCCAGACCCTCTCTTGCACTGCCTGTCTCTCCTAAACTGCTCATCATTTCTAACTCTCTCTACTGGGGTCCTATATACTAGCTGGGGAGGTGGTGGCATAGCTCCAGTGACCTGACAGAGTAATTGAGTCATTTACTCTAGGAAGGCCTATTGTGTCCTTACTAAAGTACCCAACGATGGTTATGCTCTACTGCTACTGCGCCCCTGATTAAACGTAGGTGCAGGTGCATGACTCTCTACTTCCTCCTCTGTCGGTCTTGGAGGTCCGTGCTCTTATGGATCAGATGTCATCGATCCTATAAAACAGACAAACAACAGATCTGCAATAGTGTCACCTCGACTCTATCTAAAGGCCCATGCATGTGTTGCAACTATTTCTTTCTATCTATCTAGGTCTAGGACCGCCTAAACCTCTGCTCTGATACCACTAAATGTGACGCCTCTCACCCGTCTACAGTGTAGCCGAGCGAGAAGTGCCACATTCGGTGCCGGAGCACCCTATCTTGTCTTGTCATGTCTATTGTAAATTTTAATGTCCTTTAAATCAGGTAATTTACGTGTAGAAATTTTTTTTTTTTATATCTTATTTTTGTGGAGACCCGAACAGATCCTCCTATGTTTTATTAGCATTTGGCGGGTTCCACTATCACTTGTTAACATATTCATAGTCATCTCACATATTTCCATATCATATTCTCTTTTATCATATCATTCGCAACTATTTATGAGATCTCAAAATGAAGTGTCATCTATTGCATTCATATTGAAATTCATAGATAATAAATTATAAGTTTTCATTTCAAGTCCAAAATAAAATACATCATAAACTAGTAATTACATCATGACTAGACATAATGAACTAAAATACTAGTCTACACATGGGCCCTACCAAAATACAAAAGACTGGTGAGGTGACTCTGATCGGTGGCAGATCTGGTCGGAACTCTGTCCAAATACTCTTTGTGGTATTCTTGATCTTCAGTACCTACGCGATGGAAAACCAACGCGCTAAGCATAATGCTTAGTGGTGCATAATTTATAATAACAATAATTAAACAATTGAATTAATATTTACAAATCATAAATTCTGGGTCTTTTACATTTTTTTTTATTACACTTTGGAAACAATTAAAATTATTGGGATCTTTCCTGTTTACTTATTGTATATTCAATATTAATTAATTATTATCAATGCCCAAGAAACCTATAACAAATTATAAAAGCTGGATACATGGGAGTATACGGGTTAGACAGCCATATGTCTACCCTGTATACATCATCGAGCACGAGGCCGGTTTGTCGAGCACGAGACCATTTCGGGCTTGTAAAGCCAGAAATAAAGTAGGCACAATGGCGATAAGTAGGCATATAGCCTATAGAACAATCATACGGACATATATTGTCGGTTCATGATTTTCTCGGTGGCGATCTTGTTATCTATAGTCCCTAATTGGTATACCAATTTATCCAAACTAAATAAATAAGTCTAGGTATACTATGGGCAATTAAACATTTTTAATTAATTTAGCACTATTCACTGTTACTATTTTCTAGTACTGTTCATTAGTACCATTAATTTCATATTAATAGGACATTAGTCCCAATTTACATATTCATATCATTTTTAATATTTATTTCATTAATTTATGCCTCCTCACTATAGTTTAAGTGTAGTTCCAAATATCCTGACTGTCCGAATAGACATTAGTCATTGGAACAGTAAAATGTATGGACTACCTACGGTGAGGGCGTTACATTCTCCTTGCTGTAGTTGGTGTAATGGGCCTGAATCCTTGACTCATCTATTTAGGGATTACCATGTTGTTAGGGAGGTTTGGAGGTTGGTTTATATGCCCCCTATTTTGGAAATAGTAGTTCCCTGTTTTCACATTTTGTTGGTTTCATTGGCTGAATCTCTTACTATGTTAGAGTTGGCTCATTTCGGTATTATTTGTTTCCATTTATGGTATATGCAAAATAAGTTAGGGTTTGAATGTTAGCATTTTTCAATCAAAATGATTATGAATGGGTAGATGACATGCTTTCAAATTACGATATCATGAATTTGGTCTTCCTGCTTCTGCGACACTTAATGGTTTCACTAGTAAAGTTGTTGTCTAGCAACCACCCTCAGATGGATTGGTTAATTGAATGTTGTTATAGGTGTTCTGTGTCTAGGCATGGTGGGGGTTGGTGTGGTTTTTCAGGACCATGATGGGGTCACACTAGCATTGGTTTCAAGCATTTTCGAGGAGACTAGGATTCCTATACCTCGACAAAGATAGCAATTATGGTTGGCTTAAGGTTGGCTTTGGAGCTGTCCTTCTTCTAATTGTAAGCATGTTGTGGATCTGTTTTTCAAGTGAGATGTGATACTGTTATAACAAGCACACAAATCTAAGGCACATACACAAATCCCACAATTACACAGTATTGAAAAGAGAAGAAGAATAATACAGGATTTAATGTGGTTCAACCATAATGTCTACGTCCATGGGCAAAACAAGAGAAAAAAGGTTCCACTATGATGAAAAGAACAAGATACAATCAATTAGAACTCTCAAACCCTAACCTCGGTGTGTTTCCCGAATATCTCACAACTCTACCACAAAGCGTAGAATATCAAAATATTTATATTGGTCCATATCGCATGGGCATTGCCCCCGTACCCCTAAGGAGATTAGTGGTGGGCTTTTGGCCCGGGCCTATCGGCTCGTGGCCTCCGCTACCATCACAAATCTCACTTTTTATCCCAATCGGGTCACAGCGAAACTTTCGGGTCGGGTCACAATTCGGGTCCATGAAAAAATATATCCAAAATTCAAGCCATTAAAATAACAATTCTTCCCCTTAGCTTGAATTCCCTTTATCATCAACAAAATAACCACAAAATACTCTGTCTTGCCATATGCCCTCGTAAGGGCATTACTGAGTACTATAAATACCAACCAAGTCTAGGCAATGCCTAAACTTACTGACTGGGACTCCCTTGGTCATCATATCTACTGGATTATCACGTGTAAAGACTTTCTGTGCAACTACATTCTCCTGAGACATAATGTCCCAAATGAAGTGATATCTGACATCAATATGCTTAGTTCGTTCATGGTACATCTGATTATTTGTGAGATTTATTACACTCTAGCTGTCACAAAATACTGTTGCCTTGTTCTGTATCAACCCAAGATCACCCATCAAACCTTGTAACCATAAAACTTCCTTTACTGCCGATGCTAAGGCCATATATTCAGCCTCTGTGGTAGACAAAGCAACTGTAGCTTGCAATGTTGCCTTCCAACTAATAGCACTTCCAGAAAGAGTAAACAAATAACCTGTCAAAGATCTCCTATTGTCTAATTCCCATGCAAAATTTAAATCCACATAGCCAACAACTGAATCACTCATCTTGGCCCTGTTAAATGTCAGACCAACATCTATAGTACCCTTTAAATACCTCAAAATCCATTTCACTGCCTGCCAATGCTCTTTCCCAGGATACGACATGTATCTACTCACAACACTAACTACATGTGAAATGTCAGGTCAGGTGCATACCATAGATGATGCTACCAATAACACTCAAATAGGGAACACTAGACATGTGCTTCATCTCCTTATCTATTTTTGGTGACATGTCTGCAGATAACTTGAAATGAGTAGCAAACGAAACAGTCACAAGCTTAGCATTATTCATGTTGAAACACTTAAGCACTTTCTCAACATAGGCTTGTTGAGACAAGAAAAGCTTCCTCTCACTTCTATCCCTGGTAATTTCCATTCCCAATATCTTCTTTGTAGCACCCAAATCTTTCATCTCAAACTCATCACTCAATTTCTTTTTCAGAATGTTAATTTGTGAGTTGCTTTTAGCAGCAATAAGCATGTCATCCGCATACAACAGCAAACAAACAAAGGAATCATCTGAAAGCTTCTTATGATACACACAACTGTCATATGAACTACGATTAAAGCCATTACGAACCATGAATGTATCAAATCTTTTGTACCACTGCCTAGGAGACTGCTTTAAACCATATAAAGATTTCTTAAGTAAGCAAACATGGTTTTCCATACATGGAATGAGAAATCCTCAGGCTGACTCATATAATTTACTCCTCCAACTCACCATGCAAAAATGTTATCTTCACATCTAGTTGCTCAAGCTCTAGATCATGAAGAGCAACCATAGCAAGTAAGACTCTGATAGAACTGTGCTTCACAACTGGAGAAAACACTTCATTAAAGTCAATCCCCTCCCTCTGAGTAATGCCTTTTGCTACCAACCGTGCCTTATATCGAGGTGCTTCAACCCCTGGAGAGCCTTCCTTTTTCTTGAACACCCATTTGCAACCTACCACTTTTTGTCCCTTAGGCAATGTTACAAGCTCCCAAGTTTGATTCTTGTGAAGAGATTCAATTTCTTCACTCATAGCACCGACGCACTGATCTACATCTGAACAAGAAATAGCTTTTCTATAATTGCTAGGTTCATACACATCAATTGTTTCAACAACTGACAAGGCAAACGTAACTAGATCTGCATATGCATACCTCTGCGGTGGTCTAATCTATCTTCTCTCTCTACCAGTTGCAATGGTATATGGTCCCTATTGCTATTGCTCAGGTGCATCCTCTTGTTGATCAGGATCTTGCACCTCATCCTCTAAATCACTGGACTAAACTGCTGAAGTATCAATATCAAGCTCCACCTGTTCTCTAACACCGTGATCTGATTCTGCTATTGACTTCTCCCTCTGACTATCCAATGAAGCAGACTCATTAAATATCACATCCCTGCTAATAATTAATCTTGGAGACTTTAGATCATTGCACCATAACCTGTAGCCTTTCAAACTAGATGCATACCCTAGAAATATGCATTTTCTTGCCCTCGGCTCAAGCTTACCATCTCTCACATGAGCATAAGTAGGGCAACCAAGTACTCTCAGCTGAGAGTAATCAGGTGAATCAGACCAGATCTCAAAAGGAGTTTTGCACTCAATAGCTGTAGATGGAGATCTATTAACCAAGAAACAAGCTGTATTAGTTGCTTTAGTCCAAAAATCCTTTCTCAATCCTGAATGTGAGAGCATGCTTCGTGCTTTATCACAAAGCATTCTGTTCATGCGTTCTGCAATACCATTCTATTGTGGTGTCTTTGTACAAGTGCGATGTCTCACTATACCTTCATTGCTACAGAATACATCGAACTCACGATTGCAAAATTCCAACCCGTTATCAGTTCTAAGACGCTTGACCTTCTTTTCTGTCTGCTTCTCAATCATTGTCTTCCACTTTACAAAGGTTGAAAATGCCTCATCTTTTATTTTTAGAAAATTCACTCACACCATCCGAGAGTAATCATCAATCAAAGTCATGAAGTACCTGGCATCGCTCTTAGAAGGGATTCTGTTAGGACCCCATAGATCTGAGTGGATATAATCCACCGTCCCTCTAGTCTTGCACACTGCTTTTTTATTGAACTTCACCCTGGTCTATTTGCCAAACACATAGTGTTCACAAAAGTCCAATGATTCTGTTTTCTGTCCGTCCTACAAATCCCGTTTGCTTAATACGGATAATCCTCTTTCACTCATATGACCAAGATGCATATACCATAATTGAGTCTGATTCTAATTTTTGCTTCCGGATGCTACTGCAGCTTCCCATGAAACTGTACTGCCCTAAAGAAAATACAATCCTGAAACCAAACTACTCTTCATGAGTAACATAGAGCCCTTGCACACTTTGAGAACTCCATTCTCTGCATGGTATCTGAATCCATGAGAGTCAAGTGTCCCAAGAGAAATTAGGTTCCTCTTTAGTCCTAGAACATGCCAACACTCTATAGTTCTAACAACGCCATCAAACATCCTCAATCTAATGTTACCAATTCCTTCAATAAATAATGCATGATCATTGCCCAGAAACACCTTGCCACTCATCTGTTTGTAAGTGACAAACCAGTGTCTATGAGGACACATGTTAACCAGTTTCTGTGAGGACACATATTATAAGCAGCACCAATATCAAGAATCCAAGAATTTTGTCCATGATCTGAACTCACAGATAAAATTTCTCCAGCACTGTTATCACCATCAGAATCAATAAAACTATAAACCACATTCGTAGAACTTTTTAGTTGCTTTCCCATTTTATTTTTCAACTTGGGATAGTCTCTCTTGTAGTGACCTTGCTTCCCGCAGTCAAAATAGTTGGCCTTTTTCATTCTTGACTTAAATCTAGCCTTAGATATCTTTCTGCTGGAAAAACCCTCCCTTGAATGTATTCTTCCCCTACTCACCAAACCTTCCCCCTCAAATCTTTCTCTATTGTCTGGAAATTTCTTTTTCAACTCCTTTGATTTTAGAGAATTACTAACATCGCCAAGTGAAATAATGTCTTTTCCATACAACAGAGTATCAACAAAAGTTTCATAGGAGGGTGGCAAAGAACATAACACAATAAGGGCCTGATCCTCACTATCAATCTCAATATCAATATTCTTCAGGTCCATAATGATTGAATTGAATTTATCCGGATGTTCTTTAATGGACGTACCTTCGCTCATTCTTAGATTGTAAAGCCTTTTCTTTAGATACAGGTGGTTGGTCAGCGATTTGGCAGAGTATAACTCCTATAATTTCTTCCATGCCGCTGATGCTGAGCTTTCACGAGAAATCTCACGTAGGACATTATCAGTTACGCTCATGAAAATCACACTCAAGGCTCTCTCCTTTAGATCAGCCTTCTCCGCCTCTTTTATACCTTCTAGAAAGTTATCCTTGATTGCCTTCCATAGACCGTGTAGGATCAAGGAAGATTTAATTTTAATCTTCCACAGACTGAAACTCGATCCACCATCAAACTTCTCTATCTCATACTTTGTTGAAAATGAAGCCATCTGTAAACCCTAGGTTTTGCGCACAAAGCTTTGATACCAGTTTCTTATAACAAGCACACAAATCTAAGACACACACCTAAATCGCACAATCACACAATATTGAAAAGAGAATAATAATAATACAGAATTTTACATGGTTCAACCGTAAGGTCTACATCCACGGGCAAGATAAGAGAAAAAAATTCCACTATGATGAAAAGAGCAGGATACAATCAATCAGAACTCTCAAACCCTAACCCCAGTGTATTTCCCGAATATCTTACAACTCTACCACAAAGGGTAGAATATTATAATATTTATACTGGTCCATACCGCAGAAGCCCACACCCCCAAGGATATCAGTGGTAGGCTTCGAGCCCGGGCCTATCGGCCCGTGCCCTTCGCTACCAACACAAATCTCACTTTTTATCCCAAATCGGGTCGCAGCGTAAAACTTTTAGGTTGGGTCACAATTTGGGTCCATGAAAAAATATATCCAAAATTCAAGCCACAAAAATAACAGATACCTTAATGGTCTAGGTTGTCTTAAGTCCATGGTGTATAGACAAGAAAAATGCCTGTGCTTGAGAAATGTTTGCGCCATTGAGTCAACATTTTCAAGCCTATGCTTGGTCATTTATTCCACGCTCATGTAATGAGCCAGCACATGCTTTAGCTGAACCCAAGTGATTTCTGGAAGATAAGCTAGTTTGGATTGACTCCAAGTGCTCTCTCATTTGTTGTAGCTTGATATCTTGATTTTTTCTGCTTAATATATTATGGTTATTATCAAAAAAAAAAAAGAAGAAATTAATTTCAAAAAATCCAAACATCTATAATTTTATTAATTTAATGTTTAATCTATTACATTCGCTTCAATTTTAGCAATCAAGTTATTTAATAGGTACAAATATATAAATTTGCTAACATGACATATTGATTATAATAAAAATTTATACTTTATTAATAAGCTCCAGATTTCTCATTAAAAATATTTTTAAATTAAAAAAATTGAGTTCAATTTAAGCAATTTTGGATACAAAAGATCCAATTATTAAAACTGAAATTAATGCTGAAGTTTGAGAATTAAATTGATAAAATTAAAAATTTTGGCTAAAATTAAAAATGCACATAAAGCTTTGAAATTTTTTAATCATTTGGCTTTTATATTAAACAAATTACAAGCTATGTAATTTTTTTTTTTTTTTTTATAATTAGCTTTGAGTAAGACTTGAATTTAAAATCTCATAGCCTTGAAAACAACATAAGTACTGCTGAGTTAAAGTTTATTCATACAAGTCAAGAAATTTAAATCAAACTGACAAACCGGGTCAAAAATATATTTAGTATTACATTGAGCTACCATTTAAAATCTATATTTCCAAATAAAAGCACTTTTGATTAAAAACTACCAAAAGTTATCGACTTTTCATTAAAAATTTATACTAAAACATTGAATGGGTATTCTTGCTACAATGGATAGCACCGAAACGAAGCTTCGGTGACAGAATGGCTTGCTTTTTACAGTGTAATCTTGATCATACCACTATCCCTACCTTCGTACTTGAGTGGTTGAGTGAATTTATTGCATGTTCCTTTTACCATTTAAAATATGCTTTTAGATTTTGATCAATTCTTGCTTCATGGCCTGGCCTGCACAAAATAGGCAGAGATATATTTAAAGCTGTTAGATTGTGAGAAAAGATTTGACATTAATTATAAAATCTTTGAAAGATATGATATGTTGGTTCTTGCTTCATCAACTATACAAAATTTTTATTCATTTATTGGTGGTTCGCCTTTTTTTTTTTTTTGTGAACATTCTATTTTTGAGTTTCAAATCCAGCAAAGCAATGCGAGATCTGATGAGTTACTCATGCAAATGCAAGCTATTGAGTTATAGAAGGAAACGACATGAGAAAAATGAAAGGAAAGACGAAGTGTAGTCTCGACCTACTTGAAAGTCTGGCTTCTTCCACAAATAATACTGTCTTTTAGCAGAGGAGTTCCTGCTTCCAACTACCGCAATGAGTAAATTTGGTTATGTGTTTATTTTGATTTCTCTTCTCACTGCTACTAACATTATTTCATAGGAGACTAGAACGTCTGTTCATTCGATCTGGTAAGTAGAAAACAACACGGCCATCGGGTCAACGCCTACCTGCCTTATTGTAAATAGATATTAATAAATAATTTATTTATTATTGATATTGAAATTACTGTTAAATTTTTTTTCTTTTAATTATATTAATTAAATGATATTAAAACTTAACTTATAATTATATTTTTTATATTTCAATAAAAAAATTTTAAAATAATAAGATAATTTTTTTTAAGTAATGATAATTTTTTTTGAAGTAACTTTTTAATAAAATTTAAACATTTCGATAACAAACGATATAGTTTCTAGCTATTCTCCAGTGGCAGTGCTAGGATGTTATATATTTTAGGAGGCCAAATAAACAATACAATGCAATTATAGTAATATGCAAAATTTTATTATACATATAATTCTATTATAATTAGGAATTTGAAAATTTTCTAATGAATAAAGCTTAGATTAATTAATAAATAACTAGCAAAATAAACTAAAATAATCTATTAGGAAAAATTTAAATTTACAATCAAATATTTGAAATATACATAACTAATAGATTGAATTGGAGTATATTAATTTAAACAGTATTTTTAACATTATATGCGCACATTATAGTAAAAATATTTGTGATTTTGCCTTAATTGAAAGTAAAAAATTAAATAAAATTAAAACAAGATTAAGTTACAATAATATTTTTTTATTTATTTTGGCTTGGTCAATCAATAAAACCACATTAAAAATAATCATATAATATTATAATATATTATATATTAATAAACTTTTAAAAATTTTGAGGGGTTAGGTCCTTGAGAACCTCAGCCTTTGCTCTTCTTTTCGGTATGTTCCATGCTATTGATACACAGAATCCTCAGATGAGGCAAATGTAGAGCATATTCATGCTTCTGAAGAACTTGAGAATGGCAGATGTTTCTCTGATTTCGGAAGAGAGAGGATCTTAGAAAGCCATGAGAACATAAGCACACTAGATTTTATTATTTTTTGCTTGATGCCCTTTCAACATAGCAGAATCCCTAGGGGGCTAAAATGTGGTACGGACAGTACCATCTAGCTATTGATGAAAGGATGACTCTGTTGACTGGATAGACCGAGAAATGGCACAAGTCTTTCGTAATTTGTCAACCATACTCGAGAACTGAAGCAATCTGTAGTCTCGTACGGTGGAAAACCATTCTTGTAAAAAACCAATTGTTCAGGAAGAGAACTCTTTCAAGACTTCTGGTTTTTCTTGCGAGCTACTTAAAAAAAAAAAAAAGAAAATTGAAATTGGGCCTCATTTATCCAAGGATGGATGGATATATGCTTTTATTGCTTTCCATAATGAGACTAGATTTGATTATGATAAGTGATGTTATCTGGAATTTTCGGGTCACCAAATATGGATAGTTGAACTCTGCAATTCTGAAATCAAATAAAGAGTGAGGCCAGTATTTAGAAATAGACTCTCGGATGCTCAAGTCAGAAAAAGGTTTGAAATATGAAAATATAATTGATATTGAGAAAAATAATACCTAAATAGGTGTTTTGGAGCCTATTTATATGGGTGGTTTTGGAGATTTCTTTGCGAGATAATAAGAATTTAGTTGATATCTCCCAGCTGTCTCCTAAAAATATGCCTTGTTAGCGGAATTCCTAGCAGAGATCTTGTGTTTTAACCGCTTTTATCCACATCATACCAAACTCGCTTCCAATGATCCTAACTTGCTTCCAAACTCTTTCCAATCTTCTTTAAAAACTAGTTTGGTTGTTTGGCTTTTTTCGATCTTCTTCAATTCAAAGTGCTCTGATTGTGTTTTCCGAACTCAATCTTCTAATGCTTCTAAACTGAGATCAATCTTATAATTTACTAGATTGGATTCCTTGGATTCGATCCATTGGAGATTAGTTTGGGCTTTTTGGCATACTATATCATTAGTCTCCTCCTATGATTCGAATCTTTAGGTTTGATATAAATGATACATGTTTCAGAGATTTGTTTTGCTGTATACTTAATCTTAAAGAACCATAATGATGAGATGACTACTTCTCAAGATTCCCAAAAATCGCCTTTACCCACTTTGTGACGCCTGAGGTAATTTAGTGACCAGATTAAAATTTCAAGCCTTAAATGTTGTGCCTATATATTAAAGCCTTAGAGAGTTATTGCCATTTTTGCTTTCTCTGTCTTCTGCTTTTATAATCCTCTCCAGCTACCTCTAATCTTCTTCCTCTTCTTCCTTTATTTCTATCTCCTACTCCTCTGACTTTTTGACAACTAACATTATTGCTAAGATCATGCACTAAACTACTCTCTTCTCTTTTATTTTCTTTATTTTTCATAAAAATGAGTGAAAAAAGGCAGTAAAGAAACCTAAGATATCGTGTCCAGAGGATATTATCACACTTTTAATGAACCAAAAGACATAAAAGTATCCACCTAGTCATCATGGATGTCGAATTAGAGGTGACTGTGGCTAAACTAGTGACGGCGGTACCTCAACTCTCCCCACGAAGGATTCAGTGCTCATCAAGTGATGGATGCCATCAATGTTAGGGCTAAAGATAAAAAATCTTCTAAAAAGACTGCAGCCGAGTTTTTATTTATCAACGAAATTCCTTCCGAGGTCAAACCTATCGAATTGCCAGTGCTCATGTCGAGCCATTTCATCCCTAAATAGCTGTACAAAGTTGAAGCTTGTGAGGATCACTTGAACCAATCATCAGTTCACCAAAGGTGATAGGGTGATTGTATAAGAAGGGCAACTTAAAGTCGGACTCAAACTACCTCTAGATCCCTTTTACCATGACGTCCTAAGATATTACCACCTATTAATCACTGTAGACCCCTATTTGTATAACCATGTGAGCATATGCATTGAGACCATGATAAAATTGTATAACTATGAGGTATATTTAAAGGCATTAAAAATAAATAATTACAAGTATGGCATGATTTTTGTAGAAAATTTTTGAAAAGCAAAAAATGGTAAATTAAATTTAAATGAAACTTATTTTTGATTAAATATAATTTGGATAATTTGTTTTATTAAAAAAAAAAAAACCCTAAATGGGCTTTCTAAGGCCAATAAGGCCTAATAAGGAATTTTAATTAAATAAATAAAATAGGTCTTTCAATTGTATCACAATTTCGCACCCAAACTGTATAAATATCCCACTAGGGAAAAGAAAAGGAGATACTCAAAGATCAGTCTCCTAGAGCTCTCGCTAAATTTCCCTCTTCCTTCTCTCCATTTTCTTTTTTTTTTCTTTAGTTCAAGAAAGGTTTTCTAAGATTTAATTAAAGTGAGGGTTCTTAATACTTCTTGTTCAAGATTCATGCCATACTATAGTTGTTTCATATTTATATACCTTAAATTATCCTTATATGTTCATAATTTGCATGTATATGTGATAAATTTGATGGTGACAGCAACTCTGCGCATGTTCTTATTTCTATTACTTCATTTTTAATTAATTATTGTGTATTTCTACTTTTCAAAAAATTGTATAAATACTATATTTGTAATCTCCATGAAATTCTAATAATTTTAGCTTCAAAAATTATATAAAAAAAAACTATTAAATTGAGTAAGCAATGGTTGTCCAAAATTGGGGTGTCTACAGATGGCGATTTGCAATGTAGCTGATTTTTTAGGCTCATATCAATTCTTCATCTTTTTATGTGATTCTTGGGTCTAAAATTAAATTCAAGATCTTTTCTAACTTTTTCCATTGGTTTCACAAAAAAATCTTTTGTAGTTTGTGAGATATTGTAGTTTTAAGAAAGTAGTGCAAATCTGTCACCGTTAAAATTTTCAATTTTTGTAATTTATTTGGGAATGATTTTTACCTAGTTATTAATTTTATAATTTGATATGGTGTTTTATATTGTTTCTTTTATTTTTCTATAATTTTTATGCTTGTTTAGATATTTTTAGAAATTCAAATACAAAGAAACATTATGTTAGTTTTTTTTTTTTTTTTTGTTCAAGCTTTAAATTGTATCTAGATCTAATTTAATAATGTATATGATGTGATATAGTGTTATAAAATGTTAGGATTAGGTTAGAAGACATTTGGCCATTAGATAGTTTTAACTAAATTTGTAACACCCCTCACCCGTCTACAGTGTAGTTGAGCAAGGCGTGCTACACAGCGTGCCGGAGCACCTAATCTTATCTGATTTCATTATAGTTCTTGATTTATTTGTTCAAAAACTTTATATGAGGTTTAGGCTATTTTTACTGTTTATCAAAATTTGACTAATTTAGAAAATTCAAAAATTTTAATGATAATCCGGCAGAGTGCCGGCTGCAATTTGGACTAACAGTTCTTCTGAACTTGCCAAAAACAATTTCAATATATGCTCAAATTCATAACTCAGATTATCTCAAGGGATTCTCATCAGTTTCTCAAATTCAGATTCAGTCTCAAAATTTCTCAAACTTAATCTCATTCTGAATCATTATGATAAGATACTTAACTCATATATCAGAATTCTTACATTTCATTAACTTACATAATTTGCTAACTAATTACATAAGTTTGTCAAGTACAGGATATACAAATAATTTACAATATACTTAGAATGAACAAAATACATAATATGAGTAAATATGAGCCCTATCTACATGCATTGCTGAGGAGGTGACAACCTTGTACTCTTCTGACACTTCTGCAGATCTGGACTCCAAAAATCTCAGTTGAAGTACCTGCGCGAGGAAGCAATTCCTTCGCGCTAAGCATTTCTGCTTACTGGTGCAATAGTATAACAAGAAATAATATATACAATTTTAAAAAAAAGAAATAAATCATAATTCAGATACTCAAGAACCAATTTAATTTGGTATGGTATTTCTAGTATCAACGTTCTTATATACTAGTTTGTTCCTCTTTGGAAGTGCTTAGTTTATAACTTTTCAGTAATACTACCCAATATACAAATTATTCTAACTATATTGTATTTCAAGTCTCTACGGTTCTGCAATTTATATTTTTGTTATGTTTCTTTTGCTAATCTCTTTTACTCATTCATTCAATACTTAATTTAATTGTACTGAAATTTCATTATACTTAATTTAACTTAACTGTCTGAATTGAATAATGTTTTAATTGACTGCCCGTGTAGCCTATACACTAACCAGACTGGATAAACGGATATACTAGCACTGGGTACCTAGTACCTCGGGCCGTCACACCATCGGTCACAAAGTATCTCCCGGTGTGCAAACAATGTGGCTAAAAAGCCATATAATCAATCAGGCATTAAGCCGAGTATAATAACACAATCTGTATAGCCATAGGCTATTAAAATCATAGTATGGCATAATAAGCCATAAAACACAATATGACATAAAGTCATTTACAGAACAGCTGTCAGAATCCTGTTGGCATGCCAACCTATCCAAACTAGTCAACTAGGCAAATTAGGGCATATTAAAAGATCAAATTTTTATTTTTAGGGTTTACTGGTCATTATACAATTCACTAGTCAATGAAAATGTTGACCTTTTTATACATCATGCATAAGTTGGTTCTAGTATCAACATGTCACAATTCGTATTTCAATATGCTGCCAGTAAAGTGCAATTTATCATTTTTACAAGTTGGCATTCATTGCCAAATTGCTTCAGGCATCATTGTATGTAAATGTCAAATTCTCAATTTTAGTGTGCTAGATTGGTCTAGCTTAAAGTCTTATTTTTCTTGGTTTTTAGCTTTTGGTCAAAGAAGCAAAATTGTAGCTCTATATCTTATTGCACTCGGGGCAAAATTTCAGGTCATTCTGAGTTGTATAGACCAAGATATGGTCAATTTACTAAAGCTGGACAGATTACACCTTTAGTGCAAAATTTGGTCAATTTTAGGTCACTTTTAATTCTGGTAGTTTTGGTACCCGAACTTGTGCAAGCTATTTGACTTGGTTCTGGCCATTTCTGGGCTTTGGTGTCTTCATAAGAATTGTAGCTCTATGTCTTATTGCACTCGGGGCAAAATTTCAGGTCATTCTGAGTTGTATAGACCAAGATGTGGTCAATTTATTAAAGCTGGACAGATTGCACCTTTAGTGCAAAATTTGGTTAATTTTAGGTCACTTTTAGTTCTAGTAGTTTTAGTATCCGAATTTGTGCAAGCTATTTGACTTGGTTCTGGCCATTTCTGGGCTTTGGTGTCTTCATAAGAATTATAGCTTTATGTCTTATTGCACTCCAGGAAAAATTTCAAGTCATTCTGAGTTGTATAGACCAAGATATGGTCAATTTACTAAAGCTGGACAGATTGTACCTTTAGTGCAAAATTTGGTCAATTTTATGTCACTTTTAGTTTTGGCAGTTTTGGTACCCTAACTTGGGCAAGCAATTTGACTTGGTTCTGACCATTTCTGGCCTTTGGTGTCTTCATAAGAATTGTAGCTCTATGTCTAATATATTCATGGTAAAAATTTCAGGTCAATTGGACCTATTTTGAGTGAGTTATGGTCATCCAAATGACTACTGTTCATATGGTCAAAAATATGGGTTTGCAAGGTTGCCATTCCGGATTTGGTCAATTTTAAGGTCAGTTTCTAGGCAGAATTTTGGCAACATTTCTACATGAAAGTTGGCCTATTTGGTGTCTAGTTTCACCCCCCCCATTGGCCTCATGCCAATTGGGTTCACAGTTTTGCACTTATGACCTAATTTATGTGCTGCCAACATACACAACCTGCATTTGAACATCACACTTTCAATTTTGACAATCCTCCTCCTCCCAATACTTCAACATTTAATCATGGCACTTCTATATATATTGTACACAATTCCAGCAAGCATTTTAGGTAGAACACTCAAGTGCTCAATGCACACAATACACCATTCAAGTTCAACATTTACTTCCATCAAAATTCAACATACCTCAATATCAATATTACACATACACTTCCATGGCAATTACATAAACTGCCCACCATTCAACACCATCATATTTCATTGATAAATTTCATAAACTCACACATAAATTCATGATATTTAAGGCTACCTAACATGGCAGTTTATTAAAGCATCAAAGTCTCACTATTAAACCCTTAATTCAAGCACTAACATACACATACTTGGATATTAACTTACTACAACTTCTATTTGAGCTAATCAACCTAAATTCCCATCCATTAAATATAAGAATAAGTCACTAACCATGAATTTTCATGGCTGCCAAAACTAAGGTTCACCAATACTCAATCATTTCCTCAATTTTTCTTAGCAATTCAACTTACCCAAAGCTCAACACAAGGATTAGTGAAGGGAAATGGAAAGATTAAGCACTAACCTTTGTTTAGAGCTTGCTAAACCTTGAAATTTCTTCTTTTTCTTGCTGCCCAAAGCTTTCCCATGGTGTGGAGACAAAGTTTGATGAAGGGAACCTTGAGTTTTAAGTTGAAAATGGGGGAGGATTGAAGCTTGCATGATGAATTCTCATGGAGGAAAAATGGAGACCCATATTCGGCCACGGAAGTGGAATTGAAGAAAATGATTGGTTTTCCTCATAAAATCTATCCACTTAGTGCTTTTACATGTCCATAATGCTCCACTAATTAAGATTTATGAATATAATATATGCCACTCACTTTAGGTTAATATTAGTATAATTAAACTTATAGTTATTTCAATTATGTCCCCATAATTTCTTTTAATTACATTATGTATAAAACTTCTTATTTTCATGACATTTTCAAATTTTAATACTACTTGTTTTTCATGGACATTTAGGTCAAAAGTCAACTCTAGATGTCAATTGACCAAAATGCCCCTCTTCGGGTTGTATTTCGAATTTTTCAGTGTTACCGATTTATTCCTTGTACCGTCGATTTCTTTCATTTTCGTTTTTATTTGTACTAACTTACTAATTTTTCTTTGACATTTCCAATGTCAATTACACCTTAGTAGACCTTTAATTATGTCCCAAAAATATTTTTTCGAGTTCCCCGTGGTCTAAGGCTAGTCAACGGTCCTCGCCATAACTTCCTAGTGCGGTCACCCATCGCTACGAGTTTGGCTCATTTAACTTAGTCACATTTTATCTCTTTTATTTTTTCTTAATTTTTCTCATCACATATTTTATTATTTTATAGTTTCTCACTGTCATAACAGTGTAGTTCTAGATATTCTGACTTTCCGAGGCAGACATTAGCTGTCGGAATAGTAGGACGTACGGACTACGAAAATGAGGATGTTACAAAATTAAAGTCTAAACCACTTAGGAGATTAGTGTTAGATTTCAATGCAATTTGTTATTAGTTTATTTCATATTATAAATAAAACTAGCAAGTAACCCTAAGGTAAGTAACGAAAAGAGCAATAATTTTATGGAGCTTACGTAGAGCTTAATAGGAGTAAAACAGAGATAATCATGCTATACTACAATAGAAGGTCCTTTTTTTATGGGTAGCTTGCCCCAATGGCAACTATAATTATTATGAAGGTAAGTACTCTAAATTCCAAAACAATAATTTTTTTGTATGAAATTTGTAGTAATAATAGGGATCTACTAGATAAATAATAAAATCAATTTTATTTGTACCTTTAACCCACTTTTGTATAAAATTTAATTAAATAAATATTAGCTAAGCTAAAATTAAATCTCGTTTGTATAACTTACCAACTTTGGCATGTAAATTAAATGTAATTAAATATTTGGTAAGAAATAAAATAAATTAGCATGTTAGAAATAAATTTTTTTTTTAAGATGTAATTGCTTGAGCCTTTATGTATTTGTGAGAATAAATTGCAACATGTACATAATTTAATTAGTTTAATTATCCTTGGGGTAACTTGGTAAATAAATAAATAAATTAGTTATGTAGAAACTTCGGGTTATTTGTAAACTGAACTTATTTGTAAATTAAATTGTTAATAATTAATTATTTTAGTCACTTGATAAATTTCACTTAATTTAATTTAGCAATCCTATGGATAGGGAGTACTTGTACATAAAAAATGTTTGTAAACAACAACCCCCTGTTTGAATTACTTGTGTGTGTAGGTTTAGAGATTGCATTTTTAGGTACGATGTTTGACAACGGAATAGTATACAAGACTTTTAGAAACATTAGTAGAGGACTGGTACTCAAAATAATGAGGTTAGACTAAGCATAAGGGGTGCTTAACACCTTCCCTTACATATCCACTATCCCAAACTTAGACATTTGGCTATAGTAATGACAGCTGCGGAACCTCTACAAAGAGTAAATTACCACCCATGTCCCTATCAAAAACTAATGTCCCTCGAAAGAGTAATCACCATTAATGCAGTAAAGGATGGATAAGTAGCTACACTGCAAGTGGATGGTTCAACTCCACCCCTGTCAAGTTTTCAAGTTACTGGGATCTACAAAGATAAGATGGATCTAAAAGTAGATGCAATGATGAGAGGGATGAAGTTGTTTCCTAGCATGGGATTAAGAAAATTAATGGATGGCTTGATGACTTTTCCTGAGATCAAGGGGCAGATTACAAGGTATAGGCTAGGCTATGAGCCAACTGAAGATGAGGAAAAGCCAAAGCCCAGAAAGTTTGTGAAAAAGGGGGCAATCACTGGACTGACGATCAAGAGCTGCCATGTGTGGAAGACCTAGAATAGAAAGTTAGCACCATTGATTTGAAGACTGCATGGAAGCCAAGCACTTGGACTTACACCCCTAATTTTAAGTCTTTCATTTGTAATAATTATAATAATGATAGTGATGTTTTTATTTCTAATGTACTTAATGTCAATTTTGAGACAAAGATCAATAATATGGTTAGTCCTTTCGCTTACTTGTTTGATGTTTATCATAACAGGAATATGCATTTCATTTATAACTATTTAGAATTATTTCTATTAATGCATTAAAATCAATTTCTATTAATTTGGGTACACCAAAAAAACCTAAAGAAATAAAGTTAGCCAAAGATCTAACTCTAGAAGAAAGAAATAGATTTATAACTTTATTAACAAAGTACTAAAAAGAATTTGCTTAGTCTTACAAGGATATGCTAGGGATTAACCAAGATATAGTACAACACAAAATCCCTACAAAACCAAGCATGAGGCTAGTAAAGTAAAAGAAATGTCGACTTTGAGCTGAATGGGAAAAAAGATAGCTCAAGAGGTGAAAAGACTCATTGAGGCCATACTTGGAGTATGTAAAAAAACTATAGCTAATTATGATGACGTGACCATGAAGCACATGCCTCTAACTCAGAATCAAATGGTTGATTCCCTAACTATACTGGCATCCCTGTGGGAAAGGGGTGATCAAAAGTTGACCCATCCAGTTATTCTAATGTGAAGGAAGATTCTGTGCTATAAAGGATTATTAGTAGCACATTTGGACCTAGAGGATGGAAGAAAATGGTATAAAGACATAAGGAGGCATCCAAAAGTGAGGGAATACCTGTAATCAACCAACAATTTAGATAGAGATATAACTTGTAAATTAGCCACTCAAGTTTCTCTGGCTGGGGGGTAACTCTAAAAAGATTCTTTGAAGGACTCTTGCTCGTGTGTGACAAAAAATAGGCTTAACAGATAATGGAACAAGTACATGCAGAAATTTATGATCCCCACATGAATGGAAGGGCTTTAGTTGGGAAAATTTTAAGTCTAGGTTACCACTAGTCTACCATAGAGACTGATAATTCTAGGTTTGTTAAAAAATTGCCATTAATGTCAAATCCATGGGAATTTGAATCATCTACCACCGAGTGAGCTTTACAATATGACTTCACCATGGCCATTTTTGGCTTAGGGAATAGACATCATCAAGAGGATTACTCCCACAGCTTCTAATGGCCAAAGATTTATAATTATTCAATCGACTACTTCATCAAATGGATTAAAGCCAAATCCTACAAGATAGTAAGTTATCGCACTACTACAAGAACATCCATGGGGGGCAACCCTATTCTTTTTAGTATAAGGGACTGAAGGAGTGCTGCCTATTGAGCTAAAAGTCAAATCCTTAAGAGTGATGCTTGAAACCAAAGTCCTATAAAATCTATGGGTTTAGAAGAGATATGAGGAATTAGTGTTGATTGATGAAAAAAGAATAAGGGCTCTGTGTCACATGCAAGCATATCAAACAAAGATAGCCCAAGCCTTTAACAAAAAGGTTAGGCCAAGAAATATTAAAGAAGGTGATATGTTATTAAAATATATCAGCCCATTTCTTTTGATAGAAGAGAAAAATTCCAGACAAACTGGGATGGTCCATATATTATCATAAGATCTTGCTAGGAGGTGTTGTGAGAATATTAAACTTGGATGGAAATGAGTTCTAGGAATCAATTAACCTTGACAGGCTCAAAAAGTACTTTGTGTGATATAAGCCTGCTAGACTGAAAACCCACAAAAAGCAGTCTAGGCAAATGATAAGGTCAAGAAAAAATAAGCAAATAAAAGAAAATAAAATAAAAAGAGAAAAAAAAAAAGAAAAATAATAAATGCTAGGCTAAAAACCCAAAAGGGCAGTTAAAGCAAAAGGAGAATGAGAGAAGATCTAAATGGAAAACCCAAAAGGCCATTTAATAGGTTATAGTTTTGTTTTTGACTTTCAAAGGTTAGAAATTTAGCAAAATTGAATGGAAAAGGGATAGTGGTGTACTGGAATTAATAAAGAAGGTTTTATTGCATTACCAAAAATAGATTTTCTTTTTTTTAGTTATTATTGCATATTCTTTTATCTAGGTAGTAGGACTACATGTTTTAGTTCAATTTGAGTTTTCTTATCATTATAGAATAATCAATGGTGAATTCCCTGTCAACAATCTAGGCAATAAAAAAAAGAAAAAAAAACTTGCCAAATTGAAAATTTGAAAGGGCAGCTTAGGTAAAAGTTAGAGTAAGTACGCTGAAATGAAAACCTAAAAAGGTGTTTCAGGCAAAAATTAGAGCACAAAGAATACAACACATAGACTAAAAGGAGCATAATGAATAAACATAAGGCATGGGCTTAAACATGATTTAGAATGACAAGCCATAGTAAGATGGAAAAAGGACTTTAAAGAAAAATAGAAAGAAATTATATTTTGACCTAAAGGTAGTCTCTTGGTGTGCATTTTTTTTTTTTTTAAGTTTTGAAAGTTTCTTATCTCCCTATTGAGTTTTTAACATTACCACTATTAAAACTTTGAAATTTTTTAGAAAAATCTTTAGTGACATTCATCCCCATTCAAGTTTTCAAAAATATTCCCTAGTGAAAATAAGCATGCATTCATAGACAATTTTCAGGATCTAGTCATCCTAGTTTTCAAATCACAAATCAGGTTTTTTATGTCCTTAGACTTTCTTGAGGGCACACTACATAGTTCTATAAGGCGTGAAAGCTCATGCATCAACATGTCATCTGTAGGTGTATAAGGCATAAAAGATTATGCATCACCACAATTTTCAATTAGTTTTTTTGGTAACTCCTTAGATTTTGTTTAGGGTGCACGACATAGTTATATAAGGAGTAGAAGATCATGCATCAACATGTCACCTATAGGTGTATAAAGAGTAGAAGATCATGCATCACCATAGTTTTCAAGTGTCAAATTACATGTGGGTTTGATTCCTCTTCAAAAAAGGGGATACATTTGGGATCACAGTCATAAATACAAATCTACAAAATTTCAAATCACACAGTTATTACTACTGTGAGACTGTAGCTAGTCCTATAAAACATAGGATGTATCGACAAAGCAAGATACACTCGATTTGCACCATTGTGGGATCATAGCTAGTCCATGACACAGAGGGTATCAATAAAGCATGACACACTCGATTTGCACTGTTGTGGGACCGTAACTAGTCCCATGACATATAGGGACTATCAATAAAGCAAGATACACTCGATTTGCACCATTGTGGGGCTATAACTTGTCCCATGATACAAAGGGTATTGACAGAGCAAGTTACACTTGAAATTTCAAATCAAACAATTGTCACTATTATGGGACCATAGCTAGTCCCATGACATGTAGGTGTATTGATAAAGCAAGATACACTCAATTTGCATTGTTGTAGACCGTAGCTAGTCCCATAACACATAGGGTGTATTGACAAAATAAGATACATTCGATTTTCACTACTATGAGAATGTAGTTTATCTCATAACTCAAAGTCCCGAACTTAACTCAAGCAGAGGGTATATCAGTAGAGCAAGATATGTTCAATCTTCATAGTTGATATCTTGCTTACTTTCAAACAATTTTTAAAAGAATTGTATTGTCACTTTGATTAAATTTGAGCAATGCCTTCATATTAATTTCAAATCTTGCCAAAGGGGGCGCAAATGTAGACTCTTATTTGTGTGACCTTATAGCCATATGCATTGAGGCCGTGAGAAACCCGATGATAAAAAAAAAATGTATGACTATAAGGCATTAAAAAAAGTAATTATATCTATGGCATGATTCTTGAAGAATATTTTTGAAAAGTGTAAAAAGGTAAATTAAACTTGAATGAAACTTATTTTTGTTTAAATTTAATTTTGAGAATTTTTTTTATTAAAAAACCTAATTAGACCTAATTGGACTCTCTAAGTTCAATAAGGCTCAGCAGAGAATTTTGATTAAATAAATAAAATAGGTTTTTCCATTGTATCACAATTCTACACCCAAACCCCATAAATACCACACTAGGAAGAAGAAAAGGAGACACTCAGAGATTAGCCCCTTAAAGCTCTCTCTGAATTTCTCTCTTCCTTCTCCCTAATTTCTTTTCTTTCTTTAGTTCAAGAAAGGTTTTTAAAGATTTAATCAAGGTGAGGCATTTTGATTTTTTTTTTTGTTCAAGATTCATGCCATACTATAGTTGTTTCATATTTATATGCCTTAAATTAGCCTTATATGTTCATAATTTGCATGTATATGTGATATATGTGATTTGAGGGTGATAACAATTCTACACATATTCTTGTTTCTGTCACTTTATTTTTTAATTAATTTTCTCATATTTCTGTTATGTAAGAAATTCATAAAAATTATATTTGTAATCCTTATAAAATTTTGATAATTTTAGCTTCAAGAATCATGAAAAAAGCTATTAAATTGACTAAGTTATGGTTCTTTGAAGTTAGGGTTTCTGTAGCTCATGATTTGTAGTGCAACTAAATTTCTCCCTCAATTCTTCATCTTTTTCTATGATTGTTAGGTCAAAAATTAAATTCAAGATCTTGTCTAACTTTTCTCATTGGTCTCACAAAAAAATCTTTTGCAGTTCGTGAGGTATTACAGTTTTAAAAAAATAATGCAAATTTGTCACTGTTGAAAGTTTCGATTTTTGTAAATTATCTGGTAATGATTTTGATCTGGTTATTAAATATGATGTTTTATCTTACTTCTCTAATTTTTTTGTAATTTGTATACTTGTTTATATATTTTTAGAAATTCAAATACAAAGACACAATGAATCTACCAAAGTGGAAATTTCATATTAGTTTATATTTTATTTTTTATGTTCAAGTTTTAAATTGTATCTTGATCTAATTTTAATGATTTATATAATGTGATATGGTGTTATGAAATATTAGGATTAAGTTAGAAGACCTTTGGCTATTAGGTAGTTTTAACCAAATAGAAGTATAGACCACCTAAGAGATTAGTGTTAGATTCAATGCAATTCGTTATTAGTTTATTTTGGTAAGTAACCTTAAGGTAAGTATCAAAAAAGGGCAATAATTGCATGGAGCTCAACGGGAATAAGCCAAAGATAATCATGCCATGCTAGAAGACAAAGTCCTTTTTTTAAGAGTAGCTTACTCCAATGACAACTGCAATTATTATGAAGGTAAGTACTCTAAATTCCAAAATGATAATTTTTGTATGAAATTTGTAGTTAATAATAGGGATTCACTTGGCAAATAATAAAATTAATTTTGTGTATTTTTAATCCACTTCTGTATGAAATTTAATTAAATAAATATTATGTAAATTAAAATTAAATCTTGTTTGTATAAAAAACCAACTTTTGCAGGTAAATTAAATGTAATTAAATATTTGATAAGAAATAAAATAAATTAGCATGTTAGAAACAACCTTTTTTATGATGTAACTATTTGAGCCTTTATGTGTTTGTTAGAATAAATTGCAACATCTATATCCTTAGCTAACTTGGTAATAAATAAATTAATTAGTTACATAGAAACGTGGAGTTATTTGTAAACTAACCTTATTTATAAATTAAATTGTTAATAGTTAATTAATTTTAGTTGTTCGATAACTTTCACTTAATTTAATTTAGCAACCCCGTAGATAGGGAATACTTGTATTTAAAAATTATTTATAAACAATAACCCCTATTTGAATTACTTGTGTGTGCAGGTTTAGAAATTGCATTTTTAGGTAAGAAGTTTAATAAAAGTAACAAACAAGACTTTTGGAAACATTAGTAGAGGACTAGCACTCGAAATAACGAGGTGAGACCAGGCGTAAGGGGTGCCTAACACCTTCCCCTTATGCACCCATTATCCCAAACCTAGATATTAGGCTATGGTAATGACGGTTGTAGAACCTCTACAAGGAGTAAGTTGCCATCCATTAACCTCTCAAAAATTGATGTCTCTTAGAAGAAATAATGAACATGTCCTAGTTATTACACGAGTGGCGACTCCTATCTATTTATGCCTTTGTGGCATGAATCTTCAATACCGTGGTAGTGTTATAGGAAGATGGTATGTACTATAGGACCTAATTTTATTATGATTACATGAATTGCATGTCTAGGAAATGTTATCTAAGGCGGAGTATATAAGTAAGACCAATGTAACTCCACCATCTTTCATAAGCATTACTTGGTGCACTTTATGTGATCCAAGTAGATGATCTTTCACTTCATGCCACATGCCCCCCACAATTACTCAGTTACATTCGAACTTATGGAGATTAATGATTTCCTTCTTTTCTCTTTGCCGGGCTAAATAATTGGCTACTATAGAAAAGTGTTTGCCAACTTATACTGACTTAGTAGCAAAAAAAAATGAAGAGGCTAAGAAAAATGAAGAGTTTTGGTTTTTCCAAGATCGCCCAAACTACCAATTATTTTCTGAGCTCCCTTTATCACTAAAAAATTATGAAGGGCAATTTTTATTCTCTAAAGTAGAAAAGAAGATGGGTGGTTCAAAAACCTCTACAAATGGAATTATATGGTGGACAAGAGAAGCATCATCCCAGCAATCAATCTAGCCAAAGAAGTCTCAGTGGACAAACTAAAAGACCAGGCAAAGAAATATCGCTACAGTTGCTAATGTAGTCAAGGATGAACTGACATGGTGGTTCATGACTCATGTGGCCAAAATTGACACTATTTTGGAACTAGTAGATTTTCGAACTAAGGGTAATTTTCTATCTCTGAACTCTGGTTATTGGCACTTACAATTTTTTTTTTTTTGTAGGCATGGCAGATGGCAAGAAAACATCTTAAGAGAAAGAGATTGCCCGAATAATCCATGAAATGAAAAAGAAAAGGGCTGTTAAAACTAGTAGAGCTACACCCCCCCCTACAAAGAAAACCCAAACTGAGGAGACGGTAGCTTCCCCAAGGGAATAAACAATGCCTTTCATGGTGGGATCACCTCTTAGTCCTACCCTTTCTATTAGTGATCACCAAACTCCTGTAGCTCCAACAAGCACTAGCTCAGTTCTTAGTGATGTCATCTTAATCTGCACAGCCTTACAAATCATTGCTCAATCAATTAAGGATAACCGAACTATAGAGGCAATAAGGACTTTGCCCTAGTGATGAGTGCTATTGTCTACCTTTCTAAAGACTGGAAGTAGCTAGAGTAAGAGAGCATTAAATACCTTCTCCTCCTCTCAACCAGTTTATAGCTAGAGGTAATCACCTTAGATCATATGGTCAAGGAGAAGGTCCAGTAAATGAGAGGATTAATGAACAAAGTCATCTAAGAAAATTCCAGCATGAAAGCTCACCTGTCATCCTAGGCTAATCAATTGGAGTCCTTTGCTAACAAATTAAAGTCTTCTAAGCCTCCAATGTCTTGCTCTTGAGCGAGTTATAGAAAGAGAGGGCAAACACTAAAGTGGAAAAGGCATAAGTGTCTAAACTAGAACAATGCCTAAAAGCTTATGATGTTGAGGCCAATGTCCATGTGGCAACTGCCTATGTGGATGCTTATGGGAATCTTTTAAAGGAGCTAAAAAAAAGATATCCTAATAAGGATTTTGCCTAGATGGATGACCTAGCTTTAAGTGGGGATAAGAGTGAGGGAGAGGAAGGTAAGGGGGTTGTTAGGTTTCTTGACCCTTTTAAAACTAATCAAAATGGGAATGATCATCCCTCCTCTTCATTGTAAAAAATCTTTGTTAATGAAATGAAAAATATATCCAAGTTATATTTTTGTTTTTTGCATAATATTTATGTAGATTCTTGTACCAAACTGGAACATAATATTAGGAGCTCAGATAAAAATTAATCCAATAAAGATCCAAATTTAGATAAAATCTTGAACAAGATTTAAAAATAATTTTCTACTTGATTAGAATTGTTATAAAGTCTGATTGGATGAGAAGTAGCCAAAAATGGGCTATAGGTCACCTAATAACATCATGGGTGAGCGATAGGTCACCCAAGTGGGCGATAGGTCACCTAAGGACCTGGAAGGCATAAGTAATTTCCTAAGTGCCTTATAAGACATAAATGGGCAAAAGGTCACCTATGGTGGGCAATAGGTCACCTACGTGCCTTATAAGGTATAAGTGGGCGAGAATTTGCTAGTGGTGGTCAATAGGTTGTCTATGTGCCTTATAAGAAATAAATGGCTGAGAGGTTACCTGTGGTGGGTGCTAGGTCACCTAAGTGCCATAGGTGGGTGATAGGTCACTTAATTAAATATTGTAAAATTGATAAATGTTGAAAGAAATGTTAAAGTCTTTATTGATAAAATTTACATAGATTACATATATTCCATGCCTATGGAAGATCGCCACCACTAGGGTGTGCGAGCATGTAGGATCCAAAGTGGGATGACTTTAGATACAAAATAAGGACCTTCCCAGTTACTGCCAAGCTTGCTGACCACGGCTACTCTTCTCGAGACATCTATTCATTTCATGACCAAGCCTCCAATAATGAAAAACTGATGCTTGATGTTTTAATTATAAATCCAAGCCATCCTCTATCTGTATTTAGCCATTTGGATATAGGCATGCTCTCGTAAGATTTTAGCCTGATCTAGATTAAACCAAAGGTATTCCTCATTAGCTGCGACTTTGGAGTTCTGAGTCCGAGCATTGAGTACACTACACTAGTCTTTGCTAGAATAACAACTTCTAAATTATAGGCTAAAGAGAATGGGGTCTTGCCTATTGCTGATCTAGGTGTAGTTTGATATTCCCATAGAATATGTGGTAGTTCATCGAGCCATCATCCCTTGGCTTTGTCAAGCCCTTTCTTTAAACTATACAAGATGGTGTGATTTGTGACTTCAGTCATATCGTTGGTCTGAGGATGATAAGTGGAGGCGAATCGAAGATCAATTCCTTATTTAGAAAAAAAATCTCTAAATTTGTTTCCTCCAAATTATGTGCCATTGTCAGAAATAATCACTTGGGGTACTCCAATTCTACAAAAAATACTTTGCTTGACAAAGGTGATTGCCTTATCCACAGTGATGAGCTATGTGGCCTTTGCTTCAGCCCACTTTGTGAAGTGATCGATAACTATAATAACATATTGTCTGGACCCAGAGGCTTTGGAGAATGGACCAAAGATGTCAATTCTCCACTAATAGAATGGTCATGGGCTACCAATGGCAAAGAGTTTTTCTGTTGGGATTTATGGAATGAAACTGTGTTCTTGACACTTTTTGCTTTTTCTAACTAATTCCTTGGCATCATCAGCTGCTGAAGGCCAGAAATACTCATACCTAAAAGCCTTTTCAGTGATGGTTTGAGCATTATTATGACTAGGATAGACCCTCATGAATATCAATTAAGATTGCCAAGCCCTCCTTCAGAGGTATGCACTTAAGACAAGGTCTCAAAAAAGATCAACGATAAAGCCATCCATTCAAGATGTTATAACCTAAAAACTTTTGTATTATCTTTTTTACTTCAAGAGGATCATCAGGTAAAGTTCCATCCACCAGATAATAAAAGATTAGAGACATCCAAGTTGATCCAATGTCAATTGATAAAAGTTCCTCTTAATCGATAGTTGGGAAAGTGATCTCCTCCAATGGGCATTGGTTGAGTTAAGTGTTGCTCACCTATTACAGCTATTTTGGCTTGGATATCTGCTTCACTATTTTCTAGTTTAGGAATTTGGAGGATTGTGACCTCACCTACATTTAAACCTATTTCTTCCAATGGCTTTGGAATTATTGCTTCATATCTACTTAGATTTGGGTCTTTGATTTGAAAATTTGCCTGACATTGATTAATAACCAAGTATGAGTCACAAAAAATGGTAACAATAGAAAATCTTACCTCTCTCATTATACGAAGTGCCATGAGAAATACCTCATATTCTGCTACATTGTTGGTAGCTCAAAAAGTTAGGCAAGCCATATATTTTAGCTTTATGTTATGGGGACCCTCCATCACAATTTCGATCTCTGCTCCTATTGACCCAACAGCTCCATCTACCCATTCCTATCAGCTTTTTTTTTGTTCATCTTTTACTTCAGGAGCCAACACTAGTTCGAGAACGAAATATGCTAGGGCTTGAGCTTTTAGAGCCAGTCTGTGAATGTATCTGATGTCATATGGGTCGCTTATGACCAACCACATTTCTAATTGACCTGATGTCTCTAGCCGATGCAGGATCTTCCTCAATGGGTAATTGGTTCTAACCTCAATGACATGGACTCAAAATACAGTCACAACTTTATCACCACTAAAAGTACGGTAAAAGCAAGCTTCTTCAATACTAGGTAATTGAGTTTAATGGCCTTTAACACTTAGCTAGTGTAATAAATGGGTCTTTGTTCACCATCTTCTTCATAAACCAAAACAGAGCTTACTGTTTCTCTAGTCACTGCAAGGAACAAAAATAGGACTTCGCTTGACTTGGGTGAGTAAAGGAGAGGTGGGTTAGTTAAAAAATTCTTTTAACTCATTAAAAGTTACCTTACAATCTTCACCCCATTTGAAGCACTTTTTTTGCTTTCAGTGCCTTATAGAAAGGCAAATACTTCTGAGCTAAATAAGGTAAAGTGTTCTAAAGTTGTTACTCTGCCATTTAGCTTTTGTCTCTCCTTTATGCTTTTTGGTCACTTTATACCTATGATAGCTCAGATTTTTTTTTTTCTAGATTAGCCTCAATTCCTCTTTTAAAAACCATGTAATCTAAGAATTTGCCCACTTTTACCCTAAAAGTACACTTTTCTAGATTTAATTTCATACTGACTTTATCGAGAATATCAAAGGCCTCTGCATTATCTTTAGCATGATCTTCCATCTTCCTACTTTTGATGATCATATCATTAACATAAAATTTTATAATTTTTCTGATCAAACCATCAAAAATCTTATTCACCAATCTCTAATAAATAGCTCATGCTTTTTTCAAGCCGAAAGGCATCACTCTATAGCTATATACTCCTGAGTCAGTAATAAAAGTGGCATTCTCTTCATCTTTTAGATCCATCTTGATTTAGTGATATCTTGAAACGGCATCCACTAATGAACAAATAGGGTGTCCAGCAGTTGCATCTACCAAGCGATCTATAGTAGGCAGCAGATAATGATCCTTAGAGAATGCTCTGTTGAAGTTAATGAAGCAGACAAACATCCTCCATTTTCCATAGCCTTCTTGACCAATACTACATTGGCTACCCAAGTTGGGTATTTTACCTCTCTTATCAATCCTGCTCTCAATAACTTGTTTACCTTATCCACTACTACCTATTGCCTATCCGGAGCGATCCGCCTCTTCTTTTATTGAACTAGCTTGAAGTTCGGATCCACATTCAAGTTGTGCATCAAAATTGAAGGGTGTACACCTGTCACCTCCTCCAAACTCCAAGAAAAAGTGTTTGAATGCGCCTATAAAACTTGAATTATTGCCTCTCTATTAGGACCCTGAAGAGCTATTCTAAGCTTTACTTTCTCTCCTTGAAACAATTTTACCTCCTCTATCTGATCTGTCAGTTCGAGTGAAATGTGAGATTTTGGTTTTTCCAACCAATCTATAGGAATTCTAGTGGCTATTTTAGTTGATTGATTATAGCACTCCTAAGTTGATTTCTAGCTCCCCCTAACTATTGCAATGCTTCTTAGTGCTAGTAACTTCATGCAAAGGCAATCCATTTTAATCAAGATTGCATTGATGATCAAAAGTAATTTTCCCAAGATCACATTATAAGACAATGTGATGTCAACTACCATGAACTCTGCATATATATTCCTTCGAATGGTGTCATTCATGTTAATCATTCTCGCAAATGGTACTATTTTATCTCCCAATCCAACTAATGGATATTCAACCTTGTTTAAGTCCTTATGCAATCTGAGCTTCTCATATACATCAAGCGTAATCAAATTCACCGAATTACTAGTATCCACTAAGGTTCTTCTGATAGTGTACCTATTCAATAAAATATTAACTACCAAAGGGTAAGAATGAGGGAATCTTACCTTTTCATAGTCATCCTCCTTGAATATAATCGGATCTGAACATAAAGCCTCCTTTTCAATGGACAGGACTTATCCTTCACTGCTGCTTTCAGCTAGTCTCCTGCCCTTGGCCTTGCAATCGCCGGGGCCTCTTACAGTGACATTAATAATGCTTACAGGCTCCTTTAAAGTGGGCTTGGTCTACTCTTTTTATTAGCCAAACTCTCTTCCCTTTTATTGTGTGTTTGGTTATCTCTAGTGAAAGTTTCCTTCTCTGATCAATAGCTCAATTTCATCCATGAGTTGCCTACACTCATTAGTCGTATGGCCATGGTCATCATGAAATCTATAATGCTTATTCCAATCTCTTTTTCCAGAACTATCCGACTTAAATTTCCTTAGCCATTTGATGTCCTGACTAGTTTTCTGAATCCACATTAGTACCCTTGCTCTTGACTTATTGAGAGGTATGTAAGTTCGGTATCGCTCTCTTGCCTAATCAGGATCTCAACCTTAATTATACAAGTGTCTATCATTATTATAGTTCCTTCCTTTCAAACACCTATCATTGGTTTGTGCTGATTTGCTTTATTCCTTAAGGGCAACATGTTTATCATCCAATGTGATATACTTTTGTTCTTTCTCCATCAACTGTTGGTAATCTTATGTGGAATTTTTTATCAAAGAATTGATGAACTTCATATTTATAGATCCCTTCTTGATTGCCTCGCACATTATTTCATGATTGAGGTTTTTTATTTGGATTGCTTTAACATCAAACCTTGAAATATAATCTCACAAGAATTCCTCATCCATTTGTCTAACCTTTTTGAGGTCTAAAGAGAGCTTTCTTGGAGAAATGTAGCTTATAAACTTTTCCTTGAAGGAACTTGCCAATTGGTCAAAATTTTCCACAGATCCTACCAGAAGTCACTAGTACCATTTTTGGGTGAGCCTAGTCAATATGGTCAGGAAAGCCCTAGATAAAATATAATTGTTAACATTTTGCAACAACATAAATAGTTCAGAAATTAGTAGGATGACTCCTAGGATCTATTGTGTTATCATATTTATCTAGCATCAATAGTTCAAATTTGGGTGGGAAAACTTTTAATAATATTGCCTCACAAAGAGGAGATCCATCAACCATTCCGAAATCATCATCATGAGGGTGTCTCTAATATTTCTTGATTGCCTCAGTGATCTTTTGGCTTAACACACTTTCTTCACTCTCAAAATCTTCATCCTTAAATAACTCTAATTTTGATTTGCCTTACTGCTTGTAAATTTAGCCTCCTACAAATGATCTCCGAAAGGTATAGGAATTAACACTAGTGGGAGAGGAAGAGGAGGTGGTACTAAAGCAATTACTAGTGCACTAACTCTATTAGATTGCTCACACTCCCTTTTTAATGATGCTAGCATGGCCTTCATTTCTTTAATTTTTAGGAACATGGGCTTCTGAGAAGAATATGAGGCTCTAGTTATAGGAGCTCCTTGGTTTTGGGTAATCAAAGGAACTTCACCAACTCTTGTTAAAGTGATTACATTATTGGCGGTGGTGTCAAAAACTACCTTACTAATATGCATGCCTGTCTCAGCCATAAAAAATTAAAGGACTAATTAACAAATTGTTAGGGAAATGAAAAACCCAAGAAAACACAAAGCAACAGTGTAACAAAGAATAAAAAAAGTTGGGCATCAACCAATAGCGCTTAGTAATTCCCACATATGACACCAACTAATGTTCCTTGGAATTCCTAGGTCACCAAATATGGATAGTTAAACACTATAATCCTAAAATCAAATAAAGAGTGAGGCCGGTGGCAAGAAATAGCTATTCCGATGCTCAAGTTAGAAATGATTTGAAATAGGAAAATATAATGAATATTAAGAAAAAGCAAACCTGAATAGGTGTTTTGGAGCCTATTTGTAAGGGTTTGAGAGATTTCTATGCGGGATAATCAAGATTTAGTTGATACCAACCAACTATTTCTTAAAAATATGCCTAGTTAGCATGATTCCTAGTGGACCTTTTTGTCCACATCATACCAAACTCGCTTCCAATAATCTGAACTTGCTTTTGAACTCTTTCTAATCTTCATTAAGGACTAGTTCGGTTGTCCAACTTTTTTCTATCTTTTTAAATTCAAAGTGCTCTAACCTTGTTTTTTGAACTTGATGTTATAATGCTTTTGAACTGAGATTGATCTTATAATTTATTGAGCCGTATTCCTTATATCCAATCAATTGCGATCAGTTTGGGTTTTTTTGGCAAACTATATCAATAAGGTTCAATTAAAAAATAAGTGAGGTTGGATGAAAAAAAAATTGAGACTTTTTTTACAATTGATAGGCAAAGTTTTCCATAATGTGACTAGATTAAATTATGATAAGGTTCAATTAAAAAATGAGTGAGATTGGATGGGAAAAAAAAATTGATACTTTTTTTATAATTGATAAGCAAATTGACTAGCATAGGATGGAATGTTGAGAAAAATACTACTGATACATCATATGATTGGTGGAAGGAAAAAATTAAGGTTAGTTTGTATTTCAAGCAATGTAGACATCATGTAATCCATGTTTTCATGTATTCATTTATCTTTAATTGATGCATTTGATTTCTATTTTTTTTTTAAATGTAGGCTAAAGTGTTAATTGAAAAGTTTTGAAGTCAATAGATATCAATAAAATTGCTTAAAAAATATATAATAGCCACTAAAGAGCATAGTTGGGCTCTATCCACTAAAAATTGACTGTTAGTGACAGATCTAGCAACAGATCGAAATTCTATTTGCTAATAATATTGATTAGCGATGGATTCATTGCTAATCATTTGTTAAAATTTTAGCAACTTATTCAAATCTGTCATTAAAAGTCAATATTTTAGATTATTGAAAGATTATAGTAGTTGTTAAAAAATCTTATCGTTAAAAGGCTTTAGCAATAAATTACAATGGATAATTGATGGATCCATCACTAGTATGTGTTATTAGTAAAGAATCCGTATCTATCATTTAAGTGCAAACAGAGGCTATCACTATGTTTTCTTATGGTGATCCATTGTAGTGCTATTAAATGATGGTGGTGGTTGATGTTGAGAAAAGTACATACTGATAATGCTATTCAATTGGAAGGAAATGATGACTCTATTTGACACTACCTCAATCAATTAAAATTGAATATAGTACAAGCAGAGGCTATTTTGATTATAAATCAATATTAGGGACATAAACAGTTAATTTGACCTTTTCTTGGAGTTATTTGGAGGAAAAGAAATTATAGTTTTTGTTCATACAAACTAAATATCAAAGGTTATAGCCTAAAGGCACTAATAAACTCAATTCTATGTGATGTAATCCTTTTGAATGTATTGCTTATGTTTTAGTTAATCTAAGGGTTGTTTGAGTTTATGCTTTATTATTATTATTATTATTATTATTATTATTATTATTATTATTATTATTATTATTATTATTATTTGCATATTTGAATTTATTATTGTGCTAGAAATTCATTAGGGCAAAATTGATTTAGAAATCATTATGGTCGTACGCATATAATTGAGTGTTATTTTCAGTTAGCTTCCTATTTTGTTATGATTTTTGGGCTATTTTAGCTCAAATTTCTTTCCTTGCATTCATTAGCATATTAGGGAATAAATTTTAACAACTGTCCCTAAACTTAAAAATGTAACATAAAACACCATCAACTTTCAAATTTTGCGTAGTAAAATCCCTTTAACCTTCAATTATCAGTTTTTTAGTTAGATGCTGACCTGAATAATTTCAACATAGAACTTAGTCAGTATTTCTCTTTTCTCTCTTAAGTCATGTGTAAATTGAATCCTTTTTTTCTCTATAGATAGAATAATTTTTCATGCGCAAAAAGAATAATTTTACACTTTACATAAGAGGGGAAAGTGAAATGTTGACTAAGCTCTATGCGGGAGCTATTCACATCAGTTTCTAACTGAAAAATCAGTAATTAAAAGTTAGAGGGATTTTACTATACAAAATTTGAAAGCTTAGGGGGTTTTATGTTACATTTTAAAGTTAAAGGACAATAGTGTTACAACTATATAAGTTCAGGGACAGTTATTAAAATTGATCCACATATTAGGACCTTAGATATGTATCCTAGGGTAGTAACTTATCCATTAAAATACTACAAATACACTCAATAATTATTTTTTAATGTAGTTGCCCTAATCGAATCACTACGTAAAGTAGTTCATTCAAACTCATTTCATTTCAATATTAGTATTATTTGTTATCTTCATCTTGATGTCTAGTAGTTAATATAATCTCTTAGATTGTGTAAATGCTTTTAGATGGGTTTATGATGAAGTAATGAGTCCTCAGGGTTGGTGCTTAAGTCTTACAAAGTGAGAAAGTGAGGTAGGTGCCACTCCAATGTTAAAGTTTATGATTTGTAAGCAAATTTGGAAGCTTATAAAGTGAATTCAATATATTTTAGAGCAAGGTAAGCATACTTGAGGTCTAGAGTTGTATTAACTTATATAGATCAGTAAAGAGCTATTGTAGGTTATTATGAACATTCTTACAATCTCTAAGAATCTGAGTTAGTAAGATAAGGACCGCGAGATATTAGGCAATAACATCTCCAAATGGTTCGATCAAAGGTTATCCAATCAACGTCTGAATCATAAGATGACCAAGCCAAACCATCCAAACAAACTTCTCAAACAAGCCATTCGAACCTAAGTAGGTGAGTCATTCTCAGTCTGAGTACAACTTAGTTATTTGAGTGCGAGGTATCAAAATACCCAAACCGTTCACTCGGGTTTTGGGGCAGACTATATCAGTTTGATTGGACACGTTAAGGTCTGCAACCTTCAATAGAGTCACAAAACCCTAATTAAACTTAGGGAAACATGGTAATAAAGATTAATCTTTTCTTTAAATTAAAAACATGGCTTGCTAGGATATGTGTTTTATTTACTTTATGCCTTTAATTTTCTCTATGTGCTTGGTGTGTGCTATAAATTGTCACGTTTATTTATTGAAAAGATCCAATAAACGAATGTTAAGAAAGGCTTAACAACATGATAAATGAAGGTTGGTTCAATACCTTGTATTGATAAACTGGCGCAGAAAGGATGTTTAACACCTTTCCTTTTCTGTACCCATTATCCAGAACCCATATCTATTGGGTTGTAGTAATGAAATATGGTAATTCTTTGTAAGTGGCATGTTGCTATCACCATTCCTTCATTTGTCCCGTCTATTTCATGTATAGCAATTCCTGCTAAACCTCCTCTTTCCTAGAGTACTCTTAAATTAATAACAGAGTAATGTTGGAGAAAATAGTACTAAATAGATCAGGATCAAAACTTACTGCTCACAAAAGTAGGGTATTTTGTTACCAAAAAGAAAAAGAAATAAAGGTATTTTAATATGATTTATTTAATTTTTATAAATTTTTATTTATTTTTATTGAGAGTTTTATACTCTTTATTCGGAAAGCTTGATTAGTGATGGATTAAATTCTCCAATTTGAAATTTTTTTAAAGATTAATCTAATATATTAAATGAGTTTAAACTCTCAAAATATTATAGACCTATATCATAATCTGTTCTATAGATGTTCAATCAATAGGTAAATGCAATGTCATTGAAGAATTTCAAGATAAAAATATAATGATAATTTCAAGATCAAGTCAAATTAGACTTATTAATGATATGAAAAGAATAATTTTATTATAATATCGTCAATTTAAAAGATGAATATTATTGAAAACACAGCATGGCTATTTGTGGTTTATATGCATTTCTTTGGAAAAAAAAAAAAAAGAAAAAGCCCTTCACGACAACATCTAATGACTAATTTCATCAAGCCAAAAAAAAATTCTTAAATGAACTTTACCATCAAATATTGCTTTCCATATAAATTCAAAAAGTTCTACATAAATTTAAGGTAATATAAAACATAGCTCAATGATTTTTTTAATGCTGGGAGCTGTCGAGTTTCAATCCAATCCTAGCCCAGTCAACTAAAAGAAATATATATATATATATATATATATATATATATATATATATATATATATATATATATATATATATATATGTATATGTAGACATCATATTTTGGCCGACCTTCGAAGGTAAGGTTCTTTTAAAATTGAAACTTTATTATCCGTTCTTGACCGATATCCTGATCACAGGTAGCTTTTCCAAACTTACTGATGGCTCGTCCCTGGAACAAATCGATCTCGCGCTCAAGTTAGATTGCTTTTCTATCCCTTAGTCTTTATCAGATGAGTTCGAGTCAATATTGGATCTCTGAACCATCCAATCTTGCCTGCTGTTGTTCTCCGATCTCTCTATGTACAAATATCGCAAAATTCCATTTGACTAATATTGTGATCGAGCTTCTCGCTTGAATTGCCTAGATATTCCTCAAAATGAAGTTAAAGTTTTTATCCGGTCTAATAATGGTTTCAACCTTAAAAGTTCAAGTCAGTGTCAAATCTTTGCAATTCTAATATTCTAAAATTCCATTCGGTATTTGGTCATGGCTCCGTCCGATCTCATGTTTGCGTGTAATGTTTTTCCTATCTCTTGGAGTAATTTGATATCTTTTGATTAATAGTCACTCTCAGGTTTAATGTTCAACTGCATTCGATCAATTAAGTACTCAGACAATTTGGTTTGGATGCTTTTCGATCTTATCATGAAATTGAACATAAAAGACTTTAATTCATTTCAAAATAAAAATGTACAAGTCATTCGGCAGGAGGGTCCCCCCTAACCTATTCTCCGAGTACAGTATCAGTTCTATCATCCTCTCTCTCTCTCTCAAGCTCCTCCTTGCTCTCCTCTTCACCTCTAGGGACAAGATCCACCATCCAGGAGAAGTTTTCCTTAGGATAGCTCCTTACAAGCTTGGCCAGAAGATCACCATGAGCATGCACATAAGCACCAGCTTCCCTCGTCAGAACCTCTTCTTCTTTCACTTTGATCTCCTCGGTAAGGCGAGTGACATCGGTGGTTCAGCAGGCCCGAGCTTCTTCAAGTTCCCGCTCCAGTTCAGCTATCCTATCCTTATAAGATTTCGTCTAACCCTCAATCTCGGTGATGTAGTCCTGAGCAGATGAAAGTTGGGTTTTGGCAGAAGCAGCGTCCTGGACCGCCTTTAGAATTTCTTGTCTCAAGAGATGAGCCTTTTCTCTGAATATATGTTGATTCACAAGGCTCTCTATGCTCAAGCTCATCGTCTGAGCTAGGAGGTCATCAATACTATCCAGAGTCGGCCTATTCCGATTATCCTGAAAGCAGATAGTGGCACCCAAAACCTTAACCGGGCCAGAATTCCCTCGAACCAAGTGATTCTTCTCTAGCGAGTGGATGAGGACCTGGGCACCACGAGAGAGGGTCCTCACAGGAGGTTGGGAAGACCCTCCTTCTGCACTTGAAGAAATCAGTGGAGGTGGCAGTTCATCTTGTCGAGGAGGGGAAGGAGCGATCTCTATCTCTGCGGTCGACTATCCCGAAGGTCGGGATAAAGAGCCCGGCACTTCTACCGAGTCTCGCCTTGGCGTCTGGGATACAGCAGCAATTTTCATTTCTTGCACTTTCCGAGCGACCTCCCTTTTTCACTTACGGCTCTCCTTCGCGTCCTCGCCTCCAGCCATACCTACATAGAAAATAAGTTAGGGAGATCACCTAAGTCAGGTGGCTAAAGATTTAGGTTATACCGATCCCGGGTCCAAGGTCAGAGAGCTGCAGCTCATAATCCTCATGGGTGATCATCTACATTAGCCACCACTTCAGTTCGGCCATAACTACATCTAAACATGAATACTTGTGAGTAGTCACCTGACCCTTTAGTTCCTTTACCATGACGTCCTCGTCTCTATTTAGGGCGATTTTCTTTGGAACTGAAGGGACCAGGTACTGCCAACTGTGCGGCATACCCTTAAAGACATTCGGGATCTTACTCCTTAATATGAAGAATCGATTCTTCCAATTCTTCAATAAAGAAGGGAGATCAGTAAAAAGCCCACAGTGTGGCTTGGCTTGGAAAAACCAATACTCGTCATCCTTTCGCAGAGTGAGCCTGTGCAACTCAACAAAAAGCTTTGTTGTAGGCTTGAGCTTCTTAGCTTGGCATAAGCCTCTGAAAGCCACCAGAGTCCTCTAAGAGTTCGGGTGCACTTGTGCTACACAGACATGATGGAACTTCAGAATGGCTCTAAAGAATTCATCCAGGAGAAATCAAAGCCCGGCCTTCAATTGTTCTTCATATACCATGATCATATCGTTTTCTTCAAAGAAATGGTCAGCTCGGAGATCGCCATGACATCTGATGAGCTCGAAGGAGTCAGTCCAAAGGTTGTATTCTTGACTAATGGACTGCAGATCAGTTTCCTTGAGGACCGACAGTAACTCATCCATAGGTAAGTTTTCTTTCCCTGAAGAAGATGCTTGTTTTGACTTAACCGCCCGACCGTGGGCCGAGACAGAGGTTGTAGAAGGTTCGGGTCGCTCGCTCGACCTGACCACCTCAACTTCATCCGATGTCCATAAGATAAGAACGGAGGGAGGAATAGCAACTCTCTGATCGTCGGTACTGCTCATTTTCAGAAAACAAAAGTGAGAACCAACCAAGAAAAGATCAAAACCCTTACTGGAGTATGAATCGGTGCCTGAAAGCTTTAAAAAGCAAGAGGGAGTGTTGAAATCGCTAGGGGAAGGTTTGAAAATGTCATAAGGAAACAAATGACTAACCTTTCCCCTATTTATACCTGTCTGAGCATTAAATGTTCATGAAGTCCCAAATGACGAATCGGTTAACAGGAGCGGGCTGCCTTCATGACACGTCACAAGAAGATTCCAGAAACATAGTAAAAAGGTTGGATAAACGAGATCGGTCAACAAAGGTCATCGGATTGAATAAATTTCCAAACCCACGGATCGGCAAATGGCGATTCATCTAGGGATTAGATCGGGTACATTTATCAGAGATCGGAAAATAACCAATCCAATAATAAAACAAAAACATTCAAGTAAAATTTCATTTCATTTCCAAAAGATCATATTACATCATTTGGGCGGTCTCAAAAGATCAGATTACATCATTTGGGCGATCGCAAAAAATCAGATTACATCATTTGGGCGATCTCTCAAAATCAACACTACATTCTGCCTAGCTCAAGACTATTCCGAAGCCCAGAATGCTGGCCTATGTCAAAGCCTAGTCTTGTGGCTGAATCAAAAGATGTATTTGATTAAAAAGCCAGCAATAAATACTGGGTAGATGTACAGCTCAGATAGGGTGACTATGACTCTCATAATATTGAGCATATTCATTGCCGATGTCATTGACCAGAACCGAGCTGCAGTCGGGACGTTCGATATGGTTGGGAGCCAAATGAACTTCAAGAGGCAGTCACCGACATGAAGATTGAAATTAGCAGCCCTCTTGTCCGAGATCGGTTTACCGATTGTACCGGTAGACCGATTCGAGATCGGCACGGCCGTCATTTTCGACCTTGATTGGTAAATTAGTCCAATTCCCTCACTGTCATTAGATGATGCTCTCATAGCTCTCAGATTGCTGAGGTCATAAATTTTTAGGCGAGGGCAAAGGAAACAATCAGAAAAAGAACAAAATGGCTATCATAATTAGAATTATCACCAGAAAAGCTAGAATTGGGGAAGTGGTGCATTGAAAATAAACTGAAAAAGGAAAAAGTGAAGTGTGGAGGTCAGATTGAGTAGGAGGTTGGGAAATAGTGAGATCAAGAAATAAAAAGACCGGATGCAAAAGAAGATAGAGATTGGAATAACAATCTTAGGACGGGTCAGTCACAACAAGATCGAAAGAAATAGGGGATGACCTATAGAGATTGGAGAACGCAGAGGGGTTAAATAACTTCCGGTAAGAACTTTCAATTAACTCCCTTCACCGTTAGATCCAAGTTAGTTAAAGCTGGTTTTCATTTTCAATACCTGTGCACTACCCTGTGAACCCATCTTCACTCCGCCTTCCGAGCTCAACCTCATTCCACTTTATTCCTATTACCTCAAGTAAGTTCAAGCTCTTCGGCCGTCTGCTCTCAGCTCTCCAAGATTTGTGGATATAAGAATTGGCTCATCTGCCTCCCCAACTTTCCATAGGTAAGCGTCTAAATTGTCATTTTGTTGAATATCCTTGGTTTGTTTTCTCAAGATTTCTTTTAAAGTTTTTTTTTATCCAGTCACACAAAATCTCAGAATAGGTTATCTTAGCTCGTAGTTATTTCCTTTGTCTTCTTTTTATTCATTCGTAAATTCCATTTATCGTCACCTCATTTTCATTCCTTTCGAGAGTAGACGTTGGAGTCATTGGCGACTCGTAAATACTCTAAAAGAATATAGGCAGGAGTACTTTAACATGAGAGTTTTTGGTCTGAATAAATGAAAAATGATAAAGGAAAATAGGTGTAGCAAAGGTCGAATAAGTCAGAAACAAGATTAGGTCAAACAAATAAGTTATGAGATCGGGCCTTGGAACGAGCCTAGAAAGTAAGACAATAGCTTGGGAATCAAGACTAGTTCGGATCTCGGATAAGCGACTAAAAAGAGATCGGATGTCACAAACCAAAGAGTTTTGACAAAGTGATCATGTGGAAGATCGGCAAGGAGTATGGCCTATCGTCCACCATCTAGTTATAAAGTCCCGTAGGCTAGGAAAAGCTTTACACAGGGGTTTCGTGTGTCTTCGGTATTTCATTCCCATATAAAAGGAATCAAGAAAGACCCTTTACCTAAATCCCTACTTCGAAGTTCTTATCAAACACCGTTCTTATTAATATATTAAGAGATCGGGGGAAAGTTCTTACCCGAACTCAGCTTAATTCTTAATGCAAAGTATTAAGAGATCAGGGGAGAGTTCTTACCCGAACTCAGCCTAATTCTTAATGCAATGTATTAAGAGATCGGGGGAGAGTTCTTATTCGAATTCTCAGCCAAAATCTTAATAAAGTATATAGAGATCGGGGGAGAGTTCTTACCCGAATTCTCAGCCAAAATCTTAATAGAATATGTGGAGATCGGGAGAGAGTTCTTACCTGAAATCCTCCGTTTAAATTTTAACAGAATACATTAAGAGATTGGGAGAGAATTCTTACCCGAATTCTCTTAGCTTAAATTCAAATTAAAATATACTAAGAGTTAGGGGAGAGTTCTTACCCGAGCTCTCAAATTAAATTCTTAATGCACCAAAGGATCGGTAGGAGAGGTCTTCCCAAAGTATCCCGAATATTAGGTTGAGGCCCGATTGAGAGTTCTCCTCAAGGCACTCATATTTATAGGACAAAAATTCCCCTTGAGAATATGACAACTTCAGTATTCATATTAACCCCCCTAAATACCTATTACACAACACCTATTCACTAAAGGGTCATCTCATGTACTCGTATTCTTGGGCAACCCGAAATAGTGAAATATCAAACATTCCTTTTTTTTGTACAAGGGATTAACATCATCATTCTAACCCCCAAATTATAAATTTTAATTTATAATGAGCACAACATTAAATCTGTTTACCCTCGTTGAGGGACGAGGTGGGGTGCCTAACACCTTCCCCACCCATATACGAACCCCAAACCTAGAATCTCTATTTTCGAAGTAGTTCTTAATTTATTTTTACATATGGTTTTCTTTAATTTTCCTCAAAATTAAAGTGGTGACTCCTCACTTTTCCCACTTCGGTGAGAATCATCCGGCATCCACAAAGTCCTTGCGACAGCTTAGTGACTCCACTGGGGACGTTTCACCTTAACCTTGGTTTAGAGGTCCAAAAGCAGATTTAATTTTATGCTCATGTAAATTAAAACCGTAATTAGGGGGCTTAACTTGCAAAATTCGAAAGTCTTAATATATTGATTATTGTTATTCTTTCTAACCATTTTGCTTATTTTGATAATCTTATTTGTTACAACATTTTTCGTCTAAAACTCCCCTCGTACAGGGAAGAGGTAAATATGTCCCTTCACACACTGATTATTTACACGGTGTCCTCACACACTTTAGCCCTATACATGGGCTTTCTTACCCTTTTAGGAAATAGGAGGGAGTCATGTAGCGGTACCCATGGGTTTTACCCCGTTAGTATCCGTGTAGGCTTCTGCTCAGATTGGAACTTGTTCCATTTACTGTGATACCCGTGGAATTCTCCCGTTAGTATCATGGTGGTGGAATGAGGCTTTGTTGTATACAGTAGGGACAATTTGGGAACCTTTGAGCTTTTAGAACTCGAGCTAAACTATCACATTAGCTGAAAGTCATAGCAAACTACCTCATAAGATAGAACTATCCAATTAGATAGTACTTACCCGGTATTAGGACTTTCCCTATTCATAGGACAAAAGGTACATAATTTCTCTTACTCCACTCCCTCATTTACTTTTTACTTTTCTTATGTAATTTAAAGGTAATTTTGAATTAGGTTGATAAGATAATCTGCGCACCTTCCTACCTTGATAGGTGTAAAGATATCATCACCTTAATTGAAAATTACCTAAGTTTATTCTACTGACCTACTTTCTATAGGTATTGTAAACTGGAGTCTGTAAAGGATAAACAGAAACTTTAAAATGGCATCCTCGAGTTAGTCAACTGAAGGAGTTTCAAGGCAAGAACAGAATGCTAAACAATGGTCTAGACTAATTCATTGTTCAAAGTCCCTACTGATTGATGAAATAGGGGCAGACATTTGCCCATTACCTCCATTAGATCCAAGTAAGGTTGAGATTAGAATGACTAGTCTTGAGGATTTATCCAGCAGTTGGAAATCACTTCTCGATCATGTCAAAGTAAAGTTTGAGAAAAAGTATGGGAGGATTACAACTTTGATACGGGTCAGAGTACAAGTTCCTGCATTAAAAGCCATGCTATCAACTTAGAATCCCAGATATAAGGTATTCTCCTTCAGTGATATTGATACAATTCCCACTATAGAGGAATATCATGCGCTGCTAGAAATCCCTTATGTGGCGCAAAATCATATTTATCTACACCTCGAGCATAGGCAAACCTAGAAACGATTTGCGCATATACTTGGAATCTCTACAGAGGAAGCAAAGGCAAAGGAAATCGTCAAGGGAAGCACACATGGGTGGTATTGGACTTACATCAAAAAGCATTTGGATCTGCATATTTAGCGCAAGCAATAGGAACAGGCTTCGTTGGCATTAGCTTTGGAAATTTATGGCCTGATCTTGTTTCCTGGTCCTTTGGAAGTTATAACTTACAGTGTCACAGAGTTGTTTTAGGTGGTAGAGAAGCAAAATGTCAACCCGATACCTGCCATCCTCTCAGAGACCTTTTTGAGTCTAACGTATTGCCGACGACAGGGTAAGGGAACTATCAAGTGTTGTTCCCAATTGCTGCATTTTTGGATCCTCAGCCATATCTGTCCTCTCGAAACTAAGGGATTAACTTGGTATCCCTACTAGCCTCTCATTGAAAAGGTCGCTAAATTGGCAATAAGTCCAAAGAATGAACTACAATGGCAAGCGCAGATTCTAAGCTTCAACAGTTATAACTATTGCTAGAGGAAGTTGTGGACTACGGGCTAGCTCATTTTGTTCAGTACAGGGGATAATCACTTGGTACTTTTGATAGGACTGACCGGGTGCACAAGTTACATCCCAGCTTTGGTAATGAGGCAATTTAGTTCAACCCAGTTCATGCCCAACATTGAAGGGTTTCATTAAGCTCATTTCTATCATGAACCCGGCAGAGAGGAAGAACTGAAAGCATTTCACAAATCCTGGGAAAAGGTCACCTTGATTGAACGGTCGCCTAAAAGGCCAAGCACTACGGAAGATTATCGTAGATGGAAAAAAGGCAGAGACTAGGGATATCAAGTTTCCAAACTAGCAGAGCCTAAGGGAAGCACGCCTCATGGAGAAGTTCTTTCAGAAGAAGTTAGTGCCAAGTTGGTCAGCTCTCTACAGAATTCGAGCACCGAGAACCTACAATTGCAAAAACATATAAGGCAGTTGGAAGACCAACAGCAAATCCTGAAAAAGGAGGTAAAAAGGCTTAGGGAAGAAGTGATAGCAGGAAAAGCGGAATTTGAGGGACAGGAAATATAGTGGGAGAAAGAAAAGACCTTGCTTCAAAGCGCAGTGAGAGAGGCAGGAGTCCAGAATGGTAAATTACAGGAGAAACTGGAATATCAGGAAATACTTATGGAAGAATATAAATAGGAAAGCAAAAGGAAGAAACTTGAATTGAAGGAGCAGTCACAACTTATTAATGACATTTTGAAAGAATGTGCCAAAGAAAGGAAAGAAAAGGAAAGGCAAGCAACCCTTCATCAAGAGCTGAGAGAAAATGTTAACCAATTAGAAAGAATGATAGCACAAGGGAAACAAGAACTGCTGCTAGAATCTGAGTACGCCTTGAAGACATTCAATCCTGCCAGATAAGAAGAAAGGCTCTATGAGTACCTCAAAAGATGTCATTGTATTTTAAAGAGTCTTCCTGAACCTAGGCAATAGCAAGAATGCTATGTATGAACAGATTGTTAATGAATTGTTTGAACCATGTTTAGCAAAATATGAATGAATAGTGTAACTCCTGTGGGAACTATCCTCGTTAGGGTTATACAAAAAGACGAATGCATCATATGGACAAGTATCATAGACACGCATACGATCCCGTTATTCACTGTTGGACTATCGAGTGATGCCATGATAAAGTTGACACAATTCACCTTCTGCAAACTCTATTTTGGCGATCCTTTGTTTAGTTAGGATCTTTAACTCTAACAGAATTTAAAGCTAATAAAAAACTTTCCACAGGAAATCAACATTGCTCCAAACAAAGCAAACCCGATCGAGCAAGCAGTTCAACCAAAAAGAGTTTACTTAACAAGGTCTCGAGTAAAGAAGATAATGGAAGACTAGGAACAAGTGCAGAACCTATAAGGATAAGTTTTGGAATTGAGAGACCAAGTCTCAGAGTTGATGAAACTAATGAGGGAGATGTCCCAGAGTAAAGAAACCATTTGACCTACACTAGAACCAAATCTACCAGTACTTCCTCCACTCACAACGACGGTTGATTCCCATCAAGCTTCAACCTCTTTCACCTTTCAGGCCCCTATTCCTAATTCGAAAATCACTGTCAATCCAACATTCCTAAATAATGACTTACCCGTTTCTTATCATCCGGCTGTCTCAATGCTGAATTTCACCCTTCTATACCAATCCCTTCAGTTTACCCTGCAACTAATTTCCCAACCAGAGGCATGGCTTATGTAGCAGGAGGTGAAAATAAGGAAAAGGAAAATGAGAAGTTGTTTGCTCTAGAGGAAAGACTAAGAGCTATAGAAGGTCTGAACATGTATGGCTCAGTTGATGTATCTTCACTGAGATTGGTACCTGATGTAGTAGTACCACCTAAGTTTAAAGTCCTGTATTTTGTCAAGTATACCGAAAATTAAGATCCCCGCATTCATTTAGACACTTACATAGCCAAAATGTCTGCCCTCACGGAAGATGATAGACTTCTTGTCCATTTCTTTCATGAAAGCCTCTCTAGGGCAGCCTTACGATGGTGCATACAGCTAGATAGGAGTAAACTATGCTCCTAGAAAGATTTGGCTGATGCTTTCCTCAAGCAGTACAAATTCAATTGCGATGTCACCTCGACACGAAGAGACCTTCAAAATCTGGTGCAAAAGGAGAAGGAGAGCTTTAAGGAATATGCACAGGGATTGAGAGAGAAGGCAGCTGAGGTGTATCCTCTAATTACTGATAATGAGCTTTGCTCTATATTCATCGAAACCCTGAAGGCCCCGTATTTCAATTTAATGATTAAAAATACATCCAATAGCTTTTCTGACATTATCCAGGCCGGTGAAAGGATTGAAGCTAACCTCAGGTTAGGAAGGTTGCAGGAGTTGACTGGAGAAAACTCCGTATAGAAAACTGCCAGTTTCGGGAAAAAGAAGGAAGGTGATATACACTCTATCACCAGACAAGCTCAACCACCACTCCCTCAAAATAAATTTCGACCATACCCTCCAATTCAAGGTCCAATGATAGCAAATGTTCTGCCCCCTTTTCCAAATTATCCTTACCCTCGCCTGCAATATCCACCTCAAGCTGCTTACCACCCCAAATTGCCTGCTCAACCTATTCAATTTAGACCACCTGCTCCTCAAACCAACCTAAGACCACCAAAGAATCCTAGTCCGCCTTTCCCCCTTCCGCTCAGTGAAATCTACCGATACCTATTGGGTATAAATCAGATAGTGCCCATCCCCCTTGACCCAATTCAGCCACCATATCCTAGGTGGTATGATGCTAATGCCTGATGCAAATATCATAGTGGGGCAGTGGGGCATTCAACCGATAATTGTGGAGCTCTTTGGGGTAGGGTACAGGCTTTGATTAGAAATAGATGGTTAAAAATTGAGGGAAATGGCTCTCTTTCCAATGTCACTTCAAACCCATTACCTAATCATAAAACAGGCAATGGCGTGAATGTGATAGAACCTTGGGATGAAAGATTAATCTTGGAGGTAAATCAAATGATTCTGCATTTCAAGGAGATTTTTGCAATTGTGGTAAGAGAGGGATATCTATGCCCTCAGGGATTTGGGTCGAGAAGTGATCAGCATAATTTAGGATGCCTCTACCATGGAGGAGCAGCCGATTGTGAGTTGCACAACTGTGATGAATTCAAGCAGGAAGTTTAGAGAATGCTATCACTCAGAATTTTGAGATGTCAGCGGAGGTCAAGGATAGAGGATGAAGTGAACACAGCCAGGTTTGGCCGAGATACCTCTAGCCCCAATCCAAGAATAGTCTTTTCTGCTCCCAACACACCAACACCACCAGTACCACTAATAACGATCATCCAAACTCCGCCTCAACTCCTAGTCACTAATACCCATGCAGTGCCTTGAAACTACAATCTCCAAGTATTTACTCAAAGTGCATCCAGCAACACTTCAATTCCTACCCTCAACCATACCTACACTCAACCCATCACTTCTCCTAAGCCATGCTTCGCCCCACATGAGCATTTCAAGATGACCTATACAGGACCCTCCAACAATACTACTCCCCAACCAAACCCAAAACCTGTCACAACCAGTAACTCACTCCCACAAGATCAGGAAGTAGAATTTATAACCAGGAGTAGGAGATGTTACAGAAATGATGAAGCAGAAAAGAAGAAGGGTAAAGTAAAAATGAGAGTTATAAAAAAATATGGAGGGAGGGGCTGTAAGGGTTGAGAAAGGGGAACCTAGTGAAAAGAAAGAAGAAGAGGAACTGCTACTACAGATCATGAAACAAAGTGAATATGACATCATCGAGCAGTTAAGAAAGACACTCGCTCGAATTTCCTTACTGTCATTGATTTTAAGCTCAAAAGTTCATCGCCATGCCTTACAAAAAGTTCTGGCCTTTGTAACCCCAGATATCACACCGGGGCAATTTGAAAAGATAGTTGGGCAAATTCAGGCGTCCAACTTTGTCACTTTCTCGAAAGATGAAGTAGACCCGGCTGGCTTGAAGCATACCAAAGCTCTGCATAGTCGTTAAAGTTCTGATTGATAATGGATCTGCCCTTAATGTCTTGCCTAATGCCACTTTGGCGAAACTACCTGTTGATCCATCAGCCGTACGCCAAAGTGCCATGGTAGTAAGAGCCTTTGACGGTATAAAGAGAGAGGTACTAGGGGACATCGATTTGCCACTTCAGATCATGGCATGCACTTTTAATGTCACATTCCAAGTAATGGATATTGAGCCAGCATACACCATGTTGTTGGGGAAACTCTGGATCCATTCGGCAAATGCTGTACCTTCAACTTTGCATCAGAGGATCAAGTACATCATGAGCAGCAAAATCATCACAGTAAGAGGGGAGGAAGCCATGCTAGTCACTAAGCCTCAATCGATTCCTTATGTAGAAACAACCGAAAGATCCTTAGAAAGTTCTTTCCAAGCACTGGAATTACTAGGAACTATCCCGAGGGATGAAGGAGCTGCGGCAATAGTTGCCAAGGTGATGTTGAAAAGTGGCTATGAAAAGGGAAAGGGATTGAGCGCCGCATTACAGGGGATTGTCAAACATGTACTAGCTATTCAGAAGATCGGTCTCTTCGGCTTAGGATATGAAGCAGATGCTCTAGTGGATGGAAGATTCTGGATGAGGAATATGCTCAGGGATCAAAGGTTTGACAGAGCATTCGGGAGAGTAAAAGTTGTCCCAAAAATCACAGATATTTTTACCAAACCAATTATTGAGAATCCAAAAGAAAGTGAAGAGTCTCCTTTAGAACCATCCATCGATGTCATACAGCTAGACTCCATGTCCGAGGCACTGATTTCACCAATTGCTGAAGGGCAAGAGCTTGATAATTGGGAAGCAGAAGATATCCCTGTGCTTAATCTTAAGTAAAGTACATTTTGTTATCAACACTTGATCATTCTGTGCATGGTGACAAGTGTAATGCTGTAAATGAACCCTTTTTTTATGATAGAAGTATTAATAATGTAATGATCGGGCTCCAACCACTAGAGGAATTATCCGCTTTGGCCATAAGTCTCACAGTTTTGTCCCATAGGTGGAATGGAGAACTTCCCAGGAGGTCACCCATCCTAGGATTTCTCTCAAGTGAGCACGCTTAACCCTGGAGTTCTTCAAACTCTCCAGGCCATTCCACCAAAAGGTGCCTCTAGTGATTAGTTCCCCATTTTATATATCATTACTTTTTGAACCCAAGACCATCTCTGTGCTTTGCCGATGTGGGATTTGCCTAAGGGACCTTTCTCCCCCCCTTTCAGGACTCAACGTCCTCGCTGAAGTTTGCCCCACCATCGCCCAAGAGGACACGTGAGCGGCTCTGATACCAATTGTAATGATCGGGCTCTAACCATTAGAGGAATTGTCCACTTTGGCCATAAGCCTCACAGTTTTGTCCCATAGGTGGAATGGAGAACTTCCCAGGAGGTCACCCATCCTAGGATTTCTCTCAAGCGAGCACGCTTAACTCTGGAGTTCTTCTAACTCTCTAGGCCATTCCACCAAAAGGCGCCTCTAGTGATTAGTTCCCCATTTTATATATCATTACTTTTTGAACCCAAGACCATCTCCGTGCTTTGCCGATGTGGGATTTGCCTAAGGGACCTTTCTCCCCCCCCCCCCCCTTTTGAGACTCAGCGTCCTCGCTAAGGTTTTCCCCACCATCGCCTAAGAGGACACGCGAGCAGCTCTGATACCAATTGTAATGATTGGGCTCCAACCACTAGAGGAATTGTCCGCTTTGGCCATAAGCCACACGGTTTTGTCCCATAGGTGGAATGGAGAACTTCCCAGGAGGTCACCCATCCTAGGATTTCTCTCAAGCGAGCACGCTTAGCCCTAGAGTTCTTCTAACTCTCCAGGCCATTCTACCAAAAGGCACCTCTAGTGATTAGTTCCCCATTTTATATATCATTACCATCTCGATTTTTTTACTTTTCTTTGTACTAATTATTTAATTTTTCTTTGACATTTCTAATACTATTTATTTTTCAATAGATGTTTATTTAAGTCCCAAAAATATTTTTTAGGGTTCCCCGAGGTCCAAAGGCTAGTCAACTGCCCACGCCGTAACTTTTCGGTACGGTCACCCATCAGTACGGTTTTGTCCGTTTAGCTTAGTTCCATTTTCTCTCTTTTATTTTTCTTGTATTTCCCTCTATTGTATTTCAATACCTTATATCTTCACACTAATATTTAAATATAATTCCAAGCATCTTAGCTGTCCAGACAGACACTGTCACTAGAACAGTAGAACACACTACCGAACATAGGGGTGTTACAATTCTCCCCCCCTTAAAATAAATTTCGTCCATGAAATTTTACCTAATAGTCATCTTACAATTTTCACACGTTTAGTTTCTCCTTTCTATATGATCGTATAATCTTCTTTCTTCTGAATTTGTGTAAGACTTTTAACAATCTAATATAACATTTACTTTGTTTATACAGCACTAATCTTTTCTTACTATTGTTCTGTCTAATATTTCGATTCATGTTCCCTTCTTGAATGGCCATTATGGTCATATTAGAATTACTCATCTAATCATGGGTCCTTTGACCATTCTAGTCAACAATCTTACTCACATTCGTAACATTTCTTTGTTATATCTGAACCAACTGTTCAAATTTTTACTTCCACAACTCTTTTTATCTATTAATATTCTATAACTTACTTCCTTTTGTACTGAACTATAACCTTTTGATAATCTAATTTTTGAGTTTTAACTCCCTAAGTAGGATTTTCAAACTTATTTCTAACAATAATATTTTGTCCTGACATAACTATACCAATACAGATTCCGTTGGTAACTATTCTCATCTTGGTGCACTATCAGTAGTACATAGCTCTACACAATAATCTCAAGTCAGTACTGTAATCTACAGCTTACAGTATAAACATCAAGAACATTGCATAGTTACTACAATACATTCCAATAGATCAAACTTTCCTATCTTTTATCCTTTTCAAATTCATTAATATCCGAAACTCTTTCTGATTACAATATCCACTGACAATTACTAACTGTAACATCTTTGCCCTCATCTAGAGCAAGTCTATTACCGCAACTTACTTTTACGTCCTCTTGCCTTGTATTAAGTAGGCTTGCCATTTAGCTTTATAATTTATGGTGTGTTAGAAAATACCTTCCGCCGATAAACTCTTCCAAAACTAATTTCACTTATTATCACAATCCTTATCTTAAAGGAATAATCATTAATGCATCAAAATTTATTCCCCTATAAAGGAATAACAACAGAACATATAGTTCTAACACTAACATACAACTAAGTAGTGCTGGGATCAAACAAAAATAATTAATTATTTCTTTCAAAAATTAAGAACTTACTAGCAGCTAAATCCAAAGTTTCTATTCTTTCCCCTTGGCGCATAGTGGACGCTCTAACTGATGCGCTACTATATTCGGGTTGATTCACTGTGTTATGGTAGTGAGGAGTACCAACTCTATTTCTATCTCGACCTTTACTGATTGTCTGTGAACTTTTGAGAGCAGATCGAGGTACTCTAGTACAATTTTAACAAAGTGTCCAAGCTTTCCACAATTGTAGCAGGCTCCAGAGGCCTTATGACAAATACCTCCATGTAGCTTACCACAAACATGGCAGAAATGGGCAGAATAGGAACTTCTGGTTGTTCGACGACTAGATCTTGGTGTTCTCTACCCTGATGATCCGCCTCTGTCATATCCCTGAGCTCGAGGTTCCTCAAATTCTTTTCTCTTCCCCAAATTACTATTCGAGCTCTGACCCATAGGTCTCTCCCTCTTTTCTATTTCATGTTGCCCTTGTGGGGCTTGGGTCTGTACTTAAGTTTGAGCTAACAGAGTATCAGCCATTTATTGAAAGAAAGTGGCTATTTGCTGGGCCATTTGTGCAGTAATTTGTACCGATAAAACTGGTACAGTCTAGCCTTCGACACTTTGTGGAGCTGGGGCCTCAACTTGTACTTCTGCCATCACAAACTATTCTATTGTCTCATTCTTCTCTTCCATATCTTTTCATAGGATTTTCTATTCTTGTACAACCAACACAAGGAGATTCCTCTCCATTAGTTCATATTTATGATGTAAATGTACTATATGTATCAAATATTTGAGCAGTTGTAGTTACCAACAAAAAGATTTCAAATTCACAGTTCGAAATTTACTTTAAAACCATTGCTTTGATACCACTAAAACATGTCACACGTTACCCTTCTATAAGACATAACATAATCCCGTAGAATACCTAATGAACTACCAAACTTCACCTACCGATAATTCATTAAGTACCCTACAAGGGATTTTAAAACCATTTTCTTACTTTTTGGAAGTGGTGAGCATTTTGGTATGAATTAAAATCATTTATTCAAAGCTTAAAAACTAGTAAAAATTTTTGTACATTTTTATTTTTTCGCAAATTTTATAAAAATTTCGGCAGAGTGCCGTCTATATTTTGAGAAAACAGTTCTTCAAATACTTGAGAAAAACACTTCCAATAAATTTTTCTACAACTCCCAACCCAAATCAACTCAAAATTCTCAAATCAAACCACTTTAAAATAATTCCACAATTTAATCCAAGTTTGTCATCTCAAAATATTTCATCATTTCATTCAATAAAGCTAATTTACATTCACAAGTTTAATTTATAGGTATAAAAAAAATTCATTTATCTTCATCTTGTTGCCGTCCCTCTCCCTTAGCTCTCTCTCTCTCATTTTTCTTTCTTGAAACCACCATGGGAGCTCACCTCAAGCTCTCATAAACCCTAAATTCAGCCATAAATTCCCTAACCCCCTTAAGCAAACCTTGCAAGTGGACCTTGATATGAAGCTTGGATGCCATTAAAACCAAGAAAGTGAGGAGAATTGAAGATTAAAATTCTGCACTAAGGTTAGTGATCCAACTTGAATTTTTTTGGTTTGATTCTAGTGTTTATGATTGAATGAACTTGGAAATAAACTTTAAATGAAAAGAAAATTTTTGTTGAGGGACCATATGTGAATTCAGCTAGCTTGATAGGGTGTTGGATTTGATAGTGTTTAGTTAAACTAAACATGAATTAGAGCTTAAATAAGGTTGAATATGTGATTAGTGTAATGATTTGATTAAGGAATTGATCAATGGCATGAACTAGGATTTTGGAGACAAAAATGTGGGAATGTGTTAAATGGTGTGTTGGACTTGCTTTGAGGTGAGAAATGGTCATTTGTAACCAATTGGAGTATGTTAGAAGTGTTGGAACCAATTGCAAATTCGGATTGTTTAGGGTTATGCTGCAGGCAGTAGAACCAAGGTCCCTTTGAGGGATCAAAACTGAAAATTTACGAGTCCAATTGGTGTGAGGCCAATTGGGACTGAAAACAAACACAAAATGGAACATTTTTCATTTAGGAATCATGCCCAAAAAGTGACCAAAACCTAGTGAATAAATTGACCAAATCCGGACTAGGCAATCTGACCTGTGCAAAAATAACCAAATGAATAGTATTTGTTCATTTGGCCATAACTTGGGTTAGAAAGGTCTAAATGACCTGAAATTTTACCAATGGAAAGCTGAGATATAGACCTAAAACTTTCATGAAGAACACAAACACAAATTATGCCCTTAACCAAGTCATTTAGCCACCCAAAATTGGTGACCTAAAACTGCCAGAACCAGTTTGGTGCCCAGAAATTTGGGTTAAGTCCAATCTGGAAGCCATGATTCAAATGGCTATAACTTGAGCTACAAAACTCCAAATGGAGTGATTCAAAAAGGAAAATAAAGTTAAGACATTAAGGGACAATTTCTAAGAAGAAAACTTAGCCAAATTCTAACAGAAAAATGACCAATAGAATAGTGCAACATAAGACACTAAAATTGAAAATTTGCAATTTCGCCTAAAAGACCTAAGTTTTGAGAAAAAAACCAAAACCAACAAAATTGGTGACCAAAATGTGGTATATGGGTGAAGTTGGAGTTCCCATACCTATTAAGCCTTAGAAAGTCAACAAATTGACTTGAATAGTATCATGAATAGTAACCTCAACATGAAATTGCAAGAATGTAAGTTTAAACATATTGGAATTAGTTATTGGAATTGTTATGAAGTAAAGATACTGAGACACTATAAATTTTGTGTTTCAGCTGAAAAAGACTCGGAAAGTCTGAGAGACCGAGTCAATGCCTAGAGGCGACTCACGTCAAGTTTGTGCATAATAAACCTTATTTCAGTATTTTATCCTTGAAAAATTGATTTAGTACGCATTATGAGTTTAAGAACTTTTGTGTTGCCACTTTGTGATGAAATTGTAACTTTGGAAATTGATTTGATTTTTGTATTCAATATTTGAATAAAATGTTTCAAATGGATTTCTGATTCACACTTAGCATGACAGTGCCTTATTATTCCTCCTCCATTTATGGGGTTGAGATCGATTATTTTCCTCCCTCTCTGGTTTACCAGTTAAGGGTGTAGATCGGATGAGTACTCATTAGCTAGCTAGCCACCTCCCTCATTGATTTCGATTAGTGGGGTTGTCACACCCTACCCCTCTGTAAGGCATAACATGATCCCGTAGTATACCTAATGAATTACCAACTCCGTCTACTGATAACCCATTAAATACACTACAAGGGATTTTAAAAACTTTTCTTACTTCTTTTACAGTGGTGAGCACTATTTACAGGTGTTAAAAACCTTTTTGAACTGAAGTGATAGAACTGACACATTTGACTTATTTGGAGTTTCTGTGAAAATTTTGGCAGAGTGCCATCTATATTTTGGATAGAACAGTTCTTCAGAAAACCTGTAAAAGCACTTCAATATATTTCCAAATCTCAACTCCAACATAATCTCAACACAACATTTTTCTCAACTCAAATCCACAGTGATTTTTCAAAGACTGAGATAAAGGAAATATAATACAAAACTATTCAAGTAAATGAAATCTCAAATTTACATTTACAATAATTTACATTTAATTACATACCAAAATAATTTACAAGAGTTTTTATACAACTGCTCAAATAATTTACATACATATTATTACATGCATACATCAAAACCTATGTACATGGGTATACCTATGATATACCTGGAGCTGATCTGAATATATCTTCAAGGAATTTTACTTAATGCTCTATGCTCTTCTTACCTGCGACAGCATACAAAGCTATCGCTGAGTGGTGAACTCAGTGGTGCACAACTATAATTTAAAACATAATACAATATACATTGACAAAATTTACAGTAAATAATTTGGAAGTCTGAATACTCATCAAATTCCAAAACTCAAAATATTCATTGCCAATAATGTGAATCATTTATATAAAATGACTTCGATCATGAAATTCAATTTATCAAATCATAACTAACCATTTAGGTAATTCCAACAAAATCAATTATACATAAATCATAATTGAAATCACAATTCTTTACCATTCAAAAGCCATTCTGTATCTCAAAAATCATTATGTATCTCAAAAATAATTCTTTATCTCACTAACTATGCAAGACTAATCCGAAAGGGCCATATTCGATGTGATTCTAACTTCCTATGGTCGGGGAGGTCGAATCAGATTCTAACTCCCTATGGTCGGGGAGGTCGAATCATCGTGCACAGTACCATCACAATAATGAATCTTCCGCAAGGGCCATAACGATAAAATAAACTTAGATCTAACCTCAAATCAGAGGAAAATCTAAGCCTGTGCACGTACCATGGTAATCAAAACACAACTAACTCCATTGTCTTCTCAACAAATGAGAGAGACGGGTAATAACCTAGTCAAGCATCTATAGTGAGATATAAAACAATATCACAATCCTTTTAGTGAGCATAAATCACAATATAATTTGATTCAAAGTCAATTCCAATATCCAATAATTTTTTATGCTCATCACAATTCAAATCATAAATTTACATTTTTCCATGAAAATTACCATCACAATTCAAAACATGTTCTATCAAAATTTTCCAAAACATAATTTATTCAATCCATAACAATGCTTAATACTTGTGGAATACCATTTCACAAAGCTAAATTCATACATACTATAACAATTTCAATAATCATTGAATTAAATCCAATGCCTGTTAAACATAGTTCATAAGAAAATATGTCATTTAATCACATAAAATATTCAGAACAAAATCAGTTAAAAACTAGTTGTGCACAAACCTCTGATAACTGTCTCTTGGTCTTGACTCAGTATTTCCTTCCCTTTCCCTGAGTCTTTGCTAACTGAGAAACACAATTTGAAGTGTTTCAGTACTTAATTAAACTATCTCTAACGATAATGTTCGATAAGTAATTCACTGAAAGCTATTATTTGCTTAATCACCTAATATACTGACCCTCGATGCATTTTAGGTAAATTAGGTTTTAACGTTATTAATGTCACATTCGATGGCATTTTAGGGTTGGTACGTTTTACCAAACTCATTTCCTTGTTTAGTGCATTTTAATGCAACTTGCTGGATTCCGGTATACTAGTTTGACCTAGCCGGACGACCTAGTTCCCTCGGTTTTTGAGTTTCGGTCAAAACTACAAACTTGTAGATCTATGTCTTATGGAACGCGGGGCAAAATTTTAGGTTATTCTGAGTTAAATAGACCAAGTTATGGTCATTTTACTATTGCTAGTCAAATGGCATCAAATTAGGTCATTTTAGGTCAATTTGGTCAACTTTGGTTCGGCCAGTTTTTGGACCCGAACTTGTGCAAGCTTTTTGACTTGCTTATGGTCATTTCTGGGCTTTGGTGTCTTCAAAAAACTTGTAGATATGGGTCTTAACTATTCTTGGTTAAAATTTCAGGTCAATTGGACCTGTTTTGAGTGAGTTATGGCCTAAATACTAACTGTTGCCCAATTGGTCAATTTTCAGGTCTCAATTGTACCTAATCCGAATTGGTCATTTTCTTATGTCACCTTGCAAGCAGAATTTTGGTATGCTTTCTCAATGAAAGTTGGCACATTTTGTGCCTAGTTTCATCTCCAATTGGTCTCATGCCAATTGAGGTTACACATTTAAATTTATTGACTAAAATGCATACTGCCCTTAACTACCTTACTTAAACATACATCAATTACACACTTACATTACTATATGTCCACTTCCCTTACCATTTCTGTTTTGGTTCATTACCAAAGCCATATTCCACTTTACATTAACATCACTTTGGGCAGATTACAAACATCCTTAATACACCAATTAAAACTCACATTTACAAAGTCTAAGTACAATCACATATACACCTAAACCTTACTAGTTCTTACATACTCTTTACACAACAAGTTAATATACATATCCATCAATCCTTCTATGTCAATATTCTGCCAACACTTCCATGAATACATACATTTATTCAAGTGTCCCCAAGCTGCCGAAAATCTTCTTGAACACCAAATTGTCCTACAATTCATCAATTCCCATCCAAGTGCCAAAAATCACCATATAAATATGAAGTAATTCACTAGGTTATTAAATCATCATGATCAATATCATTTCTCATCAAACATATGCACAATTATTTCATCAAATACATGACTTCATGGCTGTCCAAAATGAACACAACAATAACTCTTCAAACTCAAAAATTTTCTTCACAAATCCAACACCCATAACATGCACACAAAATTTAACAAAGCCATCTTCAAAAATGCTAACTTACCTTATGGTTGGAGCTTGTTAAACCTTGCTTAAACTTCTCAAATTTGGTATCAAACTCTTCCTTGTGATGAGTAGACAAACTTTAATGAAGAACCCTAGGTGATTGGAGTTGAAATGGAGGAGTGCATGGAGCTTGAAGAGAAATGGCCATGGAGGTTTTGGGGAGTTTTTCCTTCACGGCAATGGAGGTTTCAATGTTGAAGATGATCTTTTAGTGGAGAAATCTGCCCACTTATGCTTATTTTTAATTCATTTTATAATTCTTAGTGGTCCACTTACTTACTTTAAATCATATAATATGTTGAATTTCCACTTATTCCACATTAAACCCTTCATTTTTGCTATTTAGTTTAGGTACCACTAAACTAATTTTTCATTTTATTTTCTAAGTGTAATATTATTTATTTTTAATGGACATTTAGGTCAAAAGACAATTCGGGATGTCAAATGACCATAATGCCCCTGTTCGGGTTGCATTCAGATTTTTGATAACACCGGGTTTTGTCCGTTTTTCGATTTCTCACTTTTCTTTGTACTAATTATTTAATTTTTCTTTGATCTTTCTAATGATATTTATTCTTCAACAAGGGTCTATTTAAGTCCTAAAAATATTTTCCAGGGTTCCCCGCAGTCCAGGGCTAGTCAACGGTCCACGCCGTGGCTTCCCGGTGCGGTCACCCATCGTTAGGGTTCTCGGCTCGCTTAACTTGGTTACATTTCTTTGCTATTATTTTTCCTTTGTTTTTCTTGTATTTTCTTCTATTGTATTTCATTATTTTATATCTTCTCACTCATATCGAAGTGTAGTTCTAGGCATCCTAGCTGTCCGGACAGCTAGGATGCCTAGAACTACACTTCGATATGAGTGAGACAGCACTGGTCACCGGAACAGTAGAACGCACTACCGAACTTAGGGGTGTTACAGGGGTTGTAGATTGCTTTGTCGTGGTGTACAACACGGCATTGATAAAAAATTTTGTATCATGGCTTAAGTTGTGTATGAATTGGCAACACTGTGTTTATTAAATTATTTGACCAAAATTGTGCTATAATGAGTTTTGATAAATTGTGAAATGTGATTATGAAATATCCAAATTGTGAATTTGTCAAAGAATGTTTTATGTACTGCATTTCAATTTTTATTGTGCACCACTGAGTATTTTTATACTCAGCGATAGCTTATTTTGCTGTCGCAGATAAGAGCAAAGAAAAAGCAGCAGAGTGAGCTGCTGGATCGGCAAGAACTTCTGTGATCACTTTTGTACAGGTATTTATTTATACCTTTGTAGTTAATTGATGTAAATTTTGTAATGTTTTATGTATCAATATAAAGTTGAGCAGTTGTCTAATAGATTGTAATAATATTATTTTTTTGTATTTTATATCTGTAAATTAAACTTGTGAATGTAAATTAGCTTTATTGAATGAAATGATGAAATATTTTGAGATGACAAACTTGGATTAAATTGTGGAATTATTTTGAAGTGGTTTGATTTGAGAATTTTGAGTTAATTTGGGCTGGGAGTTGTGAAAAAATTTATTGGAAGTGTTTTTCTCAGGTATTTGAAGAACTGTTTTCTCAAAATATAGACGGCACTCTGCCGAAATTTTTATAAAATTTGTGAAAAAATAAAAATAGACAAAAACTTTTACTAGTTTTTAAGCTTTGAATAAATGATTTTAATTCCTACCAAAATGCTCACCACTTCCAAAAAGTAAGAAAATGGTTTTAAAATCCCTTGTAGGCTACTTAATAAATTATCGGTAGGTGAAGTTTGGTAGTTTATTAGGTATTCTACGGGATCATGTTATGCCTTACAGAGGTGTAAGGTGTGACAATAGAGATCAGAATAACAATCTTAGGATGGGTCAGTCACAACAAGATCGGAAGAAACAGGGGATGACCTATAGAGATCGGAGAACGCAAAGGGGTTAAATAACTTCTGGTCAGAACTTTCAATTAACTCCCTTCACCATTAGATCCGAGTTAGTTAAAGCATTGCAGGCATGATCAAATCCTCACCACACATCTCATTTGCAAGGATGCCTTCCTAGCCGCCAGATGCTAAACGGTTAAAGCAGCCCTGTACATCCCGATCTACACCATTGATTATAATTGTAAGGATGGATCTAGAGCCCTCAGTTCAAAAGTAGATGGCAAATTCGGCGCCTTTTGTTCCCAGCCTTTGGATCCATTTTGTAAGGCGGGACCCTTGACTGTTGGATTAAGGGATGAAAGGACAGATATTCTAAATGGAATCCCGACCCTCCATTTTGATTCTCTTTAATTCTCAGACATCAGATTATGTCCTTTTGAATCTAAGCCTTCCATCTCCCCCTGATAAGATCCTAACCCTTCATTTTGAACACCATTTCCCTATAAATACCTACATGCGATACTGTAGAAAGAAGAAGCTAGTGATTATCACAGAAAGTGTAACACCCATAAGTTCGGTAGTGCGTTCTACTGTTCCAATAACCAGTGTTGTCCGGACAGCTAGGATGCCTAGAACTACACTTCGATATGAGTGAGGAGACATAAAATAATGAAATAAAAGAAAAGAAAATACAAGAAAAACAAAGGAAAAATAATAGCAAAGAAATGTAACCAAGTTAAGCGAGTCGAGAACCCTAGCGATGGGTGACCGCACCGGGAAGTCACGGCGTGGACCGTTGACTAGCCTTGGACCGTGGGGAACCCTGGAAAATATTTTTAGGACTTAAAGAGACACCTATTGAAATACAAATACCATTAGAAATACTAAATAAAAATTAAATAATTAGTATAAAGAAAAGTGAGAAATCGAAAAACGGACAAAACCCGGTGTTACCGAAAAATCCGGAATGCAACCCGAACAGGGGCATTGTGGTCATTTGACATCCCGAGTTGTCTTTTGACCTAAATTTCCATTGAAAATAGATGATATTATATTTGAAAAATGTCATGAAAAATTAAATTAGGGGTACCTAATGTAAATAGTCAAAAATGGAGTATAATTTGGGTAATTAGCATTTAAATCATATTAAATCATTTTCTTAAGTGAGTGGAGCACTATGGGAATTAAAAATTCACTAAGTGGGTAGATGTAAACCCACTAAACTCATCTTCAACCTTCATTCACTCCCATTGCCGAAATGAAGCTTCCAAAGTTCTCCCATGGCCGATTTGCTTGAAGCCTTCAAATCTCCATCATTCTCACCTCCAACCACCAAAGTTTCTTCACTAATCTTGATCCCCACCTCACAAGGAAGAAGTAGATACTAAATTTAAGGGAGTTTGGTGAAGATTTGACAAGACTCATCAATAGGTAAGTTGGTGTTTTTGATTATTGTTTAATTAAAGTTTGTAAGGATGTTATGGGTGTTTGATTTATGGAGAGATTTTTGAGGTTTGATGTTTAAAGGGGGAAGTGTACTTTTGGCAGCCATGGAAACACCTTGAAGACAGTTTATTTTTGCTTGTAAATGGTGAATTAAAGGATTGATTAAATGTATATGGTGTAGGAAGTTATTTGGGTGATGTATACTTAGTATATGTGAATGTGTATTGAAATTTGAATGCTTGGAAATTATGGGAACGTAATGCATGAAATGGCAGCCTGGTTTGGTGAACCATAAGGATGTTATTTCATGTTTGGATTATGGGATATTAATGTTGAATTGTGTTGGTTGTTATGGCAGTTTGGGTATGTGTGTGATGGTGTGAAGTTGGACATGTAAAAGTGTTATGGTTAGGTGATTGAATTGTTGTAAATTTGGTTGAAAAATTCTGTACTAAATGGTGCACATTGAATGTAATTGTAAGCTGCCAAAATGACCTATAATATGTTGTGAATTATGTTTAGGTTATGGTACAACCAGAATTGGCTTGAATGTTGAGTTGGTAAGTGTTAAAAGTGATCCTTGATGTGTATGAAAGAAATGCAATAAGGCAGTTTGTGTTTTAGGCCTAGAACTTTAAGTGTGTGGCACCAATTGGTATGAGACCAATTGGAGGTGAAACTAGGCACAAAATGTGCCAACTTTCATGAAGGAAGCTTGCCAAAATTCTGTTTGCAAGGTAGCTTGAAAAATGACCAAATCCGGATTAAGTGCAATCAAGGCCTGAAAATTTACCATTTGGGCAGCAGTTAGTATTTTGGCCATAACTCACTCAAAACAGGTCCAATTGACCTGAAATTTTGACCATGAATAGCTAAGACCTATATCTACAAGTCTTATCAAGACACAAAAGCCAAGAAATGACCATAAGCAAGTCAAACAGCTTGCACAAGTTCGAGTCCAAAAACTGGCCGAACAAAAATTGACCTAAAATGACCTAAAGTGACCAATTTTGATGCAATTTGACTAGCAATAGTAAAATGACCATAACTTGGTCTACATAACTCAGAATGACCTGAAATTTTGCCCCGCGTGCAATAAGACATAGATCTACAAGTTTGTAGTTTTGACCAAAACCTGAAAACCGAGGGAACTAGGTCGTCCGGCTAGGTCAAACTAGTATCCCGGAATCCAGCAAATTGCAAGAAAATGCAAGATACATGGAAATGAATTTGGTAACAAGTACCAACCCTAAAAGACTATTGAATGTGACATATTAGTAACATTAAAACCTAATTTACCTAGAATGCATCGAGGGTCGACATATTAGGTTGACTAAGGAAATAATAGAATTCGATAAATTAATTATTGAACCTTATTCTTAGAGACAGTTTAAATGAGTACTGAAACACTTCAAATTGCGTTTCTCAGTTAGCAAAGACTCAGGGAAGGGGAAGGAAACACTGAGTCAGAGCCAAGAGACAGTTATCAGAGGTTTGTGCACAACTAGTTTTTAACTGATTTTGTTTTGAATATTTCATATGATTAAATGACATATTTTTCTTATGTATTATGTTCAGCAAGTATTGGATTTAATTCAATGATTATTGAAATTGTTATAGTATGTATGAATTTAACTTTGTGAAATGGTATTTCCACAAGTATTAAGCATTGTTATGGATTGAATAAATTATGTTTTGGAAAATTGTGATAGAACATGTTTTGAATTGTGATGGTAATTTTCATGGAAAAATGCAAATTTATGATTTGAATTGTGATGAGCATAAAAATTATTGGATATTGGAATTGACTTTGAATCGAATTATATTGTGATTTATGATTACTAAAAGGATTGTGATATTGTTTTATATCTCACTATAGATGCTTGACTAGGTTATTACTCGTCTCTCTCATTTGTTGAGAAGACAATGGAGTTAGTTGTGTTTTGATTACCATGGTACGTGCACAGGCTTAGATTTTCCTCTAATTTGAGGTTAGATCTAAGTTTTCTTTTTATCGATATGGCCCTTGCGGAAGATTCATTATTGTGGTGTGTACTGTGCATGATTAATCGACCTCCCGACCATAGGGAGTTGGAATCGATTCGACCTCCCGACCATAGGGAGTTAGAATCACATCGAATATGGCCCTTTCGGATTAGTCTTGCATAGTTAGTGAGATAAAGAATGATTTTTGAGATAAAGAATGATTTTTGAGATAAAGAATGATTTTTGAGATACAGCATGATTTTTGAGATATAGCATGGTTTTTGAGATACAACATGGTTTTTGAGACACAGAATGTTTTAGAACAGTAAAGAACTGTGATTTCAGTTATGATTTATGTATAATTGATTTTGTTGGAACTACCTTAAATGGTTAGTCATGATTTGATAAATTGAATTTCGTGATCAAAGTCATTGTATACAAATGATTTACATTATTGGCAATGAATATTTTGAGTTTTGGAATTTGATGAGTATTCAGATTTCCAAATTATTTACTGTAAATTTTGCCAATGTATATAGTACTATGTTTTAAATTATAGTTGTGCACCACTGAGTTCACCACTCAACGATAGCTTTGTATGCTGTCGCAGGTAAGAAGAGCATAGAGCAGTGAGTAATTTTCTTTGAAGACACATTCAGATCAGCTCCAGGTATATCATAGGTATACCCATGTACATAGGTTTTGATGTATGCATGTAATAATATGTATGTAAATTATTTGAGCAGTTGTATAAAAACTCTCGTAAAATATTTTGGTATGTAATTAAATGTAAATTTGGGATTTCATTTATTTGAATAGTCTTGCAATATAAATTTTGAGTCTTGTAATCAATGAAATGTTTCTTTGTGATGAGATTAGTTTGAAAATGAATTGATTATTTATTGAGAATTAAATTGTGGATTGAAATGAAGTTATTGGAGTTGTATTTGAGAAAATATATTTGAAGTATTTTCTTTTACAGGATTGAAGAACTGTTTTCTCAAAATACAGCCGGCACTTTGCCGAAATTTTGAAAAAAATTTTATAACACTAGATTTTAATCGATGATTTAAATTTCACGAAAATTGTTTTAAAATCCCTTGTAGTATATCTAATGGGTTATCGGTAGGCGAAGTACGGTAATTCATTAGGTGTATTACGGGAACATGTTACATCTTACGGGGGAGTAGGGTGTGACATGTTTTGTGGTATCAGAGCAGTGGTTTTAAAGTTAATTTCGAACTGTGAATTTGAAATCTTTTTGTCAGTAACTACAACTGCTCAAATGTTTGATACATATAGTACATTTACATCATAAATATGAACTAATGGAGAGGAATCTCCTTATGTTGATTGTACAGGAATAGAAAATCTTGTGAAAAGATATGGAAGAGAAGAATGAGATAATAGAACAGTCTGTGATGGCAGAAGTACAAGTTGAGGCCCCAGCTCCTCATAGTGCCGAAGGCCCGACTGTACCAGTTTTACCAGTACAAATTATTGCACAAATGGCCCAGCAAATGGCCACTTTCTTCAAACAAATGGCTGATAATCTGTCAGCCCAAGCCCAAGTACAGACCCAACCCCCACAAGGGTAGTGTGAAATAGAGAAGAGGGAGAAATCTACAGGTCAGAGCTCGAGCAGTAATTTGGGGAAGAGAAAAGAATTTGAGGAACCCCGAGCTCAGGGATATGACAGAGGCGGATCATCAGGGCAAAGAACACCAAGATATAGTTTTCGAACAACCAGAAGTTCCTATGCTGCCCGTTTCTGCCATGTTTGTGGTAAGCTACATGGAGGTATTTATCGAAGGGCCTCTGGAGCCTGCTACAATTATGGAAGGCTTGGACACTTTGCTAACGATTGTACTAGAGCACCTCGATCTGCTTTCCGGAGTTCACAGACCGTCAGTCAGAGTCGAGATAGAAATAGAGTTGGTACTCCTCACCACTATAACACAGTGAATCAACCCGAATATAGTAGCGCACCAGTCAGAGCATCCACTATGCGCCAAGGAGAAAAAGCAGAAACTTCAGATGTAGCTGCTGGTAAGTTCTTAATTTTTGAAGGAAACAATGAGTTATTATTTGATCCCAGCACTACTTATTTATATGTTAGTGTTAGAATTCTATGTTTTGTTGCTATTCCTTTACAGGAGAATAAATTTTGATGTGTTAATGACTAGTCTTTTAGGATCAAAACTATAATAACAAGTATGATTAACATTAATTTTGGAAGAATTGTTAGCTAAAAGTATTTTCTAACATACCATAAATTATAAAGCTAATTAGCGAGCCTACTTAATGTAAGGCAAGAGGACCTAAAAGTAAGTTACAGTAATAGAATTGCTCTATATGAGTGCAAAGATGTTACTGTTAGTAATTATTAATGGATATTGTAATCATAATCGATTTAGGATATTAGTGGATTCGAGAAAGATAAGATGTTAGAAAACCTAGTCCATGAGGTTATAACGTAGTGACTATATAATGTTCTCGATGTTTGTATTGTAAGCTGCAGATTACAGTACCGACACGAGATTATTGTGTAGAGCTACGTGCTTCCTCGTGGTACAATAAATTAAGAATATTTATAAGTAATCTATAAATTGATACAGTTGCACCCGAATAGAGTACTATTACTGGAAATAAATGTGAAAATTTTAGTCAGAAATTTAAAACTTCAGAACTAGCCTATCAAACGACTACACTTGTAAGGTAGCTAGAGTCAGTGACTCAGTTATATTAATGTGAATTACCTGTACCACAGTAATTGCTATAAGCTTAGAGATATCAGTACGACTTATTATCCTCAGACGGATGGACAGTCGAAACAAATAATTCAGGTAAATTCTGAAACTCATTGAGTTCCTATAAATAATGAAATGAAATTATAATAATAACCTGTAATATGTGATAAGCCCTCAAGAAAATACTGAGAACTTGTGTCATTGAATCCGAGGGGAGATGGGACAGATACATCCCACCAACAGAATTTGTATACATTAATAAGTGTCAAGCTAGCATACAAGTGGCACCTTATGAAACATTGTAAGGGAATAGATAACTATGGGTTTTGTGATGAGATTTCCGAGGACACAGAATAGTCATGATGCAGTATGGGTTATAGTTGATAGACTAACCAAGTCTACTCACTTTTTGCCAGTTTGGATGGACTATAGCCTAGAAAGATTGGCCATATTGTACATATTTGAGATTGTAAAATTGCATGGAGTGCCAGTATCGATTGTATCTGACAGAGATCCTAGGTTCACTTCTAGATTCTGGGGTAGTCTTCAGAGAACCCTAGGAACTAGATTGAACTTCAGCACGGCATTCCACCCACAGATAGATGGCCAGTCTGAGAGGGTAATTCAGATATTAGAGGATATGCTACGGGCTTGTGTGATTGAGTTTGAAGGTAGTTGGGATATACACTTGCCTTTGATTGAGTTTGCTTATAACGATAGCTACCAATCAAGCATTGGGATGCCTCCATATGAAGCTTTGTATGGCAGGAAGTGCAGAACTCCCCTATGTTGGGATGAAGTAGGTGAAAGAAAGATGATTGGGCCAGAAATTGTTCAGCAGACATAGGGAAAGATCAAATTGATCAGAGATAGACTCAAGGCTGTATCAGACCGTCAGAAGTCCTATGTTGATCTGAAGAAAAGAGATATTGAAATGTAGTGGGTAATAAGGTACTCCTCAAAGTTTCTCCTTGGAAGAGGATTATGAGATTTGGCAGAAAGGGGAAATCGAGTCCTCGTTTCATCGGACCATATGAGGTTCTGGAGAGAGTGGGTCCTTTGGCATATCGGTTGGCATTACCTCCAGAGTTAGCAAGGATACACAGTGTCTTCCATGTGTCCATGTTAAGGAGGTACAGATCTGACCCATCTCATGTATTATCAGTTGAAGAGATTGAGGTAAATCCAAACCTCTCATATGAGGAAGAACCCATAGAAATTCTGGCTTATGAGGTGAAGCAGCTGAGGAATAAACAGATACACCTGGGTAAAGTGCTGTGGAACCATCGTTCAGGCTAGGAAACTACTTGGGAACGTGAAGAGGATATGAGGAGACAGCACCCACAGTTGTTCAGAGACTAATGCCAGGTAAAATTTCGAGACGAAATTTATTTTAAGGGGGGGAGAATTGTAACACCCCTAAGTTCGGTAGTGCGTTCTACTGTTTTAGTAACCAGTGTTGTCCGGACAGCTAGGATGCCTAGAACTACACTTCGATATGAGTGAGGAGACATAAAATAATGAAATACAAGAAAAGAAAATACAAGAAAAACAAAGGAAAAATAATAGCAAAGAAATGTAACCAAGTTAAGTGAGTCGAGAACCCTAGTGATGGGTGACCGCACCGGGAAGTCACGGCGTGGACCGTTGACTAGCCTTGGACCGCGGGGAACCCTGGAAAATATTTTTAGGACTTAAAGAGACACCTATTGAAATACAAATACCATTAGAAATACTAAATAAAAATTAAATAATTAGTATAAAGAAAAGTGAGAAATCGAAAAACGGACAAAACCCGGTGTTACCGAAAAATCGGGAATGCAACTCGAACAGGGGCATTGTGCTCATTTGACATTCCGACTTGTCTTTTGACCTAAATGTCCATTGAAAATACATGATATTATATTTGGAAAATGTCATGAAAAATTAAATTAGGGGTACCTAATGTAAATAGTCAAAAATGGAGTATAATTTGGGTAATTAGCATTTAAATCATATTAAATCATTTTCTTAAGTGAGTGGAGCACTATGGGAATTAAAAATTCACTAAGTGGGCAGATGTAAACCCACTAAATTCATCTTCAACCTTCATTCACTCCCATTGCCGAAATGAAGCATCCAAAGTTTTCCCATGGCCGATTTGCTTGAAGCCTTCAAATCTCCATCATTCTCACCTCCAACCACCAAAGTTTCTTCACTAATCTTGATCCCCACCTCACAAGGAAGAAGTAGATACTAAATTTAAGGGAGTTTGGTGAAGATTTGACAAGCCTCATCAATAGGTAAGTTGGTGTTTTTGATTATTGTTTAATTAAAGTTTGTAAGGATGTTATGGGTGTTTGATTTATGGAGAGATTTTTGAGGTTTGATGTTTAAAGGGGGAAGTGTACTTTTGGCAGCCATGGAAACAGCTTGAAGACAGTTTATTTTTGCTTGTAAATGGTGAATTAAAGGATTGATTAAATGTATATGGTGTAGGAAGTTATTTGGGTGATGTATACTTAGTATATGTGAATGTGTATTGAAATTTGAATGCTTGGAAATTATGGGAACGTAATGCATGAAATGGCAGCCTGGTTTGGTGAACCATAAGGATGTTATTTCATGTTTGGATTATGGGATATTAATGTTGAATTGTGTTGGTTGTTATGGCAGTTTGGGTATGTGTGTGATGGTGTGAAGTTGGACATGTAAAAGTGTTATGGTTAGGTGATTGAATTGTTGTAAATTTGGTTGAAAAATTCTGTACTAAATGGTGCACATTGAATGTAATTGTAAGCTGCCAAAATGACCTATAATATGTTGTGAATTATGTTTAGGTTATGGTACAACCAGAATTGGCTTGAATGTTGAGTTGGTAAGTGTTAAAAGTGATCCTTGATGTGTATGAAAGAAATGCAATAAGGCAGTTTGTGTTTTAGGCCTAGAACTTTAAGTGTGTGGCACCAATTGGTATGAGACCAATTGGAGGTGAAACTAGGCACAAAATGTGCCAACTTTCATGAAGGAAGCTTGCCAAAATTCTGTTTGCAAGGTAGCTTGAAAAATGACCAAATCCGGATTAAGTGCAATCAAGGCCTGAAAATTTACCATTTGGGCAGCAGTTAGTATTTTGGCCATAACTCACTCAAAACAGGTCCAATTGACCTGAAATTTTGACCATGAATAGCTAAGACCTATATCTACAAGTCTTATCAAGACACAAAAGCCAAGAAATGACCATAAGCAAGTCAAACAGCTTGCACAAGTTCGAGTCCAAAAACTGGCCGAACCAAAATTGACCTAAAATGACCTAAAGTGACCAATTTTGATGCAATTTGACTAGCAATAGTAAAATGACCATAACTTGGTCTACATAACTCAGAATGACCTGAAATTTTGCCCCGCGTGCAATAAGACATAGATCTACAAGTTTGTAGTTTTGACCAAAACCTGAAAACCGAGGGAACTAGGTCGTCCGGCTAGGTCAAACTAGTATCCCGGAATCCAGCAAATTGCAAGAAAATGCAAGATACATGGAAATGAATTTGGTAACAAGTACCAACCCTAAAAGACTATTGAATGTGACATATTAGTAACATTAAAACCTAAATTACCTAGAATGCATCGAGGGTCGACATATTAGGTTGACTAAGGAAATAATAGAATTCGATAAATTAATTATTGAACCTTATTCTTAGAGACAGTTTAAATGAGTACTGAAACACTTCAAATTGCGTTTCTCAGTTAGCAAAGACTCGAGGAAGGGAAGGAAACACAGTCGAGCCAAGAGACGATTATCGAGGTTTGTGCACAACTAGTTTTTAACTGATTTTGTTTTGAATATTTCATATGATTAAATGACATATTTTTCTTATGTATTATGTTCAGCAAGTATTGGATTTAATTCAATGATTATTGAAATTGTTATAGTATGTATGAATTTAACTTTGTGAAATGGTATTTCCACAAGTATTAAGCATTGTTATGGATTGAATAAATTATGTTTTGGAAAATTGTGATAGAACATGTTTTGAATTGTGATGGTAATTTTCATGGAAAAATGCAAATTTATGATTTGAATTGTGATGAGCATAAAAATTATTGGATATTGGAATTGACTTTGAATCGAATTATATTGTGATTTATGATTACTAAAAGGATTGTGATATTGTTTTATATCTCACTATAGATGCTTGACTAGGTTATTACTCGTCTCTCTCATTTGTTGAGAAGACAATGGAGTTAGTTGTGTTTTGATTACCATGGTACGTGCACAGGCTTAGATTTTCCTCTAATTTGAGGTTAGATCTAAGTTTTCTTTTTATCGATATGGCCCTTGCGGAAGATTCATTATTGTGGTGTGTACTGTGCATGATTATTCGACCTCCCCGACCATAGGGAGTTGGAATCTGATTCGACCTCCCCGACCATAGGGAGTTAGAATCACATCGAATATGGCCCTTTCGGATTAGTCTTGCATAGTTAGTGAGATAAAGAATGATTTTTGAGATAAAGAATGATTTTTGAGATAAAGAATGATTTTTGAGATACAGCATGATTTTTGAGATATAGCATGGTTTTTGAGATACAACATGGTTTTTGAGACACAGAATGTTTTAGAACAGTAAAGAACTGTGATTTCAGTTATGATTTATGTATAATTGATTTTGTTGGAACTACCTTAAATGGTTAGTCATGATTTGATAAATTGAATTTCGTGATCAAAGTCATTGTATACAAATGATTTACATTATTGGCAATGAATATTTTGAGTTTTGGAATTTGATGAGTATTCAGATTTCCAAATTATTTACTGTAAATTTTGCCAATGTATATAGTACTATGTTTTAAATTATAGTTGTGCACCACTGAGTTCACCACTCAACGATAGCTTTGTATGCTGTCGCAGGTAAGAAGAGCATAGAGCAGTGAGTAATTTTCTTTGAAGACACATTCAGATCAGCTCCAGGTATATCATAGGTATACCCATGTACATAGGTTTTGATGTATGCATGTAATAATATGTATGTAAATTATTTGAGCAGTTGTATAAAAACTCTTGTAAAATATTTTGGTATGTAATTAAATGTAAATTTGGGATTTCATTTATTTGAATAGTCTTGCAATATAAATTTTGAGTCTTGTAATCAATGAAATGTTTCTTTGTGATGAGATTAGTTTGAAAATGAATTGATTGTTTATTGAGAATTGAATTGTGGATTGAAATGAAGTTATTGGAGTTGTATTTGAGAAAATATATTTGAAGTATTTTCTTTTACTGGATTGAAGAACTATTTTCTCAAAATACAGCCGACACTTTGCCGAAATTTTGAAAAAATTTTTATAACACTAGATTTTAATCGATGATTTAAATTTCACGAAAATTGTTTTAAAATTCCTTGTAGTATATCTAATGGGTTATCGGTAGGCGAAGTACGATAATTCATTAGGTGTACTACGGGAACATGTTACATCTTACGGGGGAGTAGGGTGTGACAGAAAGACTCTGGACTTTGATTCAGTCTTGCTACTTGTCATTCAGAGCTTTCAAAGTGTGGAGAAACTTTAGAAACCAGTTTTCTAAAGTATTTCATTTCAAAGAGCTCCAAATCCTGTGATTTTCATTTTCAATACCTATGCATTACCCTATGAACCCATCTTCACTCCGCCACATTCCCATCACTTTAGTATCTGTGCATTGCCTTCCGAGCTCAACCTCATTCCGCTTTATTCCTATTACCTCGGGTAAGCTCAAGCTCTTCGGTTGTCTACTCTCAGCTCTCAAAGATTTATGGATACTGAAATTGGCTCGTCTGCCTCCCCAACTATCCATAGGTAAGCGTCTAAACTATCATTTTGTTGAATATCCTTGGTTTGTTTTCTCAAGCTTTCTTTTAAAGTTTTTTTATCCAGTCACACAAAATCTTAGAATAGGTTATCTTAACCCATAGTTATTTCCTTTGTCTTCTTTTTATTCATTCGTAAATTCCATTTATCGTTACCTCATTTTCATTCCTTTCGAGAGTAGACGTTGGAGTCATTGGCGACTCGTAAATACTCTAAAAGAAAATAGGCAAGAGTACTTTAACATGAGAGTTTTTGGTCTGAATAAATGAAAAATGATAAAGGAAAATAGGTGTAGCAAAGGTCAAATAAGTCGGAAACAAGATTAGGTCAAACAAATAAGTTATGAGATTGGGCCTTGGAACGAGCCCAGACGATAAGACAATAGCTCGGGAATCAAGACGAGTTCGGATCTCGGATGTCGCAAACCAAAGAGTTCTGAAAAAGTGATCATGCGGAAGATCGGCAAGGAGTTCGGCCTATCAACCGCCATCTAGTTATAAAGTCCCATAGGCTAGAAAAAGCTTTACGCAGGGGTTTCCTGTGTCTTCGGTATTTCGTTCCCATATAAAAGGAATTAAGAAAGACCCTTTACCTGAATCCCTAGTTCAAAGTTCTTATAAAACACCGTTCTTATTAATATATTATGAGATTAGGGGAGAGTTCTTACCCGAACTCAGCCTAATTCTTAACGCAAATTATTAAGAGATCGGGGGAGAGTTCTTACCCGAACTCAGCCTAATTCTTAATGAAATATATTAAGAGATCAGGGGAGAGTTCTTACCCGAACTCAGCCTAATTTTTAATGCAATGTATTAAGAGATCGGGGGAGAATTCTTACTCGAAACCAGCCTAATTTTTAACTCAATGTATTAAGAGATCAAGGGAGAGTTCTTACCCAAACTCAGCCTAATTTTTAACGCAATGTATTAAGAGATCGGGGGAGAGTTCTTACCCAAATTCTCAGCCAAAATCTTAATAAAGTATACAAAGATCAAGGGAGAGTTCTTACCCGAATTCTCAGCCAAAATCTTAATAAAATATGTGGAGATCGGGGGAGAGTTCTTACCCGAAATCCTCTATTTAAATTTTAACATAATGCATTAAGAGATCAGGAGAGAGTTCTTACTCGAATTCTCTTAGCTTAAATTCAAATTAAAATATACTAAGATATTGGGGGAGAGTTCTTACCCGAGCTCTCAAATTAAATTCTTAATACACCAGAGGATCGACGAGAGAGGTCTTCCCAAAGTATCCCAAATATTAGGTTGAGGCCCGATGGAGAGTTCTCCTCAAGGCACTCATATTTATAGGACAAAAATTCTCCCTGAGAATATCACAACTTCAATATTCATATTAACCCTCCTAAATACCTATTACACAACACCTATTCACTAAAGGGTCCTCTCATGTACTCGTGTTCTTGGGTAACCCGAAATAGTGAAATATCAAACATTCCGTTTTTTTGTACAAAGGATTAGCATCATCATTCTAACCTCCAAATTATCAAATTCAATTTATAAAGAGCACAACATTAAATCTGTTTACCCTTGTTGAGGGATGAGGTGGGGTGCCTAATACCTTCCCCATCTATATATAGACTCCGAACCTAGAATCTCTGTTTTCGAAGTTGTTCTTAATTTATTTTTACATATGGCTTTCTTTAATTTTCCTCAAAATTAAAGTGGCGTCTCCTCACTGTAAATGGACCCTTTTTTATGATAGAAGTATTAATAAATTAATAGTGCATTTTGTGTCCAATTCTCTTTTCCTTTTGTCATTAAAATCCATTTTTTTAATATACTCCACTTTCATTTCTTCAGGACCATTGAACAATCCAGACCTAATAATCCAATTGACTCTGAAATTCCTTATGTTAACTTTGAAAGTCCCATAACTGCCATTGGTTTGAGTGATTCCAAAGAAGAGTCTATAGAAGAACAGGGCGAAAGAGATGAGCCTTCCCTGGTGCCTTGTGGGGATGAAATGCACATTATAAATTTAGGGACTGAGGAAATGAAGAGGGAACTTAAGGTCATGAATAAGTGAGAATTAGAGAGTATGATCAGTTTGCTTAAGGAATTCATTGATGTATTCTCATGGAGCTATGATGACATGCCAGGATTGGATCCTCAGATAGTAACGCATAAGATCCCTCTAATTCCTAGGATGATTCCAGTGAAACAGAAATTGAGAAGAATGAACCCCGACACACTGCTCAAAGTTAGGGATGAAGTCAAAAAACAGTATGATGCTGGATTCCTAGAAGTGTTGAAATACCCCCAATGGATAGCTAATGTTGTCCCTGTAATGAAGAAGGATGGAAGAGTAAGGGTATGTGTTGATTACAGGGATCTCAACAAGGCAAGCTTGAAGGATGATTTTCCTCTCCCACACATATATGTGCTAGTAGACAATGTTGCAGGGCTGGGAAGATGTTCATGTATCGACAGGACATCGAGGTATAACCAAATTCCCATGGATGAGGAGGACAAAAACAAAACTGTTTTTATCACCCAGTGGGGGTATTTTGCTATCGGGTGATGTCCTTTGGATTAAAGAATGCTGGAGCTACCTACCAACACGCCATGGTCACAATATTCCACGACATGATGCACAGAGAAGTAGAAGTATATGTGGATAATATGATCATCAAATCCAAAGGGGTAGAAAGTCACGTACAGATATTAAAGAAGTATTAACTGAAGCTGAACCTAGCTAAGTGTGTGTTTGGGGCCAAGTCTGGTAAGCTATTGGGATTCACAGTAAGCGAGAAAGGAATAGAAGTGGATCCAGACAAAGTTAGAGCCATTCAAGAAATGCCATCCCTAGAGACAGAAAGGGAGGTGCGTAGTTTCCTGAGAAAACTTAACTACATTTCGAGATTCATCTCCATCCTCACTGCTAAAGCTGAGCCCATTTTTAAACTACTCAAGAAGAATAACACCGCCCAATGGAATCAAGTTTGTTAAGAGGCTTTTGAAAAGATTAAATAGTACCTGTCAAATCTGCCAATATTGGTTCCTCCAGTGACTGGAAGGCCATTGATTTTGTACATGGCAGTTCAACAAAGTTCGATGGGATGTGTGCTCGGACAACACGATGACACGGGGAGAAAGGAAAGAGCCATTTACTATCTAAGCAAAAAATTCAATGAATGTGAGTCGAGATACTCATTCCTAGAGAAAACTTGTTGCACATTGGCATGGACAGCAAATTGACTCAAGAACTACATGTTGAATCATAAAACGTGGCTCATCTCCAGAATGGACCCAATCAAGTATGTATTTGAAAGCCCGTTTGTGCCAGGGAGGATAACAAAATGGTAGGTCATACTTTCTTAATATGACATTGTCTACATGACCAGAAAGGCAGTGAAAGGAAGCGTGATTGCTGATCTCCTAGCAGAAAACCCGATCCAGGATTATGAAGCCCTGGATTTCAAATTCCCTGATTAGTATGTTAATGGAGTCAGCAGTGATGACAAAGAACCGAATGACGTATGGTAAATGTATTTCGACGAAGCAATCAATTTATCCGATAATGGGATTGGGGCAGTTTTGATATCCCCAGATGGAAAACATTTCCCAATAGCTATCAAGCTAAGGTTCGACTGCACCAACAATGTTGCAGAGTATGAAGCCTGTGTGATGGGTTTACAGGCTGCTATTGAAATGAAGATCAAGAAATTATAGGTGTATAGAGATTCGGCCTTGATCATTTACCAAGTTAAAGGGGAATGGCAAACTAAAGACCCGAAACTGATCCTGTATCAAAAGTATCTCCTAGAATTGATCAAGAAATTCAAAGATATTTCCTTCACTCACCTCAACCGTGACAAGAACCAATTCACTGATGCCTTAGCCACTCTAGCTGTTATGACTCAAATGGAAGAAGGATAGATGACACAGATGTTACAAATTAAAGCAAGGAGTGAGCTGGCATACTGCTTCATGATCGAAGAAGAAACAGATGGTAAACCCTGGTATCATGACATCCAGGTCTATATCAAAACCAGAGAATACCCTCCTAGGGCAAGTAGAAATGAAAGAAGAATGATCAGGAGATTAGCACTAGGATACTTCTCCAGTGGTGAAATTTTGTACAAAAGAAGCTCCAATGCGAGTTGTTGAGGTGCGTGAATGCAAAAGAAGCAAGGAGGATCGTTTTCAAAACTCATGAGGGGAATTGCGCTACTCACGCTAATGGGCATATGATGGCCAAGCAAATCATGAGACGGGGATACTTCTGGACTACTTTGGAAAAAGACTGCATTGAGTACTTTCGAAAATGTCATAAATGTCAAATTTATGCTGATCCAATAAATGTCCCGCCTCATAAGCTTTTTAATCTTGTCTCACCTTGGCCTTTTGCAATGTGGGGCATCGACGTAATTGGTTCTATTAATCCCAAAGCATCCAATGGGCACAGGTTTATCTTGGTGGCTATTGACTACTTTTCCAAACAGTGTCATATGCTTATATCACACAAAATACATTCCTTAAATTTTGCAAGAATAATGTTATCTGCCGATATTGCCTTCCTGGCGAAATTTTCACCGACAATGCTAAGAATTTGAATGGCCCAAAAATCCGAAATTTATGTGACCAGTATAAAATCCGACATCTCAATTCATCACCATACCGTCCCCAAATGAATGGAGCGGTGGAAGTCGCTAATAAAAATCTCAAGAGAATAATCAGGAAAATGACTGTCACTTATAAAGATTGGCATGATATGCTTCCCTTCTCCCTTCATGCTTATCGGACCTCTATAAGGACATCGACTGGGGCAACTCCATATTCATTGGTCTACGGAATGGAAGCTGTTTTACCTATAGAGGTGGAAATTCCCTCCCTGAGAATTCTAAAAGAGTCGGGACTCGACGAGTCAGAATGGATTCAATCGATGTTAGATCAGCTGAATCTAATAGACGAGAAAAGACTGACAGTGGCATGTCATGGGCAATTATACCAAAGGAGAATGGCTAAAGCATTTAATAAAGACGTTCGCTCGCGTGAACTCTAATCGGGAGATCTGGTTTTAAAAAAGATCCTCCCAAATTAAAATGATCCCCGGGCAAATGGTCACTAATTTATGAGGGACCCTATGTGGTTAAAAAGGCATTTTCTGGCAGTGCACTGATCTTGACTCATATGGACGGGGAAGAATTCCCAAGACCTGTGAATGCAGATGCTGTAAAAAGATATTATGCCTAAAAAAAAAAAATAGGAGTGAAAACCCGAAAAAGCGCTCTTAGCAAAATGTGTGAAAGAGGGCGAAAACCCATAAGAGCGCTTTCTGAAAAATAAGTAGGGGGTGAAAACCCGAAAGGGCATCTTGAAAAAGTGAGCAAAAAAAAAAAAGGATCATCCTCTAGGGGTGAAAACCCGAAAGGGAGCTCCTAGGACCGGAAAACGGAGAAATAAGGAAGGGGGCCTAAGACCATAAGAAGTAATAAGTCACCACGGCACGAACGTTCGTTGAAAGATTACTTGAAATGGTGGCAGTTAAGGGAGTTCAAAGTTAGCTAAAAGGAATTTGTGAGATCTATTCTTGTACCATTTTCCTTTGAAATTGTACCTTTGTTTTTAAGCCATAATAAAATTGTTCTTTCACTCTAATTTGTTTTTTTTATATACCTTGATTTATGCGCTATTAATTCGTTAAAACTTTATTATAAGATCAGGATTTGAATATTAGTAATCTCATATACTTTTGCTATGAGATTTGCAGGGGATAAATGATGGCCGGGCGATTGGTGTAAAAAAAAAATGTAGGAGTGAAAACCCGAAAGGGAGCTCCTAGCAAAATGTGTGAAAGAGGGCAAAAACCCGTAAGGGCACTTTTTGCAAAATGAGTAAAAGGTGAAAACCCGAAAGAGCATCCTGAAAAAGTGAGTAAAAGGAGGAAATTATAGGCCAAAACTTGGGACTCATTCTGACCCTCTCCATTAATTATCTATCTTCGAGACCTTGTTAAGTACACTTTGATTGGAGGAACATCTTGTGTCAGGTTTGCTTTGTGATCATTAAAGGTACAAACACAATATTTCATACCCTCAACCTCTGAGTTGATTTTAATTTTCAGCATTTAACTTCCTGTTATCAACCTCTGGATTCAAGATCCAAGTTGATTTTTATTTTCAGCATTTATTTTTCTGTTATCAACCTCTGGATTCAATATCCAAGTTGATTTTAATTTTCAGCATTTTAAATTTTTTATCAATCTCTGGATTCAAAATCCAAGTTGATTTTAATTTTTAGTATTTAATTTCCTGTTATCAACCACTAGATTCAAGATCTAAGTTGATTTTAATTTTTAGCATTTAATTTCCTGTTATCAACCTTTGGACTTAAGATCCAAGTTGATTTTAATTTTCAGCATTTATTTTCCTGTTATCAACCTCTAGAATTTTCAGCATTTATTTTCCTATTATCAACCTCTAGATTTAAGATCCAAGTTGATTTTAATTTTCAGCATTTATTTTCTTATTATCAACCTCTGAATTCAAGATCTAAGTTGACTTTAATTTTTAGCATTTATTTTCCTGTTATCAACCTCTGGGTTCAAGATCCAAGTTGATTTTTATTATCAGCATTTATTTTCCTACCATCAACCTCTGGGTTCAAGATCCAAATTGATTTTAACTTTCTGTTATCAACCTCTGGATTCAAGATCTAAGTTGATTTTAATTTTCATCATTTGTTTTCCTGTCATCAACCTCTGGGTTCAAGATCCAAGTTGATTTTAATTTTTAGTATTTATTTTCCTGTTATCAACCTCTGGGTTCAAGATCCAAGTTGATTTTAATTCTCAGCATTTATTTTCCTGCCATCAACCTCTGGGTTCAAGATCCAAGTTTATTTTAATTTCCTGTTATCAACCTCTGGATTCAAGATCCAAGTTGATTTTAATTTTCAGCATTTGTTTTCCTGTCATCAACCTCTGGGTTCAAGATCCAAGTTGATTTTAATTTTCAGCATTTAATTTCCTGTCATCAACCTCTAGGTTCAATACCCAAGTTGATTTTAATTTTCATCATTTAATTTCTTATCGATCTTTGGTTTTAATATCCCAGCCGCCCAAAATATGATTCTGAATCTTTACATGATTCCTATACAAGAGAATTTCATTCTCTTTAATAGAAATTATGTAAAGAGGGGCAGCTGTAGACACCATATTTTGGCCGACGTTCGAAGGCAAGGTTCTTTTAAAATTGAAACTTTATTATCCGTTCTCGACCGATGTCCCGATCACAAGTAGCTTTTCCGAACTTACTAATGGTTGTTCCCTGGAACAAATTGATCTCACGCTCAAGTTAGATTGCTTTCCGGTTCCTTGGTCTTTATCAATTGAGTTCAAGTTAATATTGGATCTCCGGACCATCCAATCTTGCCTGCTATTGTTCTCCGATCTCTATATGTACAAATATCGCAAAATTCCATTTGACTAATGTTGTAATCGGGCTTCTCACATGAATTGCCCAGATATTCCTCAAAATGAAGTTAAGGTTTTTATCCGGTCTAATAATGGTTTCGACCTTAAAAGTTCAAGTCAGTGTCAAATCTTTGCAATTCTAATATTCTAAAGTTCCATTCGGTATTTGGTCATGGCTCCATCCGATCTCATGTTCGCGTGTAATGTTTTTTTTATCTCTTGGAGTAATTTGATATCTTTTGATTAATAGTTACTCTCAGGTTTAATGTTCAACTGCATTTGATCAATTAAGTACTCAGACAATTTGGTTTGGATGCTTTCCGATCTTATCAAGAAATTGAACATAAAAGACTTCAATTCATTTCAAAATCAAAATGTACAAGTCATTCAGCAGGAGGGTCTCCCCTAACCTACTCTTCCGGGTACAGTATCAGTTCTATCATCCTCTTTCTCTCTCTCTCTCAGGCTCCTCCTCGCTCTCTTCTTCACCTCTAGGGACAAGATCCACCATCCAGGAAAAGTCTTCCTCAGGATAGCACCTTACAAGCTCGACCAGAAGATCGCCATGAGCATTCACATAAGCACCAGCTTCCCTCGCCACGGCCTCTTCTTCTTTCACTTTGATCTCCTCGGTAAGGCGAGTGACATCGGTAGTTCGGCAGGGCCGAGCTTCTTCAAGTTCCCTCTCTAGTTCAGCTATCCTATCCTCATAAGATTTCATCCAACCCTCAATCTCGGCTATGTAGTCCTGAGCAAATGAAAGTTGGGTTTTGGCAGAAGCAGTATCCTAGACCGCCTTCAGAATTTCTTGTCTCAAGAGATGAGCCTTTTCTCTGATTATATGTTGATTCACAAGGCTCTCTATGTTCAAGCTCATCGTTTGAGCCAGGAGGTCATCAATGCTATCCAGAGTCAGCCTATTCTGATCATCCTAAAAGCAGATGGTGGCACCCAAAACCTTGGCCATGTCAAGATTCCCCTGAACCAAGCGATTCTTCTCTAGTGAGTGGATGAGGACCTGGGCACCACAAGAGAGGGTCCTCACAGCAGGTTGGGAAGACCCTCCTTCCCCACTTGAAGAAACCGGCGGAGGTGGCAGTTTATCTTATCGAGGAGGGGAAGGAGTGATCTCTATCTCTGGGGTCGGTTGTCCTGAAGGTCGGGATGAAGAGCCTGGCACTTCTACCGAGTCTCCCCCTGGCGTCTGGGATACAGCAGCAATCTTCATTTCTCGCACTTTCCGGGTGACCTCCCTTTTTTGCTTACAGCTCTCCTTCACGCCCTCGTCTCCAGCCATACCTGCACAGAAAAAAAGTTAGTGAGATCACCTAAGTCTGGAGGCTAAATATTTAGGTTATACCAATCCTGAGTCCAAGGTCAGAAAGCTGCAGCTCATAATCCTCATGGGCGATCATCTGCATTAGCCACCACTTCAGCTCGGCCATAACTGCATCTAAACATAAATACTTGTGAGTAGCCGCCTGACCCTTCAGTTCCTTTACCATGACGTCCTCATCTCTATTTAGGGCGATCTTCTTTGGAACTGAAGGGACCAGGTACTGCCAACTACGCGGAATACCCTCAAAGCCATTCGGGATCTTACTTCTCAATATGAAGAGCCGATTCTTCTAATTCTTCAACGAAAAAGGGAGATCAGTAAAAAGCCCACAGTGCAGCTTGGCTTGGAAAAACCAATACTCGTCGTCCTTTCGCCGAGCAAGCCTATGCAACTCAGTAAAAACCTTTGCTGTAGGCTCAAGCTTCTTAGCTCAGCATAAGCTCTAAAAGCCACTAGAGTTCGCTAAGAGTTCGGGTGCACTTGGGCTACACAGACATGATGGAACTTTAGAATGGCTCTAAAGAATTCGTCCAGGGGGAACCGAAGCCTGGCCTTCAATTGTTGTTCATATACCATGATCATATCATTTTCTTCAAAGAAATGGTCAGCTCGAAAGAGTCAATCTGAAGGTTGTATTCTTGACTAATGGACAGCAGATTAGTTTCCTTGAGGACCGACGGTAACTCATCCATGGGTAAGTTTTCTTTCCCTGAAGAAGATGCTTATTTTGACTTAGCCGCCCGACCGTGGGCTAATACAAAGGTTGTAAAAGGTTTAGGTCACCCTCTTAGCCTGACCACCTCAACTTTATCCGATGTCTATGAGATATGAACAGAGGGAGGACTAGTAGCTCTCTGACCATCGGTACCACTCATTTTCAAAAAAAAAAAAAGTGAGAACCAACTAAGAAAATATCAAAACCCTTACCGGAGTATGAATCGGTGCCTGAAAACTTTAGAAAGCGAGAGGGAGTGTTGAAATCGCTAGGGGAAGGTCTGAAAATGACATAAGGAAACAAATGACTAACCTTTCCCCTATTTATACCCGTCTGAGCATTAAATGCTCACAAAGTCCCAAGTGACGCATCGGTTAGTGGGACCAGGCCGCCTCTATGACACGTCACAAGAAGATTCTAGAAACATAGTAAAAAGGTCGGATAAATGAGATCGGTCAACAAAGGTTATCGGATTGAATAAATTTCCAAACCCACGGATCGGCAAATGGTGATTCGTCTAGGGATCAGATCGGGTACATTTATCAGAGATCGAAAAATAAACAATACAATAATAAAACAAAAACATTCAAGTAAAATTTCATTTCATTTCTAAAAGATCAGATTACATCATTTGGGCGATCTCTCAAAATCAGCACTATATTCTACCTAGCTTAAGATTACTCCGAAGCCCAGTATGCTGGCCTATGTCAAAGCCTAGTCTTGTAGCTGAATCAAAAGATGTGTTTGATCAGAAAGCCAGTAATAAATACTGGGCAGATGTACAGCTCAGGTGGGGTGACTATGACTCTCATGATATTGAGCGGCATCATTGTTGATGTCATCAACTAGAACCGAGCTGCAATCGGGACCCTCGAGATGGTAAGGAACCAAGTGAACTTCAAGAGGTGTTCACCAATATTAAGATTGAAATTAGCAATCCTCTTGTCAGAGATCGATCCATGAGCCATGCTGATGGGGCGAACCGAGATCGGTGCGGTAGTTAGTTTCGACCTTGATCAGTTAATTAGTCCAGTTCCCTCACCATCATCGATTGACACCCTCATGAACATCTGATCACCGGAGTTGCTCATTTTCAGGAAATGAACAAAGAAAGCATTCGGAAAAAGATTAAAGTGGCTGTCATGGGAAGGATTCTTGCTGGAAAAGCCAAGAACTAAAGAATGAAACATTGAAGATTCACCGAAGAAAGTTGTGAATATGCAAAGGAAAATCTCTCGGCATATATATAGGGCCCTGACATTTATTGCGGAACTCGAAGTGGGCTCATCGGTAACCGAAGAATTTATTGCTTTGACCAATACAGGTCAGATTGAGTAGGAGGTTGGAAAATAGTGAGATCGGGAAATAAAAAAGACCGAATGCAAAAGAAGATAGAGATCGGAATAACAATCTTAAAATGGGTCAGTCACAACAAGATCGAAAGAAATAGGGGACGACCTATAAAGATCGAAGAACGCAGAGGGGTTGAATAACTTCTAGTCAGAACTTTCAATTAACTCCCTTCACCGTTAGATCCGAGTTAGTTAAAGCATTGCAGGCATGATCAGATCCTCACAACACATCTCATTTGCAAGGATGCCCTCCTAGCTGCCAGACGCCAAACAGTTAAAGCAGCCTTGTACACCCCGATCTACACCATTGATTATAATTGTAAGGATGGATCTGGAGCCCTCAAATCAAAAGCAGATGACAGATTCAGCACCTTTTGTTCCCAGCCTTTGGATCCATTTCGTAAGGCGAGACCCTTGACCATTGGATTAAGGGAAGAAAGGACAGATATTCTGAACGGAATCTCGACCCTCTATTTTGATTCTCTTTAATTCTCAGACATCAGATTATGTCCTTTTGAATCTAAGCCTTCCGTCTCCCCCTGATAAGATCCTAACCCTTCATTTTGAACACCCATTCCCTATAAATACCTGCATGCAATACTGTAGGAAGGAGGTGGTGATTATCGTGGAAAGACTCTAAACTCTCATTCAGTCTTACTGCATTGCCATTCGAAGCTCTCAAAGTTTTGAGAAACTTTAGAAATCAATTTTCTGAAGTATTTCATCTAAAGGAGCTCTAAATCCTGCGATTTTCATTTTCAGTACCTGTGCACTACTCTGTGAACCCATCTTCACTCCGTCTCATTCCCACCACTCTAGTATTTGTGCATTGCTCTCCGAGCTTGACTTCATTATGCTTTATTCCCATTACCTCGGGTAAGCTCAAGTCCATCGGTCGTCCGCCTTCACCTCTCCAGGATTTGTGGATACCGAAGTTAGCTCGCCTGTCTCCCCAACTTTCCACAGGTAAGCGTCTAAATTGTCATTTTGTTAAATATCCTTGGTTTCTTTTCTCAAGTTTTTTTTAAAGTTTTTGTATCCAGTCACACAAAATCTCAGAATAGGTTATCTTAGCCCGTAGTTATTTCCTTTGTCTTCTTTTTATTCATTCGTAAATTTCATTTATCGTTACCTTGTTTTCATTCCTTTTGAGAGTAGATGTTGGAGTCATTGGTGACTCGTAAATACTCTAAAAGAATATAGGCAGGAGTACTTTAACATGAGAGTTTTTTGTCTAAATAAATGAAAAATGATAAAGGAAAATAGGGGTAGCAAAGGTCGAATAAGTCGGAAACAAGATTAGGTCAAACAAATAAGTTATGAGATCGGTCCTTGGAACGAGCCCAGACGATAAGACAACAGCTCGAGAATCAAAATGAGTTCGGATCTCGGACGAGCGACTAAAAAGAGATCAAATGTCACAAATCAAAGAGTTCTGACAAAGCGATCATGCAGAAGATCGGCAAGGAGTTCGGCCTATCGTCCACCATCTAGTTATAAAGTCCCGTAGGCTAGGAAAAGCTTTACACAGGGGTTTTCTGTGTCTTCGGTATTTCATTCCCATATAAAAGGGATCAAGAAAGACCCTTTGCCTGAATCCCCAGTTCGAAGTTCTTATAAAACGTAGTTCTTATCAATATATTAAAAGATCGGAGGAGAGTTCTTACCCGAACTTAGCCTAATTTTTTAACGCAATATATTAAGAGATCGGGAGAGAGTTCTTACACGAACTTAGCCTAATTTTTCAACGCAATATATTAAGAGATCGGGGGAGAGTTCTTACCCAAACTCAGCGAGATCGGGGGAGAGTTCTTACCGGAACTTAGCCTAATTTTTTAACGCAATATATTAAGAGATCGGGGGAGAGTTCTTATCCGAACTCAGCCTAATTTTTAACGCAATATATTAAGAGATCGAGGGAGATTTCTTACCCGAATTCTCAGCTAAAATCTTAATAAAATATATAGAGGTCGAGGGAGAGTTCTTACTCGAAATCCTCCGCTTAAATTTTAATAGAATACATTAAGAGATCGGGAGAGAGTTCTTACCCGAATTCTCTTAGCTTAAATTCAAATTAAAATATACTAAGAGATTGGAGGAGAGTTCTTACCCGAGCTCTCAAATTAAATGCTTAATACACCAAGGGATCGGTGGGAGAGTTCTTTCCAAGGTATCCCGAATATTAGGTTGAGGCCCGATGGAGAGTCCTCTTCAAGGCACTCATATTTATAAGACAAAAATCCCCCCCTGAGAATATCACAACTTCAGTATTTATATTAACCCCCCCTAAATACCTATTACACAATACCTATTCACTAAAGGATCATCTCATGTACTCGTGTTCTTGGGCAACCCGAAATAGTGAAATATTAAACATTCCTTTTTTTTCGTACAAAGGATTGATATCATCATTCTAACCCCCAAATTATCAATTTCAATTTATAAAGAGCACAACATTAAATCTGCTTACCCTCGTTGAGAGACAAGGTGGGGTGCCTAACACCTTCCCCACCCGTATACAAACCCCGAACCAAGAATCTCTGTTTTCAAAGTGGTTTTTTAATTTTTTAAAAATGGTTTTCTTTAATTTCCTTCAAAATTAAAGTGGTGACTCCTCACTTTTCCCACTTCGGTGAGAATCGTCCGGCGACCGCAAAACCCTTGCGACAACATATTAAGCATAGCCTTAGCATTCTCGTTCTTAGGGTTAAATAATTGAAACAAATGGTTCTCTTCTTTAGCTTCAACTACCTCCACCGATCCTCGCCAACCACTCTTTCTCAAAATCTCATAATAATACCATCCTCTGTCTCTCAATAAGTCCTTCCCAGTAACAAATATAAGCACTCTGCTGCACCCCAAACTACCAAACTTTGGATCAGTTGCAGGATTAAGCAGAAGGTCATCACACCCACTTGTTGCAGGATATGCAAAATACCAAAACCCATCAATTGTTGACCTTAATTTTGATTCCCTAACCTCATCACCAATAGCTTCCTTACCCCAGAACTATGGATGTATCAGAACAATCCCTACAAGATTAATACCAGATAATTTCACTTTCCCATATTTCATGGCCATACGGTGTGCTATATTCCCACCAGCACTATCTCCAGCCAAAAATACAGAATTCAGATCTGCGTCGAAGTTCAGCCTCTCTTCAGGACCACCTCTATCGATAAGGGAAGCAACCCACTTGAGCACAGTCCATGAATCATTGTATGCAGCTAGGGGATGGTGCTCCGGGGCTTTTCTATAATTTACAGAAACTATAATTATATTGGCAGCTGCAACTGTAAAAGAACTAAGAAATTTTGGAATAAGAATTCTGATATTTATTGCCCCAGAAATCAAAGATATATATAAAAAATTACAGCTAACAAATAGGTTCCTAATCAAGCTAAACTACCAAAATTGTATCAGAATCATACAACAAAAGGTAAGAACAGATATGCACACAAAAATTCCTAAATAAATACCCTAAATAAATGCAAAATAAGTGGCAGCTAACAGCTGCCTTTCCAATACCCCCCCTTAAGTTGGAGCATGGAGATCTCGAATGCCCCACTTGCAAAGAAGAAAGTCAAACTGATTCTTTCCCAATACCTTTGTGAAGATATTCGCAGGTTGCATTGAACTACGTACATAATCTGTTCAAATGTTACCATTCAATATCTCATCACGGATAAAATGACAGTCCACTTTAATATGCTTGGTACGTTCATGATAGACAAGATTAGCAGCTATATGCAGAGCTGCCTGACTATCACAATGCAAATTCATAGGTTCAATATGCGCCACACCAAGAGAATTCAATAATCCTTTCAACCATTTAAGTTCACAAGTTGTAGTACTCATAGACCGATATTCAGCTTCAGCGGATGAGCAAGACACTGTCTGTTGCTTTTTTAGTGTTCCACGAGATAGGGGATTCACCCAAAAGAACAAAATAACTGGCCAAAGACTGTCTCGTCAAAGGACAGCTAGCCCAATTAGAATCACAGTAAGCAGACAATTTGAGATCACAATTGGCATGCAGTAGTATACCCTGACCTGGATTTCCTTTCAAATAATGCACAACTCTAACAGCTGCCTCCCAATGAGCTTTCTTCAGTTGTTGCATGAATTGAGCAAGAATATGCACACAATAAGATAACTCGGGATGAGTTATTGTTAGATAAATAAGCCGTCCCACCAGACGCCTATACTGAGCAAGGTCATCCACATCATCACTCTCGGTAAGGGCCAGCTTGTGATTTTGTTCAAGAGGAGTTTTAGCCAGCTTGTAACCCAGTAATCCAACTTCTGAAATTACATCCAATGCATACTTATGTTGACACAAGAAAATACCATTCGAGTTTCTGGCTACTTCAATCCCTAAGAAAAATTTCAGCTTCCCCAAGTCTTTCATATGAAAGCAACGACTCAAATAGTTCTTGAATTTTTGTACAGTGGAAACTTCATTGCTGGAGATAATAAGGTCATCCACATAAATAAGCACATTCAATTGAACAGTCCTAGCTCGAAAAGTGAATAAAGAGTAATCTGAATATAATTGCTAAAATCCATAAGCTTTCAGAGATGCAGCCAATTTCGCAAACCAACATATAGGTGCTTGTCGCAAACCGTATAGAGATTTTTGGAGTTTACAAACCTTCCCTAGTGATTGAGAAGCAAATCTAGGCGGCATCTTCATGTAAACCTCTTCCTCCAAATCACCGTGTAAGAAAGCATTTTGGACATCCATCTGATGGAGTTCCCAATTCTTTGCAGCTGCAACGGCAAGAAAGGTGCGCACAGTAACCATTTTTGCTATAGGAGCAAAAGTCTCCTCATAATCTATGCCTTCAACTTGATTATTTCCCAATATCACTAACCGCGCCTTGTATCGTTCAACACTTCCATCAAAATTATATTTAATTTTGTATACCCACTTGCTTCCTATTTCTTTCTTCCCAAATGGCAGATCTTCAACTGTCCATGTACCATTATCCTCCAAAGCCTGTATTTCTTTTCTCATAGCCGCTCTCCACCGTTCATCCTTAACTGCTTCTGCATAAATGCTTGGTTCATGTCCTGTAGTAATGGCTGCCAAAAAACATCGGTGTTGTGCAGAGAATTTATCATAACCCACATAATGTGCTATAGAGTAAGGCGTACCTGAGGAATCAGATTGGGAAGGTGAGAATACCGAGGGGCTTGTTTTGATGGCATTTGTCACATAATCCGTCAAATGAACACTAGGTTACTTGGCCCTTTGTCCCCTACCTAGTTGCTCTTCAACAACTTCACCTCTATCCACTCCCTCACTGTTTTCATGGATCAATTCTTCCATTTCAGGATTCACCTCACTTTCTCTACCCACACTTTCATCGTGCTCCTTTCCCAAGTTATTCTTTAAACCATCAACTTCATCACCCAACTCCTCAACTCCATTTTTAATGAGTTCATCACCCATTGTTTTCTCATTTGCATATGGAAATTTTGTTTCAGCGAATACCACGTCTCTTGATACAAAGTATTCTTTAGTTTCCAAATCATACAATCTCCATCCCTTCTTTTCAAATGGATACCCAACAAAAACACACCTACGACCTCTACTACCAAATTTATCTTTATCCTGATTCAGATTATGCGCATAGCACAAACAACTGAAAACCCAAACGTGTTTGTAAGAAGGTACTTTCCCAAAGAGCATCTCATATGGGGTTTTACCATTTAATAACATAGATGGAGTCCTATTAATCAAATACCTGGCTGCAAGTACACATTCTCCCCAAAATTCTATGGGTAAATTTGCTTGGAAATGCAAGGCTCTTGCCACATTAAGAATATGGCGATGCTTTCTTTCCACTCGGCCATTTTGTTGAGGTGTTCCTACATAGGAAGTCTGATGCAACATCCCTTATTCATAAAAATATTCTTTCAAGCACATAAATTCACTTCCGTTATCACTTATGACAATTTTCACATTTTTTTCAAATTGGCGTTTAACCATCACAACAAATTTCTTAAGAACACAAGCTACTTCTTGTTTTCCATTCAGCAAATATATCCAAATAGCACGAGAGTAATCATCAACAATTGTTAAGAAGTAAATTGCTCCACAAGAAGTTGGGAGTCTATAAGGTCCCCACAAATCACAATGTATCAATTCAAAACAACCATCAGCTTTATTGTCACTAGAAAAGAAAATCTCTCTTGTTTGCTTTGCTATAAAACAAACATTACAAGTTTTATTAGTTTTCCTAACTATGCTACCAGCTTCTGGAATTAGCTCTACCACCTTATCAGAAGGATGACCCATTCTCTTATGCTAAAGCTCAAAAGACCCCACATCAGTTACCTTGCAAGCATGTACCGATGTCACTCCCTTGAAAAAGTATAGCCCCTCACGTTGCTCACCCGCTCCAATCAGGTTCCTCGAATTTAGGTCCTGTATAGCACAAATTTTGTTAGTGAGTTGAATAACCAAATTTGAATCATTAAGTAGTTGTGATACAGAGATCATATTGCAATTCAAATTTGGCACATAAAGGACTCGTTGCAATTTCAAGTCTCCTCCAAGCAACACAGTTCCTTCTTTCACCGCCAAGGTCTTTTCTCCATTAGGTAACCTGACTGAGCATGGCACAATGTCATGCAATTCTCTCAAAAATGCCAACGTTCCTGTCATATGATGGGAAGCTCCTGTGTCAATAATCCAAGAAAATATCCTCTGCGTACCTGTCAGCCTCTCATTGCCACCATTTTGATAAGAATTCAACATGCCCAGCAAAGTAGCCCACTGCTTTTCATTTAATCTACTAAGACCCTTTCGATCTGAATTTGTCACAATTCCACGCCCACCATCAACTCCAGTTGTTTGTGTGGCGTTGGCACGAGCAACTCCTCCCTTGCTACGTCCTGCTCCATTGCCACGCTTTTGACCACCTCCTCGTCCAGCAGAAGTTCCACGTGGTCTATTACCCCACCATTCTGGATAACCTATCAGCTAGAAACAACTTTCAGCATCATGTCCCTCTTGGTTGCAATTAGAACAAATTGAGGATTTGTCTTTATCCCCCCTTAAATTTCAACTACCTGCTCGAATTGCAAAACTCATAGGATTGCCTCTTTCTTCCTTGGTTCGTGTCATAGTTCGCACCCGCTCTTGCTGAACAACCATAGCATAGGCACGATTCAAATTGGGCAAGGGTTCAGTGCTCAAAATATTAGAGCGCATTGTTCCGTATCCTTCTTCATCCAAGCTCATCAAAAACTGATGAACTCTCTCTTCTTCACGCTTTCTTTCCAATTCAATGGTAAGATTGCATCTACAGCCTGCACAGATACAGACTGGTATCTGATTATAGTTGTTTATTTCATCCCATAACATTTTGAGTCTTCCGAAATAGGACACGATCGGTTGACCTTCCTGCCTATAATTCGCCAGATCTGATCTCAGTTGCTGCATTCGTGGACCATTTCCAATTGAAAACCTCTGTTTAATATCCTCCCATAGATCCTTTATGTTCTCCATGTGAGAGATGGTCGAGCGAAGCGTCGGTTCAATGGTGTTAAAAACCCAAAAAACTAGCATAGAGTTAACTGTCCACCAATCTTCGAGTTCCAGTGAGTCATCTGCTGGTTGCTTGACAGATCCATTAATAAAAACATATTTCTTTTTGGCCAGCAATGCAGTCCGCATAGCTCTCGCCCATTCTTCGTAATTCTCGCCCTTCAACTAAACTTGGGTAATCAAGTTACCTGGGTTGTCATTCAAATTCAGTGTGTAAGAACTAGAAGTTTTCTTCCCTGATCCAGAACTCTCATTTTTCTTTTCATCAGCCATGGCTCTGATGCCATGTAAAAGAACTAAGAAATTTTGGAATAAGAATTCTGATGTTTATTGCCCCAGAAATCAAAGATATATATAAAAAATTATAGCTAACAAATAGGTTCCTAATCAAGCTAAACTAACAAAATTGTATCAGAATCATATAACAAAAGGTAAGAACAGATATGCACACAAAAATTCCTAAACAAATGCCCTAAATAAATACAAAATAAGTGGCAGCTAACAGCTGCCTTTCCAATAGCAACCAATTTGTTACAGAAGTTATGGTCCTGAGCAGAAAAGGGGGATTCAGTGTAAAAGCCACCACCGTGATAGTAAACAAGGAGAGGGAGTTTTTGGTTTGGGTTGATGATTTTGAGGAGGAAAAGTCTGGAGGATAGATTTGGTTCTTGCGAGTAGATAACGTCTTTAGATTGGACATTGGTTTTGGGATCTAGAGAAGGAGGGACGACGACATGGATGCCCATTAGTCTCCCTAATCTGCCATCTTTGTATATGTGGAATAAGGGAGGGCAATATACAGCAACTTCAGATCTCATTGAATCCATATGGAGAGACAAATGAATCAAAATTGAAATGGAGTCTCGTTTATATTTGTAGAGGAGTGGAAGGCTAGATAACTCATATATAGCAAGCAGGAGTGTGCATGATTCCTGGGTCCAAAATTAATCAAATTTTAAATATGTATTATTTTAGTATTTTTCTTCTCATATTTTTCATTTTTTTTATAACTTTATTTTTAATATTTTTAATTTGTAAAATATTCTAAATAGATATTCACACTTTACAATATTCAATTATTATCATTTTATTTATTTTTAAAATATTTTTGAATGTAGTAATAACTCAACTCCACAAAATAATAGTAATTATTATTATTATTATTATTATTATTATTATTATTATTATTATTATTATTAAGTCATAAAAAATTGGGGGGCCAGGAATTTCCACTTATTTACCTTGCCATAGTTATAATATACATAATTTTTTTTTCAAAAAATTTGGCGGGTCACCTTATATATTAAGATTATATAACTAATAAATAACTTAAATATATTGTATGATGTAATAATATTTTAATAATATGTTTTATATAATTTATTTTATATATGTTTTATAGTTAAAAATTATATAATATATATATTGTATTAACAATAGACTTTAAAAATCAATATTGAAAACAAAACTCAATCGGAACCATACACCCATAATATAATAGGAGTATAAATAAGAAATTAAATGAAATGAATTCATTTCTTAATCCAACAATAAAAGTAAAAAGAAATGAATTGATTTCTTAATCAGTAGTATAATTGAATGGGTCGAACTTTTTTATGTATTTGATTCGATCGAATAATAATAGGATAATTATATTTGGCACGGGTTTAGATTTAAAAAATAATATTATCTATTACTCGAACTTATTTATATAAACACTTAATTAAATATAATATATATGTTTTTTATAATAATATTTATAAATTTTTATATATTTTATTTTAAATAAAATATAATTTAAATATTTTATATATTTTTTAAATTTTTTGAAACATAAATTATTGATAAAAATAATTTTTTATATAGATTATTAATTAAAAGTAGTTAGTTAAGCAAGAGTGCAAGCCTTTGAAAAGTTATATGAGAAACTTGAAACTAAAAAATAGGATAAAGATATTTATAGATTAGCAAGGAGGAAAGAAAAGAAATATCAAGATCTCAATCAAGTTAGGTGCATTGAGGATAAAGAAGGAAAAGTGTTGGTGAAAGATGAGGACATTAAAGAAAGATAAAGAAATTATTTTGATGATCTCTTTAATAATAGTCAAAATGGTAATAGCATGAATATAGACTATAAAGCAATAGAAAAGAATGTGAATTATACTAGAATGATTAGATCTTTAGAAGTAAAGAAAGCACTTAAGAGAATGAAAGTGGATAAAGCCTGTGGACCCGATGGAATACTAATTGAAGTGTGGAAGTGTTTGGGAGATATGGGAGTGGCATGGTTAACTAAATTGTTTAATAAGATTCTAAATTCAAAGAAAATGCCTGATGAATGGAGGAATACAGAGATGTGAACTCATGAGCCATACTATGAAGTTGTGAGAGAGAGTTGTGGAACATCGACTACGTTATGATACTTCTATCTCTCCCAATCAATTTGGCTTCATGCTTGGTTGTTCAACTATGGAAGCTATCTTTCTCATTAGAAGCTTGATGGAGAAATATAGAGATGTGAGGAAAGATTTACACATGGTTTTTATCTATTTTGAGAAGGCTTATGATAGTGTTCCAAGAGATGTCTTATGGAGAGTGTTAGAAAAAAAAGAGGTATCTATTAGGTACATATAAGTGTTGAAAGACATGTATGAAGTAGCAACTACTATTGTGCACACAGTGGGAAGGGACACATGAGATTTTCCTATCTCAGTTAGATTACATCAAGGTTCAGCTGTAAGCCCTTACCTTTTTACATTAATTTTAGATGAATTAATGAAACATATATAAGAGAGCATCCCTTGGTGTATGATGTTTGCGGATGATATAGTTCTGATAGATGAGACGCAAGAAGGAGTTAATAGAAAGCTAGAGCTTTGGAGAAGTACTCTAGAGTCAAAGGAAGTTAAGTAGAACAAAGACAGAATACATGCATTACAAGTTCAATGAAGGCCGAACTGGTGATAGGGAAGGACTTAGTTTGGATGGAGTGATACTGTCTCAAAGTAATCACTTTAAATATCTCTGCTCAGTCCTTCAAGTAGATAGGGGATGTGAGGAGGATGTTAGTCATAGGATTAAAGCTGGATAGTTAAAGTGAAGACGTGCCACGGGAGTTTTATGTGATAACAAAATTCCCAATAAGTTGAAAGGAAAATTTTACCGTACAGCTACACGACCAGCCATATTATATGGTAGTTAGTGTTAGGCACTGAAGGAGTCCTATGTGTCTAAGATAAGAGTTGCAGAGATAAAAATATTAAGGTGGATGAGTGGCCATACTAGACTAGATAAAGTCCATAATGAGAGTATTAGAGAAAAGGTAGGAGTGGTACCAATTGAGGATAAGTTGAGAGAAGAGAGATTGAGGTGGTTTGATCATGTGAAGCGTAGACATACGGAGGCTCCAGTTAGACAAGTAGAGCACATTAGGATAGAGGATAAAAAGAAAAGAAGGGGTAGACCTAAACTGACTTGAAAGAGAATAGTACAACATGACATAGAAGCATTATACATTTTCGAGGATTTAACCCAAAATCGTTTAGAGTGGAGAAAAAAGAATCCACATAGCCGACCCCAAATTTTTGGGATAAAGGTTTAGTGGAGTTGAGTTGTATATATTATTAATTAAAATATATAAAATTAAATGGATTTGATTATTTTTCGGATAATAATAATAATTGAATTTGGGATAAATTCGAGTTTTGAGAATATTAACTAATTTTAAATTCAAATACGGTGATTTTTGTGAATATCTCATCTTTTAGGTTTTTAGTCCAATGACATTATAATTACCGTTAGAGTTGTCAAACATTAGAGTTGTGAAACATGGAGTTGGAATTCTTGTCAGAACAAATTATATCTAAAATGAAATTCAGACTTTAAAATTTGAATTTATTATACACAATTTCATCCTTTTAATATTTAAAAACTGAATATGTTCACAACCTTAAATTTGATAACAATTTAACTACGTTGTAACTAAAGTGCATTTTTTTTAAAATTGCTATTAAGGTTAAGTAAAAAAATTTTATTTTACTTTTTAATGAATAATTAAGTTAATTTTCAAATGAAGTTATTTTTTATTAGATTAAGAAGGTGAATTGATGAGTATTTGAAAATTAATATAAAATATAATTAAAAAACAAAATATAAATGAAATAAATTAGATTATGATAGTTTAACAGGTAATTAAAATATTGATTAATGGTATTTTTTATATAATTAACTATGATTAAGATTTAAATTTAAAATTTTATATTTTTATTTAATAAAAGGAACAAGACAAAAATATTGTATTTGCAGCAGTTGGCGACTTGAACCATAAAAAGTATTTTATTATAATGATGTTAACATTCAAAAACTTCCTGAATCGACCGAACGAGTCCAGCGAAGCCTGTTTTCGTATTTTTGGATTTTTTGTTAAATTACTATTACGTCCTTATAATTTACCAAAATTAATTACTTTATCTCTATTTTTAAAAAATTAATTAAAATGTCATTATATTTTACAAAATCAAACCTTTTAAAACTTCTATCAAAGAAAATATTAATTAACTTATTTTAACCTTAAATATTTATAATGTTTGGATAAATTTCAACAACTGTCTCTAAACTTATATAGTTATAATACTACAGTCATTTAACTTTAAAATATAACATAAAACTCCCTAAACTTTCAAATATTGCACAGTAAAATTACTGACTTTCAATTACTGATTTTTCAGTTAGAAACTGATGTGAATAGCTCTCGTATGATGCTTAGTCAACATTTCTCTCTCCTCTCTTATACAAAGTGTAAAATTATTCTCTTTATGCATAAAAAATTATTCTGTCTATAGAGAGAAAAATAATTTAATTTACACATGGCTTGAGAGAGAAAAGAGAAATACTGACTAAGCTCTATCTTCAGGCTGTCGGTCGTCTAATCGAAAAGCGATAATTGAAGGTTAGAGGGATTTTACTGTGTAAAATTTGAAAGTTGATGAGGTTTTATGTTACATTTTTAAGTTAAGGGACTGTAATGTTACAACTAGATAAGTTCAGGGACAGTTGTTAAAATTTATCCATAATGTTTAGTTCTTATAATTTTAACTATGGATAAATTTTGACAATCATCCCTGAACTTATCTAATATAACATTATAGTCCCTCAACTTAAAAATGTAACATAAAACCCCTTCAACTTTTAAAATTTGCAAAGTAAAATCGCTCTAACCTCTAATTGTCTGTTTTTTACCTGAATAGTTCTAGCGCGGAGCTTAGTCAATATTTCTCTTTTCTCTCTCAAGTTATGTATAAATTGAATCATTTTTCCCACTGTAAACAGAATGATTTTTCAGGTGCAGAGAGAATAATTTTATAATTTAAATAAGAGAGAGAAAAATGTTGACTAAGAGCCATGCGGGAGCTGGTCACATTAGTTTTCAACTAAAAATTCAGTAATTGAAAGTTAGAGAGATTTTACTGTGTAAAATTTGAAAGTTTAGGGGGTTTTATGTTACGTTTTAAAGTTTAAGGACTGTAGTGTTACAACTATATAAGTTCAGAGATAGTTATTGAAATTTACCCTTTTAACTATTCATACTATTTAGTCCTATTTCCTTGAAAAACAATTTGATTGACTAATAGCTCAGAAAATGCCGGCATGCCAGATACTGAGTGTATAAGTTATGCGCTTTATGACTTTTATCAAATGGTTATAAGAACTTGACTACATTAAACACAGTTTAGTCAAAATCTCACATAGTTCGAAAAGCAAAGTAAATGAAAATTGTATTGATTGCTAAAAAGTTGAGTGCAAAGTTTGGAAATTTAATGCAAAGCTTAGAAAATTGAAAAATAGATAAAATAAAGATAAATAGACTGCTGGAATTTATTGTTGATGTTGAATTAGCTGGGGGTCTTCCTATTGTAGAGTAGAAAATATTTATAGCAGCATCTGATTGGCCTTGAAAGATCTGAAACTGACACTTTCTCATGCTTCACATTTGATAGTTCTTGTAATTATTGTCCACTATTTGTTAATTGTCGGTAATGTTCCATGTAGTAGATAACTTTAATCACGTCCTCACAACTTCCTATTGGCTAATTAACTTCTTCATAATAAATACCTGATAACCTCTCAAAAAATAATTAATAACACCTATTTGACGCTTCATAATCAAATTAATATAATGAGATTAATTAAATTAATTTTATAAAAAAAAATAATTCAATTAATCATAGGATTAAAAAAATAATTAATGAGCTGGTTTAATTATTTTTTAATTATTTTTTGCACAAACAATTGCCCCCTTCCATTGATTGGTCGGTTAGGCCACTATGATGTGGATAATTTAATTTTCCTCTCTATTACACTTCACCTGCTCCCCTAGTCTTCTGTAATGCTGTAAATTTTTTGTAGAGACACAACAGGTCCTTAACTTTGCTAATGGGAATTTAAAATTAAATGAGACCTATATCCAAGAAAATCTCTTATTCCATAAAACTCCTAATTAAAGTAAAATCAATCTATTTATCATTCCCAAGGTAATTATTACTACCCATAAGAGTTTTTAACTTTTAACTTTCCCAACACATTTACTATCCTTCATCTCTTTCTTTCTTCCTAGTTTCCCCTAAAAAATTTCTACACCATCATTTTTTAAGTTCTTCATAATCATCATCGAAATCCATTCCCCTTGAACAAACTCTTCTTTTTCACTATCCCACCTCCATTTTCTTCATAAAATCACAAAACTCATAAGTTTCTTTTTTCTTCTTCTTTTCCTCTTCTTCTCTCTTTCTTCAGTGCGCCTCCATCTCCTTTGTGTGATTCATGCTCAGCCAACCACTGTGCCACGACCAATGTTGGTCCTCTGGTGTTCATCCATGCTATCGGTTCATCCCTATCGCCATTCGTATGCCATCACTAGCTATGGGTCTCTCTTTCACATGATTCGTGTTTCCTCAGCCCATTTTCAGTGCCACTTTGGTACATCTCATTCTCATTCTTTTAATTTATGCTTTCTTTGAACCAATCTTAGCTCCAATAACCATTTCTTGGTTAGATATTCAATAGGTCTTATGTGGATGTCAGAAATTTGAAGAGGATTTGAGACAATTTTGAGACAGTTTGGAAGAGTGTAGGTGTTATAAACTTTGTCATTTTAGGGATAGAATTGGTGCCTTTGTGCTACTTGGGTTTTGTTTATACATTTATATTGTGTTGTGAAAATTTCATTCACCGCACCTACCACATGTACTTGTGCAATATCTCTTCTAATGATTCCAATCCTAAGCACTTCTGTCTTAAGACTTATCACTTTTACTGCCCTGAAGGTTTTCTCACTACCAATCTTTCCCATGGTCAGTATCAACCCCATTTCCATAGCAGCGAGAGGTAAATTCTCTACTACACCTATACTTAAATATGTGTTGCACTTGGGTTGAGCTATGCTATTTGTTGCTCCTTGTGCTTCTGCATTTTCCTACAATTTGTGTTTGTTCCTTTTCCCGAAGATTGGCCCTAAATCTTGACAAGCTAATTTTTTGTACCCTTTTGGTGCAGGGGAAACTCGATTAAAATTTTCTCTGACCAGGTGCTGTTATTGCTTTTGTAGGTGTTTCTATGGGTTTCTCTTCTTCACTTGGTAGCTCTTCAAGTGTTGGTCCCTCTACTATAGGTTCTTTTAAGACAATAAGTGTTCTTATCTCATTTTTGTTACTCTTCTACTTACTTTCCCTAGTGCTTTCTAATTGTCCTTAACTCCTCTGTTCATTCATTTTGCAGAACCTAAGTGTGGCCAATGTCATTATTGGTCCTTTGCATACTACTACTGACTTTCCATATCCTCCTTTCCCACTTAGCCGAATTAATAAGTTATTGGCTTAGAAGACCTTAAAATCTATTCCTAAGTCAGGGAAGATCAACTCTTAGCTAAAATACACAATTGAATAGGCTAAGTGGATTGATAGGTTATCTCCTATATACTTAGGCCCTTGGCAGAAGGCTAGTATTGAAAAGTTTATTTACTTAACTTGCTTTGCACCCCTATTCCTCCTAGACTCGTATCAGGTTCTCTCCACTTTTGGTCTTACACTCGCAACTCTTTTATCCTGTCGATGGGACCCATGTCCATAATGATTAAGAATATCTACATGTTGACTAGCCTACTAGTAACATGGAATGACATGCCTAGCTTGATCATAGAACCTGACCTAAAATATCAACACAAGGGAAAGTTCACCTCCTACAGTGCCTTCATTTCTACTAGGACAGACACCACTACTGCAGATCATATTATATTCATCTAGTGTCTTATTTGCAAATACCTATTTTGTCCTGCATTTGGTCATCCTTCTATTGAGCTTCTTCCACTAGCCCATTTTATAGCCATAGGTGGTGAGTGTGCTTTAGGGAGGATGTTACTTGGTTCTGTTTACCAAGCTCTGGCTCAAATGGTTCATGATGCCCCTCCAAGTAAGGTGAACGGAAGCTTTTGGGTGGTCTAAATGTGGCTTTTTTCATAATTTCCTTAGTTATAGGGTTCTGCTTCAGCTCCTTTGATTAAGACCTTTAAATCTTAAGTTATGTCCTCTGTCTATGATTAAAGCATAGAGCAAGTGTTGCAATTTTTCCTTACTCTCTCTCCAACAGGCCTTAATGACTTCACACCTTTTGACTCTTCAGAGGATCTTGCCACAGTGGTTATGCCAGAGTAATGTGCCATTAAGTGACATCGTTATCCATAATTGGGCCTCTTTTACTACTGTGAGGCCTTAAAACACTAATGCTACTTTTTCCACTCTATGAAAAGTGACACATCTAAGATTGGAGCTTTACATGCCTTCACTTTGGTCTTGACAGTTTGGTTTGATTCAAGGTATTCCTTCCCTGTCCCTATATATAACCCGATTAGCCAAGTTAGGATTTCTTTTCCTTATGATCAAATTATTTTATAATCTTACAGTGACTCTAGACATTGTGAGAAAGCACAGTTGTGCTTGGTTCCTTCTCCTGTTTCCACTACTCTCACCTTTCATAGTTGATGGATCCATAAGTTTTAGGAATCTATAAGAGTTTAGATTCCACCAAGTAATCCTTCGATACCTTTACTTCTCTATTTTTTTCTTTTTTTCTTTTTTTTTCTTATACTCCTAGCCTAATGTCCTTTTATAGGTGCTTCACTTGTTTCTCGTGCCATCAAGAAATAAAAGGCAACCCCTTCACAACCTACCCCTCCTATTACCAAGAAAGTAAAGTCCACCAAACAAAGGTTCAGGCCTAAAATCCAAGGCACATCACCTTCTGTTTCCTAACCTAAAAGAGGTCCTCCTGCATCTGCTTTCCTAGGTGCTTAGGATGCATGACTCTTAGGATTAAAGGTCCCAAGACCTTTACCTTAAGTCCTATTGTCATCCTTGCTGCCTCTGATTTTGATCACACTAACTCTTTTGACCCTGAGGGTGCTTCAACTATAGATATTTCCTCTTTACAAGATGTTGCCTCCAATGAGGGTGAGACAATTACTACACCTGCCCTTGACCAAAGAGGAGATACTGAGATTGTAGAGGAGGATGATAATGATTCTTCAGATAATGACACACACTTCACTTCTCTTCCTAAGGTTCAAACTTTTCATCTTTTGAGCATTATTATCTTACTTTATTATAGTAACTCTTTCTTTCATGTAGGTATCAAATCCTTAGGTTATAATGACTTTTGTTGCCCTATTACTACTTCTACCATAGCACCGGTTGATAAGCCTAACGTTGTTACCATGCTAGCTTCTCCTGCATCTCCATTGATTAGTTTCTAGAATATTTCTAATCCTATATTAGCTATGGACCTTTCATTCTTCACCGTTCATGATGTTGAATCTACTAGTTCACCTCTTAAGCATTTTACATCAGTTGTTAGTGCAACTAAAGAGAGATTGAGACTTCTTTTCTTTATTGAGATTGATGATCTTTCTGAAGACCAACAAGGGATGATCTTATCTTCCCTCTCCACTTTGGTTGTCTTAAAGTCATCTACCTAGTTTGGTGACTTCCAAGCCCAATTGTCTTATCTATTTCCTCAGCATATGGAAAAAAGAAAAGTGGCTAAGTCTTTGAATAAGGAAATTTAAGACTTTATGTCTCAGAAGACTAGCCTTCATTTGTTAGTAAATCAGGCAAACTCACAGGTGAGCTTGGCTTAGGAGAAGAAGGATGAGATCACAGCCTTAGACCAGTGACTGATTGAGCTAAAGGCTGGGATTGCCCAGGTTAAGGCCAAGAAGGCCTCATTATTAGATTAGGTTCAGGAGATACAGGTTGACTATACTCAGAGTGTTAATAAGGTAGATGTTGAAGGCAAGCTCCTTAAATGGAACTCCAGATTCAAAGAAGCTAAAGCTACCTCGAGTTCCTATAATCTTGCTATAGCCATTGGTTAATCATTAGAGTAGTTATCCTTATATTGATTTAGATCTAAATTGTGATAATACTTTTTATGGGATGTAGCTTAGTAAATTCGCATGACAGTTATTTGACAGCTTTTGATAAACATTTGAGCAATGGATTGGCTCTTTTATTTATATTAGTGGCCAACAAGGGTACCTTTTACATAGCTTCATTTTGACTTTATATGTGTGAATACATTGGTCGTATGTTGACTTTTGTCTATTTTAGTACTTGCAAGAATCTTCAAAGAAAATCATGGGGTTGGCTAGGTGAGGCCTTATCTTCCTTCCTCTAACTGCTCCTGCATTTCGCACAAGTTAAAAAGAACTTCTTCAAGTACTTGCCATTAATTAACTTCTTGTACGGCTCCCTTATGAGACTAGCCAACCAATAAGCATTTCCCTTAAGTACTTGATGCACTTGGAAGGGTCCTTCCTAACTTAGAGATGACTTGCCAAATGTTTTATCCTTGGCAGTAATAGGCAGTATGGTCTTCCAAACCAAGTCAGCTTTTTGAAAATTCAGTCTTCGAATCTTTTTGTTGTAAATCTTAGATACTTCCTCTTTTGTGTGGCCACATGGTTGAAGGCTTGCATTCGAACTTCGTCTAAATCTTCCAACTCCATAGCCATTATCTCCAGTATTCACCTGGAGACAAGTTATTCTGTCTTACAACATGAAATAAAGGAACTATTACCTCTATTGGTAGGATGATGTCATGCCCATAAGTCAAGGCAAAAGGGCTCAACTGTGTTGTATCTCTCCTGGTGGTTTTATAAGCCCATAAGGTCTTTAACAGTATCAAGTGCCACTCCCTTGGGTTCTTATTTATCATCTTTTCTAAAATACTTTTCAAGGTTTTATTGGATGCCTCTGCCTGTCCATTGGCTTAAACATAATATGGAGTTAAAGTGAGTAATTTTATATCATAGTCCTCTACAAAGTCTCTCATGTCCTATTCAGTGAACATAGTCCCCTAGTAAGCTTGATAGTTTGAGAAATTCTGAACCTATGGATGATATGTTCTTTAATAAAGTCAACCACATCCTTCTGCTCTACTTTCTTTGCAGACACTACCTCCACCCACTTGGTAAAGTAATTTGTTGCAATAATAATAAAAGTGTGTCCCATTGAAGATACAGGGTGGATCATCCCAATGAGGTCTATCACCCAACCTCTGAATGGCCAAGGTTTCAAGATGGGATGCATCTCTTATGCTAGCCTTCTTCTGATTGCAACATATCTCCAGCACTATCTGCATCCCTTAGCATAGGTTATATAGTATTTTAAGATCTGTAGCTAATAATAATCGTTTCTCCTATTAAGCCACCTTATTTTGAAACATGCCTAGTGAGCCTCATAGATACCCTTATGCACCGATTGGATCACTTTTGAAGCATCAGGAGAGCTAAGGCACCTAAGCAATAAATTGTTAAAACCTTTCCAAAGTAATTCTCCTTAAAGAAACAGGTAATTCAAAGCTTATATTTTGACATAGTGGGACACTTTGACAGAAGAATTCTCCAAGTACATTATCAATAAGGTCCTCCAATCTTCAGTAACAACTAGGTTAGTATAAATGAATTGACTGGTATACCTCTTTAATGAACGGGTGTTTCCTTTTCCTAACCAAAATTATTCTATGAGTAAGCTCCTAGGACATTTTTAAGCTAAAAGCTAATTGGGTCAAGGCAACTACTTCCCAATTGGCCTCTCTAGGCACATGTGTGAAGGATACTTCCCTTTGAAGAAATCCATGAGTTGTACTACTGTTGCAAAGTACAAAGCTAAGGAGAAGCTATTGCACTTGTACTCCCCTGTTAACTACCTAATGACTAACTCTGAATCACCCATGGTGTTGCACCTCATCTGTTTCTAACTCTCTCAAAAATTCCAAGCCGATAATCAGTGCCTCATACTCAACTTGGTTGTTGGTGTATTAGAATTCTATATTGAGAAACACTTCTGTCATAGTTCCTACAAAGGAAGTGATTATAATCCCAATGCCTACCGATGCTTCTATACTAAAACCATTAGACCAAAGAGTCTGCAGAACCTTCTCAGCACTAAAAACGTTCAAGTTTGACCCAACTGGTTCCACCACCTCTAGGTAAGGATGATCTTCCAAAAAGTTTGCAAACACTTATCCTTTTACAACCTTTTGAAGGAAGTAAATTAAAGTAAATTCTAACAATGCCAATAACCATTTTCCAATCTAACCAGTGATTAAAGGATTAGACAACATATATTTCATCAAGTCAATTTGAGAAACAACATTCACTCTTAATCCAATTACATAATGCCTCAATTTCATAGAAGAGAAATATAAGGCTAAATAAAGCTTCTCTATAGGAGAGTACCTGGTCTTCGTGTATGTGAGATTTTGACTAAAATAGTACACCACTTGCTCATGTCCCATCTAGTTATCTCATGCTAGCAGACACTCGATAAAGTCAAAAGTGGCAGACAAATAAGTTTCAGTGGATCACCTTCCCTAGGTGGAGCTAGCACCAATGACCAAGTGAGATAGTCCTTGATTTTATCAAAGGCTACTAGTGTTTTTCCTCCCATTTGAACTCACTTTCTTGCTTGAGTTTCAAAAGATTAGAAAACACTTTTGCCTTTCCTACAAGGTTAGAAATAAACCTTCTTAAATAATTTACCTGTCCTAAGATTTCTACAACTATTTCTTGGTCTAAAGTTGTTTGATTTCCTTGCTTGCCTTGATTTTGTTCTAATCGATCTCAATTCCACTCTAATGCACTAAGAATCCTAAGAAAGTTATCGTCTTTAATCTCGAATGCACACTTGAGGGGATTAAATTTTAGCTGATGATGTCTTATACTCTTGAAACTTTTCCTTAAGTGTCCTAAGTGGTCATCTAACTTTTTGGACTTCACCACTATGTAATCAATGTACACTTCCATGAAATATCCCAATATGCTATGGAAGATTGTGTTTATAGCCTCTGATATGTAGCACCAGCATTTTTTAAGCCAAAAGGCATGACTAACCATTGAAATTTTCCAATGGAACTAGGACATCTAAAAGCGGTATTGGACACATCCTGTAGTGCTATGAAAATCTTATCATAGCTTGAGAAACCATCAAGGAAAGAAAATAATTCATTCTTAGTAGTAACATCAACAAGCATATATGCTATTGGCATCACATACATGTTCTTTGGAGCCGTGATGTTCCAGTCTCTCAAATCAATACACACATATAACGTCCCATTTTTCTTAACAATAGGCATGATATTAGAAAACCATTGACTGTAGGTGGTTGGTCTGATGAAACCTGCTTTCAAAAATTTCTCAATTTATTCTTTCACCTTCAGGATCACCTCCATTGACTTTCTTCTGGGTGCTTGACAGTGTGGCATGTACTTTGGCTTAATGGGCAATCCATGTTCAACCAAGCTCATTTATAAGCTCAGTATCTCATCATAATTCCACGCAAAACAATCCTTATATTCATGCAAAAGTGAAATTTCTTTATGTTTCAAGTCACTCCTTAATAAAAAAACTGATATAAATTTCCTGTGGCTCCTTTGGTGAACCAAGATTGACTTCCTCAAAAGGATCCTACACTCTAGTTATCATGTCATCCAATTTTGTAGGTGCAAGTTCTAAGTCCTAGAGTTGTATCTCTTCTAATCATCTTCCTCTAGTTTCTCCTCTTAGATAACCTTAGCACCTTTGGCTTTTAGAGCTTCCTTTGCCTCTATTTTGTCAAGGAGTTACTATATCTGAATTCAAGATACGGCAACTACAGCTATCGCCATTTCCTTTTGTGTATACCTGTCACTCATCATAAAGCTCCTCTATGATGGGCTTTGCCATCAACCAATTATGAGGCACGATTGCAAGTGAACTATTGGTTTCTTTTGCTAGTCCTCCTGTTTCCACCTTATGTGTCTTTTCTCTAGAGGAGGGTAAAAATGAAGAGTATAGTTAGAAGTATAGTAAACAAACCACTTATGAAGCAAAAGTTATTGATTCTATTGACGGAGCAGTCATTGCCAAAGAAAGCCAGTTTCCAATTTCGTTCTCAGTCGGCTTAGGTAATAAAGTAGGGCTTCATCTATGTTGAAGCCTAAAAACAAAAACAAAGAGCTTGGTAGACATGATGGATTTTTCATAAAGGATGTGACTTCCTTCAGGAGAGTCATGAACCAATGCCCCCAAAGCCTTTTGGTGAGGTTTCTTCTTCAAAAATTGAATACGACTCATGTCAATATCATAGTATTGAGCTTTTATTACATTAGAGCTTTTATTGAATAGGACTCTTTTAGTAAATATTTCCTCTGTCTTGCTGGTGTTAAAGGCGTACTGCGGAGGTGTGACTGATGTCATCTGTTTGCATAGCCTAGTATATTTCACTGTTCCGGTGACCGGTGTCGATCCGGACAATTAAGGGGATTAGAACCACACTTAACACAACTAGATAAGCTATAAACACAAATAATTAGTAATGTCCAATTAGTTAAGTATAAACAAGAAAAATAGAACATAAGAAGTTAAACGAGCCGAGAGTCACAGCGATGGGTGACCTTCTCGGGAACGACTGCGAAGTCATTTTAAACTCAAATTTCGAACCGTAAAATGTGACGCCGCGGTCCTTAGGACCCTTATGAACACAGTGGAAAAGAGAAAATCATGAAAAAGAACTGTTAAGCCAGTCAAATAATTAGGTCAGGGGGCCAGATGAAATATGGAATTAATTGCAAACTGGGATGAACCGGCGATGGGCAATTTGGTCAATTGACCCCGAGAGCTGACTCCTGACCTAACTGTCAAATAAAATCGGAGAAAAGAAAACTTTGGGATCGAGAATTAAATTAAAGAACTAATAGAAAAAAAAAAAGAGAAAATGAAAAAGTTAAAAAGGTGTAGGAAGATGACATCATGCATGATGCCATAAGTCATATAATTAATAAATTAATTAAATGAATTTTTGGGGTCTTCCATAAGACAAAATAAATAAAAGAAAGGAAAAAAAAATTTCACTGTCTTCTTCTTCCCTTCCAAGACGTTTTCTCTCTCCCTTAGCTCTCTCTTTCAAACTCCATTAGAGCTCTTAAGTCAAGCTTCATAAACCTTCAATCCCACCATAGAAGCCTTACTCTCCAACATTAAATCTTGTAGTTAGACCTAGATAAGGAGCTTGACAACAAAAAGAAAAAGAAAGGAAGGAGTTTTGAAGAGGGAGAATTCAAAAAAAAAAAGGTTAGTAAGCAAACTTGATGATTTTAGTTTGATTTCTACATTTTTAACTTATTGAACTTGTAAATAAATTTTAAATAAAAGAAAAATTTATTGAGGGACCATGAGTGAAATTCGGCCAGCATGTGTATAGGGGTATATTTGCATGGTTTGATAGATTTAAATACATATGTGAGCTTGTTTGAGATGAAGAAACATGTATATATGCATGGAATCAATCAAATGCAACAATTTAGTGTGGTTAGGGTTTGGATACTTAGGGTTTAGAGACCAAAAATGTGAAGAAATGCTAAATGATGACTTTGACATAGTTTAAGGAAAGAAATGGTCATTTGTGACCTAATTAAGTATGTTAGAAGTGTTTGAATCAAAGTCAAATTCGGATTGGGTATGCACCATGACCAAAAGTCAACTTTGAGGGACCAAAAATGGAATTTTACAAGTCCAATGGATATGGGACCAATTGGGGATGAAAATAGGCACTAAATGACACAATTTTCATTTAGGAAGCCTGCCCAAAAAGTGACTAAAACCTAGTGAACAAAGTGGCTGAAGTCGGAAAATCGCAGGCTGCCTCTGCACAAACTGACCAAATGAATAGTGTTTGTTCATTTGGTCATAACTCGAGCTAGGCAGGTCAAAATGACCTGAAATTTTACTAGTAATTAGATAAGATATAGATCTAAAACTTTTATGAAGAACACCAACCCAAATTATGCTATTAACCCAATCAAAATACTGAGCAAAGTTGGTGACCTGAATCTGCAGAACTGTAGATTGCCATATGAACAGTAAAGTTTCAATGGCTATAACTCTCTCTACAAAACTCCAATTGGGGTGATTCAAAAAGGAGAATAAACTTAAGACAATAAGGAACATTTTCTATGGAGAAAGTTTTGCCAAATTCCAACAGTAAACTGACCAATGAAACAGTACAATTAAGGACACCAAAACTGAAAATTTGGCAATTTTGCCTACAAGACCTAAGTTTTGAGAAAATGACCAAAACCAAAAAGTTTGGTGACCAAAATGTGGTATGTGGGTAAAGTTGGAATTTCCATACCTATTAAGCCTTAGAAAGTCAATAATTTGACTTGAATAGTGCAGTGAATAGTAACTCAAAACACAAAATTTCAAGAACGTCGAATTTAGCACGTTAGAGCTAGGTAAAAGTGAAGTTAAATTTATTATTGGATTTATGCTAAGTTATAGTACTGAAACACTGTGAAATTGTGTGTTTTAGTGGAAAACAATACCGGGACAGAACCCGAGGAGTCGAGTCAAGGCCAACAGGCGACTCGTTTGAGGTTTGTGCACAACTTATACTTTTTATAATCATCTTTTGCATACTGTTTTGAATAATGTGAAATATTGGATTATGGCATTCTTATGATATTTGACTTAAATTGTTGAAAGTTATTATGCATATTGAAATGACAATGTTTAGCAAATTGTTAAGATAATTTTTAAAACCACAGTGTTATGACCATATATTTGAACACCTCACTAGCACGACTAGTGGGGGTAATTAGTTTCGAATTTTGATTCCTTCTCTGGAGAAGTGTTAAGGTGTGCCAGTAGAAGAGGATGTGAATGGATATCCATATATTTGAGCTAGCTAGCCTTGTGATGTGATTTCTCTTTAGCCTCTGGCTATTGGGATTCTATTTGTTTCGAATGGCATGATCTAACTGTGGATTTTATGAAATGTGTTTTGATACTTCGAAATGAACTTGGTTTGCATTAAAATTTCATAATTCATGTTTTGTGTTTAATGCTCACTTTTAGTCAAATTTTTTAATAAATGTGATTATATTCTGCATAAAGATTATTTTTGTATGTTGTGCACCACTGAGTCCTAGTACTCAGCGATAGCTTTATTCTTGTCATGATTTAGAGACTAGAGGAGCAGTGATGAGTCTTGAAGATTGAGGATCATTCAGCTTGAAGTCTTCGGGTATAATTTATACCCTAATTGTAAATATTTCTTTTGATGTATGTGTTGCATATAAATGTATGGACATGTAAATGGGTCTTGAGCAGCTTGTACAAAAATTTGTATGAAGTTTGTAATAAAGTTTAGTTTGTATTTCTTTTGATGTAAATTTTGTAAGAATGTATATAAATTGTTTTGTCTCTAATGAAATATGAGTATAACTATTTTATTTAATTTAAATGAAATGTATTGCTAGTATGCTGAGGATTATTGAATTTTGAACTTGAGAAATTTATAGAAATGATTGTGAAATTGATTGAGTTTGATTGTGAAATTGAAGTAGTGGTTGAGAAAACTTTTTAGAAGTGCTTTTTACAGGTATTTGAAGAACTGGTTTCTCAAAATACTGACAGAACTCTGTCAAAATTTTTATAAAATTTGCCGAAAACTAAAATGGACCAAAAATATTAACTAGTTTTAATTTTAACTAAATGTTTTAAATATCTATTAGAAAATGCTCACCAATTGTCAAAAATAAGAAAATTGTTTTAAAATCCCTTGTAGGGTACTTAATGAGTTATCGGTAGGTGAAGTTCGGTAGTTCATTAGGTATTCTACGGGATCATGTTATGCCTTACAGAGGGGTAAGGTGTGACATGTTTTAGTGGTATCACAGCAAATTTTTGAAGTATGTTTTAACTTGAGAATTTGTGTCTTTTCTTTGTTAGGTACAACTGCTCAATGTCCATTTTTGTTACATACAGTGCATTACATCATGAATATGAACTAACGGAGGGAATCTCCATGTGTTACTTGTTCAGGAGATACCCTAATTTCAGCCTGAAATGGAAGAGGGGGATCACTCAGTTGAGCAGTCTGTTGAAGCTGAGGCACAAGGGGAAGCCCCAGCTTTACCGAATGTCAGTGGGTCAGCAGCACCAGCCCCACAAATGCCGCAGTTCCCTGCACAGTTCGCACAGCAGATGGCTGCGATGTTTCAACAAATGGCTGGGGGTATGCCTGTTCAAGCTCCACCCCAACCACCTGTGGCACAACCACTGCCTCCAGCCAGACAGTATGATAAATTATTGAAGTATGGGGCTGCAGAATTTAAGGGTACAGTGGACCCTTTAGAGGCAGAGCAATGGCTTGAAAGAATGGACAGAGTATTTAAGAAGTTGCACTGCCTATATGAATTGAAGTTTGAATACTCTGTGTCGTTACTGCAAGGGGATGCGTATGATTGGTGGAAGACCGTCCCCCACAGCTTGGTTGAACCACCAGTGCTGACTTGGGATGACTTTATCAGAGAGTTCAGACAGAAATACATCCCAGATGCATATGTTGATCAGAAACTGCAAGAATTTTTGAGTTTGAAACAAGGAAATCGATCAGTGGCAGAGTATGAGAGGGAGTTCTCCCGCCTGAGTCACTATGCGGGGAGTCTCCTTACTACCAGCAAGGCAAGGTGCAAGAGATTTGAGACGGGTTTGAAGCCCAGCATAAGGATGCAAGTTGTGGGATTTCGACACAGCAACTTCTCAGAGCTTATGTCTCAAGCACTTGAACTGGAGAGAATTGAATCAGAAGCAACCCCAGTGAAAGAAAAATCAGAAAAAGCTGAGAAATCAGAAAAAGACAAGGGGGAAAAATCAGTTGAACAGAGTTCTGGTGCTACCTCTGGAAAGAAAAAGAAATTTAGTGGACCCAGCAGGGGTCGAGGTGGAAGATTTGGTAGGGGCAGATTTTCTGGATAGAGACCCCCTAGGTCTGGTCGTGATCAGCGAGGGTTCACATTACGCCTACCGTGAGACTTGTGGCAAGATTCATGGGGAATGCTATTGGGCCACCGAGCTCGCTTTAGCTGCGGAGGCAAGGGTCATTTAGCAAGAGACGCACTAGTGCTCCATCTTGAGATATGGTCCAGCTCCTACTCTGCCGAAGGATCTATTGCAGTCCCGCTCCTAGAGGTTCACGATCGGTTGGCGGTAGAGGCACCGCTTGAGCGATCGGGCACGATTGGTCGATGCACAAGAAAGTGCGTCAGCCAAAGTCTACACAATGAGACAGCAAGAAGATGCTGAGACTTTCGATGTGGTAGCTGGTACATTCTCTATCTCTGATCAAGATGTATTTGTGTTGTTTGATCCGGGTTCAACCCATTCATATGTTAGTGCTAGCATAGTCAGTTCACTTGCTGTTCCATGTGTGCAAATGGGTTTTGAAGTGCTAGTAACTAGTCCGTTAGGACAAGAAGTCCGGGTCAACAGAATTTATAGAGACTGTCCTTTGGTGATCCAAGGACATGTTTTCCTGTCAGACTTGATTGAAATGCCCTTCAGAGAGTATGATATCATCTTGGGCATGGATTGGTTAGCCAGGCATCACGCCATGATTAACTGTAGACTGAAGATAGTCACTTTTAGTCTTCCTTTGTACGGTGATCTGGTAATACATGGGGAGAGGCATTTACTGCCATCAAACATCATTTTGGCTGCACTAGCTAGAAGGATGATTAGAAAGGGGTGTGAAGCATACTTGGCACATGTGATAGACACTCAAGTGGGGAGTCCAGCACTGAAGGACATCCCTACTGTATGTGACTTTCCGAATGTATTTCCTGATGAATTGCTAGGATTACCTCCAAAAAGAGAGGTGCAGTTTGAAATTGATGTTATGCCTGGTATGGACCCAATCTCCATAACGCCATATAGAATGGCACCTGCAAAATTCAATGAGTTGAAAGTGCAGTTGCAAGAATTGCTTGACAAGGGCTTTATCCGCCCTAGTGTGTCACCTTGGGGAGCGCCAGTGTTGTTTGTAAAGAAGAAAGATGGCACTCTCCACTTATGTATTGATTATCGGCAGTTGAATAAGGTGACAATAAAGAATAGATATCCATTGCCCCGCATTGATGACTTGTTTGATCAGTTGAGGGGTACAGCTGTGTTCTCCAAAATTGACCTGAGATCAGGTTATTATCAGCTGAAAGTACAAGAGCAAAGTATTCCTAAAACTGCCTTCAGAACCCGCTATGGCTATTATGAGTTTTTGGTTATGCCATTCGGGTTAACTAATGCTCTGGCTGCTTTTATGGATCTGATGAACACTATTTTCAGACCATACCTCGATTAGTTTGTTGTGGTATTCATAGATGATATATTGGTCTATTTGAGGAATGCAGAAGAGCATGATAGACATCTGCGGATTGTACTGCAGACTTTGAGGGAGAAACAGCTATATGCCAAATTGTCGAAATGTGATTTTTGGCTGAAGGAGATATCCTTTTTGGGACACATAGTATCAGAAGAGGGCATCAAGGTAGATCCAAGTAAGATAGAAGCTGTCCTTAATTGGAGGCCACCCAGAAATGTCACAGAGATTCGCAGTTTTCTGGGTTTAGCTGGATACTACCGTCGATTTGTGAAGGGATTCTCCATGTTGGCATCTCTATTGACCAAGCTGCTTAGAAAAGATGTAAAATTTCAGTGGACGGATAAATGCCAGCAGAGTTTTGATGAATTGAAGAGATGTTTGACTGAAGCTCCAGTCCTGACTTTACCTACTCCGGGTAAAGAATATACAGTATATAGTGATGCTTCTCACAATGGGTTAGGCTGTGTATTGATGCAAGATCGAAATGTCATTGCCTATGCGTCACGCCAGCTGAAACCGCATGAGAGGAATTATCCGACACATGATTTGGAGCTTGCAGCTATTGTGTTTGCTCTTAAGATCTGGAGACATTATTTGTATGGGGAAAAGTGTTACATCTACACAGATCATAAGAGTTTGAAGTATTTGGGCACCCAGAAGGAGCTGAATTTGAGACAGAGGAGATGGTTAGAGTTGATAAAAGACTATGATTGTCTGATAGACTGTCAGCCAAGGAAAGATAATGTTGTGGCTGATGCCTTAAGTCGCAAGACTATGACAAGTCTACGGGTTACTCCTTTGTCTTTGGTACATGAGTTGAGATCATTACATGCCAGCTTAGAGATTAATGATGATGGGCAGACAGCAGTTGCATGGCATGTACAGCCAGTGTTGATTGACCAGATTAGAATGGCTGCTCAGAATGATCAAAAGTATCAGAAGTTGTTGGAAGAAGTCCGGCAGGGCAAGAAACCAGAATTCTCAATCAGAGATGATGGTCTACTGCTACACCAGGGCAGAATATGTGTTCCTAATGATGTTAAATTGAGGAAGATCATTTTGAAGGAAGCACATGAGTCTCCTTTTGCCATGCACCCTGGTGGCACAAAAATGTATAGAGGACTAAAGGAGCATTACTGGTGGATGGGTATGAAAAGAGATGTGGCATAGTTTATTTCTAAATGCCTAACTTGTCAACAAGTGAAGGCAGAGCATCAAGTACCCGCTGGGTTGTTACATCCACTACCAGTACCAGAGTGGAAATGGGAGAGAATAACGATGGATTTTGTGATGAGACTTTCGAGGACACAGAAGAGTCATGATGCAGTTTGGGTCATTGTTGACAGACTAACTAAATCTGCCCATTTTCTGCCAGTTCGGATGGACTACAGTTTAGAAAGATTGGCCAAATTATACATCGATGAGATTGTGAGATTGCATGGAGTGCCAGTATCCATCGTGTCAGACAGAGATTCTAGGTTCACTTCTAGATTCTGGGGTAGTCTTAAGAGAGCCCTAGGAACTAGATTGAACTTCAGTACTGCATTTCACCCACAGATAGATGGCCAGTCCGAGAGGGTAATTCAGATCTTGGAGGACATGCTACGGGCTTGTGTGATTGAGTTTGAGGGCAGTTGGTATACACACTTGCCTTTGATTGAGTTTGCTTACAACAACAGCTACCAATCAAGCATTGGGATGCCTCTATATGAAGCTTTGTATGGCAGAAAATGTAGAACCCCGTTGTGTTGGGATGACATGGGTGAAAGAAAAATGATTGGACCCGAAATTGTTCAGCAGACTAAGGAGAAGATCAGGGTGATCAGAGATCGACTTAAGACTGCATCAGATCGTCAGAAGTCCTACATTGATTTGAAAAGGAGGGATATTGAGTATGCAGTGGGTGAGAAAGTTTTCCTCAAAGTTTCTCCTTGAAAGAGAATTATGAGATTTAGCAGAAAGGGGAAACTGATTCCTTGTTTCATTGGGCCATATGAGGTTCTGGAAAGAGTGGGTCCTTTAGCATATCGGTTGGCACTACCTTCAGAGTTGGAGAAGATATATAATGTCTTCCATGTGTTTATGTTGAGGAGGTATCGATCAGATCCATCTCATGTACTACCAGTAGAGAAAATTGAAGTGAATACAGACCTCACATATGAAGAAGAACCCATAGAGATTCTGGCTTATGAGGTGAAGCAGCTACGAAACAAGCAGATACCGTTGGTAAAAGTGCTGTGGAACCATCATTCGGGCCAAAAAGCTACTTGGGAACGAGAGGAGGACATGAGGAGACAGCACCCACAGCTGTTCAGAAATTGATACCAGGTAAAATTTCGAGACGAAATTTATTTAAGGGGGAGAGAATTGTAACACCCCCATTTGCATAGCCTAGTATATTTCACTGTTCCGGTGACCGGTGTCGGTCCGAAAAATTAAGGGGATTAGAACCACACTTAAGAAAACTAGAGAAGCTATAAACACAAATAATTGGTAACGTCCAATTAGTTAAGTATAAACAAGAAAAATAGAACATAGAAAGTTAAACGAGCCGAGAGTCACAGCGATGGGTGACCTTCTCGGGAACTACTGCGAAGTCATTTTAAACTCAAATTTCGAACCGTAAAATGTGACACCACGGTCTTTAGGACCCTTATGAACACAGTGGAAAAGAGAAAATCATGAAAAAGAACTGTTAAGCCAATCAAATAATTAGGTTAGGGAGCCGGAAGAAATATGGAATTAATTGCAAACCGGGATGAACCGGCGATGGGCAATTTGGTCAATTGACCCCGAGAGCTGACTCCTGACCTAACTGTCAAATAAAATCAGAGAAAAGAAAACTTTGGGATCGAGAATTAAATTAAAGAACTAATAGAAAAAAAAAAGAAGAGAAAATGAAAAAGTTAAAAAGGTATAGGAAGATGACATCATGCATGATATCATGCATGATGCCATAAGTCATATAATTAATAAATTAATTAAATGAATTTTTGGGGTCTTCCACAAGACAAAATAAATAAAATAAAGGAAAAAAAAATTTCATTGTCTTCTTCTTCCGTTCCAAGACGTTTTCTCTCTCCCTTAGCTCTCTCTCTCAAACTCCATTAGAGCTCTTAAGTCAAGCTTCATAAACCTTCAATCCCACCATAAAAGCCTTACTTTCCAACATTAAATCTTGTAGTTAGACCTGGATAAGGAGCTTGACAACAAAAAGAAAAAGAAAGGAAGGAGTTTTGAAGAGGGAAAAATTCAAAAAAAAAAAGGTTAGTAAGCAAACTTGATGATTTTAGTTTGATTTCTACATTTTTAACTTATTGAACTTGTAAATAAATTTTAAATAAAAGAAAAATTTGTTGAGGGACCATGAGTGAAATTCGGCCAGCACGTTTATAGGGGTATATTTGCATGGTTTGATAGATTTAAATACATATGTGAGCTTGTTTGAGATGAAGAAACATGTATATATGCATGGAATCAATCAAATGCAACAATTTAGTATGGTTAGGGTTTAGAGACCAAAAATGTGGTTAGGGTTTGGATACTTAGGGTTTAGAGACCAAAAATGTGAAGAAGTGATAAATGATGTCTTTGACATAGTTTAAGGAAAGAAATGGTCATTTGTGACCTAATTAAGTGTGTTAGAAGTGTTTGAATCAAAGTCAAATTCGGATTGGGTCTGCACCATGACCAAAAGTCAATTTTGAGGGACCAAAAATGGAATTTTACAAATCCAATGGATATGGAACCAATTGGGGATGCAAATAGGCACTAAATGACACAATTTTCATTTAGGAAACCTGCCCAAAAAGTGACTAAAACCTAGTGAACAAAGTGGCCGAAGTCAGAAAATCACAGGCTGCCTCTGCACAAACTGACCAAATGAATAGTATTTGTTCATTTGGTCATAACTCGAGCTAGGCAGGTCAAAATGACCTGAAATTTTACTAGTAATTAGATAAGATATAGATCTAAAACTTTTATGAAGAACACCAACCCAAATTATGCCATTAACCCAATCAAAATACTGAGCAAAGTTGGTGACCTGAATCTGCAGAACTGCAGATTGCCATATGAACAGTAAAGTTTCAATGGCTATAACTCTCTCTACAAAACTCCAATTGGGGTGATTCAAAAAGGAGAATAAACTTAAGACAATAAGGAACATTTTCTATGGAGAAAGTTTTGCCAAATTCCAACAGTAAACTGACCAATGAAACAGTACAATTAAGGACACCAAAACTGAAAATTTGGCAATTTTGCCTAAAAGACCTAAGTTTTGAGAAAATAACCAAAACCAACAAGTTTGGTGACCAAAATGTGGTATGTGGGTAAAGTTGGAATTCCCATACCTATTAAGCCTTAGAAAGTCAATAATTTGACTTGAATAGTGCAGTGAATAGTAACCTGAAACCCAAAATTTCAAGAACGTCGAATTTAGCACGTTAAAGCTAGGTAAAAGTGAAGTTAAATTTATTATTGGATTTATGCTAAGTTATGGTACTGAAACACGGTGAAATTGTGTGTTTCAATGGAAAAGAATACCGGGACAGAACCCGAGGAGTCGAGTCAAGGCCAACAGGCAACTCGTTTGAGGTTTGTGCACAACGTATACTTTTTATAATCATCTTTTGCATACTGTTTTGAATAATGTGAAATATTGGATTATGGCATTCTTATGATATTTGACTTAAATTGTTGAAAGTTATTATGCATATTGAAATGACAATGTTTAGCAAATTGTTAAGATAAGTTTTGAAACCACAGTGTCATGACCATATATTTGAACACCTCACTAGCACGACTAGTGGGGGTAATTAGTTTCGAATTTTGATTCCTTCTCTGGAGAAGTGTTGAGGTGTGCCAGTAGAAGAGGATGTGAATGGATATCCATATATTTGAGCTAGCTAGCCTTGTGATGTGATTTCTCTTTAGCCTCTGGCTATTGAGATTCTATTTGTTTCGAATGGCATGATCTAACTGTGGATTTTATGAAATGTGTTTTGATACTTCGAAATGAACTTGGTTTGCATTAAAATTTCATAATTCATGTTTTGTGTTTAATGCTCACGTTTAGTCAAATTTTTTAATAAATGTGATTATATTCTGCATAAAGATTATTTTAGTATATTGTGCACCACTGAGTCCTAGTACTCAGCGATAGCTTTTATTGCTGTCGTAGATTTAGAGACTAGAGGAGCAAAGAGATCGAGTCACAAGATTGAGGATCATTCAGCTTGAAGTCTTCGGGTATAATTTATACCCTAATTGTAAATATTTCTTTTGATGTATGTATTGCATATAAATGTATGGACATGTAAATGGGTCTTGAGCAGCTTGTACAAAAATTTTTATGAAGTTTGTAATAAAGTTTAGTTTGTATTTCTTTTGATGTAAATTTTGTAAGAATGTATATAAATTGTTTTGTCTCTAATGAAATATGAGTACAACTATTTTATTTAATTTAAATGAAATGTATTCCTGAGGATTATTGAATTTTGAACTTGAGAAATTTATTGAAATGATTGTGAAATTGATTGAGTTTGATTGTGAAATTGAAGTAGTGGTTGAGAAAAATTTTTAGAAGTGCTTTTTACAGGTATTTGAAGAACTGGTTTCTCAAAATATAGACAGAACTCTGTCAAAATTTTTATAAAATTTGCCGAAAACTAAAATGGACCAAAAATATTAACTAGTTTTAATTTTAACTAAATGTTTTAAATACCTATTAGAAAATGCTCACTTGTCAAAAATAAGAAAATTGTTTTAAAATCCCTTGTAGGGTACTTAATGAGTTATCGGTAGGTGAAGTTCGGTAGTTCATTAGGTATTCTACGGGATCATATTATGCATTACAGAGGGGTAAGGTGTGACAGCTACCGAATGGCTTAGGAAATGAGGGTGTGCCAAATACTGAGTGTATCAGTTATTCACTCTTTGACTTCTATTAAAAAATTATAGAACTTGACTATATTGAACACAGTTCCATCAAAATCTCACATAGATCGAATAGTAAAGTAAATGAGAATTATATTGATTACTAGAAAGTTGAGTACCAAGCTTGAAAATTAAATGCAAGGCTCGGAAAATTAAAAGATAGATAAAATAAAGATAAATAGACTGCTTGAGTCTATTATTATTGTTATTGTTGTTGAATTAGTTGGGGGTCTTCCCATTGCATAGTAGAAAATATTTATAGCAACACTTGAGTGCCCTTGGAAGGATATAGAATCGACACATTCTCGTTGTAACATGCACCATTCTTTGATGTCAAAAAATCACTATTGATGGGGAATTTTAGCGAAATTTAGGGTTTCACAGATTGAGGAAATAGTGATAAGTGTTTGTATGTGTTACTAGTGATCTGTTATACAGTTTTAAATGTTTATTTTTGCAAGTGAAGTGTAGGGGCATTTACTTTGAGTAGTATGAACTTTTGCAACTGAAAGTCGGGCTTCTAACAGCCAAAAATCCTTTAGTAAGTCAAGGGTATAAATACCTCACTTGACAAAATTTTGAGAAGAAACTCTCAAAATTTCTTCTAATAGAGACCTTTCTCTCCCTTTTTCTCTCTTTTCCTACTCCTTCCCAAAAATTGAGCTTAAATCTTGAAGTACGTCCTTGGAAAGGTGTTGCATGTAAGGGTTAAAGGAGGAATCATAGTAGTATTAAGTAGTTTTTATAGTTTCATCTTTGGGAAGGGAGGATTTAGAGCTACAAGAGGTAGGCTCACCTTTTTTACTCCAAACCCTAAGTTCTAGTAGGTTGCATGCAAAAGAATTTTTGTTGTTTAGGTTTTTTTTTCCTTTCTTCTTTAATGATTTTTGAAGTTAGGAGAATTTTTGCATTTTTGCTTGAATTAGTGAATCTTCAAATGCATGTTGTGTTGTTAAGCTTAAAAGTCTTAGTTGATTAGTTTATGGCTTGTTTATAGGTTTGAATTGAGTTTTTGGAGCTTTGAGTATGGGTTGGTTGTGTTTTAGAGTTGAAGAGTTTCTACTATCTGAACTTAGGAATTCTAGAAATTCCCAAGTTTAGCTGACGAAAACCATTGTTTCAACAACCAGACTTTGGTATCTGAAGTTCCCTACTTTGACAGTTGAAGTTGCTTCTGCCTGTCTTATTTTCTTTTTGTTCTAAGGCTCTAAAATTTATTTTTATATCCCAAATAAACCTAGAATTGTTTGATGTATGTATAGAGTTATAGAGATCCTAATAACTCATGAAGGTCTATCTTTTATAGGATCGAACTTGAGGGACCCAGAAAGCTATAGTTAAGGAATAGCAACTGTTCGTGTTTGGTGTTTAATAGGCTACAAGAGGTGAGTTACACTAACCCTAACAAATGATAATCTCTTTAATTAATTAAAATTGAGCTCATAATTATTCACATGCATCATTTCATGATTTATTAGGCTGTATGTATTTAGAATACAAATATGCTGCATTATTGCATAATTATTGTTAATGCTTGATAAATGTTGGATGACCCATTGATTTGCCTTATGATATGGATATATTATAATCATGCATGATATAATGTGGTAAGACCAAGTGGGGCTTAATAAGCCCCTGGCTCACTATTTATGATAGAGAAAGATCTGATGAGCTTCTTTATGAGCCAAGCATGTTAGTTATATTATGTAATAAGAGGAAGTCCTAGCACTATGGTTATCGAGAAATCATTGGTGGCAAGTCTATCTTATGTAAATTATTTGTGTTGTGAAAACTCATGTGATTGACGCATTGCATATGTATAAATTGAATAATATAACAAATCAACATCTGTTAGTTTATTCACTAAGCTTCCCAAAGCTTACCACCTTCCCTTAACCTTAGGTGAAGTATTGCAAGATTAGAGACATCTACCAAAAAGGATAGCAAAAAGCTGAAGTCTAGCAAATTCTATATGTATGTTTTGAGTTTTTAGTGGACATGTATTGAAAATTGTTAGATGTTGTGCTTGGTTTCAAAGGTTTGTTAGTACGTATTCTGAAAATACAAGAATAGTATGTATGTTTACCATAATCTTTTTGCACTCTTTAATAATTGTGTACAAATGAAAGAATTATACTTTAGCATTTAATGACTATAATAAAAAGGCTCAAATTTTTGAGCTATTATCAAAGAAATGTTTTATGCTACGATAAGAGTGTTTGCTGGTTTACAACCCTACAAATGCATAAATCATTAATAAGTAATAAAGTGATGAGTAGAGTATCATTCCAACGAGGACCGTATTGAATACCAAACTATAGTGATTTTAATTATCTAGACGATCAAGTTATAGAGAAATAGTAATTAAGTCTAAATTAAAAGAAATAAAATCTAAAATAATTAACTAAACTAAAATACCAATGAATGATAACATTTCAAAGTTAGGGGTTCACACTTCAATCAATTATAGATTCAATCTGATTCATTCAATAAGTGAGAGATTATTACTTTGAAGGAAATTAATCCTAAGTTATCTTAAGTCCTCTCTCAAGGCACTCAAGTTGTATTTTAATTAATCCAAACCCTACTTTCATGGTGATTAAGTTAATTAAAACCCATTATGTTCTCTGATTAATTGTTAGATCTATATTGATTATAGCCTATCTCTAGATCAAGAACCCTAAGTTCAAAATCTTGATTTTCCAATATTAATTTTTACCTTTCAGTCATTCAATTAATATTTAGAATCAATACTAAGTGGGTACCAATACTGTAACACCCCTATTTGCATAGCCTGATATATTTCACTATTCCGGTGACCGGAGTCGGTCCGGACAATTAAGGGGATTAGAACCATACTTAAGACAACTAGATAAACCATAAACACAAATAATTAGTAATGTCCAATTAGTTAAGTATAAATAAGAAAAACTGAACATAAGAAATTAAACGAGCCGAGAGTCACAGCGATGGGTGACCTTCTCGAGAACGATTGCGAAGTCGATTTAAACTCAAATTTTGAACCATAAAATGTGACGCCGCAGTCCTTAGGACCCTTATAAACACAGTGGAAAAGAGAAAATCACAAAAAAGAATTTTTAAGCCAGTTAAATAATTAGGTCGTGAGCGGAAGAAATATCAATTATTTGCAAACCGATGAACCTACGAGGGGCAATTTGGTCAATTGACCGAGAGTCGACTCTGACCTAATCACAAATAAAATCGGAGAAAAAAAAATTTCGGAATCGAAAATTAAATTAAAGAACTAATAGAAAAATAAATAAATAAAAAAAGAAAATGGAAAAGTAAAAAGGTGATGACACCATGCATGACCTCATGCATGATGCCATAAAGAATAAAATTAATTTATTTACTTATTTAGATTTTTGGGTCTTCCATAAGGATAAAAACAAAATAAAGAAAAGAAAAACAAAAAACCAAAAGTGTTCTTCTTCCTTTCTCCCTTGCCACCCTCACTCTCCCTCATTTGCCCATGGATATCCTCCATTAAAGCTTGCACTCAAGCTTACAATCCTTCATTAAACCTCAATAGCTTCCATAGAAACTTCATAAAAACTTGTTCTAGTCACTTGAGAAGGAGATTGGTCATCGAAGCAAGAGGAAAAAAGGAAAGCTGAAAGACACCTAACAAGGTTAGTGATTTAAGATGTGAAGTTAGTTTAATTGTTGCATTTTTAGCTTGATTAACTTGTAAATAAACTTAAAATGGAAAGAAAATTTATTGAGGGACCAAACTAAAATTCGGCCAGCATGAAGGGGGAGGGTGATTTGCATGATTTGAATGGTTTAAATGGGTTTAGAAACTTAAATTAGTGAGTGGTTATGATTAAAAACCTTGAAAGTAGCTAAATGCAACAAATGACATGAATTAGGGTTTTGGACATTAGGGTTAGAGACCAAAAATGTGAAAAACTTGTAAATGGTGTCTTTGACCTAATGTGAAATGAAAAATGGTCATTTGTGACCTAATTAAGTGTGTTAGAAGTGTTTAGATCAAAGCCAAATTCGGATTGGGTATGAAGCATGACCAAAAGTCAACTTTAAGGGACCAAAAATGAAATTTTACAAGTCCAATTAATATGGGACCAATTGGGAATGAAAATAGGCACTAAATGACACAATTTGCATTAAGGAAGTATGCCCAAAAAGTGACTAAAACCTAGTGAACAAATTGACCAAAGTTAGAAAATCTTAGTCTGTCCCTGTATAAACTGACCAAATGAACAGTATTTGTTCATTTGGTCATAACTCGAGATAGGCAGGTCAAAATGACCTGAAATTTTACCAGTAGTTAGATGAGATATAGACCTAAAACTTTCATGAAGGACAAAAATCCAAATTATGCCATTAACCCAATCAAATTACTGAGCAAAGTTGGGTCACTGAATCTGTAGAACTGCAAATTTGCCATATGAACAGTAAAGTTTCAATGGCTATAACTCTCTCTAGAAAACTCCGATTTAGGTGATTCTTGAACCGATGAAAACCTAAGACATAGTAGAACATTTCGTATGAAGAAAATTAGACCAAATTATGGACGTAACTTGATTAAATTGCTGAACGAAGTTGGATCGATAATCTGCCAGAACCAAAATCTACAGCATGAACAGTACACGTAAATAGTAACAGTATTTTGGCTATAACTTGAGCTGAAAAACTCCAATTGGGGTGATTCAAAAAGGAAAATAAACTTAAGACAATGGGGAACATTTTCTATGAAGAAAGTTTTGTCAAATTCCAACAATAAAGTGACCAATGGAACAGTGCAACTTAGGACTCCAAAACTGAAATTTACCAAATTTGCCTAAAAGACTAAGAATTTGAGTAAACAACCAAAACCAATAAGTTTGGTGACCAAAATGTGGTATGTGGGTGAAGTTGGAATTCTCCTACCTATTAAGCCTTAGAAAGTCAACAATTTGACTTGAATAGTATAATGAATAGTAACTCCGAAATGAAAATTTCCAAGAACATTAGTTTAAGCATATTTGGGGTAGAATTAAGTATTTATGAATTAATTATTGGATTTATGCTAAGTTATGATACTGAAACACTGTGAAACTATGTGTTTCAGTGGAAAAGAACACCGGGAAAGAACCTGAGGATTTGAGTCAAGGCCGATAGGCGACTCGCATCAGGTTTGTGCACAAAAATTTATAAATTATAGTCTTCACAATGAAAATTGATTTATTATGCATTGTGAATATGTTTATTTTATTATGAATTTCGAGAATGTTGTGCTACCTATTTTACAATGGAGATTTGAAATGAAGCTTGTTTAATTTTCTGCATTGTGAAATTTTTGTGTTAATTATGGGTTTTAAGTACTACGGTGTTGCCACTTGTGAATGAAAATTTGACTTTAGAAATTGATTGTGTTTCGCATTAAATATTTGAATAACTTGATTTAAATTGTTTTAATTCACACTTGGCATGGCAATATTAATATGTTCCTCATCCACTTGTGGGGTGAGTTTGATATTTGATCAATTTCCTCCCTCTCTGGCTTCCCAGTCTGAGGGGCGAGTTTAGATGAGTACTCATTAGCTAGCTAGCCACCTCCCTCATTGATTTCGATTAGTGAGGGTGTTTGCCTTGTCGTGATGTACACACGGCATGTTCGGAAATTTTGTGTCATGGCCTAAGTTGTGTTATTGATTGGCAACACTATCTTTATTGAATTATTTGATCAAAGTTGTGTTGTGTTAAGCTTTGAAAATTATGATTTGTTATAAATATGATTTGAAAATTTGAAATATGATTGTGAAATATTTGAATTATGAATTGTTCATGAATGTTTTAAATTATACATTTTACGTTTTATTGTGCACCACTGAGTATCTTTATACTCAGCGATAGCTTTAACTTGCTGTCGCAGATAGAGAAAAGGACATAGCAGTAGAGTGAGCTGCTACAGTCAGAGAGGAGCATGGTTGAAGAAATTCTGTACGGGTATTGTCTATACCCTGGTAGTTTAGTTTGATGTAAATATAATAGTATGCATATGTATCTCTGTAGTTGGAGCAGTTGTACAGATAAAATTGTAATAATATTATTTTTGAGATTTTGTGTTTGTAAATTAAATAGTGAATGTAAATTAAATATTTAAAATGCAATGTGCATAAGTTTATGAAATGTTTTGAGTAATTAATTTTTGATTTGAAATTTGGATTTTGAGTTGAAGTGTTGCCAGGGTTGTTGATTTGAAGTTTGGTGGTTGCAAAAGAAGTTGTGATTGAGTAATATATTGGAAGTGTTTTTATTTTCAGGTTTTGAAGAACTGTTTTCTCAAAATACAGACGGCACTCTGCCGAAATTTTTGTAAAAATTGCAAAAATCTTAAATATCCAAAATTTTGATTTATGTTTGGACTTTAAATAAAGGTTTTTAATATTTGAAAAAAAAAATTTATCCACCAATTCCAAAATGAACGAAAATTGTTTTAAAATTCCTTGTAGTATATTTAATGGGTTACCAGTAGGTGAAGTACGGTAATTCATTAGGTGTACTACGGGAACATGTTACATCTTATGAGGAGTAGGGTGTGACAAATACATAGCATGCATTAAGGTCACAAGAAATTAAATCAGAGAAAAAAATGCCCAATATATTAAATAAAATCAAACAAGATCCACAATTAGATTGAGAGTACTACATTCCTAACCCTAAAATAACGGAACTACTCATACATTATGAGTTTTACAATCAAATATATAAAAAAAAGAAAAGACATGAGAAGAAATAGAAGATAAAGAATTGCAGCCTTGGACTTTTAGAACTTCAGCTGAAAATCCCTTCTAGCAATCTAGTAGATCTTATTTCTCCTTCGCCTCTCTTGAAGTTAATATGTACTCTTGAATGTAAATTAGTTCTCTTTTTATGTAAAAATGTTCCTCTCCCTCAAATCCTGACTTATCATATTTATATCTAGTGTAAAAACCCTTATTTCAAAGTCCTAAAAGCCTAAGAAGTCCATCTGGATCGAGTTAGAAGGAAGAGAGTCATGTTAGAATTGTTGTCTGGAGATAGTACATAGGCCTTGTAATGTTACACGGAGTGCCCCTGTACTTTTCTATCGCTTGAGTTTTTTAGTTTTCTTTTGTCTAGAAGGTTGCATAGGGTCTAAGAGATTACACGGGGTAGGTTACACGGCCTGTATAATTCTTCTGGCCTTTCATTCTTCAAATTTTAACCTCTAAATCTCTTCCAAACTTGTCCTTGGCTCAAGAACCACATAAAAATAACTAATAAAATATAAACTAACAAAATGCAATGAATATTAACCATAAATGTCTATATAATTTGACTTCATCAAGAAGTGTTAAAGTGTAATTACTTATGAGTTGCTTTAGTTTTTGGTTCATATGGAATAATTGGATGTTTTTACTAGGTTTTAGGCTCATTACAGGTTTCAACAACATTAAGTTGATCCGTTCCTTATGGCCAATAATGGCCCCTAGTTGGGTCATCACACTCATGCTTCATTTCTTAACAGTTCTCGCAACTGTTGTCCGCCATTTAGTTAATTGCAAGGTAACCTACGCTACAATAGGTAACTTCCATCACGTCCTTATAACTTCCCATCGACTAATAAATATCTAATAACCACTCAAAAAATAATTAATAACACTTATTTCAAGCCTCATAATGCAACCACATTTGTAACATCCTCCCGGTAGCAATTCCGTACAGTCTACTGTTCCGGTGACCGGTGTTGGTCCGGACAGCTAGAACATTCGGAAAAATATTCAAATCAAAGTGAGGGACCATAATTAACTCAAATATTAATAAGAAAAATTTAGTAAAAATTTTAGAAATAAAATACAACCAAGTCAAATGAGCCGGTGCCCAAGCGATGGGTAACCGGAGGGAAGTTACGGTTCTCGCAACGAGGAGCCCTAGACCCGGGGAAAAATTCATAAAATAATTTTTGGGACTTCAGAGAAGGGTCATTGAGGTTCCTATGGCATTAGAATGCCAAGAAAATATTTAGAAAAAATTTTCAATCGGTACAGACAATTTTGACCCATTAAGCCAAACGGAGGGCATTTTGGTCATTTCGCCTTCAGAGGTGATTTTTGGCCGACTTGTCCAGTTAAGTAAATAATTAATATGACATAAAATATGAAGAAATATTGCTAAAAATTAAATTGAAATGTGGTAGAAAAGAAAAATGAAGGAAATTAGGGATAATGACATCACATGATGTCATTTACATACCCTCCACCAATCACCATTCAATAAGTCTTTTTTTAAACAATTAAAAGAGACAAATGGACTCAAAATTCTGCTGTTTCCTTCTTCTTCTTCAGCCAAAACGTGAATCTCTCCCTCTTCTCCCTCCATTGATTTTCAAACAAAAGCTTCATTTCTCATGCTTCCTCACCATATTTCCTCAAGACCCCAACACTAAAATGAATCCTTGGACCTAGAGGAAGTGTTTGGCAGCCAAGAGAGTACAAGAAAATGAAGATTTAACTTGGAGAAATCTGCCCTACAAGAGGTTAAAGTGAGGTTAGTGCCTACTTATATATATACTTCTTTGATTCCATGTTAGAAGCTTGAAATAAGTGAGAAATTGTAAATTAAATGAATAAAAGTTAAGTGTATGCATCCCTTGAATTTTTGGCAGCCCTAAGGAAGGATGAGTTTGATTGTTTTAATGAATTTAGAGTGGATAGAAATGATGTTTAAGGTATGAATATGCATGGATGTTGAACTAGTGTGCTAATTGAGGTTTATGGGCAAATTGAATTGGACATTAGGGTTTTGAGAAGTGAAAAATTGATTTGGCTTATGAAATTGTTAGAGCACATTTTAATGGTCAATTAGTGACCATTTTAGGTAAGTTGACCATATTATGGACTGAAAAATAGGATTGCAAAGTGAAGTTGTAGGCTGCCCTAGGACAGCAGCAGAGGGACTGAAAATTCAGTCCACTTACACTGCCATAACTTTGGCTGTGTAGGTCCAATTGATGTTTGGCCAATTGGACATGAAACTAGGCTTATAATGGCACATTTTTGCTGAAGAAACCATGCCCAAAAGACCAAATCAAGAGGACCAAAACTTGGCCCCAATCCGGATACCCTGCAAACAGCCCCTGCAGAAATGACCAAATGAACAGTATTTGACCATAACTCACTGTAGATATGGTCAATTGACCTGAAATTTTTACAGAAACAAGTTAAGACATACAAAAACAACTTTCATGAAGAAACCTACCCCAAATTATGACCAGAACCTAATCAAATCATTGAGCAAAGTGAAGTTTACTGTACTGAGATTTCCAGAATTTTCATTTGAGCAGCAATGTTTGGAGGACTATAACTCTCTCTAGAAAATTCGGATTTAGGCGATTCTTGAACCGATGGAAACCTAAGGCATAGTAGAACATTTCATGTGAAGAAAGTTAGACCAAATTATGAACTTAACTTGGTCAAATTACTGACCAAATTTGGACCTAAATCTGCCAAAACCCAAAATTTCAGCAGGAACAGTACACGTGAACAGTAAACTTATTTTGGCCATAACTTGAGCTACAAAACTCCAAATGGAGTGATTCAAAAAAAGAAATTCAACTAGACAAAATAAGGAACATTTTCTATGAAGGAAGTTTTATCAAATTCCCACTGTAAAAATAACAAATGGAACAGTAAAGATGAAGCATGAAAATCGAAAATTTTGCTCAATTAGCATTAAGCTTAAAAACGGTATTGGCAACCAATACCAACAAGTTTGAAATACAAAATGTGGTATGTTTGAGGTGTTAAAACCAATACACCTATTTTCTATCCAAAAGTCAACATTTTTGTTGACCAATGAGGTGAATAGTGACACCAAAACCAAAAATTGGCAATTTTGCCAAAATGACCTAAGCTTTGAGAAAGTGACTAAAACCAACAAGTTTTGAATACAAAATGTGGTATGTTGGGAGTACTAAAACCAATGTACCTATTGTTTATGCAAAAGTCAACATTTTAGTTGACTAATGAAATGAATAGTGACATGAAAACTTGAAATTCAAAAATTGTGAAACTTAAAAGTGCAAAATGCCCTAGTAGGCCTAATGTGATTGGTTTGGATAGGTTGGCATGCCAATAGGGTATTGTTTTAGCAGTACTGCGAAAGGCTTTATGCCTGTATTCATGGCTTTATGCCCGTATTCATGGTTTTTATGCCCGTATTCATGGCTTTTATGCCCGATTATGTGATATCATGGCTTTTTAGCCATACCGATCGCATACATGGTTGACGCTCAAGGCCCCATGGTATGACGGCCCGAGGCACCGCGGTGTCCAGTGCCAACGACCCGTTATCCAGTCCAGTCGTCCAGTATAGGTTACTTGGGCATGGAAAAGTATAACTGCGATTGAACTAATTATTAAAGAAAATATGAAAATTAAGAATCAGGAATGATTACAAAAATACAAAGAAGCTCAAAATCATGAAGAAAATAATTAACGAAATGCATGAAGAAGTTAATATCATAAAACATGATTAGCCCTCGACTAAACAATAAGTTAGTAATTATTTATTTCTTATGAACACAATAGCAAGGAAATTATTATTTTTATTTGCATATTATATTTTCTTGTATTATTTGCACCACTAAGCTTTATGCTTAGCGCGACGCTTTTGAAACTCGTAGTAAATTAAGATTTTGACAGAGGGCCCGTAGACCACGATTGGGTAAGGCCGTTCACACCGTGCATAGTGTCCGTGTCACCTCACCGTCATGCAGCATTGGTAGGACGCTAGATGTCATTTTGGTATTTTGTAATTGATTTTATTTTCTCATATGTATTTGAAACTTATGTAATGTATTTTGATATTCATGTAAATAATGAAAAGTGTGGTTGTAAATGGAAAAGTGAATGTTTATCTATGATATATGCATGGTATCATATGAGATGGATGAATGAGAACTGAGATTGAACATTGTTGAGAATTTGATAAATGGAGTTGAGATGATGGAAAATGAATATGGGAAGTGTTTTACACAGGTTCCGAAGAACTGTTTTCTCCATTTTTAGCCGGTACTCTGCCGGATTTTCTATAAAATTTTCGGAACCTCAAATAAATTACAATTTCAATAAATGAATTATATTTCACAAGTTATATTCAAAACTACGATAAAAATGAATTAAGATAAAATAGAGTGCTCCGGCACACTGGGTGGCATAACTTGCTCGGCTACACTGTAGTCAGGTAAGGGGTGTCACAACATTAATTAAATTCATTTTATAAAAAAACTAATTTAATTAATCATAAGCCAAAAAAAATAATTAATGAGTTGGTCTAATTATTTTTGGTGCAAACAAGTCCCTATAATTTTAACTATATTTACTGTTTAGTTACTCTAATCATAACCAAGACTAAAATAAATTGACTAACGTTTTCTTTGATAGAAATTTAGTAAGAGTAAAAAGTTTGACTTTTCAAAATATAGAGACATTTTAATTGTGTTTTAAAAGAATAGGAATTAATTTGTAGTTAATTTTGACACATTATAAGGACCTAATATTAATTTATCTTTTTCTTTGTGTGTTTTTTCATTTGTTAATCCCATATATAAATTACTCTAGACAAATATCAAAAAATTTGGTGCTCTCCATAACTCTAACTCCCTACAAAATATGGATAGAAATTTGTTATCTTAGCATTAGGTGATTTAAGTGTGTCTACACTTGCTACAAGAAATTAAAATTTTCACTAGAATTACCTACTTTCTGAAGGAACGGAAGCGTGAAAAACACAAGTTTATACCATTGAATTCAAAAATTTTCACCTAGGGTCACATGCATCATGCAAGATTTATTTTTATCTATTTGATTTCAATGATAAACAACATATTAAAACTCTTTTAATATGTTTTTGGATCTGTATTTGCCATTTAAGATTTTAAAATTAATCAGATTAATTTTAGAACCCTAGATTAAATCAAGAACGATTACACTAACCTCTTGATGCAATCGCGTGTCTGCGCCTTTGAGATTCGTCTTCAGGACACCAGATGTTGTCCCTCTAGCTTGTCCACACCAAGAACACCTATGGCAGCCCTTGAACAGCTTCTAAAGCCTTTTCTATTAATTAGAAATTCAAGTTCTGCCTTTTAAGAGATTAGAGATGTAAACAGGACACTAGAAACAATTTCTAGCGTTCTTAATTCAAGAGATTGATGGCTAATCTCTTTGAATTGATGAGAGATGAAGAAGAATAGAGGGAGGGCTGCAAAATGGCGTGACCAAGGAGTGTGGCTGCTGGTTGTATTTTATTTCCTCATAACAACACTTAAATAGCTAGGTTAACACATTAAACCCTTGCCACATGTCACCCTTTGATTAGCTCTAGGTTTAAGTGACCCAATCACATTGTGCCAAGTGTCAAACCTATATGTAATCTTGATTTTAATCATCTTACATGATTAAAAAAAATATTTGGCAAGCTTATGTGTTATGCCATGTGTCATCATCTCATGGTGCCACGTGTCACACTACAAAATGACCAAAATGCCCTTGTGTCTTAATTTTGAGTTCTCAACCCAAAATAAATATTTTTCTTCTTCTAATTAATTTATATCAAATATAAATTAATTAATTAATCTCTCTTAATTAATTTATCATTAATTAAATTCATATTTAAACACTTTAAATATAAATTTAACTTATATTATACATCCAATAATCTAGATTTGGTTTCAAGTCATGCTAGGGACTTTGCAATCTAATTGCAAACCAAACCTATTTAATTAATCAATTTAAACTCTTTAATTAATTAATTAAATCATATTTAATTAGGTGATAACTTGTGTATGTGTGTGACTTACTAGGCTCATCACTAATTGGCAATGAGACATGATATCAACTCTTAATATCATCAAAACTCTTTCTTACCATAAATGATTTCTCTAAATCATTTTATGAACCTCATAGACCATGGTTAACACCTAGCATAGCATGCCATGGCCACCCAATTAGTAATAAGGTTTACCTTAAATGAACCTATAATCATATGTTACTATGCACTAGAATCTCTCTGTTACAAAATCCCAACTCAAGCTGGAGTCATGGTTTATGTCAAACTCCATTTGCTACGAATATTACGTTCTCTTTTAATTCCAGTTCTTGATTAAAAAGATTTTCTCATCGTAAACTCTTTTCTCAATAAATCTATCTGTCTCCGCCAGAACTTGAAACATCAAGAACAATTAAATGAACATAGGGTTTTATCTCTATTTACTTAGAGGAACAGATTCCATCTTGATCAACACCTACCTCCATATATAACTAGTAGGAGCCAACACATGCCCATATACTCATACACATACACAAGTATGAAAGCAGATCAAACTCAAACTACCTATATACAAGATAACTGTGCTATCTCAGGTCTAAAGATTATATGCATTGATATGATTTATGACAAAACATTGACAAGAGTAAACTCCATGTGCTTGTCATAAGTGTCACTGGTTCGGCCTACTTATCATTTATAAGTGCCTATCATGTTTGTTATATGGCATGAGACTCACCATTCCATCTTATTTATATCTCATATAAATAACTTGGGAACAAACATGAATACAATCTTTCTGGATAAGTCATGTCCTTATTATGAAGTATCCTCGATTGTGAACCTATTTATGATACTTCGTGCTAGAAATATTGTCACTCATATTCTTAACAACTTAAGAATAATATTTCTAACAAAATATCAATGGACCTTTTCTATTACACATAAATATATTATGTAAACGAAAAAGTGGAAATGCCTTTTATTAATAAAAATATGTACAAGATACATACTAAATGATATGCTCTAGGGCATACTACTAACAATCTCCCACTAGCACTAGAGTCATTCATTACAATACCTTAGACCCATCTTCTCAAGATGTCGGTCTAACTGAACTTGTGACAAAAGCTTAGTGAATGGATCACCGGATTTTTCACCGATGTTATTTTTCTGCATGGCTATATCGCCTTGCCCAACTATTTGTCCGATAATGTGGTAGCGCTTTCTATGTGTTTGGATTTTGGTGAGACCTTAGTTCCTTAGCTCAGATGATCGCTCCATTATTGTCACAAAGGTAGTGGAACCGCTGACTCAATGGAAGGAACTATCGTAAGTTCTCACACGAACTTCTTTATCCAAACAGCTTCCTTTGCAAAGATTCGATGCAAAGAATATACTTAGCCTCAGTAGTGGAATCGCAATCATGCTCGCTTTGGAACTCTTCCAACCGATCGCACCTCCATTACAAATGAACACATATCCAGAGGTAGACTTTCTATCATCGATATCCGATTGGAAATCGTAATCGTGATAACCATCCAATTGCAAGTCTCCACTCCATAAATCAAGAATAAATCCTTAGTTCTTCTCAAGTACTTAAGAATATTCTTGATGACTATCTAGTGTTCCAAACTCGATTGGATTGATACCGCTAGTCAAACTAATAAAGATATGCGATATCCGCCTAGTACACAACATTGCATACATTAAACTTCCAATAGCCAAGCATATGGAATCCACGCCATCTTATCTCTTTCTTCAGCTGTCTTTCGAGACATCTCTTTAGAAACATGCATACCATGTCTCACTGGAAACAATCCTCTCTAAGAATCAAGCATGTAAAACCTCTTTAACACCATTTCCAAGTATAGACTTAGGGATAAACCAATTATTCTTTCCGCTCTATCTCTATAAATGCGAATTCCAAGAATATAGGTTGCCTCCCTAAGTCTTTCATGGAGAATGTATTTGACAACCATACCTTTATAGTCACAACATACCCGTGTCATTACCCATCAACAAGATGTCATCCACATATAAGACAAGTAAAGTGATAGCACTGTCACTAACCTTCTTATATACACATGGCTCATCCTCATTTTTGATAAAACCAAAGGATTTAATGGCTTCATCAAAACGAATGTTCCAACTCCTCGAAGCTTGTTTCAACCCATAAATGGATCGCTTTAGTTTGCATACCTTGGAACCATCTTGGGATTCAAATCCCTTAGGTTGTTCCATGAAAATGTTTTCTTCAATGTATCCATTGAGAAAAGTCGCTTTTGACATCCATCCGCCAAATCTCATAATCATAGTACGCACTATTGCTAATAAAATCCTAATTGATTTAAGCATGGCAACAAAGCAGAAAGTCTCCTCATAGTCGATTCCTTGCCTTTGGCGAAACCCTTTCGCTACTAGCCTTGCCTTATAGGTCTCTACCTTTCCATCAGAACCAATTTTCTTCTTGAAAACCCATTTGTTCCCTATAGGTATAATACCTTCAGGTGGGTTAACAAGATCCCAAACTTGATTCTTATACATGGAATCAATCTCGGATTTCATAGCATCAATCCATTTTGAAGAGTCTATATCTGATATAGCTTCTTCATAGGTAAGTGGATCATCTCCATGATCTACTTCTTCATGAGTAGACAACTCTTGCTCTTCTTCATGAAGCAAACCATATCTCACTGGTGGGTGAGATACCCTGGTTGTTCTACGAGGAACAGCTGTAGATATTTCATCAACGGGTATTGGTTGACTAGATGGATCTATATCCATCTGATGCATTGGTTGGTCAGAATTCTCCAATTCTAACTCTATTTGCCTTCCTTTGCCTCCTTCTTGAAAAAACTGTTGTTCAAGAAATGTGGCATCTCTACTTATCACAACCTTTTGTGAAGTAGGCAAATAAAAATAATATCCAAAACTATCTTTTGGATATCCAACAAATCGACCTTTTTCTCGATCCGTCTCCAATTTATCAGTGTTCAGCTTTTTGATATAAGCTGGACAACCCCAAATCTTAACATGCTTAAGACTTGGTTTTCTTCCATGCCATATCTCATAAGGTGTGAAAGAAACTGATTTTGATGGAATCCTATTCAGAATATACAAAGCTGATTCTAACGCAAATCCCCAAAAGGAGATTGGCATATCAAGATAGCTCATCATACTACGCACCATATCCAATAGGGTACGATTTCTCCTTTCAGATACACCATTCACCGTATGGCGTTCTTGGAGGAGTCACCGAGAAACAATGCCATGCTCTCTCAAGTATTCATCAAATTCAAGACTCAAATATTCACCTCCATGATCCGATCAAGAGCTTTAATATTCTTTCTGCTTGATTTTCTACTTGATTTAAATTCTTTGAACTTTTCAAAAGATTCATGTTTGTATTTCATCAAATACAAATACCCAAACCTTGATTTATCATCAAGAAAGGTAATAAAATAATGAAAACCCCTCTAGCCATTTCTTTAAATGGACCACATACATCACTATGTATTAGCTCCAAAATATTTTCAGCTCTTAGCCCTTGTCCAACAAAGGGTGATCTAGTCATTTTACCCTGAAGGCAAGATTCACAAGTTGGAGTAGGCTCAGAGCCCAATAAGGATAGAATCCCCATTTTCTCTAATTTTGTAATCCTATCTTCTGCAACATGACATAACCTTAAGTGCCAAATATATTTTGAACTTGAGTTGGTTTTCACCATGGCATTGCATTCATTTAGATTGCTAAACTCTGGCCAGTGGAAACATTTTCTTACTGGCAATGGAAACGCTTTCCTGTTTTCAATGGAAACACTTTCTGCTGGCGGTGGAAACACTTTCCTTTGCCTTTGTCAGCTTTGGTCTTCCTTTTCTGTTCATCAATTTTCTTGGAAGGACCAGGAATCTGAGGTTTCTTTTTCTTATTGCCCTTCTTCTTGTTGGACTTTCCAACAGAAGAAGATGCAACCAAAGCTACCTCTTTCCCTTTATTGCCTGGCATATTCTTTTGGGCAATAACCAGCATGTTGAGTAAACCAGCTAATGTGCATTACTGTTTATTCATATGGAAATTTGTCACAAAATACCCAAAAGACTCGTGAAGGGATCAAGGATCAAATCCGTCTGTAGTTGGAAATCCATGTTAAAGTCAAGATGTTCCAACTGCTCAATCATCCGAATCATCTTGTGGACATGATCCCTAACATTCTGTCCCTCAGACATCCTCATACGGAATAGCTGTCTAGATATCTCATACCTAGCATTCCTGCTGTGCTCACCATACAACTCTTGTAGGTGAAGGAGGATCTCACTCGCACTCTGCATGTTCTCATGTTGCTTCTATAACTCATTACTCATGGAAGCAAGCATGTAACACTTAGCTCTCATATCATGCTCCTTCCACTTATCCAAAGTTTCATGTTCCTCTTGTGTAGCCTCTGGAGGTAAGGGACCAGGAACATTTGAATCTAGAACATATCCTATATGTTCAAGGTTCAGGACAAGTTTCAAATTTCTTAGCCAATCAGACAGATTAGGTCCTGTCAACCTATTGTGATCAAGTATGCTTGCAAGGATATTGAATGGTGGTGGTTTTTTTTGTGCTCATTTTTATCAGAAAATTAACTGCAGAAATAACCAGATTAATTAGTAAATGTATCATGTAATTAACCAAAATGATTATGGTCTTTTAATCAAATTGGTCCTCCCACTAACTTAGCGAATCCTACACTTCCAAAGTAGAAAACGGAAATCCTAGTTGGATGGATTTCTAGTGGGTGATTGAATTCTTATAATTCTATTGATCATCCTCAGGTACATCCATTATTGGAATTACAATAAACTATAAGTGAGCAACTCTTTGCCCATCACATCTCATGTGAGGTTCAATCCTTTACCTAGCCCCTAATGCTCAAAATCTCAGGTACATCCATTATTGACTTATCTTGCATTAGTTAAGTTGATCCCATTGAGCCAGTAATTATGCAAATAATTTTAATGTCCTCAGGTACATCCAATATTGGCCACTAAACCATTTACATATTTACAACATCTCATGCTTAACAATTATTCTTAAGAAAATCTCTTAAATAAATTGCATCTTATGCAACTATTTAAAATTTCTTAAAATAATTGCCCCAATGGAGGGCCTATGTTATAATTACTTTAATTATAGCATTTCCAACTTAATCATTTGTTTGGAAGATTTTATGGTCATTCTATTTACTATTAAGGTCTCACTTTGCACATTATCCATTTAGCATGCATATATCATATAATTGCATACATTCCCATACATCTCATGCATTCATGGATAAGCAGTAAATATGGTATGATCATGGACTTTCTAAGGGATTCAATTCTGAGCCACCAAGAATTGAATCAGGGCATTCCTAGGTGCATTTCATTCATTCATTTTACAAGAGTTGCTGAAGGAGTACATAATCAACACTTGATCTTGAATTCCTCCCACCGGTCCCACCAATGCTCTTGACCTCCTTGAACTTCTTGCAATCCAATATTACATAGTAATCCTTGGCATACCAAGGCGAATTTACAAGAACTTAAATAAATGAAATTACAACCCAAAAATTATTACAAACTTAATAATACATGCCCAAAATAAATTAAAATAAATTAATTAATTTACAATCCCAAAGAAACATAAAAGAAATAAATCCAATCACATTGGTCTTTTATAGTCCATGATCATCCATCATGCATATCACTATTTAACAATTAAATAAAACATACATACTTAAATTAAATTGAATATCTCATATTCAACTTAAAAATCCAGATTTGAATATGATTCAAATAAATTTAAAAATTCAGATTTGAATCTCATTCAAACAAATTTAAAAATTCAGATTTGAATCACATTCAAACAACTTCAAAAATTCAGATTTGAATCACATTCAAACATTTTTTAAAAAATCAGATTTGAATCACATTCAAACATTTTTAAAAAAATCAGATCTGAATTTTATTCAATCAATTTTAAAAAATCAGATTTAAATATGATTCAAAAAACTTTAAAAATTCAGATTTGAATCACATTCAAACAACTTTTAAAATTCAGATTTGAATCACATTCAAACAATTTTTAAAATTCTGATTTGAATCATAATTTAATTGTGTGATAAAAATTCTAATTAAACAATTTAATTAGACATAAAATGGATCTTAGATCATACAACAATTGCACATTCACCATCCATTTACCTTTGCACACCATTGTGATGCATCAACCATGCGCACCATGGTGTTCATCATTTGTGCCGCCACCTTGACTTTGCAACCAGCAATAAACTTTTGATCTCATGATCAAACACACAATTAAATCATATAAACATCAATCTAAATGGCAAATATAGTGGCTCTGATACCAATTGAAGGAACGAAAGCGTGAAAAACACAAGTTTATACCATTGAATTCAAAAATTTTCACCTAGGGTCACATGCATCATGTAAGATTTATTTTTATCTATTCGATTTCAATGATAAACAACATATTAAAACTCTTTTAATATGTTTTTGGATCTGTATTTGCCATTTAAGATTTTAAAATTAATCAGATTAATTTTAGAACCCTAGATTAAATCAAGAACGATTACACTAACCTCTTGATGCAATCGCAGTGTCCGCGCTTTGAGATTCGTCTTCAGGACACCAGATGTTGTCCCTCTAGCTTGTCCACACCAAGAACACCTATGGCAGCCCTTGAACAGCTTCTAAAGCCTTTTCTATTAATTAGAAATTCAAGTTCTGCCTTTTAAGAGATTAGAGATGTAAACAGGACACTAGAAACAATTTCTAGCGTTCTTAATTCAAGAGATTGATGGCTAATCTCTTTGAATTGATGAGAGATGAAGAAGAATAGAGGGAGGGCTGCAAAATGGCGTGACCAAGGAGTGTGGCTGCTGGTTGTATTTTATTTTCTCATAACAACACTTAAATAGCTAGGTTAACACATTGAACCCTTGCCACATGTCACCCTTTGATTAGCTCTAGGTTTAAGTGACCCAATCACATTGTGCCAAGTGTCAAACCTATATGTAATCTTGATTTTAATCATCTTACATGATTAAAAAAAACATTTGGCAAGCTTATGTGTTATGCCATGTGTCACCATCTGATAGTGCCACGTGTCACACTACAAAATGACCAAAATGCCCCTGTGTCTTAATTTTGAGTTCTCAACCCAAAATAATTATTTTTCTTCTTCTAATTAATTTATATCAAATATAAATTAATTAATTAATCTCTATTAATTAATTTCTCATTAATTAAATTCATATTTAAACACTTTAAATATAAATTTAACTTATATTATACATCCAATAATCTAGATTTGGTTTCAAGTCATGCTAGGGACTTTGCAATCTAATTGCAAACCAAACCTATTTAATTAATCAATTTAAACTCTTTAATTAATTAATTAAATCATATTTAATTAGGTGATAACTTGTGTATGTGTGTGACTTACTAGGCTCATCACTAATTGGCAATGAGACATGATATCAACTCTTAATATCATCAGAACTCTTTCTTACCATAAATGATTTCTCTAAATCATTTTATGAACCTCATAGACCATGGTTAACACCTAGCATAGCATGCCATGGCCACCCAATTAGTAATAAGGTTTACCTTAAATGAACCTATAATCATATGTTACTATGCACTAGAATCTCTCTGTTACAAAATCCCAACTCAAGCTGGAGTCATGGTTTATGTCAAACTCTATTTGCTATGAATATTACGTTCTCTTTTAATTCCAGTTCTTGATTAAAAAGATTTTCTCATCAGAAACTCTTTTCTGAATAAATCTATCTGTCTGGCCAGAACTTGAAACATCAAGAACAATTAAATGAACATAGGATTTTATCTCTATTTACTTAGAGGAACAGATTCCATCTTGATCAACACCTACCTCCATATATAACTAGTAGGAGCCAACACATGCCCATATACCCATACACAGTACAAGTATGAAAGCAGTATCAAACTCAAACTACCTATATACAAGATAACTGTGCTATCTCAGGTCTAAAGATTATATGCATTGATATGATTTATGACAAAACATTGACAAGAGTAAACTCCATGTGCTTGTCATAAGTGTCACCGTTCGCCTACTTATCATTTATAAGTGCCTATCATGTTTGTTATATGGCATGAGACTCACCATTCCATCTTATTTATATCTCATATAGATAACTTGGGAACAAACATGAATACAATCTTTCTGGATAAGTCATGTCCTTATTATGAAGTATCCTCGATTGTGAACCTATTTATGATACTTCGTGCTAGAAATATTGTCACTCATATTCTTAACAACTTAAGAATAATATTTCTAACAAAATATCAATGGACCTTTTCTATTACACATAAATATATTATGTAAACGAAAAAGTGGAAATGCCTTTTATTAATAAAAATATGTACAAGATACATACTAAATGATATGCTCTAGGGCATACTACTAACAATCTCCCACTAGCACTAGAGTCATTCATTACAATACCTTAGACCCATCTTCTCAAGATGTCGGTCTAACTGAACTTGTGACAAAAGCTTAGTGAATGGATCAGCTGGATTTTTCAGCTGATGTTATTTTTCTGCATGGCTATATCGCCTTGCCCAACTATTTGTCTGATAATGTGGTAGCGCCTTTCTATGTGTTTGGATTTTGGTGAGACCTTAGTTCCTTAGCCTATATGACTGCTCCATTATTGTCACAGTGTAGTGGAACTGCTGACTCAATGGAAGGAACTACTGTAAGTTCTGTCACGAACTTCTTTATCCAAACTTCCTTTGCAAAGATCTCGATGCAAAGAATATACTTAGCCTCAGAGTGGAATCGCAATCATGCTCGCTTGGAACTCTTCCAACCGATCGCACCTCCATTACAAATGAACACATATCCAGAGGTAGACTTTCTATCATCGATATCCGATTGGAAATCGTAATCGATAACCATCCAATTGCAAGTCTCCACCTCCATAAATCAAGAATAAATCCTTAGTTCTTCTCAAGTACTTAAGAATATTCTTGATACTATCCAAAGGTTCCAAACTCGATTGGATTGATACCGCTAGTCAAACTAATAAAGATATGCGATATCCGCCTAGTACACAACATTGCATACATTAAACTTCCAATAGCCAAGCATATGGAATCTGCCATCTTATCTCTTTCTTCAGGTGTCTTTGGAGACATCTCTTTAGAAAGATGGATACCATGTCTCACTGGTAACAATCCTCTCTTGGAATCAAGCATGTTAAACCTCTTTAACACCTTTTCCAAGTATAGACTTTGGGATAAACCAATTATTCTTTTCGCTCTATCTCTATAGATGCGAATTCCAAGAATATAGGTTGCCTCCCCTAAGTCTTTCATGGAGAATGTATTTGACAACCATACCTTTATAGTCGTCAACATACCTGTGTCATTACCCATCAACAGTATGTCATCCACATATAAGACAAGGAAAGTGATAGCACTGTCACTAACCTTCTTATATACACATGGCTCATCCTCATTTTTGATAAAACCAAAGGATTTAATGGCTTCATCAAAACGAATGTTCCAACTCCTCGAAGCTTGTTTCAACCCATAAATGGATCGCTTTAGTTTGCATACCTTGGAACCATCTTGGGATTCAAATCCCTTAGGTTGTTCCATGAAAATGTTTTCTTCAATGTATCCATTGAGAAAAGCTGTTTTGACATCCATCTGCCAAATCTCATAATCATAGTACGCAGCTATTGCTAATAAAATTCTAATTGATTTAAGCATGGCAACAGGCGAGAAAGTCTCCTCATAGTCGATTCCTTGCCTTTGGCGAAACCCTTTCGCTACTAGCCTTGCCTTATAGGTCTCTACCTTTCCATCAGAACCAATTTTCTTCTTGAAAACCCATTTGTTCCCTATAGGTATAATACCTTCAGGTGGGTTAACAAGATCCCAAACTTGATTCTTATACATGGAATCAATCTCGGATTTCATAGCATCAATCCATTTTGAAGAGTCTATATCTGATATAGCTTCTTCATAGGTAAGTGGATCATCTCCATGATCTACTTCTTCATGAGTAGACAACTCTTGCTCTTCTTCATGAAGCAAACCATATCTCACTGGTGGGTGAGATACCCTGGTTGTTCTACGAGGAACAGCTGTAGATATTTCATCAACGGGTATTGGTTGACTAGATGGATCTATATCCATCTGATCTGTTGGTTGGTCAGAATTCTCTAATTCTAACTCTATTTGCCTTCCTTTGCCTCCTTCTTGAACAAACTGTTGTTCAAGAAATGTGGCATCTCTACTTATCACAACCTTTTGTGAAGTAGGCAAATAAAAATAATATCCAAAACTATCTTTTGGATATCCAACAAATCGACCTTTTTCTGATCTGGTCTCCAATTTATCAGTGTTCAGCTTTTTGATATAAGCTGGACAACCCCAAATCTTAACATGCTTAAGACTTGGTTTTCTTCCATGCCATATCTCATAAGGTGTGAAAGAAACTGATTTTGATGGAATCCTATTCAGAATATACAAAGCTGATTCTAACGCAAATCCCCAAAAGGAGATTGGCATATCAGTATAGCTCATCATACTACGTACCATATCCAATAGGGTACGATTTCTCCTTTCAGATACACCATTCAGCTGTGGCGTTCTTGGAGGAGTCAGCTGAGAAACAATGCCATGCTCTCTCAAGTATTCATCAAATTCAGTACTCAAATATTCACCTCCATGATCTGATCGAAGAGCTTTAATATTCTTTCCTGTTTGATTTTCTACTTCAGATTTAAATTCTTTGAACTTTTCAAAAGATTCATGTTTGTATTTCATCAAATACAAATACCCAAACCTTGATTTATCATCAGTAAAGGTAATAAAATAATGAAAACCCCCTCTAGCCATTTCTTTAAATGGACCACATACATCACTATGTATTAGCTCCAAAATATTTTCAGCTCTTAGCCCTTGTCCAACAAAGGGTGATCTAGTCATTTTACCCTGAAGGCAAGATTCACAAGTTGGAGTAGGCTCAGAGCCCAATGAGGATAGAATCCCCATTTTCTCTAATTTTGTAATCCTATCTTCTGCAACATGACATAACCTTAAGTGCCAAATATATTTTGAACTTGAGTTGGTTTTCACCATGGCATTGCATTCATTTAGATTGCTAAACTCTGGCCAGTGGAAACATTTTCTTACTGGCAATGGAAACGCTTTCCTGTTTTCAATGGAAACACTTTCCTGTTGGCAGTGGAAACACTTTCCTTTGCCTTTGTCAGCTTTGGTCTTCCTTTTCTGTTTAGCTATTTTCTTGGAAGGACCAGGAATCTGAGGTTTCTTTTTCTTATTGCCCTTCTTCTTGTTGGACTTTCCAACAGAAGAAGATGCAACCAAAGCTACCTCTTTCCCTTTATTGCCTGGCATATTCTTTTGGGCAATAACCAGCATGTTGAGTAAACCAGCTAAGGTGCATTCCTGTTTAGTCATATGGAAATTTGTCACAAAATTCCCAAAAGACTCAGGAAGGGACTGAAGGATCAAATCCGTCTGTAGTTGGAAATCCATGTTAAAGTCAAGATGTTCCAACTGCTCAATCATCCGAATCATCTTGTGGACATGATCCCTAACATTCTGTCCCTCAGACATCCTCATACGGAATAGCTGTCTAGATATCTCATACCTAGCATTCCTGCTGTGCTCACCATACAACTCTTGTAGGTGAAGGAGGATCTCACTCGCACTCTGCATGTTCTCATGTTGCTTCTATAACTCATTACTCATGGAAGCAAGCATGTAACACTTAGCTCTCATATCATGCTCCTTCCACTTATCCAAAGTTTCATGTTCCTCTTGTGTAGCCTCTGGAGGTAAGGGACCAGGAACATTTGAATCTAGAACATATCCTATATGTTCAAGGTTCAGGACAAGTTTCAAATTTCTTAGCCAATCGCATGATTAGGTCTGTCAACCTATTGTGATCAAGTATGCTTGCAAGGATATTGAATGGTGGTGGTTTTTTTGTGCTCATTTTTATCGTAAAATTAATCTGAGAAATAACCAGATTAATTAGTAAATGTATCATGTAATTAACCAAAATGATTATGGTCTTTTAATCAAATTGGTCCTCCCACTAACTTAGCGAATCCTACACTTCCAAAGTAGAAAACTAAATCCTAGTTGGATGGATTTCTAGTGGGTGATTGAATTCTTATAATTCTATTGATCATCCTCGTACATCCATTATTGGAATTACAATAAACTATAAGTGAGCAACTCTTTGCCCATCACATCTCATGTGAGGTTCAATCCTTTACCTAGCCCCTAATGCTCAAAATCTCGTGTACATCCATTATTGACTTATCTTGCATTAGTTAAGTTGATCCCATTGAGCCAAGAATTATGCAAATAATTTTAATGTCCTCAGTACATCCAATATTGGCCACTAAACCATTTACATATTTACAACATCTCATGCTTAACAATTATTCTTAAGAAAATCTCTTAAATAAATTGCATCTTATGCAACTATTTAAAATTTCTTAAAATAATTGCCCCAATGGAGGGCCTATGTTATAATTACTTTAATTATAGCATTTCCAACTTAATCATTTGTTTGGAAGATTTTATGGTCATTCTATTTACTATTAAGGTCTCACTTTGCACATTATCCATTTAGCATGCATATATCATATAATTGCATACATTCCCATACATCTCATGCATTCATGGATAAGCAGTAAATATGGTATGATCATGGACTTTCTAAGGGATTCAATTCTGAGCCACCAAGAATTGAATCAGGGGCATTCCCAGGTGCATTTCATTCATTCATTTTACAAGAGTTGCTGAAGGAGTACATAATCAACACTTGATATTGAATTCCTCCCACTGGTCCCACCAATGCTCTTGACCTCCTTGAACTTCTTGCAATCCAATATTACATAGTAATCCTTGGCATACCAAGGCGAATTTACAATAACTTAAATAAATGAAATTACAACCCAAAAATTATTACAAACTTAATAATACATGCCCAAAATAAATTAAAATAAATTAATTAATTTACAATCCCAAAGAAACATAAAAGAAATAAATCCAATCACATTGGTCTTTTATAGTCCATGATCATCCATCATGCATATCACTATTTAACAATTAAATAAAACATACATACTTAAATTAAATTGAATATCTCATATTCAACTTAAAAATCCAGATTTGAATATGATTCAAATAAATTTAAAAATTCAGATTTGAATCTCATTCAAACAAATTTAAAAATTCAGATTTGAATCACATTCAAACAACTTCAAAATTCAGATTTGAATCACATTCAAACATTTTTTAAAAATCAGATTTGAATCACATTCAAACATTTTTAAAAAATCAGATCTGAATTTTATTCAATCAATTTTAAAAATCAGATTTAAATATGATTCAAAAACTTTAAAATTCAGATTTGAATCACATTCAAACAACTTTTAAAATTCAGATTTGAATCACATTCAAACAATTTTTAAAATTCTGATTTGAATCATAATTTAATTGTGTGATAAAAATTCTAATTAAACAATTTAATTAGACATAAAATGGATCTTAGATCATACAACAATTGCACATTCACCATCCATTTACCTTTGCACACCATTGTGATGCATCAACCATGCGCACCATGGTGTTCATCATTTGTGCCGCCACCTTGACTTTGCAACCAGCAATAAACTTTTGATCTCATGATCAAACACACAATTAAATCATATAAACATCAATCTAAATGGCAAATATAGTGGCTCTGATACCAATTGAAGGAACGAAAGCGTGAAAAACACAAGTTTATACCATTGAATTCAAAAATTTTCACCTAGGGTCACATGCATCATGTAAGATTTATTTTTATCTATTCGATTTCAATGATAAACAACATATTAAAACTCTTTTAATATGTTTTTGGATCTGTATTTGCCATTTAAGATTTTAAAATTAATCAGATTAATTTTAGAACCCTAGATTAAATCAAGAACGATTACACTAACATCTTGATGCAATCGCAAATGTGTCCGCGCTTTGAGATTCGTCTTCGTGACACGGATGTTGTCCTCTAGCTTGTCCACACCAAGAACACCTATGGCAGCCCTTGAACAGCTTCTAAAGCCTTTTCTATTAATTAGAAATTCAAGTTCTGCCTTTTAAGAGATTAGAGATGTAAACAGGACACTAGAAACAATTTCTAGCGTTCTTAATTCAAGAGATTGATGGCTAATCTCTTTGAATTGATGAGAGATGAAGAAGAATAGAGGGAGGGCTGCAAAATGGCGTGACCAAGGAGTGTGGCTGCTGGTTGTATTTTATTTTCTCATAACAACACTTAAATAGCTAGGTTAACACATTGAACCCTTGCCACATGTCACCCTTTGATTAGCTCTAGGTTTAAGTGACCCAATCACATTGTGCCAAGTGTCAAACCTATATGTAATCTTGATTTTAATCATCTTACATGATTAAAAAAAACATTTGGCAAGCTTATGTGTTATGCCATGTGTCACCATCTGATAGTGCCACGTGTCACACTACAAAATGACCAAAATGCCCCTGTGTCTTAATTTTGAGTTCTCAACCCAAAATAATTATTTTTCTTCTTCTAATTAATTTATATCAAATATAAATTAATTAATTAATCTCTATTAATTAATTTCTCATTAATTAAATTCATATTTAAACACTTTAAATATAAATTTAACTTATATTATACATCCAATAATCTAGATTTGGTTTCAAGTCATGCTAGGGACTTTGCAATCTAATTGCAAACCAAACCTATTTAATTAATCAATTTAAACTCTTTAATTAATTAATTAAATCATATTTAATTAGGTGATAACTTGTGTATGTGTGTGACTTACTAGGCTCATCACTAATTGGCAATGAGACATGATATCAACTCTTAATATCATCGTAACTCTTTCTTACCATAAATGATTTCTCTAAATCATTTTATGAACCTCATAGACCATGGTTAACACCTAGCATAGCATGCCATGGCCACCCAATTAGTAATAAGGTTTACCTTAAATGAACCTATAATCATATGTTACTATGCACTAGAATCTCTCTGTTACAAAATCCCAACTCAAGCTGGAGTCATGGTTTATGTCAAACTCCATTTGCTATGAATATTATGTTCTCTTTTAATTCCAGTTCTTGATTAAAAGATTTTCTCATCGTAAAACTCTTTTCGAATAAATCTATCTGTCTGGCCAGAACTTGAAACATCAAGAACAATTAATTGAACATAGGATTTTATCTATATTTAATTATAGGAACATATTCCATATTGATCAACATCTACCTCCATATATAACTAGTATGAGTCAACATAAGACCATATACCAATAAACATGATAAGTCTGAAAGCGATATCAAACTCAAACTACCTATATACAAGATAATCGTGCTATCTCAGTCTAAAGATTATATGCACTGATATGATTTATGATAAAACATTGACAAGAGTAAACTCCATGTGCTTGTCATAAGTGTCACTGGTTCGGCCTACTTATCATTTATAAGTGCCTATCATGTTTGTTATATGGCATTAGACTCACCATTCCATCTTATTTATATCTCATATAAATAACTTGGGAACAAACATGAATACAATCTTTCTGGATAAGTCATGTCCTTATTATGAAGTATCCTCGATTGTGAACCTATTTATGATACTTCGTGCTAGAAATATTGTCACTCATATTCTTAACAACTTAATAATAATATTTCTAACAAAATATCAATGGACATTTTCTATTACACATAAATATATTATGTAAACGGAAAAGTGGAAATGCCTTTTATTAATAAAAATATGTACAAGATACATACTAAATGATATGCTCTAGGGCATACTACTAACAATTTCCCCACAGAATATTGATAGAAATTTGTTATCTAAGCGTTAGACGATTTAAGCGTGTCTACTCTCGCTACAAAAAAAATTAAAATTTCAACTACTAGAATTGCCTAGGAGGATTTTAGTTTATAATATCATTTATTGTATCAATGTCGGTAGTCCACTAATTAAGTTGTCCGTAAATTTTACTTACCACTTGTAGTCGATAGAATTACCACCTAAATTACCAATCACATTACTAGTCGGTAAAATTACATACCAAAATATTGCTAGGTAACTGGTTGATACTATCATGGGCAAATAGTAGGAAACGAGAGAATTAGCTATTATTTATCGACTATTTTTTAGTCGATAATTATCGACAATTGTAATTTAATTGATAATTATTGATTATCATATTTTAGTCTATAATTACGGACTAAATATATGTTAACTAGTTTTTAATATGAATTTTTATTTTAAATAATATAATATTAAAATAAAACAATAAAAAATACTAACTGCATCAATTATTCAATATTTTATTAATTACCAAAAAAATAAATTACCAACTAACTAAATGATGTATAGTTAATTTTTTGATATAAAATTTTATTTTAAATAATATAATATTAAAATAAAATAATAGAAAAAAATACCGACAACGACATTTAGTCAGTATTTGTTTTAATTATTTAAGAAAATAAATTAATGACTAAATTACTGATAGCTATTTTTTACATGAATTTTTATTTTAAACTATAATATTAAAATAAAATACCAGCTGCATAATTTGATTTTTTTTTGTATTTTTTAATTAATTACTTATCAATTTAAATTATTGTTATTTTTATTTATAATTTTTAAAAAAAATTCAAATTTAAATGATATTATTATTGATTTGAAATTTAAAAATTGATAATAATAATAATAATAATAATAATAATAATAATAATAATAATAATAATAATGGAATCCAGTAATAATAAAACTAATTACTGCGTACATATAATAAAATAAATATAAAATTTATATCAGTAAAATATAAAGTCCAAAAGTCAAGGATAAAACACAAAACCATCAATCTTAGTGCGATGTCCATTTAGGGCAAGCAAAACAAGCCCATGCCAAAACCACCAACTTCAAAAAGCCTATCATCATACATATGGTGAAGTCAAGTCTCTCTGTATGCACAAAAGAATATATATTCGATGTGCCAAACTTATTTAAGTATTCAAGTTCGTTCAATCTTGATAGCAATCAAAACATTAATTTCATACATATATATATATATATATGAAATTAATGTTTTGATTGCTATCAAGATTGAACGAACTAGAATACTTAAATAAGTTTGGCTCATCGAACCCAGAAGTAGTTATAGTTTCTGTTCTCCAATCAGTTGAAAAAAATTATATAGCTGAAGTCACTAACAAATAAAACACTTCCTTCAGATGCTGCATCAAACTACCAAATCATCAAAAGTCCATATTGGTTAAAGTTACAAGCTAGCTGATGGAAAAAATTGTTACCTGGAAAATAGAGCTTCAACTCTTCTGAGCTGCCAAAGGCGAAGGATGTTGAACAAGCCATATGTATATGATAGGAATAGTTTAGGGGAGCTCTTCCGAGCAACTTCAGATGGGATTGTCTATATGAAATCAAAGGCAAACCAGGAACTCTACAGCTACTACATTTTTATTATACCATAGAAAATGTAAAATTAACAATTGAAAGTGCAAGTATTTAAAACTCTGTTGCAGATTGGTTACCATCTGCAATTAATCATACCCGAAAAACAATGCCAGTGAAAACCCAAGGTTCCCCTAAGTTTCATTGTTTTCTATTTTTATATCATAAAAATGAGAGAGAGAGAGCAAAATAAAAATTAAAGAAAACTGACACTCAAGTAACAAACAAATGAGAAGGAGAAAAAAAAAAAAGAAAAAAAAAAAGAAAAGAAAAGAAAAGGTGACATAAAAAGTAGTGGTGCAAAACAAATATATGAGAGAATTCCCTATATCCTGTGATCAATGCTTCAATTTCTTTTATAGCACATTAAGGGAAAAAATTATTTCAAAAACTCTTTAAGACTTTCAATCTCTTTTCTAAAAATCTCCTTAAAATTATGAGAAACATTATTATATATAGAGTAAGGAAAAATGAAAAAGGCTAACAAGGGAAGAATGTTGATTTTTTTGCAACTCAATTATTTCCACATATATTATTAGTCAAGAAGAATAAGAAATATGCAGTTTAAAATTTTAATTTTTTTATTTTTTTTTTAATTTTACCTACCAAATTCAAAATAATCGGCAATTACCAATTGTTGTGCAAAATCTCACAAGTGCACAGATCATTAACAAGTAATAAAGTGATGAGTGAGTATCGTTCCTACGAAGACCGTGTTGAATACTGAACTAAACAACAATTATAATTATCTAGAAGATTGAATTGTAGAGAAGTAGTAACTAAATCTAATTAAATGAAATAAAACCTAAAGCAATTATCTAAACTTGAATATTAATTAATAAAAGCATTCTAGAGCCAAGGGTTTACACTTCAATCAATTATAGATTCAATCTAGTTCATTTAATAAATGGAAGATTATTGCTTTGAAAGAAATTAATTCTAAGGAAATTAATTCTAAATCATCTTAAGTCATCTCTCAAGACACTCAAGTTGTATTTTAATTAACCCAAACCCTACTTTCATAACAATTAAATTATTTAAAACCCATTAGGTTCCTTGATTAATTGTTAATTCCAAATAGAATTCTAGTCTATCTGTAGATCAAGAATCCTAGGTTCAAAATCCTATTCTTCTAATATTCATCTTCACTTTTCAATCTTTCAATTAATATCTAAAATCAATACTAAGTGAGACTCAACACAAAGCATGCATTAAGAATATAAGAGATTGAATCAAAGAATAAAATACACAATTTATTAAATAAAATTAGACCAAATTCATAATTGAATTAAGAATGCTACATCCTTAACCCTAAAATAAGAAAACTACTCATATATGGTGAGTTTTATAATCAAGTCATAAAATAATAAAGCAAAGATATGAGAATAAAATAGAACTAAAGAACCCAGATGGAGAATTGCAAACTTAAACTTTTGAAATTTCAGCTGAAAACTCAACTGAAAGCTTTGCAGATCTGTTTCTCCTTCGTCTCTCTCAAAAGTAATGTGCTCTCTTGAATGTAAATTGGTTCCTCCTTGATGAAAACCTGACTTCTTGTAACACCCCCTTATCCAAACTATAGTGAAACCGAGTAAGGAGAAGTCACGTTCGGTGCACTGAGCACCTATTTGTGTGTCATTATTTATTATCCTCCAATTTCTTGTAAATTGATTTACAATAATTAATCTATTTTTGTTAAATGGAAAAACTGCAAGAGTTTCCCCTAAATTTTAACAATTCACCTATTAAAATATTATTCGTAACCTATGAAATCCTCAATTGCTATATCATTTCTATCATATAATAATCATCAAATTTCTCATCAATATCAATTATTCACCCAAGTTGCATATTCACAAGAAATATTTTTAATTTACAATTTTATTAACTAACTCATGTGGCTAAATTAAACTTACATACTTATTATTATAATTTTCAAAAATAAAGTTTACATAATATTGTTTACAACATAAATGTACACACACATATGAGTAAAAATATACAATGAGGATAATGAATATGCATCTGTTGAGGCAATGGGTATAGAATAGGCTTTGAGGCATGATGAATCACTATCTTTAAGGTATTCATTGCCCCCACTAGATTGCTGCAAGGTTATGGCAATATACCTCCAGGATACAACAAAGCCTGAAATCTGCAGACAGCAACTCCTGAAGATTTCCCTTAAGAACTCTTTATACGAACCGAATTTAGAGTGACTAGAAGAAAAGAAGAAAAAGTATAAGTAGTATGTATATCTGGATTGAAAAAACTCATCCATATTTATAAAGAATGAAAAGTTATGGCACCTTTTTCAGATAGACACATCTATCTATCTCCAATAGATACAACTGTTTGTATAAAAGACATATCTGTTTATTAATAGATACCTATACAAATAGTTGTGACTGTTTGTATAGAATAGACATGTCTGTTTATTAATAAACACCTATACAAAAAGTTGTGACTGTTTATATAGAATAGACATATTTGTTTATTAACAGAAATATCTATTTGTTAATAAACATATATGTTCGTTGTCACACCTTACCCCTTTGTAAGGCATAACATGATCCCGTAGTATACCTAATAAATTACCGACTTCGTCTACCGATAACCCATTAAATACACTATAAAGGATTTTAAAATAATTTTCTTACTTTTTGGAAGTGGTGAGCATTTTATAGCAGGTATTAAAAACATTTAATTGAGTTTAAAAACTAGTTAAAATTTTTGTCCATTTTTACTTTTATGCAAATTTTGAAAAAATTTCGGTAGAGTACCGTCTATATTTGAGAAAAATAGTTCTTCAAATACCTGTAAAAACACTTTCAATAAATCATTTCATCAAATTCACCACTACCACAACACAATCAACATCATTTCACCCAACTCCATAATTCAAATCAATATTTCAATTCAATTGTTTTAAAAAATAATACTAAACACTTCATTCATATTCCATCAAAGAAAAAACAATTTACATTCATCATCCAAAATTTACATTAGAAAATCAAAAATAATATTATTACAAACTCTATACAACTACTCATGACCTGTTTATACATGTACATACGGTTACATACACAAATATAAACATTAAAATCAGGGTATAAAATTATACCCGAAAAAACCTCAAGGATATAGCTCCAAGATCCTCAGCAGCTCACTCTGCTGCTTCTCTAGTCTCTATATCTACGACAGCAATAACAGCCATTACTAAGTACTATGACTCAGTGGTGCACAATATACTAAAATAATATTTTATGCATAATTTAAATCACATTTATTCAAATACAGTACTGAAAATGAAAGACAGATACAAAACATAATTTATAAACTTTTAGTTCAAACAATCTCATTTCGGAAGTTTCAAAACAATTTCATAAAAACACACAGTTATATTATGCCATTCAGAACAATATTCATCTTAATAGCCAGAGGCTTATGAGAAATCATAAGGCTAGCTAGCTCAAACTATGGGTACCCAATCAATTTCTTCCTCTACTGGCACACACCTCAACATTTCAGCCAGAGAGGGAATCAAAATTCAAAATTAATTCCTCCCACTAGTCATGCTAGTGAGGCATTCAAATATATGGTCATGATACTGTGGTTTCAAAACTATCTTAATAATTTATCAAACATTTATTGCCATTTCAAACACATACAAGTAAACTTTCAACAATTTAAGTCAAAAGCATAATATACATTTCAATCACCATTTTGCAATATAAGTAATTCACAATTCATTTCAAGCACTTTGCAAAGGAATTTTAAAGAATATTTATGTTGTGTACAAACCTTATACGAGTCGTCTCTTGGCCTTGACTCGATGCCTCGAGTTCTTCCCCGGTATTCTTTTAACTGAAACACACAATTTTATAGTATTCAGTATCATAATTTATCATAAGTCCAAAACTAAATTCAAATCTATTTATATCTAATTTAAATATGCTTAACTTGACGTTCTTTAAAATTTGCACTTCAGGATTACTATTCATGATACTATTCAAGTCAATTTATTGACTTTCTCATGCTTAATAGGTATTGGATTTCAATTTCACCCATATACCACATTTTGGTTACCTAATTTGTTGGTTTTGGTTGTTTCCTCAAATTTTAAGTCTCTTAGGTGAAATTTCAAATTTTCAGATTTGGTGCCCTATTTTGCACTGTTCCATTGGTCAAGTTGCTGTTGTAACTTGGCTAAGTTTCTTCATAGAAATTGTTCCTTATTGTTTTAAATTTATTTCCCTTTTTAAATCACTCCATTTGGAGTTTTGTAGCCCAAGTTATAACCATTTGAACATGGCTGGCCAGATTTGGTATTACCCAGAATTCTAGGCAATTTCTGGATATTGGCATTTTCTTGATATATTGACTGTAGGTGGTTTTTTAGATAGGTTATGGTCAAAATTTGGGTTTATTTTCTTCATAAAAGTTGTAGGGCTATGTCTCAGCTTTCCATCGGTATAAAATTCAAGTCATTTGGACCTTCCTAGGCCAAGTTATAGTCATTTAAGTAACTAATGTTCATTTGGTCATTTTTGTATAGGGTAGTGTGCCCTAATCTGGATTTGGCCTAATTGTTCACTAAGTTATGGTCACTTTCTGGACATGATTCCTAGATGAAAAATGATTTATTTTGTGTCTAGTTTCATTCCCAATTGGCTTTACACCAATTGGGTTGGTAAATTTTTAGTTTTGGTCCCTGAAATGGACCTAGGTCAAGCTATCTGCATATTGACCCTCACCAATCTGAATTGAAACTTATTTCTAACAATTCACACACACCACAAATAGTCACAATTGACCATTTCCCAACTCAAATAAGGTCAACTACATCAATTGACCAATTCTCAATTTTTTCTCCAAATTTTTTTCAAAATGCTCAAAACCCTAAATTTTCAACTTCTCAATTCTAAGCAATTCAAGGTAACTCAACCTATACATTATGTAAGCATCACTAATCAAGCTAGAAGGCATGTTTAATTAAATCAAAACACATCAATTCCATAAACTCCATGGCTGCCAAAAATTCATCATTCCCATACAAGCATCAATTCTTCCATTTCATATGAAATTTCAACTCAACTTCACTTAATTATACTAAAGAAAAGGATTAAATTAACTTACCTCAATTAGAGCTTTTCTAACTTCTTAAACTCCTCAATTTTCCTTTTTTTTCCCCTTCAAATCTTCTCTTCCAATGGCACTTAGAAGGTTTCTAGGGCTTTTTACTAAGGTTTATGGTGGGAATCAAGTGTTTGGAAGCTTGATCTCTTGGTTGTTAATGGTGGATGAAAGAGAGAAAGCAAGAGAGAGAGGGGACGGTTTTTGGGAGAAGAAGAAGACATTTCTTTTTTTTTTCTTTTGAATTTTTTTAACTTATTAATATATAATTATCCCACAATTTCAATTTTTTAAATATTAGATTTATTGCATCATGCTTATGTCATGCATGATGTAAATAAACTTTTTTTTCTTTTCTTTTTTCTTTTGTATTTATTTTTTCATTAGTTCTTTAATTTAATTCTTGATCTCGAAATTTTCTTTTCTCCAAATTTTATTGGATAGTTAGGTCAGGAGTCAACTCTAGGGGTGAATTGACCAAATTGCCCCTCGCTAGTTCAATCCGGTTTGCAAGTTATTTGATATTTCTTCCGGATCCCTGACCTAATTATTTGATCTTCTTAACAATTCTTTTCTATGATTTTCTCTTTTCCACTGTGTTCGCAATAGTCCTAAGGACCGCGGCGTCATATTTTCCAGTTCGAAATTTGAGTTAAGACTGACCTCGCAGTCATTTCCTGAGAAGGTCACCCACCGTTGTGACTCCCGGCTCATTTAACTTTTTTGTATTTTGTTTTTCTTCTTTATACTTAACTATTTGATAATTACTAATTATCTAGGTGTCTTAGTTGTAGTTCTAATCCTCTTACTTGTCCGGACCGACATCGATCATCGGAACAGTAAAATGTACCAGGCTATGCCAATAGGGGTGTTACATTCATAATTTATTTATGAAAATTACAATAAGATAATTACTTTATTTCACATATATATATGGCAAGTGCCATAATAGAATAATGTATATTTATTTATATATATAATTCTATATACATTTCACTCTTGCAATTCCTTCACTTTATTATATTTTAACAATACAGGAATTTTTTCTCTCTATACTATCTAATATAAAAGCTATTTATAACAGCATCTATCCAAAAGTCTGAGGTATGGTGACTCTTGACTTTTTTGCAGATCAAATCTGCCTCCTGTCAGCCAAAATCTACTCTTTATCTACTCTACCTACTCAAGAAAACAAATCTTCGCCCTAAGCTAAAAGCTTAGTGGTGCACTTTTAATTTAAAACAAAATAATTCCCTTTATGCATATTAACACATAATATGCTCATAATATTCATACAAAAGTATTTAAAAATTTAAAAGCAATTATATAACATCATGATATAAATATAAGTCAATAAATCTATACTTGTTAATCATACCATTTAATAAGGTTAAATACACTTTATTAACTCAATAATCCTTTATTATCACAAATGGGAGCTTTATTTCTGTGCCCATAGTAACTTATGATAGACGGTATATAGACTGGATAATGGGACTGGCGATGTAAACCTCTCAGTGGTTTGGGTCGATATAACATAGATTTACATTCTCAACATTGACCACTCGATGGCTCTGACTGGTATAACACTGGCTTTCATTCTCGATACTTACCACTTGGTGGCTCTGACCAGTAGCATGCCCACCTATCAAATCCTATACTCATTGTCTAGGCTTACTTGGCTCAACTTTTATAATTAATATTAATTTAACATTCTTTATTCACATAATTGCCAAGTTATGTGTGCCAACATCCTCATGCCATTTTTATATTTGTATAGTCTTTACATTCAAGCATACTAAATACATATGCAATTTGCATTAATGAATAACAAGGCAAAATCTTGCAAATTTCCTGCATGTATATACAGTTTTCCATTAGAAATTGGACCAAGCAAAATGCAAGAATTAAGTTTTTTATATTTATGTCTTAAATTTCATTTGGTATTTGAATCACTTGATTCTGATTTATAGATCACAAGTTATGACCAAATAAGCAGGATCTAATCATATTTGCCTTTTACTTCCACAATACAAGGCAACTTGTGGACAGGATTTAAAACTCAATTTCAGTCAAGTTTTAGTCATAATTTGTCAAATTGGTCTCCATAAAAGTTGTTCCTTTATGTCTTAGCTTTAATTATAGTTTTGAATCACTCAATTTGGATTTAAGGGTCAAAAGATATGGTCAATTGAAGCACAGTTGTCCTTAAGCAATATCTCAACTTCACTGATCACAAGATAGGTTCTGGACAGTTTTTGGAGTCCATATTTGAACAAGTTACAATCAGAATTTATCATTTTGTTCTTCATGAAAGTTGTTTCTTTATGTCCTAGCTTTTCAACAAATTAAGAATCACCTAATTGGGAGGCCTAAATCATGAGGTATAGCTAATTTATCACCTACTGTTCATGGATATAGAGTCCTGAGAATTCTAGGGTTTCAGATTTCCAACTCATATTTGTACTCAACATTCAAATAATTTACATCCAGAATTTGTATAGGATCTCTAAAGCAAAGTTTTAGGCCTATGTTTTAAGTTCCAAATCATCTTGTATCACCTCAATTGCAGTTGTACCGAGGAAGATATACCCTGTTTACTGCATGGAGGTCAGAGGACTAATTGCTGGAATTCCAGAAATTCTAGTTTTACAACTCTAAATTACTCTAGAATTTTAACCACTTTGCCCAAAGAATTAGGTCCAGGTCAAAACATAGAATTTGTAGGTCTATGTCTTAAGAAAATTTTAGTATAAATTACATCTCAATTGGAACTCTGCAACTCAACTTATGACCAAATTAACACATGTTGCTCACTGAATCTACTATCCTGGTAGCCACCAACCAATAACTCATAAAGTAGCAAATTTCTATAACAAGCTTAGACAAGCACTTACCTCAACTTAATTCCAAAAGTTTGCTCCTAATTGTAGTAACTTTCCACTAAAAATTCTAGCCTAATTCAGATTATGGTCTTGGTTCTCCACACCAACAGATTCTGCCTCACCAATATTTGATTCTTCCTTCACTTTTACCTTACTTTCATGGCTCTATCATCAACTTCTTTAATTCCATCACCAAAACAGCATCTTAATTACATGAAAATGAGTTTATAAATGAGTTTGGATGAAAGAAAAATGGAGAAAGAGAGAGAGAATTGGGATGGAAAAAATGAGAGAGAAGAAGACCATAAATTTGTTTTATATACTCTTGATTTTTATCCTTTCAATCCATGTGTCACCTCACCATTGGTCCTCTCTTTGACTTATTTAATTAGTGATTAATTAACTTAATAAATCATACTTAACGATTCTAATTAAACTCAATTATGTGCTAAGTTGGAAAATTGTAATTTCCCCCACCAACTTCATTAATTTTTGCAACAAAGTCCATAAATGCTTTCACAAGCTTTTTAATTTAATCCCTCATGTAATCAAATTTACATACCATAATCAATAGTTGATATGCTTACTAAAATATAATGAATACGGTCTGAAAATTTGGGGAATTACACTTCTTGTATTTATATTTGTCGAAAAACCCTTCTTTTAGAGTTCTAATAGGCTTAAAAAACCACTAGAAACGGCTGGGAGATGTTTGAGTCGAGTCTGGAAATCTACTATCAAACACAGCACGAGGCGTGTAATGGGTTAAGTTTGCACAGCCTTGCACTGTGTAACTCTCTTAAGCACAAATTTTCAATGTTTTGAGACTTTTCAACACAACCCGAGCTATGTTTTCAAAACATAGGCCATGTAATTTAATTGCCTATGTTATTAATAACACGGGGCGTTTTATCTCCTTACTTCATAACACAGGCCATGTTGCCAATAACATGGGTCACGTTATTCAAATTGGCCTTCAAGCTTCATTATTAAGTCTCTGACACTTCTCCAACTCCCTCTATACCATTTTGAGTCATCGACACATACCTAAGAAAGGCTGCAAACAAAGAAATTAGACCAATTTAATGCAAAATTTAAAGAAAACTAAAAACACTTGCAAATAAACATAAAAGTAATAAAATGGTAACAAAATACAATGAAAGTAACAAAATATGATGAATATGCTTCCTAAATTCATATATGATTTGACTACATCACCAAACATATAGTAATAATAAGTATATATTTTGGCATTTTAAATTTTCATTTTTTATTTTAATTTTGTTGTTTAATTTTATCTACCAAACTCAAAATAGTTGGCCATTACCAACCATAAGCAGTAGTAGGTATTTTTTTTTTTGCATTTTAAAATTTCATTTTTTATTTTCTATTTAATTTTACCTACAAAACTAATTTAGTCAGCAATTACCAACCACTTGTGATGGTTTTTTTTATATTTTTAAAATTTATTTTTTTTATATAAATTTACTACCAACTTCATTTTAGTTAGTAATTACCAAGCATATGTAGTAGTCGATATATGTTTTTTTGGCATTTTAGATTTTTATTTTTTATTTTTTTCTTAAATTTACCTACCAAATTAACGTTAGTCAGTAATTACCAACTAATTGTAGTGGTAAATATTTTTTTTTGCATTTTAAAATTTTATTTTTCTCTTCTATTTAAATTTACTTACCAATTTAACTTTAGTCAGTAATTACCAACCATTTTTAGTAGTTGGTATATTTTTTTTGCCATTTTAAATTTTATTTTTTTTAATTTCTGTTTAAATTTACCTATACTATAAAAAATTAAAAAAAAATAGCCACTAAAACTACCAACAACTAAAAATTTACAGGTAAATACTGACTAATAGAATGTTAAATCAAATTGTTAAATACAAATTATTTTTACCAACTAACTTACTGATTATTTACCTATAATATTTTATGACTAACATATTTAGTCACTAATTATGGCACCAAGTTGACAAATTATAACTACTAATAAAAATACTTTACTGGCAAAAGGTTTAGTTAATAACTTATTAGGGAAAAAATAAATAGTACATAAATAATTTATTACCGACTATCCATTACTTAATCGGTAATATGAAAATTTTACTTGGTAATTTAACTACTAATTAGCGTTTAGTATGTACTTTTACAATGTAAATACTAATTTACTGACTACTCCTATGCATAGTAGGCAATTTACTGATTAAAATTAAAATAGTAGGTAATTTAAGAAAGAATATTGTGTTTTAATAAAAGTAAATATAAATTAAAAAATATTATCTACTATTCCAAAAATTAGTAGATAATTTACCGACTAAATTTATTGTAGTAGGTAAGTTAATAAAGAATTTTATATTTTAGTAAAAATAAATATAATTTTAATAAAATATATTAGCGACTATGTTTTGCATTAGTAGGTAATTCACCGACCACATTTAAGTTAGTCGGCAATTTAAGAAAAAAATATTTATTTTAGTAAAAGTAAATATAGATTAAAAAATATTAGCTATTATTCCAAAACTTAGTAGGTAATTTACAAAGTAAATTTATGTTAGTAGGTAAATTAATAAAAAAAATTTGTACTTTAGTAAAATAAATATAATTTCAACAAATATATTAGTGACTATCCTTAGAATTAGTTGGTGATTCATTGACTATATTTATGTTAGTAGGTAATTTAAGAAAAAAAATATTATATATTAGCAAAAACAAGTATAAATTAAAATATATTAGCTATTATTCCATAGTAATCTATCTACTAAATTTAAGTTTGTAGGCAATTTAATAAAGAATTTTGTATTTTAGTAAAAATAAATAAAATTTCAACAAAATGCATTAGCGATTACCTTAGAATTAATAGATAATTCACCAAATACATTTATGTTAGTAGGTAATTTAAGAAAAAAATATTGTATATTAGTAAATGCAAAAATATTAGCTACTATTCCGTATATTAGTAGGTAATTTATCTACTAAATCTTAGTTAATAGGTAAGTTAATGAGGAATTTTATATTTTAGTAAAAATAAAATATAATTTCAACAAAATATATTAGTGACTATACTTAGAATTAATAGGTAATTCACCAACTACATTTAAGTTAGTAGGCAATTTAATAAAGAATTTTTTATTTTCAAAAATTAAATATAAATTGGACAAAAATATATTAGCAACTATTTTTCATATTAGTAGATAATTTATCGACTATATATAAGATAGTAGGTAATTTAAGAAAGAATTTTGTGTTTTTGCAAAAGAAAATATAAATTGAACAAAAAACTTAGCTACTATGTTGAGACTTAGTAGGTAAGTAACTGACTAATATAAATGTGTTCAGATTATCAGATAGTTCCAATTGTGCTTGTGTGATCACAAATACTTTTATCTCACCTTACTCCTCTGCAAGGTATATCATGATCTCATAGTATACCTAATAAATTAACAAACTTTGTCTACCGATAACTCATTAAATATACTACAAGGGATTTTAACATATCAAAGTCATTTCTAGGCTTGGCATGGTGATAAAAGAATCATCAAAGTGTCTTTGATTCAATTGGGTGTCATAAAACTTATTTAGGAATTAATAAGCATTTTTAAAATTTTGCAAAAAAATCCGCGTGGTGACAGCTAAAACTATGTAAAAACATTGAAAATTAATTTATAAAAATATATCATACACAATTTGAAACTCAATCAAACTCAATTCATCACATTTTATTCAACCAACACCAAGGCAATGTACTCATCTCATATACAAATCAAAATAAATGTTCTTATACAAATTTACCAACCAAAAGATGTCAAAATATCATTACAAATTTTGTTTGTACAGCTGCTCATTTGTCTTTATATATATATACATACTGGCTAATTTACATGAAAAAAAAAATCTATAAAGGGTATAACTAATATACCTGAAATTAATCCAAACACAGCTCCACACCGCTACAAGCAGCTCACTCTGCTGCTTTGCCTTTCTTTTTACCTGTGACAGCATAAAGAAGCTATCATTGAGTATTTCACTCAGTGGTGCACAACTAAAAAAAGCACAATATAAAACTACTTTATCAAATCATAACAAAAGGGTTGGAACATATTCAAATTCTCCATAAATCATGAAACCAAGATCACAATCTCAATCACAATTTATCAAAACATTTGTAATTCAATTTTGACAAAATATTTATAAAACATAGGTGTTGCCATCTATCACACAGTTATAGTCATGACACAAAATTTCTAATCAATGCCGTGTTGTACACCAGAACAAAGCAATCTCACCCCAATAACCGAGGCTAAAGGGGGACACAAAGGTTAGCTAGCTATATGAGTACTCATCCGAATCAACCTCAACTGGTAAACCAGAGAGGGAAACTCAACCCCATAAGTGGAGGAGATTATATTCAATATGTCTCACTAGGCAAGCTAATAAGGAACATAAATCATATTTCCATGCTAACTGTGATTTCAAAATAATTTCAAATCATTTTCATTCAAAGAATCACATTGCAAATCAAATGAACATATTTCATTCACCAAATTCCCATTATAGAGTTGGCAACACACAATTTCTCAAAACACTTCTAGAATCATTCAAAATCCGGCTCACCCCCTTGCTACAGAAATTCAATTAGCGAACATCCGCTGTTCCAACATTATAAATTCATTTCACAAAATTTAAGTTCTCAAATGCAAGGGAAGAATATAAATAATTAATATGAAGATCATTTAATTCAAATATAATTTAAAAACAAAGGAAGAAGCTAGTTGTGCACAAACCTTCAATGAATCTCTTTCTTTATGTCTTAAGCCTTCCCTTCCTTGGAAGTCTCTTTGTCCACTAAAATCACACAATTACCAAACTCTAATACTCATCCTAAGTTCCATTCATAGTTAACTAAATAAAATTCTAATGAATTCTCAAGTTCTAGTTTATTCTAGGTTCAGGGCAGATTTGAAATCTGACTTTAGAGCCCAAATTCAACCTAATTCTAATCATAATTTGGTGAAGTGTTCTTCATGAAAATTGTTCTTCTATGTAATAGTTTTATTTTTATTTTCAAATTATTCAATTTAGAGTTCTGGATCTCAATTTATGGCCAAAATATTAGACACTGTTCTAGATGCCATATCCTGAAATTCTAGGTTTTCTAGATTTGTATCTTAATTTTGTATTCTATATCCAGGCATCTTAAGTTCATAATTTGGGCCTGGTCCCTAAAACAATGTTTTAGGTCTTTGTCTTAAGCTTTCAAATCATTTTGAATCACTTCAATTGGAGTTTTGTAAAGGAAGTTATGGCCTAATAACCATTCAGAGGTCACAGGGCAATTTGGCTAAGGTACAGGAATTCCAGATTTGGGATTCCTGACTTATCCCAACAATTCGCCTACTTTGCCCTATGAATTGGGTTCTGGTCAAAACAGAAAGTTTTTAGTTCTATGTCTTATAAGAATTTTAGCTTTGGAATTACTACATTTTCAGTTTTGTAGCCCAAGTTATGGCAATTTTACCAAAACTAGTCGGACACCTAATCCTTCTCATTTTCCAGGTTCAGTCTAACACTAAGGCAGATTTGCTGGACTAAATATTTCTAGTAATTTGATTAGGTTATGGTCATAATTTGGCTCTATGGTCTTCATAAGAATTATTCTCCTATATCTCAGGTTTCCATTGGTTCAAGAATCACCTAAATTAGAGTTTTCTAGAGTAAGTTATGTCTAATTACTAAGTATTGTTCATTTGGTCATTCTTGGTCAGGTCCAGAATTAAAATTCTGGATTCAAGTCTCATTTAGGGTAACTTCTGATCATTTTTTAAGCAGGATGTCTTCATGAAAATTCTAGCATTATGTCTTAACTTTCATCTCCAATTGGTGTGAAACCAATTGGAGTTATGTAGCTCAATTTATGAGCATTTAAGTGTGCTGGACTCAAGTATCTAGAATTTCAGCACATTAGCACCTTATCCAATCCATCACTTCCCTTACCAAAGCAATATTAATTCACAACCAAAACACACCAAATGACAAGAATTTGGCCTTATAAACATCCATTGAACAACATGTCACACTTTACCCCTCTGTAAGGCATAACATGATCCCATAGTATACTTAATAAATTACCGAATTTCACCTACTTCATCCCAATACAAAGGAGTTCTGCGCTTTCTGCCATACAGAGGTTTATATGGAGGAATCCCAATGCTTGATTGGTAGCTGTTGTTGTAAGCAAACTCAATCAGAGGCAAGTGTGTGTCTCAACTACCCTCAAACTCAATCACACAAGCCCTTAGCATATCTTCCAATATCTGTATTACCCTCTCAGACTGGCCATCTGTCTGTTGGTGGAATGCCGTGCTGAAGTTCAATCTAGTTCCTAGAGATCTCTGAAGACTACCCCAGAATCTAGAAGTAAACTTAGGATCTCTGTCAGACACAATCGATACTGGCACTCCATATAGTCTCAAAATCTCATTTATGTATAATTTGGCTAATCTTTCTAAACTATAGTCCATCTGAACTGGCAGAATGAGCAAACTTGGTCAATCTGTCAACTATAACCCATACTACATCATGGCTCTTCTGTGTTCTCGAAAGTCCCATCACAAAATCCATAGTTATCCGTTCCCATTTCCACTTAGGTACTGGTAGTGGATTTAGTAAACTAGCTGGGACTTGATGTTCTGCCTTCACTTGCTGACAAGTTAGGCATTTGGAGACAAATTTAGGTACATCCCTTTTCATACCCATCCACCAGTAATGCTCCTTTAATCCTCTGTACATCTTAGTGCCATTAAGGTGCATAGCAAAAGGAGACTCATGTGCTTCATGCATAATGATCTGTCTCAAATCAACATTATTAGGAATGCACATTCTGCCCTGGTGTAGCGATAAACCATCATCTCTCACAGAAAATTCAGGTTTCTTACCCTACTGAACTTCTTTCAGTAGCTTCAGATATTTTTCATCATTCTGAGCAGCCATTCTGATCAGCCATTCTGATCTAATCAATCAACACTGGCTGTACATGCCATGCAACCACTGTCTGTGCCTCATCATTAACCTCTAAGCTGGCATGCAATGCTCTCAACTCATGTACCATAGACAAAGGAGAAACTCTCAGACTTGCCATAGTCTTGCGACTTAAGGCGTCAGTTACCGCATTAGCTTTTCCTGGCTGATAGTCTATCAGACAATCATAGTCTTTAATCAGTTCTAACCATCTCCTCTATCTCAAATTCAACTCTCTCTGAGTGCCTAGATACTTTAAACTCTTATGATATGTGTAGATGTAACATTTCTCCCCATATATGTAGTGTCTCCAGATCTTAAGAGCAAATACAATAGCTGCAAGCTCTAAGTCATATATCGGATAATTCCTCTCATGCGGTTTTAGCTAGCGTGATGCACATGCAATGACATTCCGATCTTGCATCAGTACACAGCCTAACCTATTGTGAGAAGCATCGCTGTAAATAGTATACTCTTTACCTGAGGTAGGTAAAGTCAGGACTGGAGCTTCAGTCAAAAACCTCTTCAACTCATCAAAACTCTTCTGGTATTTATCTGTCCATTGAAATTTCACATCATTCCGAAGCAGCTTAGTCAGTGGAGAAGCCAACATAGAGAATCCTTTCACAAACTGGTATAATATCTAGCTAAACCCAGAAAATTGTGAATTTCTGTGACATTCCTGGGTGGCTTTCAATTAAGGATAGCTTCAATTTTACTAGGATCTACCTTAATGCCCTCTGCCGATACTATGTGCCCCAAGAAAGAAATTTCTTTCAGCCAAAATTCACATTTCGACAATTTGGTGTATAGTTGTTTCTCCCTCAAAGTTTGTATTACAATCCGCAGATGTCTATCATGCTCCTCTGCACTCCTCAAATACACCAAAATGTCATCAATAAACACTACCACAAACTAATCTAAGTATGGTCTGAAGATAGTGTTCATCAGATCCATAAATGCAGTTGGAGCATTAGTCAACCCGAATGGGATAACCAGGAGCTCGTAATGGCCATATCGAGTTCTAAAGGCAATTTTTGGGATACTCTGCTCTTGTAGCTTCAACTGATAATAACTCGATCTCAGGTCAATTTTAGAGAACACAGCTGCACCCTTTAACTGATCAAACAAATCATCAATGTAGGGCAACGAATATCTGTTCTTTATTGTCACCTTATTCAATTGCCGGTATTCAATACATAGGCGAAGAGTGCTATCTTTCTTCTTAACAAATAACACTGGCGCTCCCCAAGGTGACACACTAGGGCGAATGAAGCCCTTATCAAGTAGTTCTTGCAACTGCACGTTCAACTCTTTCAATTCTACTGGTGCCATTCTATATGGTGTTATGGAGATTAGGTCCACACTAGGCATGACATCAATCTCAAACTGTACCTCTCTTTCCGGAGGTAATCGTGGCAACTCATCAGGGAACACATCCGAAAAGTCACATACTATAGGGATGTCCCTCAATGCTGGACTCCCCACTTGGGTGTCTATCACATGTGCCAAGTATGTTTCACACCCTTTTCTGATCATTTTTCTAGCTAGTGCAGCCGAAATAATGTTTGATGGCAATAGCTGCCTCTCCCCATGTATCACCACATCGTTATACAGAGGGAGACCAAAAGTGACTGTCTTCAGTCTACAGTCAATCATGGCGTGATGCTTGGCTAACCAATCGATGCTCAAGATGATATCTTAATCTCTGAAGGGCATTTCAGTCAAATGGGACAGAAAAACATGTACTTGGATCACTAAAGGACAATCTCTATACATTCTATTGACTCTGACCTCTTGTCCCAACAGACTTATTACTAACACCTCAAAATCCATTTTGACACACGGAATAGCAAGAGAACTAATGATGCTAGCACTAACATAGGAATGAGTAGAACTCAGATCAAACAGTACAAATACATCTTGATCAGAGATAGAGAAGGTACCAGCCACATTGTCAGAAGTCTCAGCCTCTTCTCTCTGTCTCATTGTGTAGACTCTAATCGGAGCACTGCTTTGTTCTGATTGATTTACTATACCATGACTGCTTGAGGTACTGCCCGACCTCTGCCCCTACCTCTGCTAACTGGTTGTGAACTTCTAGTAGCAGAACTCTAAATAGATCCTTCTGTAATAGTAGGAGGTAGACCAAATCTACGGGCACTAGTACAGTCTTTAGCGAGATGCCCTATACCCTGGCAATTAAAACAGGCTCCCGAAGCCCAATAACATATCCCACCATGGGTCTGACCACATGTCTCATAAGGGCGGGGAGGGTGAGAACTCCTAGTCATCTGCTAATCAGACTAAGGGGGTCTCTGCCCAAAAAATCTACCCCTACCAGACCTTCTACCTCTGCTTGATCCCCCAAAATTCTTTCTCTTACCAGTAGCACCACTGGAACCTTGATCCACTGCCTTCCCACTTTTCTCTTTTTCTGATTTCTCTATGTTCTCTCTTTTCTCTTTCAGTGGTATCGCTTCTGAGTCAATCCTTTCTAACTCAGGTGCTTGAGAGATGAGCTCAGAGAAGTTATTGTGTTTGAATCCGACCACTTGTATTCTTAGACTAGGCTTCAAGCCGGTTTCAAACCTCTTACATCTTTCTTAGCTGGTACAAAGTAGACTCCCGGCATTGTGGCTCAGGCGGGAGAACTCCTTTTCATATTCTGCTACTGATTTGCTTCCTTGTTTCGGACTTAAAAATTCCTATAGCTTTTGGTCCACATAAGCATCTAGGACGTATTTTTGTCTGAACTCTCTGAGAAAATTGTCCCAAGTCAGCATTAGAGGTTCCAATAAGCTATAGGGGATGGTTTTCCACCAATCATACGCATCCCCCTGCAACAGTGACACTGAATACTCGAATTTCAATTCCTCCATGAAGTGCTATTTCTTAAACACTCTGTCCATTCTCTCCAACCACTGCTCTGCCGCTAAAGGGTCCACTGTACCCTTAAACTCTATAGCCCCATACTTAATTAGCTTGTCATACTGCCTGGCTGGAGGTGGAGGTTGCACCACAGGTGTCTGAAGTGGAGCTTGAGTAGGCAGGCTTCTAGCCATCTGTTGGAACATCGCAGCCATCTGCTGGGCAAATTGTGCAGGAAATGGTGGCATTGGTAGGGCTGGTGCCACTGATCCACTTACATTTTGAAGGGCTAGGGCTTCCCCTTATGCGTCAGCCTCTACAGATTGCTCAAATGAGCAATCCCCTTCTTCAATTCGAGGGTAGGATATCTCTTGAACAAATAACACAAGGAGATTTACCTCCGTTAGTTCATATTTATAATGTAATGTACTGTATGTAGCAAATAAGGACATTGAGCAGTTGTACTTATCACAAAGCAAATACACATTCACAGGTCAAAACAAACTTTAAAAACTTACTCTGATACCACTAAAACATGTCACACCTTACCTCTCTGTAAGGCATAACATGATCCCATAGTATACTTAATGAATTACCGAACTTCGCCCCACCGAAAACCCATTAAATACATTACAAGGGATTTTAAAACAATTTTATCTTCTTTTTGAAGGTGGCGAGCATTTTTAACAGGTATTAAAAGTTTTAATTGGAGTTTAAATGTTAGGTAAAAATTTTAACCATTTTTTTCTGCAAATTTTGTAGAAATTTCGGCAGAGTGCCGTTTGTAATTGAAAAAAACCAAAAATTTTAACCTGTAAAAAGTACTTCCAAAATGAATTTCAATCAGAATCCCCAACCTTGAATATATCAACACAACTCAAATTTTCACAATTTACAATATTTCAAAACAATTAAATCAACTCATCATAGTTGCATTTAAAATATTTACTTTACATCCACAAGTTTAATTTACAATATAAAATCCAAAAAATAATACTATTACAATTTACTGTGCAACTGCTCAAGACCAATTACAAAACATATATAGAGTCATAAACATTAAAATAAATATGTACAAAAGGGTATAATTCAATACCCGACAAAAATCCAAAATGTAGAATTGTGGTCCTTAGCAACTTACTCGGCTGCTTTACCAATCTCTCTACCTACGACAGCAACGAAAAGCTATCGTAGAGTACAATTACTCAGTGGTGCACAACATAACAAAAATACTAATTTATGTATATATTAAATCACAATTATTCTAAATACAATACTGAAATCATTAAACAGATACAAAACACAATTTGCAATTTTAGTCAAAGAATTTTTCACTTCATAAGTCACAAAATAATTTTTATTAAAAACACACAGTCTTATTATGCTATCAATATATTTTTCATCTCAATAGCTAGAGGCTTATGAAGAATACCAAGGCTAGCTAGCTCAAATCTATGGGTACCCATTCAAATTTCTTCCTCTACTGGCACACACCTCAACACTTCAGCCAAAGAGGGAATACAAAACTATTTCCTCCCACTAGTCAAGCTAGTGATGAATTCAAACATTTGGTCATGATACTGTGGTTTCAAACTATTTTAACAATTTTCTAACATTCAAATGCCAACTATTCACATATAATTTATTTTCTCAACATTTTAGGTCAATAACACATTTTTCCTTTCAATCAAATTTTTCAATACAAATAAAGTCACAATTTAATTTTCATAATTTATTCAACACAATTTGTAAAAGAAATTTTAAAAGAGATCATATGTTGTGCACAAACCTCATACAAGTCGCCTCTTGGCCTGGACTGGATGTTTTCTTTCCTTTCTCAGTAGCCTTTAACTGAAACACACACTTTGCAGTGTTTCAGCATCATAACTTATAATAAATCCAATAAATAAATTTGTGTCTACTAAATTCTAACCCTAATATGCTTAAATTAACAGTCTTTGAAATTTGTATTTTGGGGTTACTATTCATGGTACTATTCAAGTTAAAATATTAACTTTCTCATGTTTAATAGGTATGTGAATTCCAATTACACCCACATACCACATTTTGAGTGTCTAATTTGTTGGTCTTGGTTGCCATTTAAATTTTCTAGGTCTCCTACGAGAAAATTCAATTTTTCAGTTTTGGTGCCCTATTTTGCACTCTTCCGTTGGTCTAGTTACTGTGGGAATTTAGCTAAGTGTTCTTCATAAAAGTTATTTCTTATTGTCTTATCTTTGATTCCCTTTTTGAATCACTCTATTTGGAGTTTTTTAGCCCAAGATATGGTTATTTTTCTAAAGCTGGCCAGATTAGTTCAAACCCAGAATTTTGGGCACTTTCTTGGTTCTGACAGTTTTAGTATGCTGATTGCAGCTCACTTGTTGGATAGCTTATGATCAGAATTTGGGTTTTTATTCTTCATCAAAGTTGCAGTGCTATGTCTCAGCTTTCCATCATTATAAAATTCAAGTCATTTGGACCTTCCTACACCAAGTTATAGTCAAATGAACAAACACTGTTCATTTGGTCATTTCTGTACAGTTGCAGTGCATATTACCCGGATTTGACCTAATTGTTCACTACCTTAATGTCATTTTCTAGGCATGGTTTCTGCATAAAAATTGTGTCATTATGTGTCTACTTTAATATCCAATTGGCCTTATACCAATTGGGGTGGCAAAATTATAGTTTTAGTCCCTGAAAGGGACCTAGGTCAAACTGCCAGATTGGGACCCTTCACTAATCCGAATTGCATTTCATTTTCACTCATTCAAACACATCACAATTAGTTCCAATTGACCATTTCTAACCTCAATTAGGGTCCATTACATCAATTGACCATTTCCCTTAATTTTTTCCCTAATTTCTAAACTTAAGAACCCTAATTTAAGCAATTCATGCAACTAATGAAATTAAAGTGCATAACCTTAATCTACCTACTTCATTCAACTTCTCTACTACTTTAATTTCATCAAATTCAAGCAAATTTTAGTCCCCTTATAAGCTGGCTGAAATTTCCAATTACTCCCTCCAATTTTTTTTGTTTGCATTTTCCATAATTTCTAAGTTTATGCAACCATAAACACATGAATTTAATTAGAATTTACAATTTCCAGTTACTAACCTTTACTTTGATCTTCAATTGCTCAAATCCTTCACTTTCTCCTTTCTTTTTCTTCTTCAATCTTCTTGTATAGTTGCAAAAGTAAGGTTTATGGGGGAAATTTGGGAAATTTAGGATTAATTGAGTGATTTATCAAGCTTGAAACCAAGCTTTAATGGAGGTTTCAATGGAGGTGGGATAGGGACAAGGTTCAGCCAAATGGTGGGGTGAAGAAGAAATAATTTTTTTATGTCTTATTTAACTTAGTCAAATTTTCAACAAATTTAAAAATCCATTTATGATGTCATGGATGAGGTAATCTTAATGACGTAATAAGTCCTTTTTCTTTTCTTTTTCTTTTTTCTTTATTTTTCCATTCTTCCTTAATTTAATTGTATATTCTGAAATTTTTATTTCTTCAATTTTATTGAAAAATTAGGTCAGGAGTCACCTCTAGGAGTGAATTGACCAATTTGCCCCTCGTCGGATTGATCCGGTTTGCAAATAATCTAGTATTTCTTCTAGAGTCCTGACCTAATTATTTAACCTACTTATCAACTCTTTTCTGTGATTTTCTCTTTTCCACTAGGTTCGCAATAGTCCTTAGGACTGCGGTGTCACAATTTCCCATTCAAAATTAGGGTTAAGACTGACCTCGCAGTCACTTCCCGGTAAGGTCACCCATCGTCGTGATCCTCAACTTATTTAACTTTTTATGCATTGTTTTTCTTATTTATACTTACCTATCTGGTAATCACCATTAATTTTCATTCAAGGCTTTTCTAGGTGTCTTAAACATGGTTCTAATCCTCTTAATTATCTGGACCGACACCAGCCACCAGAACAGTGAAATATACCAGGCTATGCATATAAGGGTGTTACACAACATATCACAAAACCTTAATTTTCACCAAACCCTAATTCTCCACCTTCCAAATTCATGCAATTCATGTAAACTCAATACATAAGCCATGTATATATTTTCTTCCTAAGCTAAAAATCAAGTTTGATCAAAGTAACTCATCAAAACCCTAACCTACCTATGCTGGCCAAAAATCATGCCCTTCCATACATGCATAATTTTCATGATTTCCTATGTCAAATTCTCATAATTGAACTTGAATTCAAGAATTGAATATGTAGAAAAGCTTAAAGTGTACTTACCTCACTTAGGCAATTTTTCAATCTTTAAATTCTTTCAATTTCTCTTGAGTTTCTTTCTCCCAATCTTCAAATCAAGGTCTAATTAGAGGTTTTCTATGGTTTGATTCTAGAAATTATGGCAAGAAATCAAGCTTTCAAAGCTTGAATTAGCTTAGCAATGGAGGAAGAAGGAAATGAGAAGAGAGAGAGAGTAAGGAGCCGGCCAAGCTAGAAGGAAGAAGAGATTTTTTTACTTTTAATTATTTTCTTATCTTCTTATATACATATTTATCCCCTAATTTAATTAATTTAAATTATAATTTTAATTATGTCATCATTGAGTCAGGCTTATGTCATAATTCAAATAAAATTGGGTTTTTCACTTCTTTTCTTTTCTTTCCATATACTTATTTATATTTTTACTGCTTTTTCAATATTTTAATCTTACTCAAATTAATAGACATTTAGGTCAAAAGTCAACTATTAAGGTGAATTGACCAAAATGCCCCTTATCGGGTTATAGTCCATCTTTTTTTATAATACCCGATGAGTCCTTAGGTTTTGATTCACTTAATTGTACTTCTTCCCTTCTCATTTCTTTGATTCTCAAATTCCCAATAAAATCTGAATAATTCCTTCATTAAGGTCTCCATAGGGTCCCACACGAATTTTGGGTAGCAACTGAACTTATAGTCGCTTCCCATGTAGGTTACTCATCGCCGGGACCTCGGCTCATTTAACCTATTGATGCTCCATTTCTTTTATTTTTATCCAACTTTATTTGGTCTTTATCAATTTTATTTATGGCTTCTCTATGTGATTTAAGTATAGTTCTAGACATGCTAGCTATCCAGATAGACATTAATCATCAGAACAGTAGAATATACAAGACTACTTAGTATGAGGGTGTTATAACTTTTAAGTAGTGTGTCGACCTTAATGGTGTCAGTTGGAAGGCTGTCTCGCAAGAGACAAAAGATTTTTACTGGGAAGAATTTAAGGTAATATCATTTTTTTGTTTCTTATGTTGTTTCATATTTCAATATACATTAATCATTAAAAGTATACGTTATTTCTTTTTTGCAAAAAAAAAACTTTTGGGATTCCTCTAATGAAATAGGTATAAAGGTTGTATGGAGATTAAAGGCAGCCGAATGGTACAAGGACATGATGATGGGTTTGAAAAGTTCTAGGAAAATGCCCTCGTATATTTTTAAAGAAACTTATGGAAAATATGAGCAGTACTAGAATGACCCCGAGGTCATTTGATAGTCGAAGCTATATTCTAGAAATTGCCACGGTGTTACAAATACTCTTGGACCATCTACCCACACTAAAGGATACATAACATATGCTAAATGGTCTGATAAATTGGTAAGTATTTTCATAGAAACAAATCACAAATTCATTATAATATCAGAATTAAAATTTACTTTTATATATCAGAATTAAAATTTACTTATATATATATACACATGGATAGTACACTTTTATTTATTTCACCTCAATTATTTTTTTATTGTATTATATAATGAATAAATTATTATAGATTTTTAATTTTTTTTATTACATACAGAAAGCTATAGTAGCTAGGAGGGAGGAGCTAACACAAACCATACCCGACAACATTGATGAGAATCAACTTTACTTGGATGTTGTCAGAGGCAGTGAAAAGAGACAAAAGGTGTATGGCCATAGATCTGAATAATCTACCTTTTACCCTTTAATTGGAGCATCTTTGAGTCAGGTATCTACATCAAGCTCTCTTCAGAATGCTGCTTTATAACAATGAATAAAAGAGTTGGAGAAACAGCTTGATGATGAGAGGCAAGCTATGACAGATTGTATGGATCAATTGAAGTTGCAAATGGAGACGAATATGGAAGATATAAGAAGCTCTCTGATGGAGGAGGGGATGAGACTTTAGTATGCTTTATTTTATTGATATGAATTTTTTATTTAATTTGTTATATTTAGTAATTATTTTTATTGTTGGATATTATTATTATTATTATTATTATTATTATTATTATTATTATTATTATTATTATTATTATTATTATTAACTTTCAAATTAATTATAAAATATTTTAAAATTTGAAAAATTAAAAAAAAAATTATAAACAAAAAATCATAGGTAATTAGTTAAACAAAAAACATACCTACCAATATATTTTGCAGATCCTAATTTTTAAATTATATACAATTTAAAAAAATAATGTACAAAATTTAGCAACTATTTTTTTTTATAGGTAAATAAATTTTAAATAATTCAAAATATTACCAACTAATGTGTTTAGTTGGTAAAATTTTATAAAATTAAAATATAATTGATACTTTACCAATTAGACAAATTATAGTTGGTAATATTAAAAATTTAGTCAAAATTACTGACTAAATGTTGGGATGTAGCAGCTAACTCTCTTCTTAGCCCAAGGTTTTGCACCAAAATTACCAACTAACTTTCAGTCGATAAAGAGTAGCCAACTTTCTTCATAGACTAAGGTTTGGTAACAAAAGCACTGACTAAATTATGCATATTACCGACTATGTAGTTAGTAGATAATTATCAACTATTGTATAGTAGCTAACTTTTGTTCTAGCATAAAGTTTGGCAACAAAAGTACTACTAAATTTTAAATATTATTGATTATATACTTAGTAGGTAATTACATACTAACATTCAGTTGGTAAAGAGTAGCCAACTTCCTTCCTAGACTAAGGATTGGTGATAAAAGTACAGACTAAATTGTGCATATTACTGACAATATAGTTAGTAGGTAATATCTGACCAATGTCTAGTTAGTAAATAGTAGCTAACTTCTGTTCAAGCATAAAGTTTGGCGACAAAATTACTGACTAAACTTTGCATATTATCGACTATATATTTAGTAAGTAATTATCGACTAAATTTCTGTCAGCCAATTGTAGCTAACTCCCTTCCTAGCCTAAGGTTCAGTGACAAATTTATCGAATAAAATTTTCATATTACTGACTATATTTTTAACAGGTAATTACCGAGTAAATTTGGTCGGTAATTAATAGTAATAATCAATTACTGGTCAACTCAAAGTTAGTCAATAATTAGTCGGTAACAAAATAACTTACTAAATACCCTTATATTTAGTCAGTAAATTTAGTAACTATTTTTTTAATTTCTTGTAGTGCTAACAAATTAAATTTAGTTAGTAACTATCAACCATTTGCAATGGTCAGTATTTTTTTAGCATTTTAAATTTTAATTTTCTGTCTAACTTCACTTTAGTTGGTAATTACCAATCATTTGTACTTGTCGGCATATTTTCTTTGGCATTTTAAAATTTTATATTTTTATTTTTTTATTGTTTGCTTTTTATTCAAATTTACCAACCAAATTAACTTCAGTATGCAATTACCAACCATTTGAAGTGGTGGGTATCTTTTTTTTAGTGCATTAAAATGCTATTTTTAATTTTTTTTTTCTTTAAATTTACCTACCAAATCAGCTTTAGTAGGTAATTACCAACCATTTGTTGTGGTCAGTATATTTTATTGGCATTTTAAATTTTTTTTTTCTATTTAAATTTACCTACCAAATTAACTTTAATTGGTAATTACTAACAAAATATTTTGTTGGTATAATTTTTTCATTCGTTGCATTCTTTGGCGCCACTTTTATCTGCTAAACAGCGCAGTCGGTAAATTTTTTGTCGGTAATTGGTTGGTTTTTTAGTTAGTAAAAATTAATTTATGTTTTATCCCTTTTAATTGGTAAATAGTTGGTTGCCAATTAAAATTATGTAGTTGGTAATTTTCGTAACTTTTTTTTTTTATTTCTAATCGTGTGCGATTTAGTCATTGACTACTTAAACTGAATATTAAATTTATAATTTATGATATTATTATATATCTATAAAAATAAGACAATATATTAATATTATCATTTATTTTTTAAATTAATTTAAAATTAAATTAAAAATATATTTTCATGATAAATTTGTTAATTACAATTATAAAACTTTTTAATAAAAATTCTACTTTTCCAATAATTATATTGTTTATAATACAAATATATAATTAGTTTAAAACACATATATTTAATAAAAATAATAAAAATGTAGAATATATGGAATAAATAATCTAAAACTTTAATATGATAAATAAAAAATATAGTTTCTTAGGTTAATTAAAAAAAAAAAACTTTTGTTAATTTGGTGTTTAGATTTTATATTGAAAACAACTCAAGTTGGCAAGTTTTGCAGCTTCCATCATAATGCCTCTTTCCTACACACTAAGAGGGCATTTGGGATAAATTTTAACAACTATCCCTGAACTTATATGATTATAACACTACAGTTCTTTAATTTTAAAATATAACATAAAATCTCCTAAACTTTCAAATTTTGCAGGATAAATTTCAACAATTGTCCCTGAACTTATATAGTTGTAACACTACAGTTCTTTAACTTTAAAATATAACATAAACCCCCCTAAACTTTCAAATTTTACACAGTAAAATCCCTCTGACTTTCAATTACTGATTTTTCAGTTAGAAACTGATGTGAATAGCTCCCGCATGACACTTAGTCAACATTTCTCTTTTCTCTCTTATGCAAAGTATAAAATTATTCTCTTTACACATGAAAAATTATTTTGTCTATGAAGAGAAAAATGACTCAATTTATATATGGCTTGAGAGAGAAAAGAGAAGTACTGACTAAGCTCCATACTAGAACTGTCCAGGTTAGCGTTTAACTGAAAAACTAGTAATTGAATGTTAGAGGGATTTTACTGTGCAAAATTTAAAAGTTGATGGGGTTTTATGTTACATTTTTAAAATGAGGGACTGTAATGTTACAACTAGATAAGTTCAGGGACAGTTATCAAAATTTATCCAAATTTTGCGCAATAAAATATCTCTGACTTTCAATTATTGATTTTTCAATTAAAAACTGATGTGAACAGCTCCTACATGGTGCTTTGTCAATAGTTCTCTCTCCTTTTCTTATGCAAAGTGTAAAATTATTCTCTCTACATGTAAAAAATTATTCTAACTATAAAGAGGAAAATGATTCAATTTACACATGGCTTGAGAGAGAAAAGAGAAATACTGACTAAGCTCTATGCTAGAAGTGTCCAGGTCAGCATCTAATTGAAAAACTGGTAATTAGAGGTTAGAAGGATTTTACAGTGCAAAATGTGAAAGTTGATGGGGTTTTATATTACATTTAAAGTTGAGGGACTGTAATGTTACAACTAGATAAGTTCAATGACGGTTGTTAAAATTTATCCAGGGCATTTGGTATGAGATTAATAAGGTATAATTATTACTCTTATAACTTTTAACCTCTTATTAATGTTATTTAGATACTTAAAGAGACTAAATTAATTTTTAATCTAATTAATATTTATACTCTTTTAAAGGGTTAAATGTTAACTTTTGGAGAATAAGTTAATAATTAGCATATTTACATATTAAAACTTGCAATGATAATATTTAACAATTGATTTTTTAACCTTCTACTAAATGCATCCTAATTTTTGTAAAGATTTCACCATCATGAGTTTATCTAACATTCTGTTCTACACACTGCATGAAAATAATACTAAGAAGAGGATAAGTTCCTTTTATTTAATATATGATATTATCACTTTGGTGTGTGTGTGTATATATCATGATTAAATCAACTTCAAATGATTCTATATTTTTAAGCAATTTTTTATTATATTATTATAATTTTATTATTTTTATTATAAAGTCTTCATTAAAAAGTTTGAAAGATAAATAATTAATGAAAAATATGAAATAATATTGAAGTAATAAAAAATAAAATATGAAATAATTAATAAAATTTTAAGATATTATTTAATTTTCATATAGCACTTGCAATTCCCTAATTACAAATTAAAATTGTCAATTAGTAGGAGATTTAGTAATTGATCTTTTTTCATCTTTAAAATGTAGGGAGAATTTCTCCTGAGTTCATATCAATAGTATTAGAGCCGGCTTCATCTTGCGAGACCCGACACTTAGAGTGGTGGCCCATGGAGTGGTGGCTCACAGACTGGTGGCCTAAGCCCATTGTGTAAGGACAGGTGGTCCAACAGAGTGCTAGTCATGACCAACGTGACTGTGACCAAAAGGGCCATGACCAATGAAGACGTTCGTTCCCCAAGCATGGGGTATTGTTATGATTCATTACAAGAAAAACTTGTGTCCCACATAGAAAGTATGGGATTTCAATGTGGGCTGTATATGAACTTAGGCTCTCCCACCTCAATAGCTAGCTTTTGGGGTGTGGTTCTCTTGAGTTCGTATCAAGAGATATTGAGTTTAAATCTTTTTCTCTACTTATTTTAAAATTATTTATATTTATGATGAGAAAAAGAGAGTTATCTCCCATATTATTAATAATTTATATATGCGTGTTATTAGCAATTACAATTTCTCAATGTACAATGAAATTATTTTTTTTTTAAACATTCTTCATAATATTATATTTTATATTATGTTCATTATATTTTAATATAATTTTATGCTATCTTTTGCTTGTTGGTTTCGTATGTCGGCTTAATTATTAAAATAATATTTAAAAATTATTTATTAAAAAATGTCAAATCAAAACAATTTACTAAAATAATGTGCTATCCAAAAAAAGGTTAATAGGAGCGGCATTGTTTTGGAGTAGTATGATTATTCGACTTAATTTCATCCATATTCCTTCAACTTTGAGATTGTTTTCATCCACCTTCAATTCCTTCAACTTTGAGACTATTTCATCACCATTCCTCAACTTTAATTTATATCAAAAAAAAAACTCAAATTTCAATTTAATACTCTCCAAATTCCCTCTGTTCAGATTTGTTAGGTACTTCGATCAGAAATTGATATGGACATATCCATGGATTAGAAAATAAAGCATTTATTTATGTGCCATGTGAAAAAAACAGTCTTTCTAATTGTAGTTGAAGTATTGCAATTCCTGCCAACCCTCCTCTTTCATGGTGTATTCTTAAATACCATAATAGTATTAGAGAAAACGATGCTAAACATATTAGTATCAAAACATGGCGCACTACGAAAAATAATCAATTTTGCAACCAATTATTATAACTGACTGAAAATCGATTGCTATTAATAATTAATTTTATAATTGATTTGTGATTTCTGTTTTTTTAGTAAAATAATTAATTTTAAAAAAATTTAGCAATTAATTCAAGAATCAATTGCTAATCGATTGTTGTTAGCAACTGATTCATAATTTTTGCTAAAATCAGTTGCATAAATTGGTTGCTAAATCAATTGCTAATCGATATTAGAAAATCCTTAAATATATAATTATTAACCGATTTTAAAATCGGTTGCTAAAATTTGTTGCTAACAGAAAATGATTTAGGGAATTTGTTGCTAGATTAAAAAATTATTTTAATTGGCTTCAGAGCTAGGAACTTATTTATAATCAGTTACTAAAATTGATTATTATTTACAATCGAATTTTTATCAATTATTAATAGAAAATGATTTTTACAACTAATTGTAAATTAGTTGCTAAATTTTTTCCTCCAAAAATTTTCGCTCAATTTTTTTCTTTTTTTGATTTGTAACCGATTTGTGAATAGTTGCTAACTGCAACTGATTTTTATAACTGATTTTGCAACCGATATTAGCAATCGATTAAAATCAGTTGTTATTAGCAATCGATTTTTCCCCCAAAAAATTTACGCTCATTTTTTTTTATTTTGATTTTCAATCAATTTGCAAATCAATTGCTAACTACTAGGGGTGATCACAATTCAGAGAATCCGAGGATTTGAAAATCTCTAGTACCAAATTGAAAATTGGAGATTTAAAAATACAAATCTCCAGTATCGTATTGTCAATAGAAATATCCACATTGAATTTTTCCAAAATTCAAGACAATTCGGTATGGATATTCGATTATTTCAGTACTATTTAAGACAATACAACACAATACAAAACTCGAGAATATTAAATACAACTTACAAAAGAAAATAATATCTGAAAAATTATCTACTAATTACAAAAGTATCTTAGTTACAACTATAAGAGTTCACCACAATAAGGATTAAACAACCACTAACTTTTTCCAAAAGAAGCTTACATGAAAATATTCTAGCAAACTATATTGGAGTTGGTTAGCAGTATTCATATACAAAAAAATGTTTCATTGTCAATATATCCAAATCATTTCACTAGTACATACAAAAAGTCCATGGCAGCACATCACAAAAAAAATCCAAGGCTACATCATATATCTTCTCTTTTGCATGATAAAATATTAACACCTGTATATCGAATAAATTTCAATAATTGTCCCTAAACTTACATAGCTGTAACTGTTAGTAGTATGCCCTAGAGCATATCATTTAGTATGTATCTTGTACATGTTTTTATTAATAAAAGGCATTTTTACTTTTCCGTTTACATAATATATTTATGTGTAATAGAAAAGGTCCATTGATATTTTGTTAGAAATTCTATTCTTAAGTTGTTAAGAATATGAGTGAAAGTATTTCTAGCACAAAGTATCATAAATAGGTTCACAATCAAGGATACTTCACAATAAGGACATGACTTATCCAGAAATATTGTAATCATGTTTGTTCCCAAATTATTTATATGAGATGTAAATAAGATGGAATGGTGAGTCTCATGCCATATAACAAACATGATAGGCACTTATACATGATAAGTAGGCCGAACCAGTGACATTTATGACAAGCACATGGAGTTTACTCTTGTCAATGTATTGTCATAAATCATATCAGTGCATATAATCTTTAGACCTGGGATAGCACAGTTATCTTGTATATAGGTGGTTTAAGTTTGATACTGCTTTCATATTTGTACTGTGTATGGGTATATGGGCATGTGTTGGCTCCTACTAGTTATATATGGAGGTAGGTGTTGATCAAGATGGAATATGTTCCTCTAAGTAAATAGGGATAAAATCTTATGTTCATTTAATTATTCTTAATGTTTCAAGTTCCTGGCCAGGACAGATAGATTTAATCAGAAAAGAGTTTCTGATAAGAAAATCATTTTAATCAAGAACTGAAATTAAAAGAGAACATAATATTCATAGCAAATGGAGTTTGACATAAACCATGACTCCAGCTCGAATTGGGATTTTGTAACAGAGAGATTTTAATGCGTGGTAACATATGATTATAAATTCCTTTAATGTAAACCTTATTACTAATTGGGTGGTCATGGCATGTTATGCTAGGTGTTAACCATGGTCTATGAGGTGCATAAAATGATTTAGAGAAATCATTTATGGCAAGAAAGAGTTTTGATGATATTAAAAGTTGATATCATGTCTTATTGCCAATTAGTGATGAGCCTAGTAAGTCACACACATACACAAGTAATCACCAAATTAAATATGATTTAATTAATTAATTAAAGATTTTAATTGATTAATTAATTAGGTTTGGTTTGCAATTAGATTGCAAAGTCCCTAGCATGGCTTGAAACCAAATCTAGGTTATTAGACGTATAGTATAAGTTAAATTTATATTTAAAGTGTTTAAATATGAATTTAATTAATGAGAAATTAATTAATAAAGATTAATTAATTAATTTATATTTGATGTAAATTGATTAGAAGAAGAGAAATAATTATTTTGAATTGAGAACTCAAAATTAAGACACAAGGGTATTTTGATCATTTTACAAGGTGACATGTGGCACTATGAGATGGTGACACATGGCACTACACATAAGCTTGCCAAATGTCTTTTAATCATGTAAGATGATTAAAGTCAAGATTAAATATAGGTTTGACACTTGGCACAATGTGATTTGGTCAATTAAACCTAGAACCAATCAGAGGGTGACATGTGGCAAGGGTTTTAAGTGGTGACCTAGCTATATAAGTGTAAGGATGAAAGAACAAAAGCACAATCTGCTCATTCTCAAAAAGGTGCCACCACCCTTAGCTCCTCTCCCTTCTCTTCTTCTTCATCTCTCATCAATTCAAAGAGATTAGCAAACAATCTCTTGAATTAAAAATACTAGAAATTGTTTCTAGTATCTTGTTTACATCTGTAATCTCTCAAAAGGCAAAACTTAATTTTCTAATTCATAAAAAAAGCTTTAGAAGCTGTTCAAGGGCTGCCATAGGTGATCTTGGTGTGGACAAGCTAAAGGGATAACATTTGGTATCCTAGACGCATCCCAAAGGTGTTAAATACACTGCAGTGCATCAAGAGATTAGTGCACTTATTCTTGATCTAATCTAGGGTTCTAATAATTAATCTGATTAATTCTAAAATCTTAAATGGCAGATGTAGATCCAAAAATATATTAAAAGAGTTTTAATATGTTGTTTATCATTGAAATCAAATAGATAAAAATGAATCTTGCATGATGCATGTGACCCTAGGTGAAAAATTTTTGAATTCAATGATATAAACTTGTGTTTTTCATGCTTCCGCTCCTTCAGTAACACTACAGTCCTTCAACTTTAAAATGCAACATAAAACCCCCTAAACTTTCAAATTTTACATAGTAAAATCCCTCTGACTTTTAATTACTGATTTTTCAGCTAGAAACTAACGTGAAGAGTTCTTGCATGGCACTTAATCAACATTTCTCTCTCCTCTCTTATGCAAAGTGTAAAATTATTCTCTCTACATATGAAAAATTATTACATCTATAGAGAGAAAAATGATTCAATTTATGCATGGCTTGAGAGAGAAAAGAGAAATACTGACTAAGCTTCATTATGGAATTACCCAGATCAGTGTCTAACTGAAAAACTAGTGTCTAACTAAAAAACTGGTAACTGAAGGTTAGAGGGATTTTACTGTACAAAATTTGAAAGTTGATGGGGTTTTATATTATATTTTTAAGTTAAGGGACTGTAATGTTATAACTAGATAAATTTAAGGACAATTATCAAAATTTATCCGCTGTACATCACAAAAAATCCAGCATTGTGCATGTCAAAAAGCTCATGGCTACACATCACAAATCTTCATCCTCTACATAACAAAAAGGTTAAAGAGACACATCACAACTAAATCTTCCTCCTTTAATGCATAAATAAAAATAACAATAGATTTCTAAGTTTTTCATATATCAGTAAATAATATCTTACCTAATATGTTGGGTAAATTTCAATAACTATCCTTGAACTTATATAGTTATAACACTATAGTCCTTTTAACTTTAAAATGTAACATAAAACACCCTAAACTTTTAAATTTTGCACAGTAAAATCTCTCTGACTTTCAATTACTGATTTTTTGGTTAGAAACTAATGTGAATATCTCCCACATAGTGCTTAGTCAATATTTCTCTCTCTTCTCTTATGCAAAGTGTGAAATTATTCTCTTTGCACATGAACAATTATTCAGTCTATAGAGAGAAAAATGATTCAATTTACACATGGCTTGTGAGAGAAAAGAGAAATATTGACTAAGCTCTATACTGGAACTATCCAAGTCAGCGTCTAACTGAAAAACTGGTAATTGGAGGCTAGATGGATTTTACTGTGCAAAATTTAAAAGTTGATGGGGTTTTATATTACAATTTTTAGTTGAGGGACTGTAATATTATAACTAAATAAGTTTAGGAACAGTTGTCAAAATTTATCCTTTTTTAAACACATCTAACCTTTGGGGGCTGCTCCTTACATATTTCACAATATCCCTAATTTTTCTTATGGACCCCTCAACACATTGAAGACCATCCTTCACAATTAAATTGAGAATATGAGCACAACATCTCATATGAAAAGACTCCCTGCCTAAAACAAAAGCATCTTTCTTCATCAATCTTTTTTTTAAGTGTTGAATTGCAACATCATTGGAAGATGCATTATCAGCAGTTATGCACCTTTTTCAAATTCCACTCCTCCATACAAAGTCTATAACATTCCCAATATTCAACTCTTTATGACTCTTGATGACATAAAAATTCAGAATTCTTTTTTGCATGGTCCAATTTGAATTAATGAAATGGGCTGTCAAACATAAATAAGATATATTCTGAATGCTAGTCCATATATCTGTAGTTAATGATATCCTTTAGCACTCATTTGCAAGTAAAGCCTCTATTTTTTTTTTTTTCTCTTTTAGAAAAAGAGAGAAACAATCTCTTGTAATTGTGAACCTAGAAGGAATCAGGACATAGCATTTCTAGAAGTTCCCTGAATCCCTCATGATCAACGAACCTAAATGGCAATTCATCCTTGATTATCATTTTAACCAATATTTCCCAACAAGCTTCTTGATCAAACTTCCAACAACCTAACTTAGCATTGTTGGAATTTGTTCCTTTAAAAGTCAAAGTTAATTGCATTTTATCTTTGCTCTTACTTTTATGTGCATCAACTAATTCCTTTTTAATATCAACAGGTATCCTTTTACAAGTTTCTCTTAGATGCTTCCATAATCCCGAAGTTCCCAATTCACTCTTTCCTTGATAATTTTTACCACATCGCTTACAAATTGCCCTATCCGTTTCATTTCCTTCTTTGTCATACAATTTATTAAAATGCACCCAAACTCCAAACCTATATTTTTTGGGAGAAATTGGAAGAGAGGTGTTACCTTCTAATGGAGGACTTTCTTTGTCATCATTTTCATCAATTAGTTCTTGGGTTGCTACCTTCCTTTTATTTTTAAAAATAGATCCAACACAGCCTTCAAGATTTGAAGAATTTTTCATTTTTAGAGAATGAAATTCTATTTACAAGAAAAATGAATAAATTTCAGTAACTATCCTTGAACTTATATGGTTGTAACACTAGTCCTTAAACTTTAAAACGTAACATAAAACCCTCTAAACTTTCAAATTTTGCACAGTAAAATTTCTCTAACTTTAAATTACTGATTTTTTAGTTAAAAACTGATGTGAACAGCTCCCGCATGGTTCTTAGTCAACATTTTTCTCTCCTCTCTTATTTAAATTGTAAAATTATTCTTTCTGCACCTGAAAAATCATTCTATTTACATTGAGAAAAATGATTCAATTTACACATAACTTGAGAGAGAAAAGAGAAATATTGACTAAGCTCCACGCTAAAACTGTTAAGATCAGTGTCTAACTGAAAAACCAATAATTAGAGGTTAGAGGAATATTACTGTGCAAAATTTGAAAGTTGAAAGGGTTTTATGTTACATTTTTAAGTTGATGGACTATGATGTTATACTAGAAAGTTCAGAGACAATTGTCAAAATTTATCTCAAGAAAAATAAATCATCAAAAATGGTTGTAATATAAAATGTAACACCCTCACTGTAGCAATTCCGTATATTCTACTGTTCTGATGACCGATGTTGGTCCAGACAGCTAGAACGTCTGGAAAAATAATTAGACTAGAGTGAGGAGTCATAAATAACTCAAATATTAATAAGAAAAATTTAGAAAAAATTTTAGAAATAAAATAAAACCAAGTTAAATGAGTCGGTGCCCTAGCGATGGGTAACCTAGTAGGAAGTTGCGGTTCTCGCAACTAGGAGCCCTAGACCTGGGGGAAAATTCATAAAATAATTTTTGGGACTCCAGAGAAGAGTCATTGAGGTTTCTATGGCATTAGAATGCCAAGAAAAGGTTTAGAAAAATTTTTCAATCGGTACAGACAATTTTGGCCCGTTAAGCCAAACTGAGGGCATTTTGGTCAGAAATGATTTTTGGCTGACTTGTCCAGTTAATCAAATAATTATTATGATCTAAAATATGAATAAATATTGCTAAAAATTAAATTGAAAATGAGTAGAGAAGAGAAGAAAAGAAAATGAAAGAAAATACTAATTATGACATCATATGATGTCATTTAAATTTCCTCCACCAATCACAATTTGCTAAACTCATTAAAAGAGATAAAAGAGACCAAAAAATTGAAAAACCAATCTGCATCTTCAACCTTTGGGCAGCCAAAAAAACGTTGAGAGAGAGAGAGAGAAGAGGTTCCACCATTAAAGCTCCCTTAAGCTTCATTTCCCACTTCAATTCACCTTAAAACCTTATCCTCCCTTCACTAAAAATTATACCCACACCAAGGAGAAGTATTTGGCAGCCAAGAAAGAGTAAGAAAGTAAAGAAAAATTAAAGTCTTGGTTGGCTTGGATTTGAGCTACAAGAGGTTAGTGCCCTAAACAATTTCTTTTCTTTCTTTAATCTTGTAAGCATGCTAAATCAAGTAGAAATTGTGTGAAATTAAAAGAAAAACTTGAGTAAATGAAATCTCTAAATTTGGCAGCCATGAGAAAGTTTAAGGATTATTGGTTTTTTATGAAATTAAGTGGCTTAATTATGTTATTGATGAGTATAGATGATGGATAAAGTGATTTGGTATGAGTTTGGTGTGTGTATGCCATGAATTGGAAATTGGAGTTAGGGTTTGAGCATGAAATTGAGACTTTGATCATGTAATGATGAAAGTGAGTTTTAATGATCAATTAGTGACCATTTGGTTATTGGTAAACAAGAAATGAAGTGTGTTTAATGATGGGATTTAGGTTTAGTGTGGTGCCCTAGGTGACCTGCAGAATTGGACATGAGTCCAGCAGGTTTGGGCAGCCATAACTTGAATTGTAGAGGTTCAATTGGTATTTGGCCAATTGGACATGAAACTAGACACATAATGGCACTACTTTGGTGAAGAAACCATGCCCATAAGACCAAACCAAGTGGACCAAAAGCTTGCCCCAATCTGGGTGACCTGCAGTCTGTTTCTGCAGAATGACTAAATGAACAGTGTTTGGTCATTTGGCCATAACTCAGTGTAGAATAGTCCAATTGATCTGAAATTTTACCCACAACAAGCTGAGATATAGACCAACAACTTTCATGAAGAAACCTAACCCAAATTATGACCAGAACCTATCCAACAAGTGAGTTGAAGTCACTGTTCACTGCACTGTAGATATGGTCAGTCCAGAAAAATTTTAATCCGGCCAGTTATGGTAAAATGACCATAACTTGAGCTACAAAACTCCAAAGAACAACTTTCATGTTGATCATTTTGCCAAATTTCCACTGCAAAATTGACCAATGGAACAGTAATCACAAGGCATGAAAACTGAAAATTCTGCCCAATTAATATTAAGCTTGGAAATGGTATTGGCGACCAATACCAACAAATTTTGAATGCAAAATGTGGTATCTTTGAGAACTTAGTTTTAATAAATTTATTATGTATTAAAAAGTCAACAATTTGAGTAAATAGTAATGTGAATAGTAATACAAAGACACAAAGTATAATAACTAAATTGGTAGAGGAAATTAAGATATGAAATTTGGAATCCATGAAACATTCATGGATTACTTGGAATAGAAATAGTAATTTACCTAAATGACTTAATGAACATTTAATTTATGTGAATATATAATTAAGATTTGTATTCCCATTACTAGTAGGTTTAATAAAACATGAGTGATACCACTTGAATATGAAATGAAATTAACCTAGATGGATTGTTAAGACTTATACTCCCAACACCAATGGAGTTCATAATATATTAGCAATACAACTTGAAGTATGAAATGTGCTTACATGAATAGATTGTTGAATGAATAAATGTGATAAAAGTGTCATTTGTGATTTAGGTTCCCATCAAGAGAGAAAGGAAAGATGTTTTGAATGTGAATGGTACATGAGATTAAATGAATGTGAATTGTAATTAGTATGAATATTACGATGAATGCATAAATTACCTAGGAATATGAATTTGGAAATTATATTTACATTATAAACAAAATTAGAATGCTATAAAATATATAAACGAAAAATATAATGAAATGATGAAACATATAAACTCTTAATGGTACTATGTGCCCATGTATTGCCTAGACACATTTGTCAGATTGGATAGATTAGCATGCCAATAGGGTATTGTTTTAGCAGTTCTGCGAAAGGCTTTATGCCTGTATTCATGGCTTTATGCCCATATTCATGGCTTTTATGCCCGTATTCATGGCTTTTATGTCCGATTATGTGATATCATGGCTTTTTAGCCATACTGACTGCATACATGGTTGACGTTTTGCGTCCCATGGTATGACGGCCCGAGGCACCGCGGTGTCCAGTGCCAACGACCCGTTATCCAGTTTAGTCAGCCTGTCATAGGTTACTTGGGCAGTGAAATTTATTGAAATAAGTTAAGAATATTAGTAATAAAAAAATATTAGAAATTAAATAAATGAGTAAGATGACCTAAAATAAATTAGAATAATTATTTATTAGAAAGAATCGAAATGAACTGGACTGATATCAAAATTTACTTATTATGAAATAATCTGAGACAACCTAGAAAGTATTGAGAAAATGCTAAAAGATTAGCAAAGAAAATTATAACACACATAAATATTACAAATGTGACTTACATGATAATATAAGCATATATTTATTATTTTTAGATCATTTTTCTTTGTACATTATTACTGTACATTGGCGAAATAAACACTTTCAAAGAAGACTAAATTACGATAAAACATATTAAATTTTAGAATTGCATGTGAAGTATAAATAAATCTTAATTATTTAAATTATGTTTTATTTCTATCTTTATTTGTATATTATTTTTCTTGTTATATTATTGCACCACTAAGCAGCAATGCTTAGCGCGATGGAATTGTTTCCTCGCTCAGGTACTAAAGTTAAAGCCCAGCGAATACTAAACAGAGATTTTGGAGTTCTGATCTGCAGAGCGTTCAAGGTTGTCACCTCCTCAGCAATGCATGTAGATAGGGCTCACATTAAGCATATCATGTATTTTGTGTATGTTATTTATTTCTTATATTGTAATATAAATTAGTAAATTGTAATTAATTTGTATATCATGTAAATTAAGGATTTATTTAATTATTGCAAATTATGTAAATTAATGCAAATTTGAGAATTTTGCTATAAGAATGGAGCATGAATGAATTTGTACAAATGAGTATAGATTTGAATTACATAATGATTTTTCAAATGATGATATGAGTATGAAAATGATTATGAAATTAAAATGTATGGATGAGATTTGAAATATGAGAAAACTATGAGAATGATTGATGAGATAATTATGATTAGCATGGATGAGATTTTTTTATTTTAAAATATTGTTGAATTTCAAACAGGTGAATATTGAAATACGCCAAACGATAATAAAATAGGGGAAACTCCACTGGTTTCTCCGTTTAAAAATAATTAATATTAAATTAAACAAGTTCAAAATTATTAAAAAAATAAAGTAAGATAAGTTAGGGTGCTTCGGCACCGATTGTAGCACGCCTTGCTCGGCTACACTGTAGTCGGGTGAGGGGTGTTACATAAAAGGTAACAAAAAATAAAAAGACAAACATACACATGTCATGGTGGTGCTTGTAACATTAAGGAAATTGAGATAGCATAGTTCCAGTGCAATATAAAATAATTATTAATTATTATCAAAATTCAAACATGAATTAATGAGTAAAGCAATGATACAAGTGAAAAAGTTCTTCAAATAATTCATTCCAAAATTTAAAGCTATCAAGTTTAATCATAATAAGAATCATGAAATAGTAAAGCTATCAAGTTTAATAGTAAAGCCTTGGCTTTCCCAGTAGATTGCATGGCTTCTTTGAACGATTTTTGCTTGCAAAATGAATAACCAATTATATCATCCCAAAAAACATGCCCACAGAAGATACATGAATATCAATTTTGAATACAACCCAAATCAAGGATGCAATTCTAAGCCTGGGAGATCAATTTCATTCATTTTCACTTGTACTAATAATTGTTATACTTAAATATGTTGGTATTTTCAACTTGTTATATAAAAATTACTCAACTTTAATATCATAGAGACTTAGTTCCAGCCAATCTGTTGATATGATATCCACCTAGCACATTTTTAAATATTTTGCATGTACATAATATTTTGCAGTAGTTAGTCCTAGTTCTCAAACTTCATCTGTAACACCCTAGGCAAATCCCACATCGACAAAACACGAGAGAGATGCTGGGTTTATAAGATGGAGGTTCCTAACCCCTATTGACGCGTTTTAAAACCGTGAGGGCTTCGGCCCAGAGCGGACAATATCACTAGTGGGCTGGGCCATTACATTTGTGGTATCAGAGCTACTCCGTGTGCAACCTTGAACGATGGTGGGACAAACCTCAGCGAGGACGCTGAGTCCCATAAGGGGGGTGGATTGTAACACCCTAGGCAAATCCCACATCGACAAAACACGGGAGAGATGCTGGGTTTATAAGATGGAGGTTCCTAACCCCTATTGACGCGTTTTAAAACCGTGAGGGCTTCGGCCCAGAGCGGACAATATCACTAATGGGCTGGGCCATTATATACGGTAGACGGGTAAGGGGCGTCACATCATCCCTCAAAAAGTAGCTTTTGAAGCATGTAGACAATTAAGGCCTTATTGTTCATGTTAACATAGCTTTGACAATCAATAAGACAAAACCAAGTACCATTTGGTTGGCAAAACCATGTAGCTAAAAAAATTTTCTTGTACAAAGTACTAAAAGTAGTTATATAGAGTTTGACTTGTCCAATGTGCTTAAGGTATCATAGGACAGTGATGCAGGTGATAAGATTACTTAGATGGTTGATGTAAATGGATGATAACTGAATATAATAAATTCTCATGTTAAAAGATATTCATATATTTATAGAGAGAATATAAAATGTAAAATCAACCCTTCCACTTCTATGTTATTTATCTATAAATATATTAACATTTTTAACTTCTTCTTATTGCACTAACAACACTAGCAAAGTTCAGAGAATAGACATAATGAAAAGGAAATTAAATTGTGTCCATGTCTTCCAAAGAAACTAAGAAAGAGTATCGATATCATTTATAAGTTTTTTCCTCTCTTTTAGTCAATCAGCAACTTATCTCTCCGGCAACACCATAAGATCTATAAATTGACAGAAAATATATTTAGTCAATTTTTCTGTCTTTTTTTTTTCTTTTAAATTCAAGTGAAGTCAATTTTCCTATGTAATGCTTTCCTTTATGTGCATATTTGCAAACATTAGAAAGTCAATTTAGGAGATATTCAAAATATCATCAAATGTAAAAGGTTCCCTCTTTCTATATTTTTTCTCTACTGTACAATTATGGTGTTTTACTCTACATTGCAGTGATGAGAGTTTTCCTAACATGCATAAAGACCAACATGAATAAAAATCAATGAAAACATAAAAGGTAATTTTGAAGAAGAACAACTTAGGAAAAAATTAAAAAAAAAAAAGGAGAAAAGATCATGAAAAGAAAATAATTACTTTTCAACAATCAAAACCTGTGCCTCATGATTCATCAGATCGTAAAACAAAAAAAAAAAAAAGAATATAGAAGAAAGAAAAAGAAAAAAAAAACAATCCAGCTAGAGAGAGAGAAAACTTGCAGAAAACATGAGATCATTACATAAGATCGGAGAAAATGAAACTCCCTTAAGACATGCAATGCAAAATCCCTTTAATTTTTGCTCCTGCAGAAAAGAAATCACACAATAAGAATAAATCTAAACTAAGTAGAATGTAGAACTCTAAAATAAAGCAAACATAAGAAAATGAAGTACCATTTTACTTGTAAATGGATCCTAATTTCCATGGTTTGATCTAAGTGTAAATATTTGATCATAAATAAGAAAGAAATGGATTTGACAAGTAGGAAGTGGGATGGTGAGAAAAATAGAAAGAAAATGCTATGAATAGTGAGATGGCGGCTACTAGATTGGAAAGTAAAAGGAAGTGATAATTAGGGGTAGTAAATTTTTCTATTTATAGTGAGTATTTTCTCTTTTTTTTTTTAATCTAAAAAGCAAAACTACATAGTTTTAATTAAAATAATGTAGTTTTGACCTTAAATAAATCATGTAAAAGTTATAGATAACCTTTGAGTAAAATTTAATATATTATATATAAGTGAAAAAAGGAAAAATTATCAATGCTAAAATGTAAATTTATAATAAATAATATTTTTAAAAGTAATTTGTTCTGCAATAAAAGGAAATATGGATTCAAATTTGTAATATAATTAATTAATAAGTAATTACTTAAATTTATTCTACCTAAATCATATAATTCTCGCATTTGTAGTTATGCGTCTTTATGTTAATTAGATTAGAGATTGTAATTTACTTATGTACCTACATATGTAGGTTTTAATTATATAACTTTGTTATTATACAACATTTTTATGGCTTCAATTATAAACTAAATTAATTACATATTACATGAGCAATTTTATAATTATTTACGTACACTAATTAGATATTCAATTTTTTATTATGTGTTAATAAAATTCATTATCTTATATTTAGTTTAAGTGAATATTATGTGATAGTTATATATATATAACTATCATAAAGATGGGTATATTGAAATTTCTTAAATTTATTTGTGATTTAACATGTTAATTATTTGATTAAATATAAATTTCCTTTAATTCAATTTATAGTTTTTTACGAAGAAAATTCTTTTTACAATTGAGTTAAATTATAAATACATTTGTTCAAGATTTTGAAATTTGGGATACATATAATTAAAAAGTTTTTATATGTATTGTATATGGGTATATAATAAAATTATAACATTTAAAACAAAATTCATATGTTATTACATAAGTATTACATAATAAAATACTTAAAAATCAGTTATTTTGTTGTAATTCAATATAGTACAGTTTGGTGTGAGTTTCGGATCGGATGCAAATCGGTACAATTCGATTTTATTTTTATCAAAAAGTCAACGGTACAATTCGGTTCAATTCTATAAAAAAAAAAAAAAAGTCAACAATACAATTCAGTTTTAAATCTTTTTTTTTTTTCAGTTTTTTGGTACAATAAAGAAAGATCCAGGATTCACGATCAGCCCTACTAACTACAACCAATTTTTACAACCAATTTTTACAACCAATTGAAATTGATTACTATTAATAATTAATTTTGTAGCTAATGGTGAATTAATTGTAAAGTTTTCCCCAAAGATTTCTACCCAATTTTTAAAAGAAATTAGCAAACAATTGATTGCTAAAATTAGTTGTTATTTCACTTATATAAACTACTACTAATTTTCTTTCCCCATTACTCATTTTTTTCCCACTACTCATTTTTGCTATCTTTCTTTTTTTTTTCTCTCATTTTCTTCATCTTCTTTTTCATTCTCATATTTTTTCTTTATCATTATTTCTTTTCTAACATATTTTCTTCATCATTTTTTATTTCTCATCTATTTTCTTCATCATTTTTTTCTCATCTATTTTCTTCTTCATTTTTTTCTTTCTAATCTATTTTCTTCTTCTTCATCTTTTTCTTTCTCATCTATTTTCTTTTTCATCTTTTTCCTTCTTCATCTTCTTTTTCTTTCTCATTTTTTTATTTAATTTATTCTGATTTTGTATAAAATAAAAATATTTACACAAATATATTTTTTTTAGTAAATTATTTGTAGTATTAATTTTTAGTAATTTTTTTGTTATAATATATATATATATATGGCAATTTTCTTTTTAGTAATTTATCTTATAAATATGTTTTTATATTTAATTTTTTGTTAATATTTTTTTATAATAGTTATTATTAGTAATTTTTTATAATATGTTTATGTTAATTTTAGTACTAATTTTCATTAACAATTTATTATTTTAGTAATTTTTGAAAATTTATTTATTTAAATTTTTATTTTTATTTGAAAATTTATTTTTTTTATAATTTTTTTAAAATTAGCAATCAACTTTTCAGTTGCTAAATTAGTTATAAATAGTAACTAATTTACAAAATGGTTGCAAAATTATAAAATTAAAGACACCAAATTATTTTGCAACTGATTATGCTTCAGTTGCTATTAGTAATTGATTTTAGTTGCTAAATCGGTTGCTACTAACAACCGATAGCTTTTTACCAAAAGTTTTTTTTTAAGCTTAATTAATTTAGTAACTTATTTGGTTGTTGGTTACTATTTACAATGAAGCTCATTACAACCTACTAAATCGGTTGTTAAATTAATTATCAACTGATTTTAATAAATCAGTAACCAATTTGGTTGGTTGCTAATCATATATATATATATAGCTAATCATATATATATATATATATATATATATATATATATATATATATATATATATATAAAAAGGAATGTATTTTTATATGATATATTCAATTTTTATTTATTTTATTTATTGTTTTACTCTTTTTATTCAGATAGATTCGATTAGTGATGGATTAAATTTTAAAATTTGAAAACATTGCTAAAGATTAATATAATATCTTAAATAAATTTAAACTCGCAAAATGTTATAGATCTATCTCACAATTTGTTCTAGAATTGCAATGGCGGAGCCAGGATATCATTTTAAGGGCACAAAATAACACTTTATCTTGTTCAGGCATTATGTAAATTATTTATTTTTTTATTTAATAATATAATTTAATATGTTTTTTTTAATATTTTTATAATCATATTGTAAAATTTTATTAATGATAAAATTTTAATTAATTATTACTTTATTTCAAGTATTAATAAGTAAATAAGTTGATTAACAAATTATTTTTTATTATTTCTTAAAATTATTTAACATATTTCATTAAAAGGATAAACAAAATAAAAAAAAAAAAGTCATACATCATGTGACGATTTTGAAGTATCATTATTAAAATTCTTATATTTTAAATATAAGATATGTTTTTAAAAATAAATATATAAATTTTATAAATAATGTTTAGTGAATAATTTTTAAAATATATATTAATTTAAAAAAATTAATATATTTTAAAAAATTAATTTACCCTTTTCTAATTTAACAAAATTTTAATTAAAAAATGATTTCTAGACATATATAATATGATGAACAATGTTTTATAATTCATGAAATTATAAACTTAAAAATTTTAAAATTCTTAAAAAGTATAATAAAAAAGATTTTAGGTAACTATTATTATTTTATATGAGATAAGATTTTAGTAGTTGAAATTCAAAAATATAGAATTATATTAGTTTTTAACTATATCAATTTCTTTAATTAACTTAAGGGGCCCCATAGCCCCGCCCCCCTCTACCGTAGTAGAATAGATTGTGACATAGATCTTCAATCTATAGATAAAGGCAATGTCGTCGAAGAATTTCAACATAAAAAATATAATCACAATTTTAAGGTGAAATTAAATTACAATTATTAATGATATGAAAGAATATTTTTATTATAATATTGTAAATTTAAAAAGATGAATATTAATGAAAATACGGCATGACTATTTGTGATTTATATGTATTTCTTTACTTTGAAAAACAAAAAAAACTTTACAACAACATTTAATAACAAATTTCATCAAATCAAAAAATTTTTTTTAAGAAAATAAAAAATAGAGCTTCCATAAAATATATAGAATACAAATTTAAAATATAAAATTTCATGCTATAATAAATTTATATAAAAAATATAAAATAACTCACTTATACAAAATATAATAATTATATTCACTTGAAAGATTTAATCGTATTAACAAAGCATATGAGTTGGCCATTCAAGAGAATCCTATTTTACTTGAAGGTAATTTGTTACTATTCGACTTCATGATTTTTTTTATGAGCCTGATTTAAAAATCATCAAATTGTGATACCTCATACAAAAAAAAAAAAAATTTCTATCATTGTTTTTCTACCCAAATAACAATGTAAAATTTCTAATAACTCCATAATAAAAATAAAAAATCTTTTCAGTGAAAAAAATAATAATAAATCCTCACAAATGAGGAAATACAGAATTCTCACTGAAAATGTGACAATACATTCTTTTAAAGGAGAAGATAAAATTCAAATTATCTAAGAACAAACAAAGACTTATTACCAAAGGAAATAGATCTGAAGATTATTGGAAAAGAAAACAGTCAAAAGATAAAATAGAAGGGACAACTACCGGTGAAATTTTTGTGACTGTTTGGTATTGTATTTGGAGGTCCAAAATTACTTTTTTGAATAAAAATATTATTTTAAATGCTGTTAAAAAAAATAATTTGAAAAAAATTATTTTATTATTTTAGTGTTTTTATGGTTAAAACTTATTAGATTTAATTTTAAATTATTTTTTAATATTCTTTGATTAGTATATCTAAAAAAATAATTTTTTTAATTGGAGTTTCAACAGTAATATGCAGACCCTTTATTGCCGGCCACTTTAGAGGGAAGTAAAATTTGGAGACACGGCTAAGGTTAGCTTAAATAAAATTCTTAAATAAAATTCTTAAAGGAAGTTTCCTCGTGATCATCAAATATTGCATTCCATATAAATTCAAAAAGTTTAAGATAACGTAATATAAAACATAGCTCAGTGATTTTTCCTTTTTTTAATGCTGGGAGATGTCCAGTTTCAATCCGATCAACTAAAAAAATAAAAATATAAAATATATATATATATATATATATATATATATATATATATATATATATATATATATATATATTTATTTATTTATTTATTTATTTAAGAGTGATCTTCTTGATTTATGAAAGATGCCACACTTTTAAGCATAGCCTTGGCATTTTCGTTCTCAGGATTAAACAAATGAAACACATGGTTCTCTTCCTTAGCTTCAACCACCTCCACCGATCCTCCCCAACCACTCTTTTTCAAAATCTCAGAATAATACCATCCTCTGTCTCTCAAAAAGTCCTTCTCAGCAACAAATATAAGAACTCTGCTGCACCCCAAACTACCAAACTTTGGATCAGTAGCAGGATTAAGCAGAGGGTCATCGCACCCACTTGTTGCAGGATATGCAGAATGCCAAAACCCATCAATCATTAACCTTACTTTTGATTCCCTAACCTCATTGCCAATAGGTTCTCTACCCCAGAAGTATGGATGTATTAGAACAATCCCTGCAAGATTAATACCAGATAATTTCTCTTCCCCATATTTCATGGCCATACGGTGTGCTATATTCCCACCAGCACTATCTCCAGCCAAAAACACAGATTTTAGATCTGCATAGCAGTTCAGCCACTCTTCAGATCCATCTCCATCGACATGAGAAGCAACCCATTTGAGCACAGTCCATGAATCATCGTATGCAACTGGGAGATGGTGCGCCGGGGCTTTTCTATAATCTACAGAAACTATAATTATATTAGCAGCTGCAACCAATTTGTTACAGAAGTTATGGTACTGAGCAGAGAAGGGGGATTCAGTGCGAAAGCCACCGCCGTGATAGTAAACAAGGAGAGGGAGTTTTTGGTTAGGGTTGATGATTTTGGGGAGGAAAAGTCTGGAGGATAGATTTGGTTCTTGTGAACAGACAACGTCTTTAGATTGGACATTGGTTTTGGGATCTAGAGAAGGAGGGACGACGACATGGATGCCCTTGAGTCCCTCTATTCTGCCATCTTTGTATATGCGGAACAAGTGAGGGCAATCTATGGCAACTTCAGATCTTGTTGACTCCATAAGGAGAGAGAGAGAGAGAGAGAGAGAGATAGAGAGAGAGAGGAATGAATCAAAATTGAAATGGAGTCTTTTTTATAGGGGTAGGGGAATGGAGGGATTGGGATGAGAAGAATACAAGGCCAGCTAACTCATATATAGCAGGTAGAGCTGTGCGAGATCTTGTGGTCCGGAATCCAATTGATGAACCTTTTGAAACAATTTTAACAATATGGGATCAACCTTTTATAATATATATATATATATATATATATATATATATATATATATATACAACTTGGATGTTTTCTTTTGACGAGGGCAATGTATATTTATCATATTGAACAAAAATTTAAAAATTATGATTCTTAATAATATTAATAAATTTAAATTTTACTTACGAAATAATAAAAAAAATTTGATATTAAAAATTTAAGGAGTATGTATATTTATTTTTTTTTAACAAATTTTTTCTTTTATATTTTAAGCTATAATTTTCTAAATAAAAGAATATGCAATTAAGCGTGAAATAATAAGAAAAAAAATAGCAAAAAATTTATGTAATTAGAGAAATAATAAGAATAAATTAACATAACAATTAATTATCACATCAATGTTATTTATTTTATGAATTTATTTATTTTTCACAGATAGATAATAAGTAAAATATCATTGATTCATTTATAATTTGAGAAAATCATTAAAAAAAAATATTAATCCAAAACAAAGATATATTTACAGGGGCCACGAACAACATGTATATCGTTTCAAGTAGGGGCCATGGCCCCCTCTGGCCATATATATAGTAACTCTGCCCCTGTTTATCTCTCCCTCTCTCTCTTTTTAATAATTAATTTCACTTATAAATGCATTAAATTACTTTACAATTTTTAATTATAAATATACTACTATATTATATAATATATTTAATTCTTAATTATATATAATATATATTTTATAATTAAATATAATATAATTAAAAGCAACTTAAAGATATATTATATAATAATTTATATTATTATAATATACAATATACTTAATTTTATATATTTTTATGTCATATATACATTTTATAATTAAAGATTATATAGTAAAAAAAATAATTAAAAAATATATTATATAATATATAATGTGGTAACCAACTTTAAAATTTAAATAGTAATTTAAATATTACTTTAAAAAAAATTGAATAAAATTATCTCAAAAATTAAAATTTGAACCAAAACTAAAATATTAAAAACCAAATTAAACAAAAATCAAAACATCAAAGAATTAAATTGAAACTGTATAAAAATTTGATTCGATTCTAATTTCTAATAACAACTGTGTAAGTAAGAAAATGAAATGAATTGTTTTCTTAATCTGACAATAAAATTGAAATTAATTATACTAACGAGTTTTAAGTTTTTAATTCAGTGGTAGAGCTGTGAAATATTAAGTTGGAATTCCTATTAGAACTAACTGTGCCTAAATGAAATTAACTATGAGTGGACTTTGAAATTTGAATTTATTATACACAATTTCATTCTTTTAATGTTTAGAATAAGAAAATGAATATATTCACAGCCTTAAATTTGACAACAACTTAACTATGTTGTAACTAATATGCATTTTTTTTTTATATATTGCTATTAAGGTTAAATAAAAAAAATTATTTTACTTTTTATTGAACATCTTAATTTTCAAATGAATTTATTTTGTATTATATTAAGAAGGTGAATTGTCAAAGCATTTGAAAAGTAATATATAATAAAATTAAAAAAAAATCTAAATGAAATAAATTAAATTATGCTAGTTTAACAGGTAAAATTTTTTATTAATGGCATTTTTTTGATAAAATTAGTTTTGATTCATGCCAAATTTAAATTTTCATAATTTCAAAAATGATTTTAATAATATTAAATTAAAATTTATTGATTTAACTTTACATTTTCTTTAATAAAAGGAACAAGACAAAAATATTGCATTTGGTAGCAGATGGCGACTTTAACTATAAAAAAGTTAATTATATTATAATGGCCGAATAAGTCCGGCACATAATATTTTTTGTGCGCATATTCCAAAAAATTCGGTTCTCTCCATGACTTAGTTCTTACAAAATGCGGGTGAAATTCATTTATTAAGCGTTAGATGACCAGGAGTGTGTTTAATTTAATTTAATTTATTGGTTGGTCAAATTAAGTTATAAATAAAAAATTATAAATATATTAATATTTAATTTAATTTATAAATTAAAAAATTATTTAAAATAAATTAAAAGTGGTAAGTAAAATATTTTTTATTTTATAATTTATTTTAAAATTATATTAAATAAAATATTATATTATTTTAATAATTTTTAAAATATCAATATTATGTTATTTTAATAATTATAATACACAATAATGTATTTTTCTATTATTTTGATAAATTAAATTATTTTTAAATATTTTTTAATAAAATATTTAAATTATTTAAGAATTAATTTTAAATAATTTTATTAAATAATTATTTATTTATTTTTAAATTAACTTATAATTTTAAAAAATACATTTTCAATTAAAAGCAAGTAATCAAATTAATCATTCACTAAGCGTTGTCTTAAAATGTACTAGTTTGAACTAAATGAGACCTTAGCCACAGAGTATTTAAAGAGAACAAGAAATTTTTTATTTTATGATATCTATAAAAGCAAAACAATCAATTAATATTATGATTTATTTTTTTATCTTAATTTAGAATTTTAAATAAAAATATATTTAACGTGTCATTAGTTCACTTTTAATTTTGTTAATTTAATATATATCTTAATGACTTATCTAATAATATAAAAAAAATATTAGAAATAAAAAAATGATAAATTTGTTTATTACAATTCAAAAAACTTTAAAAAAATCATAATGCTTTTCAATTAATTACATTGTCTAAAATATAAATATATAATTATTTTAAAATGTAAATATTTAAAAAATTTCAGAATATGGAAAAAATCTAAAATTTTAATTTGATAAATCTAAATTAAAATGTCTTAGCTTTAATTTTTTTTTTTTTAAAAAATCCCCTTTTGTTAACTTGATGTATAGATTTTGTGTTGTGCAGTCCCAAGTCGGCAGATTCTGCAGCATGTCTCTTTCTACACACCACATGTTATAATGATTTCACCGTCATTAATTTGTCCAACTCTCTGTTCTACACACTGCATGAAAGTAATACTAAGAAGAGGATCCGTTCCTTTATATTTAATATATGATAATTTACAAATTAAAATCCAAAACAAAGCATATTATTAATTATTTATTCAAGTTCATATGTGTTATCAGCCTAATTATATTTCTCAATTTACTAATGAAATTATATTTTTTAAACATTGTTATTTTCAATATATTTTAATATTATTTATGGCTTAAAGAGACATATGATTATATATTTTCTATTCTAATTATGTAAAATTTCTTATTTTGTTTAAATTTCTTAGTTATGGATTTTATATTTTAACAAAATAAAGGATTCCACGTCAAGTGAATTTGATTGCTTAAAACAGAGAGATAATAAGAGAGGGAGACAGAGAAAGATCAATTAAATAAATAAAAAATAAAAAATATGACATGATATGCCACATAGTAATTTAAATATAAAGAGTCAAAATCTTCAAATTGATTTTTGAATTTTAGATAAAAACTTTATAATCTTCAAATTGATTTATTTGGCCAGTAAGCTAATTTATTATATTTTTTATGAAACAATGAATTACTTTATTTTATATAGTGAAAATATTATATAAGTTTCTTAATTTAATGATGGCTATGGTTGTTAATAAATAATTAATGGCAGTTATTGATTGGAAAATACGATCGAAATGAAACTTAATTTGCTGGTTTTATTGTTGACATGGAAAATAATTGTTAGAAAGATAATATTTTTAATATATTATTATGTTTTTATATTTATTTATCTTGTGTTATAAGAAAAATAATAGCCAATAGTATCATAAATAAATTTTAAATTTTCCTAACAGTTATTACAAATATTACTTATAATTGTTGAATAATCATTCATTATCTTTATGAATTACATAATGTTATTTTTAAAATGGTAGTAAAATGAGCTATTAACTAGTAAGAAAAAGATACAAAATCTTTTGAAATTGGCTATTAGCATTGTTCTTACATTCAGACCAGATTGATTGCATGGATTGGTGAATCAAGTTTTAAATTAGTTTGGATTTGTAATTAACTTGATAAGAAAGTGAATTGGTGTGATTTATTTGACCTGACCAGTCAAAGGAATAAATCAATGTGACTTGGAAGGTCCAACCAGTCAAAAAAAGCTTAGCATTTTGGATTTTTGTCAATTTTAATCCATTTTACTTGGTCCGTTTTAATTATACACAACTTACTAATTTTGATCTAACTTAGTTAAAAATTAATATTTTATTACTTAATACAATTATCAAAAGTTAATATTTATGTAACATAATATAATAAAAAATAATTTATTATTTCTTAGAGAGGACATCTCTCCCCCACCCTCCACTCACCTCTCTCTCTCTCTCTCTCTCTCTCTCTCTCTCTCTCTAATAAAAATAGTTCATTAGTATAATTAATTATTTTTAAAGAAAATTACTATTTAGTCCCTATATTTTAATAAAACTAACAATTTGATCTCTATATTTTTAAAAATACACTATTGAATCGCTGTATTTTACTTTTGTTATATATATATTACGTAATCTCCTTATAAAATTATTTTATGTCAATAATCATATATAAAATGTATTAAATTTTTTTTTTTTGGAGAAAATTTGACAATTCATTTGTAAGAATCATAATTTAAGTATAACATAATCTTCTCATAAAAGAAACAAATAAAAACATAGATAATTGAAAACTTCTACTAAGAGAAGATCTGGGCAGAGAAAAATAATCTTTCAAGTAGTAACTGGTTATTTTTCATTTTGGATGACAAAAGAAACATTTTTCAATACTTCCCTTTCAGGAACTTGCTACCTCTATGGTCCACAGAAGAGATTAAATCACTAAACTTTAATAGAGGAGTATGTTGCACTACCAAACTCCATTACTCATACCTTAAGATCTAAAATCTCTAGTCAAAACGAATCAATAATCCACATTATATTTTGATCTACCAAAAGTCTATCATAACTTCCAGAAACAAAACCAAAACTTAAACTCCACTAAGGGGAGACAAGATTCCTAGTAATGGAAGAACAAAACTCTAATATTAGAGAGAGAACCTTAGATTCATTCCTAACAGATACATATCTGAAGAGATAAAAGTTAAATCTATTCTAAACGGACATAGATCTGGAAGTTTATTAGATGAAAAATCACAATTTGGGGGCTAGCCATAGGTGAGAAACTCATCGGTATGGGATCGCCCGAAGAGGAGATCTAAAGGAGAAAAGTAAGAAAGAGAAAAAAAAAAATTGATGAAGAAAGTGGTAAAAGGAAAGATTTTCTTATTTTTATAAATAAAAATAAAAATAAATAGTTGTATTTAATTTTTGTAATAAATAAAGTTAGTTAAGTATTTCTCATAAGCCTATTGACCAAATAAATCTAAACTTTTACACTGATTGCTATTTTATCTAAATCTTTTAGTTTTAGACAATTTAATTATAACTTTCAAAATTGAAGAAATTTTATCAAATTAGAAAAAACCCAATTGAGGATTTAGGTTTTTGCCACATAGGATGCCAAGTGGCTTAACAAGTCATAATATTTATTTTTTTTTTCATTTGATCTCTCTCTCTCTCTCTCTCTCTCTCTCTCTCTCTCTCTCTCTCTCTCATATTTGATTTATGAGAAGCGACATTAGAAATCTTAAATTAGGATAATTACCAAAAAAAACCATGAAATTTGCCAATTTTTTACAAATAAACATTGAAGTTTGTATTATTGGCTATTAAACCCTCATATTTAATTGATATATTAAATTGACCCAATTGTCAATAAACCATTAGCATAATTCAACAATTAAGAAATTACAAGATAAATTTTATCCTGTAAATACAATTACTCTATCACATTCTAATCAACCTACACATTAAAGTCAACATTAACAAAGTTCATTCGCTATTATTATACATATGCGTAACAACATAATATAAACCTAGAAACAGAGCAAAATAAAACAAAATCAGTTCTTCGTCCTCTGCATTGTTAAATCTTTCTGCAAATAAGCTATTTCATCCTTTAATTTTTTTTTCTTGTCTTTGTCAACACTCTTAACTCTGCTATGCCAATCATTAATTAGTGTATTATTTTAATCATACTTTTCACTGAGTTACATCCATTTCTCAATAGTTTTTTTTGTTAGTATCCTCTAATTTTGTAACTTTCTCCTTAAGAATATTTCTTTGTCGAAGCAAATGTGTCAGTTATTATTAGTAAATAGAACATTTCTCCTAACCATTGCAAGGTGGACCAAGCCACTAGAAGAAAGAACAGTCATTCCCCTCAATCAATTGCCTATTAATATCAATAATTAACAAACTTATAAAGGGCAACTCCCAACCAAAATCGTTAAAACAAAAGTCATTACAATTACCTCCCAAGCACCAAATACTAATGGTTTATTGATGATTGTGTTAACTTGAAACATCAATGAAACATGAGGATTTAATTAGCAATTATGCAAATTTTAGGATTCAATTGTAAAAATTGACATATTTCATGGTTTTTTTAGTAATTAAGCCTAATTTGGGATTTCTGATGTGACTTTTGCAATGATGATACAGTAGCTAATGTGGAATTTCCTTTAAGTATATTAACAGTTTATTAATAGTCTGGTCAATTTGAGATATCAATCAAACATGAGGGTTTAATTAGCAATTATGTAAAATTTAGGATTTAATTGCAAAAATTGACAAGCTTCAAGATATATATATATATATGTCCCATTATTATACACTTTTTCTTTACTTACCAATTTATGGGCTTTTCTTTTCTTTATTTATTTTTCTTTTTTTTTTCTAGGTATAGATTTTGTTTTGATCATTGTAATCCATGCCAAACATTTATTTTTGTTTTACTTTAGAACACTCTTTTGTGGGCCTAAATCTTTTAAATAATCGTACTATTGGGAAAACTGGTTAATTATTGCATTATTTTTTTGGAAAAATGTCCTAGTAAACACCTGAACTTTCACATTAACATCAAACAAGGCCAAAATTAAATTTTTGTCCAAATAAGGATTGAAGTATTGATTTATGGCCAAATCCCTCCCACATCTGTCAGGCATCAGGTGATTGTCTTTCATCCCTATTTCAAAAGAGTAAAACTTCTAATTTCTCTTAAATTAAACGCAAGAAAGAAAAAGAAAGTGTTTGGATTGAGAGAAAATGAAGGAAGAAGAAAGTAAAATCTCAAAGTTATCTTCCAAAAGGAAGACTTAGCCTTTTTATACTTTAGAGATTCTCAAATCCCTAAAGCATAAAGTAAACCCTAATAGTTAGGGATTTAACCAAAAACAAGATAGCTTATACCACTTTTAGGAATCCCATACCCTAAAGTGGTATGTTAATCTCTAACATTTAGATATTTCAATTCCCTAAAGTTAAATAGTGGAAGACCACCAATCATTACTTACTTTATAAGTGTTAACATCTAATTCAATAATTAGATGTGTTTTCAACCTTTGATTGTGCCACTTGTCAAGTTTGTATTAATTAGGGATTTGAATTAAGCCATAGCACTTTAGGGATTTCCATATCCCTGTAGTGTTATGGGATTCTCTAACAAGCCATAAAATCAAATTTCTCTCATGATTTCTTAAGCCATAATAGCCAAATAAATTCTCCTAAACTCATTAATTAATTAATTAAAGTCTTTTAAATTAATTAATGAAACTTATATTTAAAAATTTTAAGTATTAGCTTAAATTCTTCCATTATTGAATTTAGTTTCAAATCATGCTAGAAACTTTACAATCTAATTGCAAACTAAATTCATTAATTTAATTAATCAATTAAACTATTTAATTAATTAATCAAATTAATTATATCTTGATCATGTTGTTCTTATGTGTGTGACTTCTTAGGTTCATTACTAATTTGCAATGAGAATAATATTAACTCTTTAATATTATTGGAACTCTTTCCAAACTTAAAGTGAAATTCCCTTTTTACTCTTAATTCTTATAAATCATGATTGACACATAGCATAGTGTACCATGACTATCCAGTTAGTGATGAATTAATTCATCCCCTAATTCTTGAACCTTGATTATATATACCATGCACTAAAATCTCTCCATTACATAATTCTAATTCTAGCTAGGGTCATGGTTTATGTCAATCCCTAATTGCGTGAAATCATATGTCCTCATCTTAATTCTAATTCTTGATTAATAAGACTTTTCAATCAGAAACTCTTTTCTGACTTAGTCTATCTGTCCTGGTTAAGAACGTTATTTATCAAGAACAATTTAGATAGGCATAAGATTTTATCCCTATTTACTTAGGGCAATGGATCTCATCTTAACTAAACACCTATCTAAATATATAACTAGTTGGAGTCAACACAAGCTCGTATACCCATACCTAGTATAAGTATGTAAGCAGTATCAAATTCAAACCACCTATATATAAGGTTATCTCAGGTCAAGATATTATATGCACTATTATAATCTAGATGACTATGTATTGAAAAGAGTAAACTCCATGTATCTATCATCTTTATGTCACTGATTCGAGCTACTTATTTTATAAGTGTCTATTGTGTTTGTTATATGGCATGAGACTTACCATTCCATCTTCATATTATCTCATACTAATTCATGAAAACAAACAAAGGTGACAGCCTATATGGATAAATCATATCCAACGAGATATCCTCAACTGTGAACCATAATTTATAGCACTTGTGTTAGATTATTCAGTCACTCATATTCTTAACATCTTAAGAATGTAACATTTAACAAGCTACTAAAGGATATTTCAATTAAATTTAAACCATTTAAATTAAAAGAAAATATATTTGCCATTAATTGGAAATTAATATTTACAAGATACAAATTACAAGTTATGCTCTAGTGCATATTACTAACAACTACCAGTTTTGGTGTTGCTTTGGTTGACTATTTCATTTTTAAGCAACAGCTCTAGCTATGTGACTGGTTTTTTGTATCAAGGAAAGGCAATGTAGTTGCCAATAAAATGGCAAAAGTGCAGGGCAAAATAGTTGGAGAATTGGTTTGGGTGGAAGTTTTCCCAGATTCTATTGCTTCTTTTGTTGAGCTGAATGTTCCTATTTCTTCTTGAGTAATGAAATTGACATTTGGTTAAAAAAATAATTATTAATTATTTTATATTAGTATAATATAATTTAAATTAGTAAAACAAATAAAGAGACATTATAATTTAAATGATGTGATTTAAAGAAACTAATGGTCCAAAGATGGAGAGGAACACCTTGAACAGGCAACAAGACATAGCAAGAGATGAGAGTAAAGGTCTATTTAGCATTACTGTTAATGTTAATGTTGATAAAAACATTTTTTTTAAATACATCAGTTAAAGAGAATTAAAAATTATTTAAAATTAAATTTAATAAGTTTTAATCATAAAACACTAAAAAAAACAAAACAACTTTTTGTAAATTGCTTTTTTCATAGCATTTGAAATATTGTTTTTTTTTTCTTAAAAGCAGTTTTGGCCCTTAAACCACAGTGCCAAATCGGCTCTAAGATTGAGATGCCTTGTCATAATATCATATAGTGTAACACCCCTAATTTTTAAATTTATTATTTTATGGATAACTATTAATATTTTATTTTATTTAAATTTTGGGAAAATTAATTGAAATTTTTCAAATTTTTGAAATCGGGTTCAATTTTTCGAAAATATAAAATTTTGATGATTTTTAAAAATTTATTTAAAGACCACGTGGCAAAACTAAAAATATATTTAGACTTTACGAATTTTTCTGAGTTTTCTAAAATTTTTTCAAAATTTTTGGGCTTCGTTTTTGGTCCCAAAACAGAGTAAAAATTCAATTTTGGGTATCCTGAATCAGACCGATCAAATCAAATCGAACCGGGTCGGACCTGTCAAATCGGACTGGCCCTATCTTTTTCTTCTTCCTCCCGCGTCGTGTCGACCCTCTTTTCTTCTCTTCCCGTTTTCTCTTTCCTCTCTCCTCCTCACCCCCGGTCGCCGCCACCCAGCCCTCCCCCACACGTCAGTGCACCACCTCCACCCTTCCCCACCACGGACTGCCCTCAAGATCATCGAAAAACTCTCCCTTTCTCCCCTTACGAGCGTAGCGTGCCGCTTCGACTTCCTGAGCCTATTCTGGCCAATCCGGCCACCAATCGGACCGGGTCTTATCCCAAAATACATCTACACCTCGAGAGCTTTCCATAGACACCAAAAACATAAAAATCCATCTAGCGATTTGTCTAATTTTTGCTCGGGAAGTTTTAACCCATTTTGACTTTTGGGCTAAATTTCTCAAAAACTATAAATCCCACAAAAAATTCGAGAGTACCGTAGTGCTCCACTCGTCGAGAGCTTCGCGGCCATACCCATTTCAAATTTTTCTGACATCGTTTTTTGATGGGTCTCGCGAAACTTCATAGTATTTTTTCAAGCATTAAATGAGTTTAGAAAATTCCGTAAAAATTATATAATAACCCCCGTGTTGTGGGCTTCGCGTAGATACATTCAATTCGCGGAAATTCGACAGTTGCTCGGGTTTGCAATTTCGGGCCCGGCAGACAGACTATCGGGAAAGCTTCAGAACCGAGTTGAGAGCATACGCTACCCCATCATTTTCAAACGTCCCAGACGCATCTCTAGGGTCGGAATTGGCATAGGTAAACCCGAACCCTCATTTTTCTTAATTATCCAGTGCCTAATTTCGATTAAAAATCTATAAAATATTCGTCGTAAGTTAGAAAAATATAATTCTTTTTTCATTAGCTTAATAATATTGCTAAGGACCGCGGGCCAAATTTTTAGAACATTTAGAGCTCAATTGGATAGTTTTTGCAAAAAGGGGTAATTGTAGGGACTAAATTGTAATTTTTTAAATTATGGTTGTTGACTATTTGGGTGATCTCAAGAGGGGCCATGTGATGTGATTGAGTTGTGGATGTATGACTTGTGGATATAGAAGTGTATTTTGAATCCTTTTGCAAGTTGGATAGGTCCTAGGTATAGGGGAGACTCTGCCGGATTTTTCGGCACGACTTAGGGTGTCTTTGATCTTTTTCAAACTTGTATTGAGTCAAATATAGTAAATAATTGCAATTAAATTTGTCAAGTGAGCCATGACAGCCTTCCTCCTCTGCCCAGCCGCCGCAATGACCTCAGTTTAAGTCTGTGAGTAAAATATTAATTTTAATTATAATTTCAATATTATTATAAGTTCAAGTATGCCCATGCATCACTTATAAATATATATCTATGTAGTTAAATACTAGGCACGTTTTATAATACATTCTTAATTCATGAAGTGCCATGATTGTTGTTTATGGTGATTTGGAGCAGTGTGCATGCATTGGTGAGCATGTGGTGTGTGGTATTGGATATGGATAGGACGGGTAGACGTGGCTTGAGAGACACTCGCTGGGACCCGGTCCTTTATGGATAAGTCGGGGTAGGCACGGCTTGAGAGACACTCGTTGGCCCCGCATTTGGTTTATTAGGCGAAAGTCGGGCTTGAGAGACACTCGCTAGCAGAGGTTGGATTAAGAGAGCTGTATATGAAATCAGCTCCCATATATGTACTATTTGAATATTATTAGGTGTGTGAGTGCTCCAAATTGCCTTTTTACTGTTATGATGTGATGTGTATGAAAATTTTGATAGTGTTGCATTTCACTCTTTAGGATGCATTAGCTTTAGGTAGCTATAGAAATTATAGTTAAAATTGGTATTTTACTCTCTGAGTCGAATACTCACTCATGTTCACCTTATATTTCCAGGATACAGGAGATTTCTTGTTGAGTTCTAACCTGCCTCTCTCCCTCACAGGTCATCCATTAATATTTATGATGTTTGTATAATTTTACTAACTCCTAGAATTCCGCATGTGTTAGAAGTACTTATTTGATTTGGGTCTGTATTATAATTGCTGTGTTGGATCTATAAAATTGTTAGATATATGTTTGATGGGATTGAATGAGGGAGCTGAGCTCCCAATTGAGTTTATTATGATTATATGGAGGGTGAGTTGAGCTCCCTAAATTATTATATATTGGGCCTCGGGGGCTTTAGGCTGGCCCAGGTCCTAGCGCCGGTCCGGCCCATAAGTTGGGTCGTGACAAATGCCACTTGCTTAACCAAGATGTCTTTTCCTCTAGAAAACTAGTTATTTCATTCTTAGAAGTAAAAGTAAGTAGAATTGTATCATCCCCCGTTGAATAACACAAATATAGAAAGCACCATCTGGAAGATAGTTTGAGGTTTCTCACTCATTACCTGAATTATTTTTTTATTTTATTTTAATAATATATTTTAATATTTATTTTTTATATTTTACATTTTTAAAATCATACTAAAATTTTGTTAATATTAAAATTTTTAATTAATTATGTTAAATACAAATTAAATTTTATTAAAATTTTGAATATTAGTATTATTGGTTTGCCGATATAATGAAAATGGGCAATCCCATGGAAAGTTTTATTACTTTTTTTTTGGGGCAAATATGTTTTTTTAATCTAATACTAAAATAAAATTATTAAAAAAAGATAAGACGTTAGTTAAAATGAAAATTTAAATATTTTATACTATTTAAATTCTAAACATTTTATATTTGCCATGTGACATATATGTCAGCATATATTAATGATAATTGTAATAAGAAAATGATAAACAACAAAATTTTAAGTTAATATATATATATATATATATATTTGAATTTTAAATTTTGATAAATGATTTGTATTATATTTTAAATTAGTTCATGTATACCAATCAAAAGATTAAAAAAAATAAAAATAAAAATATTAATCTTTGAAAGAAGTAAAATGGATAAAAAGAATAAATAAAATGAAAATTTAAATTTTAAAATTAAAAAAAAATAAAATAAATTTTAAGTAATTAAAATTTATGCCAAGTGATATCATTTGACAAATTATTAAGTTATGTGGATTATAAAATGTGACATATGGTAAGTTTTTAAGTTTATTAATAAGCCAAATAGCTTAATTTTATGAGATTATTTTTGTGTTTTAACTTTAATATATATATATATATATATATATATATATATATATATATATATATATATATTCATTGTTGTTGTATTACGGTGCAATGTATACTTTTAATATATTAAATTCCATATTGATTATATTGGGAAAAAAATTATATGACTTGGTAATTTTCCTTCTATGAAGTGCTTTTTTAAAATGTATTCATGTTTGGTCTATGTTATCAATATGATATTAAATTCAATTCTAATATTGATATTGAGTCACCAATAGATAATGAATCCTAAGTGTGACGGACTATGATTTAAGCAATCATCTTAAAATTAAATTCAATTCATTTTATCAACATAATATCCTTACATATGTTACTATCATGATAATTAGGGAAATTTAATTTGTGGTACATGAATTACACTAATTAACATAATTTCTAAGCTTAAAAATAATAATTTTCTTTTATTTTTTATTTTTTTTATAATTTTTTATGATATATACATTTTATAAAATTAATATTAATAAAAGAAAATAATAAGTTAAGCCCATAGTACTATTAAGATGGTTTTTAAACTACTGATAGATAAGCCCAAAAATTCCAAACATAATAATAAATGTGCTTTTGGTTATTGAACATTATAACTTAGACTTTAAAGAACGTGCCTTAACAGCTAGCCTTCTATTTATAACTTAGGCTTCTTCTATTTAAAATAATAATAATAATAATTTCTTTACATCTTTTTCTCTTTCACTTTTTGTTGGATATTCATCTTCTTTTAGTGATGCAGAGAATGCGCCTCTTTTTTTTTCTTCAGAAATTTTCTCCTTCTTCATGAGATCGCTTGATTTGACGACGTATATCACATCCCCAAACGATTTGAGATGCAAACATCCTGTAAATAGGAACACGCAATCTATAATGCGAAACTAGGAGAGCTAGAGAATCTAGTAACTATGTGCACACTCATAATTTACAAGGGTACCCTATTCCTTCAAACTCCTTGATGATTTTTCAATAAATGCCTTAAAACTATCATCTTTTTGTTATTTAATTTCATTATATTTAATTAATTTATCACAAACCCTAACTTTAAGTAAAAAAAAAAATAGAGTTCATATTTGGATTTACTTTTGCTGATTCTACTATCTGAAATGCATCCGTATCATTTAAAAATATCAAAAACATTTGAAAGCACAATCTCCTTCTGACATGGCCTACTAAGCATAGATAGCGGTGGCAATTTTAGAAATGATTTGCGAACACGACACGATAACAATACAAATATATAAGTTTGGGTTAGGCTTATTTGTGTTCGTATAAAATTCATACCGATCCATTTATGACACAGGTATAATTGTGTCATGTCATAGGTTGACCCACTAACCTGATTTGACACATTTATGACAAGATTTAATATTTATATCAAGTGTTAACTCGTGACCCACTATGACCCATGAACCCACTTATATATGTGTTAAATAGGGTAAGTCGTGTCAAACTATGTTAAATGAGTCATTTTGTATTAAATGGATCGTGTCGTATTGAATAAACCTAATATAATTTAATATTAATCGTGACGTGTCATGTAACCCATATAATAGAATATTCGTATTTGTGTCTAAATTTTTTATACAATTTATTAATCATGTCGTGTTTGTGTCAATCTTAATAATGTTCGTGTCGTATGTTGACACGACACGAACACGACTCGTCAACCCAAATTATCACCCCTAAGCACAGGGTTGTGCAAACTAAATCAAAAAAAATTGAAAATCGAATTTAATAAAAAAAATTTAAACTGAACCGAACTAATAATGTAATAATAACTGAAATGAATCAATCCAACAAATATCGATTCAGTTCAGTTCAATTTAAAGAAAACCAAATTTATGAACAACACGCACCAACTGCTAGTTTCATTTTTCAACCCAAATGTTGTTTTCTCTCTTGATTAGAGATTCCCAAAATTCACATTTCACAATCATAGACTCCACTCATTCCTCTAACCATTTAATATCAATTACCTAATGTTTTGCGTTCTAAATCTTCTTTGCAAATACCTAAAATTCCTTTATACAATGGACCAACAATTGCATCATTTTCTAATTTCTCAATCATATATAGTTCTAATGTTGTGCTATAATATACAAATTCACATGAATTCTTTTCGGAAAAATCTAAACATGAATTGGGAAGTAAAAGAGTAGGTGTTCCTATCAAATCAAGTATGAAACACACACACACCAAACCCATAAACTATTTCCTAATTTCATTCACAATCATAGTTTCAAAATTTCACAATAACAGTAACAATTTCAAAATCACATTCACAAGATAAGACCCAAAAAGTTTGAAAGGAATAACTGTAATTAAAAATAAACAGACACACACTAACCCATATTGCAATTGAAAGGGTCAAGAAACATTGTATAGACTCTGAACCCATATTACAGTGCCATCTTCATCAGATTCAGAGATGCATATGTCTCCAACGCTTGCCTCTCTAGTGTCTGCCACCTTCGTTAGGTTGAGAGCCATCTTCAATTCAACATTCACATCATATCCAGTCTTCGCCCATCAATTCAACATGCGCAGCATCTCCATTGGTTCAACATGAGGTGGAACCGTGGAGCCATGGAATCTCCAATCGCAGTGGAGATGGATCGAGAGATGTGAAAGAGAGAAAGGACGTAAGGATAAGACTCTGAGAGGTGAGGGACTTAGGAGACATGGGTCTTGAAGCTTCAAGCTTCTTTTCAAAGGCTTCCTAAACTGCATTCTCACTTAAAAAAAAAAATAAAAAAAAATAAAAAAAAAAAACCAACAACATATATATAAGGGTAATAAATTGGTTCGATTTTTATTTTTTTCTCAGTGAATTAACCGAATTGAACTGAAAATCTCAAATATTTAAAACATAAAACTGAATTAAAACTGCTTAGATCAAAAAAACTGAATCGATTGAATCAAATTGATTCAATTCAATTCGATTTTTCAATTTTAACCGAATACTGCATGATTTATCAGCATTAATTTTGATAATTGTTTCTGAACTTATCTAATTGTAACATTACAATCGTTCAACTTAAAAATATAACATAAAACTCTGTCAACTTTCAAATTTTACACAGTAAAACCCCTCTAACCTCTAATTATTAATTTTTTAGTTAGACGCTAACCTGAACAATTCCAATATGGAGCTTAATCAATATTTCTTTTTTCTTCTTCATGTGTAAATTGAAGGTTAAAGGAATTTTACTATGAAAAATTTAAAAGTTTAAGGGATTTTATATTATATTTTAAAGTTAAAAAATTATAATATTACAACTATATAAATTCAGAGAAAATTACTAAAATTTATCCCGGTTTATCCAAGCGCTCTCAATTTGCTCGGAAACTCGATCTAAGGTGCATCACCGGTCCGATGCACGTCTGGGACGCCCAGACACCGCTAATCATAACCCCAAAATTAGTTTTTCAAATGGGTTCCCTTTTTTCTATCGAATCTGGACTACAGGACGTCTAGATTCATCTCTTCTTTCTATTATTATTATTATTATTATTATTATTATTATTATTATTATTATTATTATTGTGGTGGTGGTTGTTATTAAGATAATATTTATTTAAAATAAATACTTAAATTATTGATAAAATCTAAAATATTAATAAAATATTTGTAATTTAAAACTATATATATATTAAAATAAGATGAAAAATAATAATAATTAAAATTATGCAAAATTATTATTTAAAAAAAAAAATTTCGAATGTTACACATGTAGGAGTGGAAGCGTGATTCTTAGGCAGTAGAACCTTGAATTTCAAAAATTATTTCTAAAGTTACATGCACCATATCAAGTTTCTTATGAAACTAATCAATTTCCAATGTCTAATTGCATACAAAAATATATTTTAGCATATATTAAAATTTCATTTGCCATTAAATATTATGAATTAACATTTAATTCAATTAAACCCTAACTAAAAGAAGAATTTTTAGGTACTAACCTCTTGATACACAATTGATGCAATCTTAAGATGTTCTTATGATCCAAAATATTGTCCATCTAGTTTGTCTACCACAAGCACACACCAAAGTAGCAATGGCAGCTCCTAGATTGGCTTCTAAAGCTTTGTAAACCAATTTTGAGATGGGGTTTATACTTTGTGAAGGTTGTATTAATGTATTGGGTATTAGAAACACATTCTGATAATTTAATTCGAGAGGAAATCTAAGTTTTTCCCTTTGAATCAATTGAGAAATTGAAGAGGAGAAGAGAACTCCATATTGCCGTCCAACATGAAGAGAGGAAGAAGTGAGTGGCTGATTTTTCTTTATAACCTCTCTTTATATACTTATCAAACCCTAACTCCCCTGCTACATGTCATCACAAGATTCTATCTTGTTATTATTTGATTTAATCCTATAAAGCCAAGTGTCAAGCTCCATTTAAATCATGATATGTGGTCTTCCATCATAGGAAGACAAGTGGCAAGATCATATGGTGCCATGTGTCACCATCTCATGGTGCCGCATGTCACCATATGAAAAGACCAATTTGCCCTTACTTTTTAATTTGAGTTCTCAACTCAAAATTATAATTTCTCCTCTTTAAATTAATTTATATCAAATATTAATTAATTAATTAATCTTTATTAATTAATTTATCATAATTAAATTCATATTTAATCAAATTAAATACAAATATAATTTATACTATACATCCAATAACCTAGATTTGGTTTCAAGTCATGCTAGGGACTTTACAATCTTATTGCAAACCAAACCTCTTTAATTAATTAATTAATTAAACTCTTTAATTAATCAATTAAATCACATTTTAAATGGTGATTAGCTTGTGTAGATGTGTGACTTACTAGACTCATTACTTATTGGCAATGAGAAATGATATTAACTCTTAATATCATTAGAACTCTTTCTTACCGTAAATGATTTGTCACACCTTACCCCTCTGTAAGGCATAACATGATCCCGTAGTATACCTAATGAATTACCAACTCCGTCTACTGATAACCCATTAAATACACTACAAGGGATTTTAAAAACTTTTCTTACTTCTTTTACAGTGGTGAGCACTATTTACAGGTGTTAAAAACTTTGGTGAACTAAAGTGAAATAACTAACTCATTTGGTTTATTTGAAATTTCTGTAAAAATTTTGGCAAAGTGCCATCTGTATTTTGGACAAAACAGTTCTTCAGAAAACCTGTAAAAAAGCACTTCAATAATTTTTTCCAAATCTCAACTCCAATACATTTCTCAACACAACAATTTATCAACACAATTCCATAGAAATTTTTCAAAGTCTGAGATAAGGAAATATAATACAACTTTTACAATCCAAAACACTCATAATTAATTTACAACTTCAAGGTACAATTTAATTTACAACTGCTCAAAACCAAAACAATATGTACATACAGTGTCATACATTACAGTACAAAAAGCAAAAGCGGTATACTCAATATACCAGGTAATCCCTCGCTGGATGTATATGCAGCCTAGTCTGCTGCCCTGTCGGTCTCTCTACCTGCGACAGCAATAAAAAGCTATCGCTGAGACAATGTCTCAGTGGTGCACAACATTAACCAAATCCAATTTAAATCACAATTCATAAGTCATGTAAATAGTGGATACTTAAAATCATAATTAAATTCAAGACAATAATTGTCAACAAGAATTTAAACTCCATTTCTCAATATCACAATAATTTTCCATAAGTCAGATCAGGTTTGAATTCAAAAGACAATATATGTCAATGAGAGTTTAAATCCATTTCACAATCTCATAGTGCACATCAATAAATCACACACAGCTTAATCATGATCCATAATTCAATTCATCCCAAAAGCCGATGGCTAATGAGGTATTCAATTCATCCCAAAAGTCGATGACTAATGAGGAATAACATGGCTAGCTAGCAAAAATATGAGTACTCATTCTATTCGTCCTCAACAGGCACACACCTCAACACTTCAGCCAGAGAGGGAATTCAATTCATCCCACTAGACAAGCTAGAGAGGAATACAATCAATATACATGATAGCTGTGGTTTCAAACCATTTCTAATGCTTTTTAATCAATAAGTATCCATCAATGTCATTCAAACCATTTTTCACAGTTTCAAACTATTCACAATATTTTTCAATCAATAAATATTCCTCAAACACATTTCCACAATTTGAAATAATGATATACAAATAATCAATATTTATTTCCATTGAAAATAATTCAAAAGAAACAGTTGTTGTGCACAAACACAATTTAAAACAATAATATACAAATATTCAATATTTATTTCAATTGAAAAATTCAAAAGCAATAGCCGTTGTGCACAAACCTCTGATATTTGTCTCCTGGTCTTGACTCAGTATTTCTTTCCCTTTTGCTGAGTCCTTGTTAACTGAGAAACACAATTTGAAGTGTTTCAGTACCAAATTAAACTATCTCTATCGATAGGGTTTGGTAAATAATGCACTGAACTCAATTATTCGCTTAATCACCTAATATACCGACCCTCGTTGCATTTTAGGTACATTAGGTTTTAGTGTCGTTAATATGTCACATTCGATTAAGGTTTTAGGCTTGGTACGTTTTACCAAAGTCAATTCCTTGCTTAGTGCATTTTAATGCAAATTGCTGGATTCCGGAACACTGGTTTGACCTAACCGGACGATCTAGTTTCCTCGGTTTTCGGGTCTCGGTCGAAACTACAAACTTGTAGATCTAGGTCTTATTGCACGCGGTGCAAAATTTCAGGTCAATCCGAGTTAAGTAGACCAAGTTATGGTCATTACACTATTGCTGGTCAAATGGTACCATTTTAGGTCAATTTTAGGTCAAAGTGGTCAATTCTGGTTCGGCCAGTTTTTGGACCCGAACTTGTGCAAGTTGTTTGACTTGCTTATGGTCATTTCTGGGCTTTGGTGTCTTCATAAGACTTGTAGGTATGGGTCTTAACTATTCTTGGTCAAAATTTCAGGTCAATTGGACCTGGTTTGAGTGAGTTATGGCCTAAACACTCACTGCTGCCCAATTGGTCATTTTTCAGGTCCTAATTGCATCTAATCCGAATTGGTCAAATTTTTAGGTCACCTTGCAAGCAGAATTTTGGCATGGTTTCTCAATGAAAGTTGGCACATTTTGTGCCTAGTTTCACCTCAAATTGGTCTCATACTAATTGAGGTTACACATTCAAGGTTATAGGCCAAAATATACACTGCCCTCACTATGCATTACACACCCAAACTTCAAACACACACTTACCTTTGCAAGGTTCACTTCCATACCCTACCAAACTGTTTTGGCACATTACCAACAACATTTTCTACATTACATTTGCATTATTTTGGGCAGATTCCAATCACCATCAACACACCAATTATCATTCACAATCACAATTCTAAGTACCATTACAATTACCCCTAAACACCACAAACATTACATACACTTTACAACTTTAATTTACATATTTAACATCAATCCTTCTAGGTCAATATGCTGCCCACACTTCCTTCAATATACACCCTTTCTCAAGTGTCCACAAGCTGCCACAAATCACTTATCAACATCACATTGCCGTACCATAAGTTAATTTCCATCAAAGTGTATAATTCACCATATATACATGCATTAAATCACTAGGTTACTAAATCACCATGAACAACATTATTTCTCAACAATTATATGCACAATTTCCTCATCAAAAACGTGACCATGGCTGTCCAAAATGACAACAACAATAACCCATCAAACTCAAAATTTTCCTTCACCAAACTAATACCCATAACATGCACATAAACTTTAACAAAGAAATTCTCAAAATTATGAACTTACCTTATGCTTGGAGCTTGTTAAACCTTGCTTAAACTTCCCAAAATTGGTATCAATATCTTCCTTGTGGTGTGTAGACCATTTTTCATGAAAGGACCTAAGAGCTTGGAGTTGAAAATGGAGGATGGATCAAGCTCAAAGAAAACGTTAATGGAGGTTTTCAAGGGTTCATCAATTCGGCAATGTTGGGAGGTTTTGAGGAAGATGGGATTTCAGGTGGTTAGTGGACCACTTCAGCCATATTTCATGTTTAATAAATCCTATAGTGGTCCACTAACTAAAATTAAAACATTTTATAAGTTAATTTTTCAATTAATCCACATTTAACCCATTATTTCCACTATTTATTTTAGGTACCACCAAATTAATTTTTCATTTCATTTTCTAAGTGTAATACTATTTATTTTTAATGGACATTTAGGTCAAAAGACAATTCGAATGTCAAATGACCATAATGCTCTGCTCGGGTGGCTTTCCGATTTTTCAGAATAACAGTATTTTGTCTGCTTTTCGATTTCTCACTTTTCTTTGTACTAATTATTTAATTTTTCTTTGATCTTTCTAATGATATTTATTCTTCAATAAGGGTCTATTTAAGTCCTAAAATGTTTTCCAGGGTTCCCATGATCCGAGGCTAGTCAACGGTCCACGCCGTGACTTCCGGTCTGATCACCATCGCTAGGTTTCCCGACTCACTTACTCGGTTACATTTCTTTGCTATGATTTTTCCTTTGTTTTTCTTTTCTTGTATTTCATTATTTTATGTCTCCTCACTCATATTGAAGTACGGTTCTAGGCATCCTAGCTGTCCGGACAGCACTGGTCACCGGAGCAGTAGAACGCACTACCGAACTTAGGGGTGTTACAATTCTCCCCCCCTTAAATAAATTTCGTCTCGAAATTTTACCTGGCATTAGTCTCTGAATAGCTGTGGGTGTTGTCTCCTCATATCCTCTTCACGTTCCCAAGTAGCTTCCTGGCCTGAATGATGGTTCCACAGCACTTTAACCAGGTGTATCTGTTTGTTCCTCAGCTGTTTCACCTCATAAGCCATAATTTTTATGGGTTCTTCCTCATATGAAAGGTCTGGATTTACTTCAATCTCTTCAACTGTTAGTACATGAGATGGGTCTGATCTGTACCTCCTTAACATGGACACATGGAAGACACTGTGTATCCTTGCTAGCTCTGGAGGTAATGCCAACCGGTATGCCAAAGGACCCACTCTTTCCAGAACTTCATATGGTCCGATGAAACGAGGACTCAGTTTCCCCTTTCTGCCAAATCTCATAATCCTCTTCCAAGGAGAAACTTTGAGAAATACCTTATCACCCACTGCATACTCAATATCTCTTCTTTTCAGATCAACATAGGACTTTTGGCGGTCTGATGCAGCCTTGAGTCTATCTCTAATCAATCTGATCTTTTCCTCTGTCTGCTGGACAATCTCTGGCCCAATCATCTTCCTTTCACCTACTTCATCCCAACATAAGGGAGTTCTACACTTTCTGCCATACAAAGCTTCATATGGAGGCATCCCTATGCTTGATTGGTAGCTGTTGTTATAAGCAAACTCAATCAAAGGCAAGTGTGTATCCCAACTACCTTCAAATTCAATCACACAAGCCCGTAGCATATCCTCCAATATCTGAATAACCCTCTCAGACTGGCCATCCATGCATGGGTGGAATCTTGTCTTTGAAGTTCAATCTAGTTCCTAGGGCTCTCAAGACTACCCAGAATCTAGAAGTGAACCTAGGATCTCTCGGACACAATTGATACTGGCACTCCATGCAATTTTACAATCTCATATATGTACAATCTGGCCAATCTTTCCAGGCTATAGTCCATCCGAACTGGCAAAAAGTGAGCAGACTTAGTCAATCTGTCAACTATAACCCATACTGCATCATGACTACTCTGTGTCCTTGGAAGTCCTGTAACAAAATCCATAGTTATCCGTTCCCATTTCCACTCTGGTACTGACAAAGGATGTAACAAACCAGCTGGAACTTGATGTTCTGCCTTTACTTGCTGACAAGTTAGGCATTTGGAAACGAATTCAGCTATATCTCTTTTCATGCCCATCCACCAGTAATGTTCTTTCAACCCTCTGTACATTTTAGTTCCACCAGGGTGCATAGCAAATGGAGACTCATGTGCTTCCTTCATAATAATCTGTCTCAATTCCACATCACTAGGAACGCACACTCTGCCCTGATGTAGCAATAAACCATCATCTCTCACAGAGAATTCAGGTTTCTTGTCTGATATTTTTCATCACTCTGTGCAGCCATTCTGATCTGATCAATCAACACTGGCTGTACATGCCATGCAACTACTGTCTGTCCCTCATCATCAACCTCTAAACTGGCATGCTGTGCTTTCAATTCATACACCATGGACAAAGGAGAAACTCTGAGACTTGCCATAGTCTTGCGACTTAAGGCGTCAGCCACCACATTTGCTTTCCCTGGCTGATAGTCTATTAAGCAATCATAATCTTTGATGAGTTCTAGCCATCTCCTCTGCCTCAAATTCAATTCCTTCTGGGTACCTAAGTACTTCAAGCTCTTGTGATCTGTGAAGATGTAGCATTTCTCTCCATACAGATAGTGTCTCCAGATCTTCAGAGCAAAAACAATAGCTGCTAACTCCAGATCATGTGTTGGGTAGTTCCTCTCATGCGGTTTCAGCTGGCGTGATGCATAAGCAATGACATTCCGATCTTGCATCAGTACACAGCCTAACCCATTGTGAGAAGCATCACTATAAACTGTGTATTCTTTACCCGGAGTAGGTAAAGTGAGAACTGGAGCTTCAGTTAAGCACCTCTTCAACTCATCAAAACTCTGCTGACATTTATCAGTCCACTGAAATTTTACATCTTTCCGAAGCAGCTTGGTCAGTGGAGAAGATAACATAGAAAATCCCTTCACAAACCGACGGTAATATCCATTAAGCCTAAAATCTGCGAATTTGTGATGTTCTGGCGGTTTCCAATTAAGGATAGCTTCTACCTTACTGGAATCTACCTTGATCCCTTCAGCTGACACAACATGTCCCAAAAAGGAGATTTCCTTCAGCCAAAATTCACATTTCGACAATTTGGCGTACAGCTGTTTCTCCCTTAAAGTCTGCAGTACAATCCGCAGATGTCTATCATGCTCCTCTGCACTCCTCGAGTATATCAAAATGTCATCAATAAACACCACCACAAATTGATCAAGATATGGTCTGAAGATAGTGTTCATCAGATCCATAAAAGCAGCTGGAGCATTTGTCAACCCGAATGGCATTACTAGGAACTCATAATGGCCATACCGAGTTCTGAAAGCAGTTTTTGGAATACTCTGCTCTTGCACCTTCAACTGATGATAACCAGATCGCAAATCAATTTTGGAGAATACTGCTGCACCCTTCAACTGATCGAACAGATCATCAATGCGAGGCAATGGATATCTGTTCTTTATTGTCACCCTATTCAACTGCCTGTAGTCTATACATAAGCGGAGAGTACCATCCTTCTTCTTAACAAACAACACTGGTGCTCCCCAAGGTGACACACTAGGGCGGATGAAGCCCTTTTCAAGTAATTCTTGTAACTGTATCTTCAACTCCTTCAACTCTGCTGGTGCCATTCTGTATGGCGTTATGGAGATTGGATCCACACCAGGCAGAACATTAATTTCAAACTGCACTTCTCTTTCCGGAGGTAATCCTGGCAATTCATCAGGAAACACATCTGGAAAGTCATGTACTGTAGGGATGTCCTTCAATGCTGGACTCCCCACTTGGGTGTCTACCACATGTGCCAAGTATGCTTCACACCCTTTTCTGATCATTTTTCTGGCTAGTGCAGCCGAAATGATGTTGGATGGCAATAGCTGCCTCTCCCCTTGTATCACCACATTACTGTCGAGGAGACCAAAGGTGACTGTCTTGACCTACATACCAATCATGGCATGATGCCTAGCTAACCAATCCATGCCCAAGATGATATCATAATCTCTGAAGGGCATTTCAATGAGATCAGACAGGAAAGTGTGTCCTTGGATCACCAAAGGACAATCTCTATACACTCTATTAACCCGGACCTCCTGTCCTAGCGGACTTGTTACTAGCACCTCAAAGTCCATTTTTGTACATGGAACAGCAATGCAATCAATGATGCTAGCACTCACATAAGAATGGGTAGAACCCGGATCAAATAGCACAAATACATTCTGGTTAAAAGTTGAGAAGGTACCAGCCACAACATCAGATGTCTCTGCCTCTTCTCTCTGTCTCATGGCATAGACTCTGACTGGAGCACTGTCTTGCTCTGATTGTTTCTTGTGCCTGGCTGCTCTTGGGTTACCTCTACCCCGCCTCTACCTCGCTAGGTGGTTGTGAGCTCGGTGACAGTGGCTCAATCGACCCTTCTGCAGTAGTAGGAGGTGGTCCAACTCTGCGACTCGGTGCAGTCCTTGGCAAAGTGTCCGTGCCTCCACAGCTTATAACAGCTCCAATAGCCTTGTAACAGATTCCACCATGATTCTTTCCACAAGTTTCACATTGGCGGGAGGGTAGGAACTTCGGTGCTCTGCGGCGGATAGGGGAGGTCTCGTCACGAATATCTTCCCCTACCGATTTCTTGCCACCTCTGCCATGTCCCCATAGTTCTTCCTCTTTCGGATGACCACCGGAACTCGATCTCTTGATTTTCCCTCTTTCTCTGTCTTCTCGACCTCTTCTTCTCGGAGCAGTCTCAAACTCAACTCTTTCCAACTCTAGGGCTTGAGAAACAAGTTCAGAGAAGTTAGTGTGTTTGAAGCCGAGCACTTGTACTGACATCGGGCTTCAAGCCGGTTTCAAACCTCTTGCATCTCTCCTCTTTGGTAGAGAGTAGACTCACCGCATAATGGCTAAGGCGGGAAAATTCTCTTTCATACTCACCACCGATCCGCCTCTGTTTCAAACTTAAGAATTCTTGTAGCTTCGGTCTACATAAGCATCGTGGATGTATTTGTCTGAATTCCCGAGGAAGTCATTCCAGTCAAGACTGCAGTTCTACTGCATCGTGGGAATGATTTTCCACCACCATAAGCATCCCCTGTAGTAAGGATACGGAGTATTCAAGTCTGAGCTCCTCTGTACAATGAAGTTTCTTGAACACCCTATCCATCCTCTCTAACCACTGCTCACCTTCTATAGGATCTATCGTCCCCTTAAACTCAGAGCCCCATACTTCATCAATTTATCATCTCGCCTTGTAGGAGACTGTGGTTGTACCACGGGTGTCTGAATTGGGACTTGAGTAGGTGCATTACCAGCCATTTGTTGGAATATTGCAGCCATCTGCTGAGCGAACTGAGCAGGAAACTGCGGTACTACAGGTGGTGTCTTGAACCATCGACATTTTGTACACTGGGCATCCTTGCACTCACCTCAATAGATCGATCGATGAACGATCACCCTCTTCCATATTCAATGCGAGGATCTTAGCTTTCTGAATAATAACACAAGAATATTCACTCGTTAGTGCATATTTATCTTTGTAATGTCTTGTATGTATCAAACAATGATATTGAGCTTTGTACTATGCAGAAAGAACATTCAAATAACAGGTGAAAACAGAATTTAAAAACTTTGCTCTGATACCACTAAAACATGTCACACCCTACCCCTCTGTAAGGCATAACATGATCCCGTAGTATACCTAATGAATTACCAACTCCGCTTCATCGATAACCCATTAATTACACTACAAGGGATTTTAAATAGTGTTCTTACTTCTTGTAGTGTTGTGAGCATTATTTACTCGGATTAATAACTTTGTTGTACTGAGTGATATAACTATCTAATTTGGTTTATTTGGAATTTCTGTAAAAATTTTGGCAAAGTGCCATCTGTATTTTGGACAAAACAGTTCTTCAGAAAACCTGTAAAAAAGCACTTCAATAATTTTTTCCAAATCTCAACTCCAATACATTTCTCAACACAACAATTTATCAACACAATTCCATAGAAATTTTTCAAAGTCTGAGATAAGGAAATATAATACAACTTTTACAATCCAAAAAACTCCTAATTAATTTAAAACTTCAAGAACAATTTAATTTACAATTGCTCAAAACCAAAACAATATGTACATACAAAGGTCATACATTACAAGATTACAAAAGCAAAAGCGGTATACTCAATATACCGGTAATCCTCGCCGGATGTATATGCACCTAGTCTCGCTACTGGTCTCTCTACTGCGACAAAGAATAAAGCTATCACGAGACAATGTCTCATTGGTGCACAACATTAACAAAATCCAATTTAAATCACAATTCATAAGTCATGTAAATAGTGGATACTTAAAATCATAATTAAAGTCAAGGAAATAATTGTAAACAAGAATTTAAACTGCATTTCTCAATATCACAATAATTTTCCATAAGTCAGATCAGGTTTGAATTCAAAAGACAATATATGTCAATGAGAGTTTAAATCCATTTCACAATCTCATAGTGCACATCAATAAATCACACACTTAATCATGATCCATAATTCAATTCATCCCAAAAGCCGATGGCTAATGAGGTATTCAATTCATCCCAAAAGTCGATGACTAATGAGGAATAACATGGCTAGCTAGCAAAAATATGAGTACTCATTCTATTCGTCCCTCAACAGCACACACCTCAACACTTCAGCCAGAGAGGGAATTCAATTCATCCCACTAGACAAGCTAGAGAGGAATACAATCAATATACATGATAGTTGTGGTTTCAAACCATTTCTAATGCTTTTAATCAATAAGTATCCATCAATGTCATTCAAACCATTTTTCACAGTTTCAAACTATTCACAATATTTTTCAATCAATAAATATTCCTCAAACACATTTCCACAATTTGAAATAATGATATACAAATAATCAATATTTATTTCCATTGAAAATAATTCAAAAGAAACAGTTGTTGTGCACAAACACAATTTAAAACAATAATATACAAATATTCAATATTTATTTCAATTGAAAAATTCAAAAGCAATAGCCGTTGTCACAAACCTCTGATATTTGTCTCTGGTCTTGACTCAGTATTTCTTTCCCTTTTCTTTGAGTCCTTGTTAACTGAGAAACACAAATTGAAGTGTTTCAGTACCAAATTAAACTATCTCTATCGATAGGGTTTGGTAAATAATGCACTGAACTCAATTATTCGCTTAATCACCTAATATACCGACCCTCGTTGCATTTTAGGTACATTAGGTTTTAGTGTCGTTAATATGTCACATTCGATTAAGGTTTTAGGCTTGGTACGTTTTACCAAAGTCAATTCCTTGCTTAGTGCATTTTAATGCAAATTCTTTGTCGATTCGAACACTGGTTTGACCTAACCGGACGATCTAGTTCCCTCAGTTTTCGGGTCTCGGTCAAAACTACAAACTTGTAGATCTAGGTCTTATTGCACGCGGTGCAAAATTTCAGGTCAATCCGAGTTAAGTAGACCAAGTTATGGTCATTACACTATTGCTGGTCAAATGGTACCATTTTAGGTCAATTTTAGGTCAAAGTGGTCAATTCTGGTTCGGCCAGTTTTTGGACCTGAACTTGTTCAAGTTGTTTGACTTGCTTATGGTCATTTCTGGGCTTTGGTGTCTTCATAAGACTTGTAGGTATGGGTCTTAACTATTCTTGGTCAAAATTTCAGGTCAATTGGACCTGGTTTGAGTGAGTTATGGCCTAAACACTCACTGCTGCCCAATTGGTCATTTTTCAGGTCCTAATTGCATCTAATCCGAATTGGTCAAATTTTTAGGTCACCTTGCAAGCAGAATTTTGGCATGGTTTCTCAATGAAAGTTGGCACATTTTGTGCCTAGTTTCACCTCAAATTGGTCTCATACTAATTGAGGTTACACATTCAAGGTTATAGGCCAAAATATACACTGCCCTCACTATGCATTACACACCCAAACTTCAAACACACACTTACCTTTGCAAGGTTCACTTCCATACCCTACCAAACTGTTTTGGCACATTACCAACAACATTTTCTACATTACATTTGCATTATTTTGGGCAGATTCCAATCACCATCAACACACCAATTATCATTCACAATCACAATTCTAAGTACCATTACAATTACCCCTAAACACCACAAACATTACATACACTTTACAACTTTAATTTACATATTTAACATCAATCCTTCTAGGTCAATATGCTGCCCACACTTCCTTCAATATACACCCTTTCTCAAGTGTCCACAAGCTGCCACAAATCACTTATCAACATCACATTGCCGTACCATAAGTTAATTTCCATCAAAGTGTATAATTCACCATATATACATGCATTAAATCACTAGGTTACTAAATCACCATGAACAACATTATTTCTCAACAATTATATGCACAATTTCCTCATCAAAAACGTGACCATGGCTGTCCAAAATGACAACAACAATAACCCATCAAACTCAAAATTTTCCTTCACCAAACTAATACCCATAACATGCACATAAACTTTAACAAAGAAATTCTCAAAATTATGAACTTACCTTATGCTTGGAGCTTGTTAAACCTTGCTTAAACTTCCCAAAATTGGTATCAATATCTTCCTTGTGGTGTGTAGACCATTTTTCATGAAAGGACCTAAGAGCTTGGAGTTGAAAATGGAGGATGGATCAAGCTCAAAGAAAACGTTAATGGAGGTTTTCAAGGGTTCATCAATTCGGCAATGTTGGGAGGTTTTGAGGAAGATGGGATTTCAGGTGGTTAGTGGACCACTTCAGCCATATTTCATGTTTAATAAATCCTATAGTGGTCCACTAACTAAAATTAAAACATTTTATAAGTTAATTTTTCAATTAATCCACATTTAACCCATTATTTCCACTATTTATTTTAGGTACCACCAAATTAATTTTTCATTTCATTTTCTAAGTGTAATACTATTTATTTTTAATGGACATTTAGGTCAAAAGACAATTCGGGATGTCAAATGACCATAATGCTCTGCTCGTGGCTTTCCGATTTTTCTAACAATCGTATTTTGTCTGTTTTTCGATTTCTCACTTTTCTTTGTACTAATTATTTAATTTTTCTTTGATCTTTCTAATGATATTTATTCTTCAATAAGGGTCTATTTAAGTCCTAAAAATGTTTTCCAGGGTTCCCCGCAGTCCAGGGCTAGTCAACGGTCCACGCCGTGACTTCCCGGTGCGGTCACCCATCGCTAGGTTTCCCGGCTCACTTACTCGGTTACATTTCTTTGCTATGATTTTTCCTTTGTTTTTCTTTTCTTGTATTTCATTATTTTATGTCTCCTCACTCATATTGAAGTACGGTTCTAGGCATCCTAGCTGTCCGGACAACACTGATCACCGGAGCAGTAGAACGCACTACCGAACTTAGGGGTGTTACATGATTTCTCTAAATCATTTCAGGCATCTCATAGACCATGGTTGACACCTAGCATAGTATGCCATGGCCATCCAATCAATTATAAGGAATACCTTAAATGAACCTTTAATCATATGTTACCATGCACTAGAATCTCTTCGTTACAAAATCCTAATTCGAGCTGGAGTCATGGTAAATGTCAAACCCCATTTGCTATGAACGTTATGTTCTCTTTTAATTCCAATTCTTGATTAATTAGATTTTTTTGTCAGAAACTCTTTTCTGACTAAATCTGTCTATTCTGGCTAGGAACTTGAAACATCAAGAACAATTAAATGAACATAGGATTTTATCCCTATTTACTTAGGGTAACGGATTCCATCTTGATCAACACCTATCTCCATATACAACTAGTAGGAGCTAACACATGCCCATATACCCATACACAGTACAAGTATGAAAGCAGTAGCAAACTCAAACCATCTATATACAAGATAACTATGTTATCTCAGGTCTAAAGATTATATGCACTGATATGATATATGACAATGCATTTACAAGAGTAAACTCCATGTGCTTATCATAAGCATCACTGGTTCGGCCTACTTATCATGTATAAGTGCCTATCATATTTGTTATGTGGCATGAAACTCACCACTCCATCTTATTTATATCTCATATAAATACCTTGGGAACAAACATAATTACAATCTTTTTGGATAAGTCATGTCTTTTGTGAAGTATCATCGATTGCGAACCAATTTATGATACTTTGTGCTAGAAATACTGTCACTCATATTCTTAACAACTTAAGAATAGAATTTCTAACAAAATATCAATGGACCTTTTCTATTACACATAAATATATTATGTAACCGGAAAAGTGAAATTGCCTTTTATTAATAAGATATGTACAAGATACACACAAAATGATAGACTCTAGGGCATACTACTAATAATCTTCCACTAGCACTAGAGCCATTCATTACAATATCTTAGACCCATCTTCTCAAGATGTCGGTCTAACTGAGTTTGTGACATAGGCTTTGTGAATGGATCAGCTGGATTTTCGGCTGATGCTATTTTCTACATGGCTACATCGCCTCGCCCAACTATCTCTCTGATAATATGTTAGCGCCTTTCTATGTGTTAGGATTTCTAGTGAGACCGGGATTCCTTAACCTGTATGACCGCTTCATTGTTGTCACAATAGAGAGGAACTGCTGACTCAATGGAAGGAACTACTGCAAGTTCTGTTACGAACTTCTTTATCCAAATAGTCTCTTTTGCAGTATCTGATGTAGCAATGTATTAGGCCTCTGTAGTGGAATCAGTAGTCGTACTTTGTTTGGAACTCTTCTAACTGACTGCACCTCCATTACAAATGAACACAAACCCAGAGGTAGACTTTCTATCATCGATATCTGATTAAAAATTAGAATCAGTATAACCATCCAGTTGCAAGTCACCACCTCCATAAATCAAGAATAAATCCTTAGTTCTTCTCAAGTACTTAAGGATATTCTTGACAGCTATTTAGTGTTCCAAACCTGGATTGGATTGAAACTTGCTAGTCAAACTAACAGCATATGTGATATCCGGCCTAGTACACAATATTGCATACATTAAACTTTCAATAACCGAAGTATATGGAATCCTAGCCATTTTATCTCTTTCTTCTGGTGTCTTTGGAGATATCTCTTTAGAAAGGTGGATACCATGTCTTATTGGTAATAATCCTCTCTTGGAATCAAGCATGATAAAACTCTTTAACACTTTTTCCAAGTATAGACTTTGGGATAAATCAATTATTCTTTTCGCTCTATTTCTATAGATGCGAATTCCAAGAATATAGATTGCCTCTCTTAAGTCTTTCATGGAGAATGTATTTGATAACCATACCTTGACAGTTGTCAACATACCTATGTCATTACCTATCAACAGAATGTCATCCATATATAAGACAAGGAAAGTGACAGCAATATCACTAACCTTCTTATATACACATGGTTCATCCACATTTTTTATAAAACCAAATGACTTAATGGCTTCATCAAAATAGATGTACCAACTCCTCGAAGCTTGTTTTAACTAATAAATGGATCGCTTTAGCTTGCACACCTTGGAACTATCTTGGGATTCAAAACCCCTAGGTTGTTCCATGAAAATGTTTTCATCAATGTATCTATTGAGAAAAGATGTTTTGACATCCATCTGCCAAATCTCATAATCATAGTATGCAGCTATTGCTAATAGAATCCTAATTGATTTAAGCATGGCAACAAGAGAGAAAGTCTCCTCATAGTCAATTCCTTTCCTTTGGCGAAACCCTTTCGCTACTAGCCTTGCTTTATAGGTCTCTACCTTTCCATCAGAACTAATTTTCTTCTTGAAAACCCATTTATTGCCTATAGGTACAATACCTTCAGGTGGGTCAACAAGGTCCCAAACTTGGTTCTTATGCATGGAATCAATTTTGGATTTCATAGCTTCAATCCATTTTGAAGAATCTATATTTGATATAGCTTCTTTATAGGTAAGAGGATCATCTCCATGATTTATCTCTTAGTGAGTAAATAACTCTTATTCATCTTCATGAAGAAAACCATATCTCACTAGTGGGTGAGATATCCTAGTTGATCTGTGAGGAATTACTGTAGATGTTTCATCAATAGGTGTAGGTTGACTAGATGAATCTATATCTATTTGATCTATTGGTTGGTCAAAATTCTCCAATTCTAACTCTATTTGCCTTCCTTTGCCACCTTCTTGAATAAACTGTTGTTCAATAAATATGGCATATCTACTTACCATAACCTTTTATGATGTAGGCAAATAAAAATAATATCCAAAACTTTCTTTTGGATATCCAACAAATAGACCTTTTTTCTTATATGGTTTCTAATTTATCAGTTTTCAGCTTTTTAATATAAGCTGGACAACTTCAAATCTTAACATGCTTAAGACTCGGTTTTCTTCCATGCCATATCTCATAAGGTGTGGAAGAGACTAATTTTGATGGAGTCCTATTCAGAATATGCAAAGTTGATTCTAATGCAAATCCCCAAAAGGAGACTGGCATATCAGTATAGCTCATCATGATGCGTACCATATCTAATAGGGTACGATTTCTCCTTTCAGATACACCATTCAGTTGTGGCGTTCCTAAAGGAGTCAATTGGGAGACAATGCCATGCTCTTTCAAGTATTCATCAAATTCAATACTTAAGTATTCACCTCCATGATCTGATGAAAGAGTTTTAATACTTTTTTCTGTTTAATTTTCTACTTCACATTTAAATTCTTTGAACTTTTCAAAGGATTCATGTTTGTATTTCATCAAATACAAATACCCAAACCTTGATTTATCATCAGTAAAGGTAATAAAGTAATGAAAAACACCTCTAGCCATTTCCTTAAATGGACCACATACATCACTATGTATCAATTCCAAAATATTTTTAGCTCTTAAACCTTGTCCAACAAAAGGTGATCTAGTCATTTTGCCTTGAAGGTAGGATTCAAAAGTTGGAGTAGGTTCAGAACCCAATGAGGATAAAATCTCCATTTTCTCTAGCTTTGCAATCCTATCTTATGCAACATGACCTAATCTTAAGTGCCAAATATATTTTGAACTTGAGTTGATTTTCATCATGGTATTACATTCATTTAGATTGCTTACATTAGATTTGTATTTAACATTATTATCTAAATAATAAAGTCCATCATGTATATAATTCGAGCCAACATATTTATTTCTAAAATAAATATTACAAACATTATTTGTGAACTGAAATTCATAGTCATTTCTAGTCAAACTAGATATAAAAATGATGTTCTTAAAAGCATCAGGTACATACAAAACATTATTTAAATACAAAATATGTTCATACATGTATAAAGATTTAGATCCTACGGCTAAAACTTCAACAGTTGAGCCATTGTGTAACACCCCTATTGGCATAACCTGGTACATTTTACTGTTTCAGTGACCGGTGTCGGTCCGGACAATTAAGAGAATTAAAACCACATCTAAGACACCTAGATAAGCCATGAACACAAATAATTAGTAATTGCCAAATAGTTAAGTATAAATAAAAAAAAAAAACAGAACACAAAAAGTTAAATGAGCTGGGAGTCACAGCGATGGGTGACCTTCTCGGGAAATAATTGCGAGGTCAGTCTAAACTCAAATTTTGAACTGGAAAATGTGATTCCGCGGTCCTTAGGACTATTGTGAACACAGTGGAAAAAAGAAAATCACGAAAAGAGTTGTTAAGCAGGTCAAATAATTAGGTCAGGGATCCGGAAGAAATATTGAATAACTTACAAACTGGATTGAACCAGTGAGGGGCAATTTGGTCAATTCACCCCTAGAGCTGACTTCTGACCTAACTGTCCAATAAAATCGGAGAAATGAAAATTTTAAAATATAGAATTAAATTAAAGAAGTGAGGAAAAAGAAAGGAAAAAGAAAAGAAAATTGAAAATTGAATTATGACATCACAAAGATGATGCCAAAAATGAGGTCATAAATAAATTTTCTATTTAATTAAATTGTTGACTAAGTCAATTAGAAAATAAAAACAAAAAAATTAAAAAGGGAAAGGGGTCTTCTTCTCTTCATTTTTACCGTGGGTTTCTCTCACTCTCCCTTTCTCTCATTACAACCTCCATGGAAGCTTGATTAAAGCTTTTCAAAACCCTCACTTTGGCCATAATTTTCCCAATCCACTAAATTAAACCTTGTCCTAGCACTTTAGTTCAACTATTGATCGAGAAAAGGAAGGAGGAAAAATAGAGATTGAAGATTGGAAATTCAAAGAAAGAGGTTAGTCATCAATCACTTAGTTTTTCTTTAAAATTCATGCACCTATGCTTTAATAAACTTAGAAATTGTGTAAAATCAAATAAAAACTATCCTTGGGGGACCAAATAGGAATTTTGGCCAGCTAGGGTTAGGGTTTGAAATGAATGATTTTAAGGTGTTTGATTGGTTGTTTAGTTTGAATGAAGTGTGTAGACATTAGATTTGCACTTTGAATGTGTTAGATTTGAACTCTATGTAATTAGAGTTTTGAGCATGTGAAAAATTAGATAAAAAGTTAAGAATTGGTCAATTGATATAAATGAACTTATTTGAGTTGATAAATGGTGAATTGTGACCATTTTTGGTGTGTGTGAATTGTTAGAATCAAGTTTCAATTCGGATTTGTTAAGGTCAATATGCAGACAGCTTGACCTAGGTCCCTTTCAGGGACCAAAATTAAAAATTTACCAACCCAATTGATGTGAGGTCAATTGAGAACGAAACTAAACACAAGATGGATCATTTTTTTATTCAGGAATCATGCCAAAAAATGACTATAACTTAGTGAACAATTAGACCGAATCTGAATTTAGGCACACTGACCTGTACTAAAATGACTAAATGAACAGTAGTTACGTAAATGACCATACTTGGTTTAGAAAGGTCCAAATGACCTGAATTTTATACTGATAGAAAGCTGAGACATAGCCCTACAACTTTTATGAAGAAAACAAACCCAAATTTTGATCATAACCTGTCCAAAAACTCACCTGCAGTCAGTGTACAAAAACTGCCATTATTCAATAAATGCCCAGAATTCTAGGTAACACTAAATCTGGCCAGCTATGTTCAAATGGCCATAACTAGGGCTACAAAACTCCAAATGGAGTGATTCAAAAAGGGAAATAAAGTTAAGACAATAAGGAACAACTTCTATGAAGAAAACTTAGCCAAATTTCAACAGCAACTTGACCAATGGAATAGTGCAAAACAGGACACCAAATCTAAAATTTTGGAAATTTCACCTAAGAAACTTAAAGTTTGAGGAAACAACTAAAACTAACAAATTAGGTAACCAAAATGTGGTATGTGGGTGAAATTGAAATCCCTATACCTATTAAGCATAAGAAAGTCAATAATTTGACTTGAATAGTATCGTGAATAGTAACCCCAAAATACAAATTTTAAAGAATGTTAAGTATATTAAAACTAGAAATAAATAGATTTGAAATTATTTTTGGATTAATGATAAATTATGATACTAAAATACAGTAAAATTGTATGTTTCAGTTGAAAAGAATACCAGGAAAGAACCCGACGTATAGAGTCAAGGCCAAGAGGCGACTTCCATAAGGTTTGTGCACAACATAAAATGCTCTTTAAATTTCTTTTTGCAAAGTACATGAAATGAATTGTGATCTATTTATATTGCAAAGTGGTGATTGAAATATACACTATGCTTTTGATCTAAATTGTTGGAAATTTAATGATATATGATTTAATTGTCATTAAATGTTTGGTAAATTGTTAAGATAGTTTTGAAACCATAGTGTCATAACTATATATTTGAATGCCTCACTAGCATGACTAGTGGGAGGAATTAGTTTTGAATTTTGATTCCCTCTCTGGCTGAAGTGTTGAGGTGTGTGCCAGTAGAGGAAGAAATTGAATGGGTACCCATAGATTGAACTAGCTATCCTTGTGATTTCTCATAAGCCTCCGGCTATTGAGATGAATATTGTTCTAAATGGCATGATATAACTGTGTGTTTTTATGAAATCTGTTTTGAGACTTCTGAAATGAGACTATTTGACTAAAATTATAAATTGTGTTTTGCATCTGTCTTTCATTTTCAGTACAATATTTGAATAAATGTGATTTGATTTATGCATAAATTGTATTTTAGTATGTTGTGCACCACTAGGTCGTAGTACTCAGCGATGGTTGTTTGTTGCTGTCGCAGATATAGAGACTAGAGGAGCAGCAGAGTGAGCTGCTGAAGATCTTGGAGCTACGTCCCTGAGGTTTTATCGGGTATAATTTTATACCCTGTTTGTAATGTTTATATTTGTGTATGTAACCGTATGTACATGTATAAACTGGTCATGATCAGTTGTATAGATTTTGTAATAATATTAGTTTGGATTTTCTAATGTAAATTTTAGGTTAATGAATGTAAATTTTTTTTACTTTAATGAAAAATGAATGAAATTACTGAGTATTATTTTAGATGACAATTAAATTGAGAATTATTTTGAATTATGGAGTTGGGAGAAATGATATTGATTTGTGTTGTGCTAGTGGTGGATTTGATGAAATGAATTATTGGAAGTGTTTTTACAGGTGTTTGAAGAACTGTTTTTCCCAAATATAGACGGCACTCTGCCAAAATTTTTTCAAAATTTGCGTAAAAATAAAAATGGACAAAAATTTTAACTAGTCTTTAAACTTCAAGAAAATGTTTTTAACATCTGCTATAAAAGCTCACCACTTTCAAAAATTAAGAAAATTATTTTAAAATCCTTTGTAGTGTATTTAATGGGTTATCGGTAGATGGAGTCGGTGATTCATTAGGTATACTACGGGATCATGTTATGCGTTACAAAGGGGTAAGGTGTAACATGTTTTAGTGGTATCAGAGCGAATTTTTTTGAAGTATGTTTTGACTTGTGAATTTGTGTCTTTTTTTTGATAAGTACAACTGCTCAATGTCCTTATTTATTACATACAGTGCATTACATCATAAATATGAACTAACAGTGAGAAATCTCCTTGTGTTATTTGTTCAGGAGATATCCTAACTCCAAACTAAAATGGAAAAAGGGGATCGCTCTGTTGAGCAGTCGGTAGAGGCTGAGGCCCAAGGGGAAGCCCCAGCTCTCCAAAATGTCAGTGGGTCAGTGGCACCAGCCCCACAAATGCCACAATTTCTGGCACAATTCGCCCAGCAGATGGCTGCTATGTTTCAACAAATGGCTGGGGGCATGCCTGTTCAAGCTCCAACCCAAACTTCTGTGATGCAACCTCAGGCTCTAATTAGACAGTATGATAAGTTGTTGAAATATGGGGAGACAGAATTTAAGGGTATAGTAGACCCTCTAGAAGCAGAGCAATGGCTAGAAAGAATGTACAGAATATTCAAGAAATTGCACTGCCCGGATGAACTGAAATTTGAGTATTCAGTGTCGCTACTTCAAGGGGATGCGTATGATTGGTGGAAGACCATCCCCCACAGCTTGGCAGAACTGCCAGTATGACCTGGGACGACTTCATCAGAGAGTTCAGAAAAAAATATGTCTCAGATGCATATGTGGATCATAAATTGCAAGAATTTTTAAATCTGAAGCAAGGGAACCGATCTGTAGCAGAATATGAGAGGGAGTTCTCCCGTTTAAGCCACTATGCTGGGAGACTCCTATCTACCAGCAGAGAAAGGTGCAAGAGATTGAAACCAGCCTGAAGCCTAGTTTAAGAGTACAAGTGGTCGGCTTTAAATACAGCAACTTCTCTAAACTAATGTCTCAAGCACTAGAAGTAGAAATAATTGAATTAGAAGCAACACCAGTGAAAGAGAAAACTGAGAAAACTGAAAAATCAGAGAAAGATAAAGGTGGAAAATTAGTAGAGCAAAGTCCCAGTGGTACATCTAGAAAGAGGAAAAACTTTGGGGGACCAAGCAGAGGTAGAGGTGGAAGGTTCGAAAGGGGAAGATTCTCCGAACAGAGACCCCCTAGGTCTGGTCAGCAGTTGACCAGGGGTTCATATCTTCCCCGCACCTGTGAGACATGTGGCAAGACTCATGGGGGAGAATGCTATTGGGCAATAGGAGCTTACTTTAACTGTGGAGGTACGGGTCATCTCGCTAAGGACTACACCAGTGCCCGTAGATTTAGGCCAGCTCCTACTACTACAGAAGGGTCTATTCAGAGTTCTACTTCCAGAGGTTCACAACCAGTTAGCAGAGGAAGAGGCAGAGGTAGAGGTAATGCTTCTGACAGTCAGGGTACCATTAGCCAATCAGCACAAGGGAGTGCTCCGACCAGAGATTACACGATGAGACAGCGGGAAGAGGCTGAGACTTCCAATATTGTAGCCGGTACATGCTCTATCTCTGATCAAGATGTATTTGTACTGTTTGATCCGGGTTCTACCCATTCATATATTAGTGCTAGCATCGTTAGTTCCCTTGCTGTTCTGTGTGTCAAAATGGATTTCGAAGTGCTAGTAACTAATCCATTAGGACAAGAGGTCAGGGTCAACAGAATGTATAGAGATTGTCCTTTGGTGATCCAAGGACACACTTTTCTGTCAGATTTAATTGAAATGCCCTTCAGAGATTATGATATCATCTTGGGCATGGATTTGGTTAGCTAGGCATTACGCCATGATTGATTGTAGACTGAAGACAGTCACTTTTGGTCTCCCTCTGTACGGTGATGTAGTAATACATGGGGAGAGGCAGTTACTGCCATCAAACATCATTTCGGCTGCACTAGCCAGAAGGATGATCAGAAAAGGATGTGAAGCATATTTGGCACATGTGATAGACACCCAAGTGGGGAGTCCAGCACTGAGGGACATCCCTACAGTATGTGACTTTCCGGATGTATTTCCTAATGAATTGCCAGGATTATCTCTAAAAAGGGAAGTGCAATTTGAGATTGATGTCATGCCTCGTGTGGATCCAATCTCCATAACACCATAGAGAATGGCACCATCAAAACTGAAAGAATTGAAAGTGCAGTTGCAAGAGCTGCTTGACAAGGGCTTTATTCGCCCTAGTGTGTCACCTTGGGGAGTGCCAGTATTGTTTGTTAAGAAGAAGGATGACATTCTCCGCTTATGTATTGATTACCGATAATTGAATAAGGTGACAATAAAGAACAAATACCCATTGGCCCGCATTGATGACTTGTTTGATCAGCTGAGGGGTGCAGCTGTGTTCTGCAAAATTGACCTAAGATCATATTATTATCAGCTAAAAGTACAAGAGCAGAGTATTCCTTAAACTGCCTTTAGAACCCACTATGGCCATTATAAGTTCTTAGTCATGCCATTCGAGTTAACTAATGCTCTAGCTGCTTTTATGGATCTGATGAACACTATCTTCAAACCATACCTTGACCAATTTGTTGTGGTATTTATAGATGATATATTGGTCTACTCAAGGAGTGTAGAGGAGCATGATTGAGGGAGAAAGAGCTATACGCTAAATTGTCGAAGTGTGAATTTTGGCTAAAGGAAATATCCTTCTTGGGGCACATAGTATCAGCAGAGGGCATTAAGGTAGATCCAAGTAAGATAGAAGCTGTCCTTAATTGGAGACCACCTAGAAATATCACTAAAATTCGTAGTTTTCTGGGTTTAGCTAGATACTACCATCGATTTGTGAAAGGGTTCTCCATGTTGGCATCTCCATTGACCAATTTACTTTGAAAAGATGTGAAATTTCAGTGAACGGATAAATGCCAAAAAAGTTTTGATGAGTTGAAGAAATGTTTAACTGAAGCTCCAGTCCTTACTTTACCTACCTCGGGTAAAGAATACACAGTTTACAGCAATACTTCTCACAATAGGTTAGGCTATGTACTAATGTAAGAGTGGAATGTAATTGCCTATGCATCACGCCAGCTAAAACCGCATAAGAGGAATTATCCGACACATGACTTAAAGCTAATAGCTATTGTGTTCGCTCTTAAGATCTGGAGACACTATTTGTATGGGGAGAAGTGCTACATCTACACAAATCATAAGAGTTTGAAGTATCTGGGCATTCAAAAGGAGTTGAATTTGAGACAAAGGAGATGGTTAGAATTGATAAAAGACTATGATTGTCTAATAGACTATCAGCCAGGGAAAGCTAATGTGGTGGCTGACACCTTAAGTCATAAGACTATGGCAAGTCTACGGGTTTCTCCTTTGTCTATAGTACATGAGTTGAGAGTATTGCATGCCAGCTTAGAGATTAATGATGAGGGGCAGACAACAGTTGCATGGCATGTACAGCCAGTGTTGATTGATCAGATAAGAATGACTGCTCAGAATGATCAGAAGTATCAGAAGCTGTTAGAAGAAGTCTGGCAAGGAAAGAAACCTGAATTCTTAGTGAGAGATGATGGCCTACTGCTTCACCGAGGTAGAATGTGCATTCCTAATGATGTTGATTTGAGGCAGATCATTTTGAAGGAATCACATGAGTCTCCTTTTGCTATGCACCCTAGTGGCACAAAAATATATAGAGGGCTGAAAGAACACTACTGGTGGATGGGTATGAAAAGAAATGTAGCAGAATTTGTTTTCAAATGCCTAACTTATCAACAAGTGAAGGCAGAACATCAAGTACCAGCTGGTTTGTTACATCCACTACCAGTACCGGAATGGAAATAGGAGAGAATAACTATGGATTTTGTGATGGGACTTCCGAGGACACAGAAGAGTCATGATGCAGTATGGGTCATTGTTGATAGACTGACCAAGTCTGCTCATTTTTTGCCTATTCGGATGGACTACAGTTTAGAAAGATTGGCCAAGTTGTACATTGATGAGATAGTAAGACTGCATGGAGTGCCAGTATCCATTGTATCAGATAGAGACCCTAGGTTCACTTCTAGATTCTGGGGTAGTCTTTAGAGAGCCCTAAGAACTAGATTGAACTTCAATACGACATTCCACCCATAGACAAATGGCCAGTCTGAGAGGTTAATTCAGATCTTTGAGGACATGCTACGGGCTTGTGTGATTGAGTTTGAGAGCAGTTGGGATACACACTTGCTTTTGATTGAGTTTGCTTACAACAACAGCTACCAATCAAGCATTGGGATGCCTCCTTATGAAGCTTTGTATGGCAGAAAATGTAGAACCCCATTGTGTTGGGATGAAGTGGGTGAAAGAAAGATGATTGGGCCAGAAATTGTTCAACAAACTGAAGAGAAAATCAGATTGGTTAGAAATCGACTCAAAGCTGCATCAGACCGTCAGAAGTCCTATATTGATCTGAAGAGAAGGGATATTGAATATGTAGTGGGTGACAAAGTATTCCTCAAGGTTTTCCCTTGGAAGAAAATTATGAGATTCGGCAGAAAGGGGAAACTAAGTCCTCGTTTCATTGGGCCATATGAGGTTCTGGAGAGAGTGGGTCCTTTGGCATATCATTTGGCACTACCTCCAGAGTTGGAGAAGATACATAATGTCTTCCATGTATCGATGTTGAAAAGGTATGGATCTGACCCATCTCATTGTTAGTAATATGCCCTAGAGCATATCATTTAGTGTGTATCTTATACATATTTTATTAATAAAAGGCATTTCTACTTTTCCGTTTACATAATATATTTATGTGTAATAGAGAAGGTCCATTGATATTTTGTTAGAAATATTATTCTTAAGTTGTTAAGAATATGAGTGACAATATTTCTAGCACAAAGTATCATAAATAGGTTCACAATCGAGGATACTTCATAATAAGGACATGACTTATCCAGAAAGATTGTATTCATGTTTGTTCCCAAGTTATTTATATGAGATATAAATAAGATGGAATGGTGAGTCTCATGCCATATAACAAACATGATAGGCACTTATAAATGATAAGTAGGCCGAACCAGTGACACTTATGACAAGCACATGGAGTTTACTCTTGTCAATGTTTTTGTCATAAATCATATCAGTGCATATAATCTTTAGACCTGAGATAGCATAGTTATCTTGTATATAGGTAGTTTGAGTTTGATATTGCTTTCATACTTGTACTATGTATGGGTATATGGGCATGTGTTGGCTCCTACTAGTTATATATGGAGGTAGGTGTTGATCAAGATAGAATATGTTCCTCTAAGTAAATAGAGATAAAATCCTATGTTCATTTAATTGTTCTTGATGTTTCAAGTTCCTGGCCAGGACAGATAGATTTATTCAGAAAAGAGTTTCTGATGAGAAAATCTTTTTAATCAAGTACTGGAATTAAAAGAGAATATAATATTCATAGCAAATAGAGTTTGACATAAACCATGACTCCAGCTTGAGTTGGGATCTTGTAACAGAGAGATTCTAGTGCATGGTAACATATGATTATAGGTTCATTTAAGGTAAACCTTATTACTAATTAGGTGGCCATGGCATGCAATGCTAGGTGTTAACCATGGTCTATGACGTTCATAAAATGATTTAGAGAAATCATTTATGGTAAGAAAGAGTTCTGATGATATTAAGAGTTGATATCATGTCTCATTGCCAATTAGTGATGAGCCTAGTAAGTCACACACATACACAAGTTATCACCTATTTAAATATGATTTAATTAATTAATTAAAGAGTTTAATGGATTAATTAAATAGGTTTGATTTGCAATTAAATTGCAAAGTCCCTAGCATGACTTGAAACCAAATCTAGATTATTGGATGTGTAGTATAAATTAAATTTATATTTAAAGTGTTTAAATATGAATTTAATTAATGAGAAATTAATTAATAGAGATTAATTAATTAATTTATATTTGATATAAATTAATTAGAAGAAGAAAAATAATTATTTTGGGTTAAGAACTCAAAATTAAGACACAGGGGCATTTTGGTCATTTCACAGTGTGACACTTGGCACCATGAGATGGTGACACATGGGATTACACATAAGCTTTCCAAATGTTTTTTAATCATGTAAGATGATTAAAATCAAGATTAAATATAGGTTTGACACTTGGCACAATGTGATTGGGTCACTTAAACCTAGAGCTAATCAAAGGGTGACATGTGGCAAGGGTTTAATGTGTTAACCTAGCTATTTAAGTGTGGTTATGAAAAGAAAAAATAAACAGCAGCCACACTTCTCCTTTGTCATGCCACTTTGAGGCTTTTCATCTATTCTTCTTAATCTTTCATCAATTCAAAGAGATTAGCCATCAATCTCTTGAATTAAGAACACTAGAAATTGTTTCTAGTGTCCTGTTTACATCTCTAATCTCTTAAAAGGCAGAACTTGAATTTCTAATTAATAGAAAAGGCTTTAGAAGCTGTTCAAGGGCTGCCATAGGTGTTCTTGGTGTGGACAAGCTAGAGGGACAACATCTGGTGTCCTAAAGACGAATCTCAAAGGCGCAAACACGCTGCAGTGCATCAAGAGGTTAGTGTAATCGTTCTTGATTTAATCTAGGGTTCTAAAATTAATTTGATTAATTTTAAAATCTTAAATAGCAAATACAGATCCAAAAACATATTAAAAGAGTTTTAATATGTTGTTTATCATTGAAATCAAATAGATAAAAATAAATCTTGCATGATGCATGTGACCCTAGGTGAAAAATTTTGAATTCAATGGTATAAACTTGTGTTTTTCACGCTTCCATTCCTTCAATTGGTATCAGAGCCACTATATTTTCCATTTAGATTTTTGATTATATGATTTAATTGTGTGTTTGATCATGTGATCAAAAGTTTATTGCTGGTTGCAAAGCCAAGGTGGCGGCACAAATGATAAACACCATGGTGCGCATGGTTGATGCACCACAATGGTGTGCAAAGGTAAATGGATGGTGAATGTGCAATTGTTGTATGATCTAAGATCCATTTTATGTCTAATTAAATTGTTTAATTAGAAATTTTTTCACACAATTAAATTGTGATTCAAATCAGAATTTTAAAAATTATTTGAATGTGATTCAAATCTAAATTTTAAAAGTTGTTTGGATGTGATTCAAATCTGAATTTTTAAAGTTGTTTGAATCATATTTAAATCTGATTTTTTAAAATTGATTGAATAAAATTCAGATCTGATTTTTTAAAAAATGTTTGAATGTGATTCAAATCTGATTTTTTTAAAAATGTTTGAATGTGATTCAAATCTGAATTTTTAAAGTTGTTTGAATGTGATTCAAATCTGAATTTTTAAATTTGTTTGAATAAGATTCAAATTTGAATTTTTAAATTTATTTGAATCATATTCAAATCTAGTTTTTTAAGTTGAATATGAGATATTCAATTTAATTTAAGTATGTATGTTTTATTTAATTGTTAAATAGTGATATGCATGATGGATGATCATGGACTATAAAAGACCAATGTGATTGGATTTATTTCTTTTATGTTTCTTTGGGATTGTAAATTAATTAATTTATTTTAATTTATTTTGGGCATGTATTATTAAGTTTGTAATAATTTTTTGGTTGTAATTTCATTTATTTAAGTTCTTGTAAATTCACCTTGGTATGCCAAGGATTACCATGTAATATTGGATTGCAAGAAGTTCAAGGAGGTCAAGAGCATTGGTGGGACCAGTGGGAGGAATTCAAGATCAAGTGTTGATTATGTACTCCTTCAGCAACTCTTGTAAAATGAATGAATGAATAAAATGCACTTAGGAATGCCCTGATTCAATTCTTGGTGGCTCAGAATTGAATCCTTTAGAAAGTCTATGATCATACCATATTTTTTGCTTGTCCATGAATGCATGAGATGTATGGTAATGCATGCTATTATATGATATATGCATGCTAATTGGATAATGTGCAAAGTGAGACCTTAATAGTAATTAGAAAGACTATAAAATCTTCCAAACAAATTATTAAGTTGGAAATGCTATAATTAAAGTAATTATAACATAGGCCCTCCATTGGGGCAATTATTTTAAGAAATTTTAAATAGTTGCATAAGATGCAATTAATTTAAGAGATTTTCTTAAGAATAATTGTTAAGCATGAGATGTTGTAAATATGTAAATAGTTTGGTGGCCAATATTGGATGTACCTGAGGACATTAAAATTATTTGCATAATTACTGGCTCAATGGGATCAACTTAACTAATGCAAGATAAGTCAATAATTGATGTACCTGAGATTCTGAGCATTAGGGGCTTGGTAAAGGATTGAACCTCACATGAGATGTGATGGGCAAGGAGTTGCTCACTTATAGTTTATTGTAATTCTAATAATGGATGTACCTGAGGATGATCAATAGAATTATAAGAATTCAATCACCCACTAGAAATCCATCTAACTAGGATTTCCGTTTTCTACTTTGGAAGTGTAGGATTCGCTAAGTTAGTGGGAGGACCAATTTGATTAAAAGACCATAATCATTTTAATTAATTACATGATACATTTACTAATTAATCTGGTTATTTTATGCAGTTAATTTCTGATAAAATGAGCACAAAACAACCACCACCATCCAATATCCTTGCAAGCATACTTGATCACAATAGGTTGACAGGACCTAATCTGTCTGATTGGCTAAGAAATTTGATACTTGTCCTGAACCTTGAACATAGAACATATAGGATATGTTCTAGATTCAAATGTTCCTGGTCCCTTACCTCCAGAGGCCGCACAAGAGGAACATGAAACTTTGGACAAGTGGAAGGAGCATGATATGAGAGCTAAGTATTACATGCTTGCTTCCACGAGTAATGAGTTACAGAAGCAACATGAGAACATGCAGAGTGCGAGTGAGATCCTCCTTCACCTACAAGAGTTGTATGGTGAGCACAGCAGGAATGCTAGGTATGAGATATCTAGACAGCTATTCCATATGAGGATGTCTGAGGGACAGAATGTTGGGGATCATGTCCACAAGATGATTCGGCTGATTGAGCAGTTGGAACATCTTGACTTCAACATGGATTTCCAACTACAAACGGATTTGATCCTTCAGTCCCTTCCTGAGTCTTTTGGGAATTTTGTGACAAATTTCCATATGACTAAACAGGAATGCACCTTAGCTGGTTTAATCAACATGCTGGTTATTGCCCAAAAGAATATGCCAGGCAATAAAGGAAAAGAGGTAGCTCTAGTTGCATCTTCTTCTACTGGAAAGTCCAACAAGAAGAAGGGCAATAAGAAAAAGAAACCTCAGATTCCTGGTCCTTCCAAGAAAATAGCTAAACAGAAAAGGAAGACTAAAGCTGATGGAGGCAAAGGAAAGTGTTTCCCCGCCAAAAGGATGGGCCTTTGGAAAGGAACTACCCAGAATATCTTGCTTCTCTGAAGGACAAGAAGGATACACCTTCGGAAGTTATGTCCATATCTTGTTATTTAGATTCTGATGATATTCATAGTTCATCTACAGCTTGGGTTTTAGATACTGGTGTCAGTTCTCACATTTCTAATGATATGCAGGAACTAGCAAGCGATGGCGACTTGCGTTCTCAAGATATTAGAGTCCGGATTGACAATGGCTCAACTGTTGAAGCTTTAGCCATAGGATCTAAATCTTTTTACATGTTTGGACATGTTTTGTGTTTGGATAATATTTTATATGTACCTGATGCTTTTAAGAACATCATTTCTATATCTAATTTGACTAGAAATGGCTATGAATTTCAGTTCACAGATGATGTTTGCAATATTTATTTTGGCAATAAATATGTTGGTTCGGGTTATATGAATGATGGTCTTTATTATTTGGATAATAATGACAAACACAAATTGAATGCAAGTGATCTAAAAGAATACAATGCCATGGTGAAAACCAACTCAAGTTCAAAATATATTTGGCACTTAAGGTTATGTCATGTTGCAGAAGATAGGATTGCAAAACTGTAGAAAATGGAGATTTTATCCTCATTGGGCTCTGAGCCTACTCCAACTTGTGAATCTTGCCTTCAGGGCAAAATGACTAGATCACCCTTTCTTGGACAAGGGCTAAGAGCTGAAAATATTTTAGAGCTAATACATAGTGATGTATGTGGTCCATTTAAAGAAATGGCTAGAGGGGGTTTTTATTATTTTATTACCTTTACTGATGATAAATCAAGGTTTGGGTATTTGTATTTGATGAAATACAAACATGAATCTTTTGAAAAGTTCAAAGAATTTAAATCTGAAGTAGAAAATCAAACAGGAAAGAGTATTAAAGCTCTTCGATCAGATCGTGGAGGTGAATATTTGAGTACTGAATTTGATGAATACTTGAGAGAGCATGGCATTGTTTCTCAGCTGACTCCTCCAGGAACGCCACAACTGAATGGTGTATCTGAAAGGAGAAATCGTATCCTATTGGATATGGTACGTAGTATGATGAGCTATACTGATATGCCAATCTTCTTTTGGGGATTTGCATTAGAATCAGCTTTGTATATTCTGAATAGGATTCCTTCAAAATCAGTTTCTTCCACACCTTATGAGATAGAAGAAAACCAAGTCTTAAGCATGTTAAGATTTGGGGTTGTCTAGCTTATATCAAAAAGCTGAAAACTGATAAATTGGAGACCAGATCAGAAAAAAGTCGATTTGTTGGATATCCAAAAGATAGTTTTGGATATTATTTTTATTTGCCTACTTCACAAAAGGTTGTGATAAGTAGAGATGCCACATTTCTTGAACAACAGTTTGTTCAAGAAGGAGGCAAAGGAAGGTAAATAGAGTTAGAATTAGAGAATTCTGACCAACCAACAGATCAGATGGATATAGATCCATCTAGTCAACCTATACCCATTGATGAAACATGTACAGCTATTCCTCGTAGAACAACCAGGGTATCTCACCCACCACTGAGATATGGTTTTCTTCATGAAGAAGAACAAGAGTTGTCTACTCATGAAGAAGTAGATCATGGAGATGATCCACTTACTTATGAAGAAGCTATATCAGATATAGACTCTTCAAAATGGATTGATGCTATGAAATCCGAGATTGATTCCATATATAAAAATCAAGTTTGGGATCTTGTTGACCCACCTGAAGGTATTGTACCTATAGGGAACAAATGGGTTTTCAAGAATAAAATTGGTTCTGATGGAAAGGTAGAGACCTATAAGGCAAGGCTAGTAGCGAAAGGGTTTCGCCAAAGGCAAGGAATCGACTATGCAGAGACTTTCTCGCCTATTGTCATGCTTAAATCAATTAGGATTTTATTAGCAATAACTGTATACTATGATTATGAGATTTGGCAGATGGATGTCAAAACAGCTTTTCTCAATGGATATATTGAAGAAAACATTTTCATGGAACAACCTAGGGGTTTTGAATCCCAAGATGGTTCCAAAGTATGCAAGCTAAAGCGATTCATTTATGGGTTGAAACAAGCTTCGAGGAGTTGGAACATCCGTTTTGATGAAGCCACTAAATCCTTTGGTTTTATCAAAAATAAGGATGAGCCATGTGTATATAAGAAGTTAGTGACAGTGCTATCACTTTTCTTGTCTTATATGTGGATGACATACTGTTGATGGGTAATGACACAGGTATGTTGACGACTATAAAGGTATGGTTGTCAAATACATTCTCCATGAAAGACTTAGGGGAGGCAACCTATATTCTTGGGATTCGCATCTATAGAGATAGAGCGAAAAGAATAATTAGTTTATCCCAAAGTCTATACTTGGAAAAGGTGTTAAAGAGGTTTAACATGCTTGATTCCAAGAGAGGCTTGTTACCAGTGAGACATGGTATCCACCTTTCTAAAGAGATGTCTCCAAAGACACCTAAGAAAGAGATAAGATGGCCAGGATTCCATATGCTTCGGCTATTGGAAGTTTAATGTATGCAATGTTGTGTACTAGGCCGGATATCGCATATCTTTATTAGTTTGACTAGCGGTATCAATCCAATCCAGGTTTGGAACATCGATAGTGTCAAGAATATCCTTAAGTAATTGAGAAGAACTAAGGATTTATTCTTGATTTATGGAGGTGGAGACTTGCAATTGGATGGTTATTCTGATTCTGATTTCCAATCAGATATCGATGATAGAAAGTCTACCTCTGGATATGTGTTCATTTGTAATGGAGGTGCGATCGGTTGGAAGAGTTCCAAATAGAGCACGATTGCAGATTCCACTACAGGTCGAGTGTATTCTTGCATCGAGATCTGCAAAGGAAGTCGTTTGGATAAAAAGTTCGTGATGAGAACTTACGGTAGTTCCTTCCATTGAGTCAAGAGTTCCACTACCCGTGACAATAATGGAGCGATCATCTGAGCTAAGGAACCAAGGTCTCACTAGAAATCCAAACACATAGAAAGGCGCTACCACATTATCAGAGAAATAGTTGGGCGAAGCGATGTAGCCATGCAGAAAATAGCATCAGCTAAAAAATCCAGCTGATCCATTCACTAAGCCTATGTCACAGACTCAGTTAGACCAACATCTTGAGAAGATAGGTCTAAGATATTCTAACGAATGGCTCTAGTGCTAGTGGGAGATTGTTAGTAGTATGCCCTAGAGCATATCATTTAGTATGTATCTTATACATATTTTTATTAATAAAAGGCATTTCCATTTTTCCGTTTACATAATATATTTATGTATAATAGAAAAGGTCCATTGATATTTAGTTAGAAATATTATTCTTAAGTTGTTAAGAATATGAGTGACAATATTTCTAGCACAAAGTATCATAAATAGGTTCACAATTGAGGATACTTCATAATAAGGACATGACTTATCCAGAAAGATTGTATTCATGTTTGTTCCCAAGTTATTTATATGAGATATAAATAAGATAGAATGGTGAGTCTCATGCCATATAACAAACATGATAGGCACTTATAAATGATAAGTAGGCCGAACCAGTGACACTTATGACAAGCACATGGAGTTTACTCTTGTCAATGTTTTGTCATAAATCATATCAGTACATATAATCTTTAGACACGAGATATACAGTTATCTTGTATATAGGTAGTTTGAGTTTGATACTGCTTTCATACTTGTACTATGTATGGGTATATGGGCATGTGTTGGCTCCTACTAGTTATATATGGAGGTAGGTGTTGATCAAGATGGAATCTGTTCCTCTAAGTAAATAGAGATAAAATCCTATGTTCATTTAATTGTTCTTGATATTTCAAGTTCCTGGCCAGGACAGATAGATTTATTCAGAAAAGAGTTTCTGATGAGAAAATCTTTTTAATCAAGAACTGGAATTAAAAAAGAACATAATATTCATAGCAAATGGAGTTTGACATAAACCATGACTCCAGCTTGAGTTGGGATTTTGTAACAGAGAGATTCTATTGCATGGTAACATATGATTATAGGTTCATTTAAGGTAAACCTTATTACTAATTGGGTGGCCATGGCATGCTATGCTAGGTGTTAACCATGGTCTATGAGGTTCATAAAATGATTTAGAGAAATCATTTATGGTAAGAAAGAGTTCTGATGATATTAAGAGTTGATATCATGTCTCATTGCCAATTAGTGATGAGCCTAGTAAGTCACACACATACACAATTTATCACCTATTTAAATATGATTTAATTAATTAATTAAAGAGTTTAATTGATTAATTAAATAGGTTTGGTTTGCAATTAAATTGCAAAGTCCCTAGCATGACTTGAAACCAAATCTAGATTATTGGATGTGTAGTATAAATTAAATTTATATTTAAAGTGTTTAAATATGAATTTAATTAATGAGAAATTAATTAATAGAGATTAATTAATTAATTTATATTTGATATAAATTAATTAGAAGAAGAAAAATAATTATTTTGGGTTAAGAACTCAAAATTAAGACACAGGGGCATTTTGATCATTTCACAGTGTGACACGTGGCACCATGAGATGGTGACACATGGGATTACACATAAGCTTGCCAAATGTTTTTTAATCATGTAAGATGATTAAAATCAAGATTAAGTATAGGTTTGACACTTGGCACAATGTGATTGGGTCACTTAAACCTAGAGCTAATCAAAGGGTGACATGTGGCAAGGGTTTAATGTGTTAACCTAGCTATTTAAGTGTGGTTATGAAAAGAAAAAATAACCAGCAGCCACTCTTCTCCTTTGTCACGCCACTTTGAGGCTTTTCATCTATTCTTCTTCATCTCTCATCAATTCAAAGAGATTAGCCATCAATCTCTTGAATTAAGAACACTAGAAATTGTTTCTAGTGTCCTGTTTACATCTCTAGTCTCTTAAAAGGCAGAACTTGAATTTCTAACTAATAGAAAAGGCTTTAGAAGCTGTTCAAGGGCTGCCATAGGTGTTCTTGGTGTGGACAAGCTAGAGGGACAACATCTGGTGTCCTGAAGATGAATCTCAAAGGCGCATACTTGCAGTTGCATCAAGAGGTTAGTGTAATCGTTCTTGATTTAATCTAGGGTTCTAAAATTAATCTGATTAATTTTAAAATCTTAAATGGCAAATACAGATCCAAAAACATATTAAAAGAGTTTTAATATGTTGTTTATCATTGAAATCAAATAGATAAAAATAAATCTTGCATGATGCATGTGACCCTAGGTGAAAAATTTTGAATTCAATGGTATAAACTTGTGTTTTTCACGCTTCCGTTTCTTCACTCATGTACTACCAGTGGAGGAAATTGAAGTGAATCTAGACCTCACATATGAGGAAGAACCCATAGAGATTCTGGCTTATGAGGTGAAGCAGCTGAGGAACAAGCAGATACAACTGGTAAAGGTGCTGTGGAACCATCATTCGGGCTAGAAGGCTACTTGGGAATGAGTGGAGGACATGAGCAGACAACACCGACAGCTGTTCAGAGACTGATTACCAGGTAAAATTTCGAGACGAAATTTATTTTAAGGGGGGGAGAATTGTAACACCCCTATTGGCATAGCCTGGTACATTTTACTGTTCCGGTGACCGGTGTCAATCTAAACAATTAAGAGAATTAGAATCACATCTAAGACACCTAGATAAGCCCTGAACGCAAATAATTAGTAATTGTCAAATAGTTAAGTATAAATAAAAAAAAACAGAACACAAGAAGTTAAATGAGCCGGGAGTCACAGCGATGGGTGACCTTCTCGGGAAATGACTATGAGGTCAGTCTAAACTCAAATTTCAAATCGAAAAATATGACGCCGCGGTCCTTAGGACTATTGCGAACACAGTGGAAAAGAGAAAATCACGAAAAAGAGTTGTTAAGCAGGTCAAATAATTAGGTCAGGGATACGAAAGAAATATCGAATAACTTGCAAACCGGATTAAACCAACGAGGGGCAATTTAGTCAATTCACCCCTAGACCTGACTCCTAACCTAACTGTCCAATAAAATCGGAGAAGTGAAAATTTTGAAATATAGAATTAAATTAAAGAAGTGAGGAAAAAAAAAAGAAAAAGAAAAGAAAAAGAAAATTGAATTATGACATCACAAAGATGATGCCAAAAATGAGGTCATAAATAAATTTTCAATTTAATTAAATTGTTGACTAAGTCAATTAGAAAATTAAAAAAAAAAAGTTAAAAAGGGAAAGGGGTCTTCTACTCTTCATTTTTGCCGTGGGTTTCTCTCACTTTCCCTTTCCCTCATTACAACCTCCATGGAAGCTTGATTAAAGCTTTTCAAAACTGTAACACCCTCCCGGTAACTACTCCGTACATCCTACTGTTCCGGTGACCAGTGTCGGTCCGGACAGCTAGAATGTTCGGAAAAATATTTAAACTAAAGTGAAGAACCATAATCAACTCAAATATTGATAAGAAAAATTTAGTAAAAATTTTAGAAATAAAATACAACCAAGTTAAACGAAAGGTTCTAGCCTAGGGGTAACCTGCAGAGGAAGTTGCGGTTCTCGCAACTAGGAGTCCTAGACCCGGGGGAAAAATTATAAAATAATTTTTGGGACTCCAGAGAAGGGTTATTGAGGTTCCCATGGCATTAGAATGCCAAGAAAATACTTAGAAAAATTTTTCAATCGGTACAGACAAATTTGACCCGTTAAGCCAAACGGAGGGCATTTTGGTCATTTCGCCTTCAGAGGTATTTTTGGCCGACTTGTCCAGTTGAGTAAATAATTAATATGACACAAAATATGAATTAATGTTGATGAAAAATTAATTTGAAGTTAATAGAAAAGAAAAGAAAAGAAAAATCAATAAAAAAGCCAAATATGACATCATTAGGATGTCATTTAAAAACTTCCACCAATCAAAATTAAACAACCCTTTAAACTAACCAATAAAAGAGACAAACCAAGACAAAAGAATTAAAAATGCAGCTGCCTTCTTCTTCTCCAATTCCAGCCGAAACTTTGCTTGCCCTAAACCTCCATTAATCCTTCAACCAAAGCTCAAGTTCTCTCCTTATTTCACCATAAATTTTCCTACTCCATTCACTAAAACTTATCCCCACATCACAAGGTAACTCTAGGCAGCCACAAAGAGGAGGAATTCTAGAGTTTTCACAAGCTCAATAAGTTGAGCAAAGAGGTTAGTGCTATACTTCCACTCTCACTCATTTAATCTTTGTTAGAGCATCACTTTAAGTTAAGAAATTGTAAAAATTTGAAGTAAATTATATATGTTAGGGTATCTTCAATTTTCGGCAGCCCTAAGGAAGGATGAGTTTGATTGTTTTAATGGACTTAGAGTGAATTAGAGATCATGTTTAAAGTGTATACATATATATATACAAAGAATGAAAGAGTTAACTAAGGAAATTGTGAAAACCTTGAAATTTAGCTAGGGTTTAGGAATGAAAATTTGACTTGGCTTATGAAATGGTTAAAGAACATTTTAATGGTCAATTAGTGACCATTTGAGGTATGTTGACCATTAATTGGACTAAAAAATGGCATGGCAAAGTGGAATGGTAGGCTGCCTAAAGACAGCAGCATGGTGGCTGAGATTCCAGCCCACTTAGACAGCCATAACTTTGGCTGTGTAGGTCCAATTGGTGTTTGGCCAATTGGACATGAAACTAGGCTTATAATGGCACATTTTTGCTGAAGAAACCATGCCCAAAAGACCAAAGCAAGTGGACCAAAAGTTGGCCCCAATCCGGATACCCTGCAACAGCACCTGCAGAAATGACCAAATGAACAGTAACTGTTCATTTGGCCATAACTCACTGTAGATATGGTCAATTGATCTGAAATGTTTACAGCAACAAGTTAAGACATAGACAAACAACTTTCATGAAGGAACCTACCCCAAATTATGACCAGAACCAATTCAAAAATGCAATCACAGTCACTGTTCATGTTACTGTAGATTTGGTAATTCTGCAGTTTTGCAAATCCGGCCAGCTGTGGTTTTTGGACCATATCTGGAGCTACAAAACTCCAAATGGAGTGATTCAAAAAAGTAAATTCAACTAGACAAAATAAGGAACAACTTTCATGTTTGCTATTTCTTCAAATTCCCACTGTAACAGTGCTTAATGGAACAGTAAACTTAGGCTTCAAAAACTGAAATTTCTGCCCTCTTAATTTTAAGTTAGAAATGGTAAAGGTGACCAATTCCAACAAGTTTTAAATGCAAAATGTGGTATGTTGGGAGTGCCAAAACCAATGTACCTAATTTCTACCTAAAAGTCAACATTTTAGTTGACCAAAGAGGTGAATAGTGACACCGAAACTTGAAATTCAAAGATTGAAGAATTTTAAAGTATCAAATGCCCTAGTATACCTAACAAGATTGGTTTGGATAGTTTGGCATGCCAATAGGGTTCAGTTAGCAGTACTGCACATGGCAATATGCCATTCTGTGATTTTATGGTTTTTAGCCATTCTGACCTTGTATTGAGATTTGGCCTTGTGCTCGATGTATTCTACTTGTTGTTACATTTGCACACCGGGAGATGCATATGTGACCGATGGTGTGACGGCCCGAGGTACTAGATACCCAGTGCGGTTACATTATCGATCCGATCGTTGCTCAAGATAGGTTACTTGGGCAACCAAATGAATGAAAGTGAACAAAATTAATGAATATAATGGATATACCAATACCAAACAAATAAAACATATACATTCACTACATATTCATTTTCTGCTATTTTCTTTTATTTTATTATTGCACCACTAAGCATTATTGCTTAGCGCGTTGCTTTTGCCACGCGTAGGTACTGGAGATACTGATCGTGAGCCCAGTAGACCACAGACTGGGTGAGTCCATCCTGCAGTTCTGCACAGTGTCCGTGTCACCTCAACTTCTGCAGTGCATTGGTAGGACACTAGGTGTCATTTTGATATTTTGTAGCAAATTTTTACTTCCTCATATGTATTTAGAATTATGTAATGTATTTTGAAGTTCATGTAAATTATGAAAATTGTATTTGTGAATGGAAAAGTAAATATCTATCTATGACTTGGATATGTATGGAAGTAAATTGAGTATTTATCTGTTGCTTATATATGAATACCCTGAGAAATGATGATTGAGAAATGAGATTGGAAAATGTTGAGATTTTGATATTGAGACTTTGTTGATGAATTGAAGTTGGGATTGTTTGGAAATTATTTGGAAGTGTTTTTAACAGGTTCCGAAGAACTGTTTTCTCCATTTTTAGCCGGTACTCTGCCGGATTTTCTATAAAATTTTCGGAACCTCAAATAAATTATAATTTCAATAAATGACTTAAATAAATTATATTTCACAAGTTATATTCAAAATTATGATGAAAATTAATTAAGATAAAATAGAGTGTGCCGGTACACCGTGTGGCATAGCTTGCTCGGCTACACTGTAGACGGGTAAGGGGTGTCACAAAAACCCTCACTTTGGTCATAATTTTCCCAATCCACTAAATCAAATCTTGTTCTAGCACTTTTGTTCAACTATTGATCAAGAAAAGGAAGGAGAAAAAATAGAGATTGAAGATGGGAAATTCAAAGAAAGAGATTAGTCATCAATCACTTAGTTTTTCTTTAAAATTCATGCACATATGCTTTAATAAACTTAGAAATTGTGTAAAATCAAACAAAAACTATCCTTGGGGGACCAAATAGGAATTTCAGCTAGCTAGGGTTAGGGTTCACAGTGAGGTTACCCATCACCAAGGCTTCAGCTCATTTAACCAATTCACATACCACTTCTTTTACTTTTCTACAACCTTACTTGATTTTTATTAAATTTAAAACATGACTCCTCACTCTAGTTTAAGTGTGGTTCTAGACATTCTAACTGTCCGAAAAGATATTAGTCACCGAAACAGTACAATGTAAGAAACTACCTAATGTGAGGGTGTTACACTCTGACTTGTTGAGGCTTAAATGGAAGAGTGAGTTTAAATGGGAAGATAAGGACCAGCAGGCCTTTGACAAAATCAAGGAGTATCTCACCAGGCTGCTGAACTTGTTCCTTTAAGGTATGGTGACCCATTGAAGCTTTACCTGTCTATCGCTTTTGATTTTGTTGGGTGTCTACTAGCACAAGAAAGCTAAATGGGACATGAGCAGGCAGTTTACTACCTGAGCTAGAACCTAATAAATACAAAGACTAAGAATTCCCTAATTGAAAAGCTCTGCTTAGCCTTATATTTTTTCTGTACAAAATTGAGAGGGTTTATGCAGTTTCACAAATAGATTTAATGAAATACATATTATCTAGACCACTGATTACTAGAAGAATTGGGGAGTGATTATTAGCTTTATTAGAATTTACCTTGATTTATTTTCCCCAAAAAGCTGTGAAGGGACAGTACTTGCAGACTTTCTGGCTGAGCACCCATGTCTGGAGATAACAGTTGTCTGGAGATAACAGACTCAATGGAATAAGGGTTGAATGTTTGCAATACAGAAAAGGTACCCTGGTCCCTGTGGTTCAACAACTCTAGTACAGAGGCTTCAGAATGTGCAAGGATCATCTTTGTGTTACCTGCTAGTACTAAAACAACTCTTTCCTTTAGTTTGAAATTCCAATATACCAACAACCAAGCTAAGTATAAGGCATTAATTATCATCTTAGAGATCCTCAAAGAATTGGGAGCGGAGGACCTACATATAATGGGAGACTCACAACTAGTCATTAAGCAGTTGATTGGAGAATATAAGTGTGGCAGCTTCTCCCTTACTCCTTACTTTACTACTACTATGCATATTCTGGATTGTTTTAAGGAAGTTTCCTTTATGCATATGCTAAAAGGGAGCCAATTGGGAAGCTAATGAGTTGGCTCAACTAGCTTGTGGCTTGAGAATGTCCTAAGAGCTGACACACAGGATGATTTTAATGAGAAAAAGGAAACATCCTTCCATAGAAAAAAGAGGTATTCCCATTGATTTATTTAATAATATCTGGTTGTTACAGATGATTGGAAATCTTTGTTGAAATGGTACCTGGACTCTCCATCAGTTAAAGTATCACACCGCATCAAAGTCCAAGCTATGAACTATTTGTTGCTTGAAGGTGAACTCTTCTGGAAGGGCTTGGATGGCTTATTGCTCAAGTGCCTTAGTTCTCCAGAGGTTATGAGAGTGATGTAGTAGGTCCACGAAGGGATCTGTGGTGTATACCAGGCAAGTATCAAGATGAGATGGCTCATTAGGAGACACGACTATTGCCAGCCGAAGATCCTCAAAAACTGCATAACATATGCAAAAGGTTGCCAACAATGTTAAAAATATGTAGTGAAGAGGAGATCAATTGAAGAGATGCACCCTATCCTGAAGCCATGGCCATTCAGAGGTTGGGCTATCGACCTCATAAGTAAAATTCATCCACCATCTTTAATGGGCCATTCTTTAATTATTGTTGTCACAGATTACTTCACCAAGTGGGTGGAGGCAGTACCTGCAAAGAAAGTGGAACAAAGTGACATGATTCAGTTCATCAAAAAACACATCATCCATAGATTTGGAATCCCTCAGACCATCACAACTGGCTAGGAAAAAATGTTCACCAGTCAAGATATGAAGGACTTTGCAGAGGGTTATGGCATAAAATTGCTCGCGTCGACTCTGTACTATACATAGGCCAATGGGCAAGCAGAAGCATCCAACAAGGTTTTGATTGGTATCCTAGAGAAAATGGTTGAATAAAACCCAAAAGAGTGACACTTAATCCTGCCAGAGACCTTGTGGGCATACAGGACCTCTAAATGGGATGCAACACAGACAAGCCCTTTTGTTGTGACTTATGGGCATGATGCAGTATTCCCAAGGGAGGTAGTAGTTCCTTCTCTTAGAGTGTCTCTACAAAATAGCCTTACTCCATATGAATATACTCAGGCTACAATGGAATTGGAACACTTGGATGAAGTTTGGATGTAGGCATTTAATCACATAGCTACATAGAAGAAAAAAGTGTCAAGGATCTACAACAAGAGAATAAAGAGGTAGAATTTTCAACAAGGAGACCTAGTCTGGAAAACTGTGTTACTTGTTAGTGCCAAAGATAAACAATTCAACAAATAGTCTCCAAATTGGAAAGGTCCTTTCTAGGTGCATTGGGTACTCAGAGGTAATATTTATTAGTTGGTAAGCCTTACAGGAGAGCCACACAAAAAGTCAATCAATGACAGATACCTAAAGAAATATTTTCCCATTATGTGGGAAATGTAAGACAAATAGACAGAAGAAGATAAGTAGGGCTGACCCATGGACTCATTAAAAGCTGACCCACGGCTAGCGTAGGATTCCTGTAAAAAATAGTGTAATTGAAGCTGATATAGCGGCTAGACATTCAGTGTAATCAGATAAGAAAGGCTTTGTAATCAAGATTGGCTCTTGGGCCACTTGTAGCTCATATAAAAAAAAAAAATAAAAAAAAGGCCAACACATGACTAATCATTCACAAGTATAGCTGTTAAAATCAATCATATCATAAAATAGAATAAATGTACTACAACTGTAGTCAGAACACTATGCATAAGACTAGGAATCAAATAACATGAATCTATAAATGAAAAAGAATGTAATCGCAGAGGACAGCCCAACGGCTCTGGCAAGAAGCTATAAAGTCTGAATAGGACTAGTGCTCCCAAATCTTAGCCTCTATAAATGCAACCAGCTCCCTCAAAGTATCACCCTCAAACAAGATCACACCCTCATCTATCATGTGATCAACCAGCAAATCGTCCTCTAGCTGAATAAGGGAGGCCTCCTCAACATTCAACTCTATGATCTTTACTTTCAAGCGAGATATTTGCTCCTCCAGGTCAGCCACCCTGCTCTTGATGGCTTTCACCTTGTCCTCCCTATCCCTGGCTTAGACCACATAAGACTGAGCCTTCTGAATAAGCTCCCTGAGCTCACGGTGCTTGGTGGAGAAATCTATAGTAGAAGTAGAGAGTGCTGTAGAAGACTAAACCTTATCAGCATGAGCAGGTAGGATCTCAACACCTATGTTTGTGCATCCTAGAGTGGTGTGCCTCCTGCAATCAGGGTGGACAAAGCAAATAACAATAGAGACCTCTATTCCTCTATGTGAAAACTGAGCTGTATAGATAACAGGTAGCATAATTAGTTCTTGGCTACTGTGACTGTAGTATCAAATGGCTTGACTGTAAGGTGAGTATTGGAGCTGCTAGAGAACTTAGCTAAAAAAATGAGATGTCAAGATCCTGAAGATGATTAACTATATTAGCCAAAGGGATGGCTTTTTAACTTGAGATAACAAAGGAGCTCGGAGTAAAAGAAGTCACAAAAGCCAGGAAGAAGTGGCAGGTACCTGTAGAGAGAAAGGTAAGTACTAGCTCAAAAAAGATAATTCAGTGGAAAAATGAATGCATACCTTAGGAGAAGTGGGCAAAGGAATATCTCTTAGAGGGTTATCATCATCACTAGCATCTGCTACCTCCTATGTAACATTATCAATCTCAGAGGAGATGGGGCTCTGTGCCTCCTCATGAGTCCCAAAACAATAGAACTGTAGAGGAAGTCTAAGGCTTCTTGGCTTAAGGTACATGATGTCCAAAACGCCTTGTAGAAGAAAAAGAAGAGCTTCCCTACTATTACGTCTGAGGTGGAGTGGACTTCCTAATTTTGGGCTTATATTTCTTGGTCGGTGCTTTGATCTTCTTGGGTAGAGGATGTTAAGACTGAGAAGGAAAACTATCCCACTTTCTAAAAGGAGGAGTGGATCTAAAAGAATCTGCTTTTGGGCTATGGTAGCAGAAGGAGTAAAGGGAATGCCTAAAAGATAACTTGGAGAAAAGTGGCAAGCATTAGTGTCAACTATAACAAAAAGGAAAAAAATAGCAAAAACAGTAAGCACCTGAGGCCAGAGGTCTGACAATAGCATCATGGAACCTGGAAGCCCACCAACTCTGAAATGTGCGATAAAAAGGATCAATAGCCTCTACGGAAATCATCTAGCACACATCTTGCAGCTGCTCTAGTCTATAGCTATATTGGTCCATATCTGTTGGAGAGGACATACTGATCCTACTACCGGTGGCTAGGTTGCGATTAAACTAGCTACTACTTGTGCTATGCTCAATAAGGGCATTATAGGAGGTGAATTTGCCTAGCTTCCTATATCTAGAGAGCAACTCTATAAAGGAACTGGGAACCTCATTGCCAATGATAGGTAGGCTTGTCAGGACTTTAATATCCTTTAGTGTGATGGACATAGGCCCCATTCACAAAATAAAAGTGTTGCAAGATCTAGACCATAAAATCAAAGAGCCAGCTAGCAATCCAGGACAAAAAGGTGGACCATTTCTAGACTGCTTGATGAAGTCATATATGCCTAGGAGCTTTCAAGTTTGAGAGAAGTGAGGCTGAAGTCTATCTATCGATGCCTCCCAGCTAGAATAGTGCTTTGACTAGGATTTGATATCACCTAGATAGGAAAGGGACTGCACTTCATAGTCGAGCAATAGCTCCACATAGTTCCCTAGAGGGAAAGGAGGTAGTAGAATGTCATGAGAGAAAGCAAAAGGACCAACGGTGGCAGCCCCTGCTACAAAACCCTACAAGAAAGAAGTAACTAATGTCAGGTACTTGGATAAAAATTTCGCATTGAATGAAATAGTAAAAAAGTACAAGACTAACTAAAAGAGGATTGGACAATGGAATAGTCCAAGTCCTACTGGTACCTATGGATCCTGAGGCATCGATACTTATAGGTTCCAATAAGCTAGTACCTGTAAAAGCAAAAGTCGATATCTGGTGAGATGAAAATTGGACAGAGTTTCCTCTATAAAATGGACAGCTAGTTCTTAAAATGTAAGCAAATGGCCATACAATGATCAGACACAACCTACTGAAAGCTCACATATGCAGTAAGTTCAAAAATTACCTCCAATAGCGCTAAAGAATAGGTTGGCACTAGGCATGAGGAAGGCCAGTGGAGTGTATACTCACAAGGCAAAAGAGATAGCACTAAGCCTAGGAACGCCACTACTAATAGGAGAAACCTATGGTATGGTTAGTCAATGGTACCTGTGAAATTGCTAATACCTGTAAAGTACCAGCCGGTGCCTGCGACCCAGAAGAAGCTTATGATGCCATCTTTGCAAATACAAGGGATATAATGAGCATTCCCAAGCAATAATAATCAAGTAAGAAACATAGATATCAACATACAAGTTCAAATACATCACTTATATTTAACAGATACAAAAAATTTGTAGGTACCAACCAACATATTGTAGGTACCAACTAATATACTGCAGATACTGATCGACATATTGCAAGTACCTAAGTAGGTACCAGCAAAATTACCAATTCCAAAAGCAATCAACATGGCCCAATCACATTCTTAACCATCATTAAACATCAAGAATCTCAAAATTACCAATTCAAGCAAGAATGGCAAGATGAATACCTTGAAAAAATGCAACAAAGGGTAAGATAGAAGGGGAATCAACTAGGAGGTATCAATCGAACTAATGGCCGATGAGATGGTCGATGTGATGAATGGCCGATGAATGGAACAATGCTAGTTGAATGGTGATGTGCCGACAAGGTGAATTAATGGCCAAAGCTCACCCAAATGGCAATGGAGTGCCATTCCAATCCAAGAGTTGTTGGTGGGGAAGGTGAGTAGAGAATGAAAAGCTAGCAAGAGGACTTGAAATCGCACAAGAATGGCGCATCGAGGGAAGAAGGAAGAAAAAGGAGAGAGAGAGAGAGAGAGAGAGAGAGAGAGAGATAGAGATTTTTTGGGTTTCTTTGAGTGGCAATTAAGTTAATGAAGTTTAATTGAAGAGATAAGTATGTAGTAATTAAGAGACTAGTAGTAATTAGAATTTTGTGGAAATGACAACTTGTAGTAATTAGAGTTCTATAGGAAATTAAACTCTTGATAGAATTAATTTAAATTTCGAATTCCCAAGAAGATCACAAGTAATATTTGATTATTTTTTGAATTTTAAACAACAAAATTGTTGGCTAAAATCAGATCTTATCTGCCTAGAATGGCTTAGTTAGCCAATCCAGGTGAGAGGGGCAATTATTTATACAAAAATAATTATTTTATTTATTTATTACTTGCAAGCCTAAGAATTAATTAAATTAATTTTTGTGAAATTAATTTTATTAATTTTATTTTATTAATTTAATTAATTTATGGCTTGAGATAATTAATAATTAAATTAATGGTGATTAGTGGAAGGTTATCTAAAAGAAGGGAGTTCCAAGCAACTCAAAGCAACTCCAGAGAGTGGTCAGGTGACTATAGGTAACTACAAAATGTGGCAAAGTGGTTCCAGAGTCTCTAGGAGTCTTTCAAATACCTGTAAATAGAATTATAAAATTAAATACACTGCAATGTGAAAAGCTCTAATAACATCAAATAACAACTCAACCAGACTCTAGTAGTCTTTTATCTTTATTTTATCATTCATTTATTTTTAAAATTCCTGCATTTAATTTCAAGTCTTGTACTCTTTTTTTAAAATTTATATTTTTAAAATTCCTGCATTTTATATTTAAATGTTCTTTCGATTTTCAATTTACTTGGCCTTTTAATTTTGGATTGAAATTGATGAAACTGCGTTTATTATAGTCAATTCCATAGTCGTTTGATCTAGAAGTCAGAGCGCATTCCCATGTGATATACTCAGTATCTGACACAACCTCGCACTTCCTAAACTGTTAGCCAGCCGAACTGTTTTTCAAAGAAACATAAATATAAATTGAAAAAATATCTAATATTAATAGAACTCCTATTATATTAGTATTTCAAAATTTTATTCAATTAGGTTTTATATTAATTAATTAATTAATGTTTTTATTATATAAGGGTATTTAATCTTTAAAATACGTGCATTACACATATATTAAATAAGTTATAATTTATATATAAATATTAAATATATTATTTAAAGTAAAATATTAACTTTAATGTTAGTTTAATTAATTCAATAAATGAAAATATTTATTAATTTAAAAATTACTATAATTTTATACAAAGTTATATGTTATAATTAATCTAATTATAACATAAAATATTAAATCAATTATTAATATAATAAATAATATTGCATGCAAGTTTTATTATAGCATTAAATGTGTTTAAACTCTGCTCTTTCTTTTTTTTTTTTAGTTTTATTTAAACTCCCTTTTTTTAAAGTTTTATTTATCTATATTTTAATATTTTTAATAATTTAAAATAAATATTTTTTTTAGTGAGATTGTAAATATATCCACATATTTAAAATTTTCATTCATATACTTATAATTTATTATTTGATTGATATACTTACATTTTCCTTAACTAACATATGTAATAATATTTTCTTAATTTTATAATATATATATATATATATATATATATATATATATATATATATATATATACATTATGTAACACTCCTCACCTGTCTACATTGTAGTCGAGCAAGGTGTACTACATTCGGTGCCGGAGCACTCTATCCTGTTTTATCATGTACAATATTTGTTTAATTATATTATCTTATGTGTAAAAATTTTTTTTTTTATCCCATTTCATTTTTATGGAGATCCAGACAGAGTCTCTTCTGTTCTATTGGTGCATGGTGGGTTTCATGTTACCTGTTAAAACAATTCATATCCTTTACATCTATTCATTCATCATATTATTCCTCATGCTCATATCAATTTTCAAGAAAATAAAATACTTTATTTCATTCATATGAAGATAAGTACAATATTTATAATTCATATACAATCCAAAATTACTTACATCATTTAATTATATACAATACCAAAAATGCAAAATCTAATATGTACATGAGCCTTACCAAAACAACTGATGAGGTGACAAGCACTCTGTAGCAGATTTGATCAAGGTCCTGTCTAAGCTCTACTGCTGCTGCTGTTGTGGCTCTCCTGTACCTACGCCTGGTAAGAACCAACGCGCTAAGCATAATGTTTAGTGGTGCATATATTGAAATAAAAATAAACAAATAACTGAAATAATTATTCTACGTGTATTCTTATAAGGAAATATAAAATTTTTATGAATTTCTAGGACTTTTACATGTTTATAGAACTTTGGACAAAATAAATTAATTGGAATCTTTTTATCATGTATCTTATGTTTAATTCAATGAAGTTCACCTTAACAATCTTCTCATGTATTTATTTCAATTAAAGATTCGTACTCATTTATGTGCCCAAGTAACCTATGACAGACTATAAAGATTGGATACACAGGAGTATAAAAGTTAGACATCTGTATGTCTATCAAGTATACAACGGTCATATCAGGCACAAGGCCAACGGGCAGGCATAAGCCAATGATAATAAAAATTGGCACTATGGCCATCGGGCAGGCATAAAGTCAGTAGAACAATCATCTTAGATATATGTTGTCTGTCAATGATTATCCCTGTGAGCAGTACTGCAATATATAGTCCCTAATTGATATACCAATCGATCCAAGCTATATAAATGAGTCTAGGTGTACTTTGGGTAAAATAGTATTATTAAGTATTTATAATTTCATTAATTCATGTTATTTTTATGCTTAACAATTTATTCTAACTCATTTCATCTCATATGCCTAGTTGTTTTATGGACTTTTCTTTAGGACCGGATTTGGTATACTATCTTTACATAGCAGATTGACCAGGATGTGGCCACTATTTGGCTACATTCCCTTCATAGAATTTGTTTCTTTATGTCTTATAGTCACTCAGAAATTTTTATTACAATTTTTCAAGTTTTGTAGAATTAATTATGGTCAAATCACTAGCCTGGACTCATGTACCCTATTCTACCAAGACTCATGTTCATATCAGAAATTTTGACTCCCATTTTAGGGTTCTTATGTTCATAATTTGAGGACCAAGTCTAAAACAAAGTTGGATCCCTATTTCTTAGGGTTCCAGATCAGTATGGCTCAACCTAATTGGAGTTTTCTAGTAGGAGATATAGCTAAATGAGTGTTCTGAGGTCAAATGGCTCTTTTGAAAATTTCCAAAATTTATATGTTAACTTAACCTAGTCAATTGACCTAGTTTCCTAGGTTTCTGGGTTTTGGTTAAAAGGCCAATATTTTATATCTATGTCTTATAAAACTTTTTCCATTAGTTTCATTACATTTGGATTTTTATAGACCAAGTTATGGCCATTTTGCCAAAACTGGTCGGGTGAGCTTTAGTCCAGAAAATTCTGGGCAGAATGGTGCAGGTCAATTTGGTGACCTCACTTGGGCCAGCAATTTCATTTGGTTAGAGGCATTTCTGGGCTTGGCATTCTTAATGAAAGTTGTATTCCTATGTCTAATCTTTCCAATGACACAAAAATCAGGTCATTTGGACCTGTCTAAAGGAAGTTATGGCCAAATGAACATGTAGTCAATTTTCTGGGTTCAATGTTTGGACATCCGGATTGGGACAGTAAATTGGTCAACTTATAGACAGAATTTGGGCATGATTTCTTCATGAAAAATGGGGCATTTCGTCCTAGGTTTCATCTCCAATTGGCCTCACACCAATTGGAGCAACACAACACTACTTATGACTGTTTAATCTTGCTAGACTCATAGGTCCAAAATTCCTGCACATGAAACATCACTTCCAATATTCCATCCTCCTTACTCCTAACTACAATTTATCACTCATAACACTTCAAATAATCAGCAAACAATCTCAATAAGATCAATCCCTCGCCATATCACCAAGGTAACAAAATTAACTCAAACCCTAACTCTCATTCCTCATTTCATATAAACACATGCCAATCAATTTGTTCATCACAATTTCTCATCAATATCACTAATAAACATGACTAATTTCATCAAAACCATCAAACCACAACTCTTATCATGGCTGCCGAAATTTAATAATTTCCTATCCCTATGAATTTCTTTTAATTTCATGTCAAACTAACTCATTTTAGCAAGCTAGTCATGCTTAGAAAAGAAATAGAAGTGTATTAGTGCACTAACCTCTTTAACCACTTTCTTGGCTTGTTAAAACTTTGAATTTTCTTCACTTTATAACAATCAAAATGCTCCTCTTGATGTGGGGATTAATTTTTGTGAAGAGTGTTTAGGGTTTTAGTGTGGAAAGCTTAGGGAAAATCAAGCTCAAAACTTAATGAAAATGGAGGAAGGGAGCTCTAATGGTGGCCGGCCTATAGGAGAGAGAAGATGAGGAAAGTAAAATCTAAAATTTTAGTCAATTTTTGTCTCATTTTAACCCTTCTTATCTCTTTATAATAGTTGTTTAATTCCTATTGGTTAGGCTTTTAATTATGATGTCATTATTTCTATTTACATTTCTTCTTTTCTTTTCTTTTCTTTTCTCATTTCCATACTCAAATTTCATGTTTTTAATTCATTTTATATATTTTAATCTCTCTTATTTTAAATGACATTTAGGTCAAAATTTAACTCTGGGGTTGAAATGACCAAAATGCCCTTCGTTATACTTGTCGGGTTATTTTTTTCTGTACCGATAAATAAATTTTCTGGATTTTTTTTTGACATTTTTAACGTCATTTATACCTCATTAACCCTTAAATTAAGTCCCAAAAATTATATCTTGGAGTTCCTCACGTGTCTGGGGTCGGTAACTATCTCTACCGATACTTCCCCATACGGTCACCCATCGCTGTGACCCTAGCTCGTTTAACCGAGTTACACTTCGTTCCTTGTTCTTTTCTTTAATTTTAGTTAGTCTATATTCAATCAATTTATGTTTCCTCACTTTAGTTTGAGTGTAGTTCCAGACATTCAGACTGTCCGAACAGAAAATTAGTCGTCGGAACAGTAGGATGCACGGACTACCTAAAGTGAGGGCGTTACATATTAAGTAATTCTAAAAATGTAACATATAATTTAGAGCGTTAAAGATTAAATTTTAATTTTCATCAAATTAATACCATGAGATTTGATCATCTCATAATCCCGATGTCCATTAACGAAATACTGACATGTTAATTTTTTTTATTTTAATTAATGTTAATGGTACATCAACATTCCATTAAAAATTATTATATGAATATATGTTTATGTGATGTATTTAAATTTATTTTTATACTAATTAAAGTAACTAAAACACGAAAATAGGTTTTATTGTAATATCTGCCACTTTTCGATAATGGAATATCTGTTCTTAACGGAATATTTTGGTAAAAATTAAAACTTCACAGACAAAGGAGTGGCGGTGAGATGCAAAATTGTATCTATATATGTGGGTTTGAAATGTTCAAAATATATTTAAGAATGAAAAATATTTTAAGGGTTTTATTTTTTAAAAATTTCAAAGTGGTTATTTTGAGCAGAAGGAATTTCAATAGCCGAAGGACAAACTTTCGGTGGTCAAAGTCTTTTTTATGGTTCAAATGTCTATTTGGGCATAATCAACTCTGGCAGTCGAAAGTCCCCCAACTATCAAGGGTATAAAAAGGACCACAGCTCATTTCCTGCCCAAAATACTTGGGTTTTCCTTCTTTCTTCTTTCTGTCAACTACTAGGGCATACAATGAGTTTTTTGAAGAGATTTCTTTGAGTTTTTGAAGATCTGGAGGTAGATTCATCCATTTGGAAGTGTGGAAGAGTAGATTCAAGCTTTAAAGCTTTGGTTCTCTCACCTCTAAGCTCCAAGAAAAGAGGTAACTTTCTTTTCTTCTTAATCTAATAGATAGATCTAAGAGAGTTAATGAGGAATTAGGTTTCTAAAACTTTAATTTTATGAAAAGTTTTCTTTCATTTGTGTTTTTGGAATTTATGCACATTAGGGTTAGGTTAGGGTTTTGTGATTTTTTGTTGCAATTGTGTATTTTATGGTTAGAATAGTTATGTTTAAGTATTATGGGCCTTAAATGGCTAGTTTTCCCTGATGGATTTGAAAGGAGAAACCTAAGATTTGAGTTTTTTATGAATATATGTGAGTATTAAGCACGTTTTAAGTTGTTTTAGGCCCCAAAGATGTGTATATGCGATGGGGCTGTGTTTTGAAACTTTGATATGAGTTTTAAGGCTTTTAAGAGACTGAATCTGTAGATTTTTAACTTGAGAATTCTTGAAATTTTTAGGTTCAGTAGCCAAAGCTTGTAGTTTCTTAGAAATTCTGAAAATTTTTCAGGTTCAGCAGCCGAAGTCCTAGACTTCAGTAGTGGCAGTAGCTACTACCCAAAATTGGGCACCTAATGTTCAAAGGTTCAGTAGCCAAAGTCCAAGACTCCGATAGCTGAACTTGGTTTTGCCCATTTTATTTCTCTTTCGATTCTAAGATTCTAAAAACTAATTTTATGGTTCCTAAGGGCCTAAAATAAGATGTTTACTATATGTATAGAGTTTTAAACCCTTGTATAACACTTTAGGGTCCAATTTTGTAGGATCGGACTTGAGGAATTCGAAAGAGTAAGGATTCGAGGATAGCTCCTGTTTGAGTAAAGAGGTTGATAGGCTATAAAAGATGAGTAACTCTAACCTTAATAAAATTAAAACTATTTACAGGTAATTAATTAGCTTCCTTATGCATCATATCATATTTACTTAGGATGTATGTATCTAGAATACGAAGATATTGCATAATTGCATAACTTGTTATTGATGCATTGATGGACATTGGATGACCTACTAACTTCCCCCATATCATGTTTATGTAACATTACGTATGTTATAGATTCTTAAGTAAATCCTATGGGGAGATCTATAAGTTGCCCTTCAAGGAAGATCTATAAGTTGTCCCTAGATATATGGCACAGGTCATATTTTAAAGGAAAGTTTGGAGAGTTACTGGTGATAATGTCCATCTTACATAAAATATATGTGATGTAAAAATTCATGTGAATGATGCATTGCACATGTATGAATAAATGATAAAATTAATTATTGTTAGTTTACTCACTGAGCTTGTGTAAGCTTCCCCCAAAATCCTAACCCCCAAGTGCAGGGTTGTAGGACTAGAAGAGTTCTTTAAAGAGAGAGCAGTAGAGATAGCTTTACTCTTTCCTTTATGTATGATGTATAGGTAGATGAACATGTAATTTATGAATAGATAGTACTGTACTAGTGATTAAAGAAAATTGCAAATATGTAATTATTCATTCAAGTATGATGATAAATATGTTGTGTTAACCCTTTTAAAGGTACGCAAGTTGAACTATTACACTTTGGATCCTATATATTTTAATGTTCAAATTATGAACCAGTATTATGTTATGAATGTTTATGTATGGAGAAAAACTAAGGTATAATGGTTTGATGTATATTTATATATTGAGATACAGGAATATATATATGTTTTTCAGGTTTTAGGCTTCCTATGAGTTTTGGCAATTTTAAGCTGACCCGATCCCTAGTGCCGGTAACAGCTCCTAGATCGAGTCATTACATTTATAGCATTCAAATTGGTATAGGATACAACAATGATACTTTTATATTTATATTTTAGTAATCTATTTAAATTTGAATAATATGCTTTTTTTATATATAAATAATAGGATTTTTGCATAATGGCTAATGATAAAACACTAAAAGCAATGAAAAATGTGTTAAAATTATTAAAATTCTTTACTAATTAAAATTTAATAATTTATAATTATACATATTTTTGTAAATATAAATTAAAATTATGTCTTATAAATTCGCTCCTTCATTTATATTTTTTATATCGCATCGATAGATTATAAAATTAGAAATAGATTATGAATTATAAATAAAAAAATAAATTATAAATTTTAATAATTAAATAGAAAAATTTAACCTTAGAATAAAAAGACCATAAAATTAAAATTAGAAACGCCGGATCATTGTGAATTTTAACTCTCAATCCAAATTGAATTTGGTTTCTGTTTTGAAAAAATAATTATTTATGATTTTAATTTTTTTTATAAAATTTTATTTTGGATTATAATAAAAATATAAATAGAAGTAAGAATTTTAAATTTATTAAAATTCAAAATTTAATTTAAATAATAAAAAATAATATAATTATAAATAATATAAAAAAATGATGATATTCGTCATCATTCAAAAGTTACTCCTCATTCATACATTTATATATATTATAAATATAGATAATAGAATTAGCATATTATTTGTATTACTTGTAATAGAATTATAACCGAATAAGTATTATTTTAATATTTTAATTTAATTACTTTTATGACATTAGAATTTTTATTATTGTAAATAACATAAAAAATTAAGGTTACTGGAGTCCATTAAAATAATTCACCTTCTCATTCATACATTTATATATATTATAGATAGATAATAACTAAATATAAATATAACTTTGTATTTAATAAAGGTTATAAAAATATATACCATTTAATTTTAAATTATTAAATAAATTGATTAATAAATTATTTTTATTATTTTTTTAAATTGTATTAAGTTAATATGCTACTTAGGATACATATAATCCCTCTCCTTTCTTTTCCTCTAAATTGAAGCCATTCTCCTCTTCCTTCAGTGAGATTTAAAAATGTTAAAATAATTTAAATACTAGAAAATTTATGGAACCACATAAATAAATTTTTAAACACCTAAAGTATACTTTGTAAATGCAAATTGTATTATATTGAATTAAACATAGTTGATTCAAAAATTAAATATATAAATTTTTGAAATATACTCTGACTGACCATTAAATACGAAAATTTTCATAAATAAAAAAATAAAATTTTAAGGTGTTAAAAATCACTTTTCGTCAATAATAGGTCAGATATTATTCTTTAAGTTGTTGTTCGGAAAAATATAATCTTAAATATATTAATTAGAGCTATTAAATTTAGTTTTAATTTAAATTTAATAAATTTTAATTATAAACATTATAAAATAATTAAATAATTTTTTTCAATAATATTAAAAATAATACTTGCAAAAAAAAAAATAAAATAACTCCAGGCTTGAAGTCCCCACAAAAATTACTGATCCATTGTAGAAAATGGTGGTCCAAACATGGACCGGGACACCATGAACATGCAACCAAACAAGGCAAGAGGTGAGAGTAAAGATTGGGATGCCGTGCCATAGTGTCATATAGCCAATTGTTTGACCAAGATGCTTCTTCCTCATCCTTACAATGAAAAGCAAGTAAAATTGTATCATCCCATTGAGGTAATACTAATATAAAAAGCACCTTCTATATGACCATTTAGATTCTGTTTATTTTATGAAAAATAATTTATATATAAAAAATATTTTTTATTTAATTATAATTAAATTAATAATATATATTTATTTTATATATATATAAATATTTTTATATTTTAATAAAATTATTAAAATTAAAAAAAATAAAAATGATTTTTTTTAATAAATAAATTATTTTTTTTATAAATAATTTAATTTTCCCTTCGATCAGAAAAATTATTTTCAATTGATTTATTTTTTTAAACATTTTAAATATTAAAAGACAAAAAAATATTTTAAAAAAAAATTTCTGTGAAACAAATAAAACTCTTAATATACGACACTCTTATTAGATAACCAAACACTAATTTCTTTATAAGACTAAATTCACAACTAAAGTAAACGACACAATGTTTTAATACATACTCATATAAAAATTATTCATTCAATTTAGAAAGTGGATCCACATCCTTAATGAACGAGTGAGAATTCACATATAATAAGAGTACACAATAATTTACTTAAAATTTTAATTAAAAAAATTAGTGATTTGACATATAGTTAAACATAATAAGCTTATAATTTTAAGTGTTCAATCAATCTATTTAATTTTAAATTAAAATTAAATTAAATAATTAAAATATATTTTATAATGAATTAAATTAAATTAAATAAAAGTAACCGAAATAAAATTACTTTCTTAATAATATGAAAATTAAAATATAATTAAAATTTTGATAAAAATAATGATAATGTTTTATTATATTAATTGCACAATCACATCAGCATGAATAAAGATATTAGAGTAATTATTTTCCTTGAAGCACTGATGAATTAAGGCTTTGGATACTGTTTTATAAATAACAATAATAATAATAATAATAATAATAATAATAATAATAATAATAATAAATTACATGCCCCTAAATTTTCAAGTGCTAAATTCATGATTTTTAAAAAATAGACTAAAATTTTTTTTTTCAGTAAAAAAGATACAATGAAATAATGACACTGTAATTTTTTATAAAAAAATTTAAAACTATTTAATTTGCTTCCTTAAAAAAAGGTAAAATGTTTTATTTAAAACCTATACTTATTAAGGAAGTTCAATTTAACTATTTTTAAATTTTTATTTAATTTAATTTAAAATTTTTAATTTAAATTTAATTTAATTCAAAAATTAAATTAAAGAGTTTAAATTGAAATTTCTGATTTAAATTAAATATAAAGATAAAAATAGGTTAAATTAAATTTCTCCAGTAATTATAAGGACTAAATTAAACTTTAAGCTAAGAAAAAATATAAATAAGAATTTTGCTCAATTTGAAGGTGCTTTTTGCAAGTTATCCACCACTCCTCATTCTGAAGAAGTGTGCGGCCCCGGCTACAGTATATAGCTTTGTCTTCTGCTCCATCCACTACCCATTCCCTCATTTGTCGTCCTCTGGCAGAAAATCACTCAACTATCTTTCCATGGATTCAACCCTGCCAAAAGTTGTCAAAGATCTCTCTCCCATACTCAAGATATACGAAGATGGGCGTGTTGAGAGGCTCTTGGGCAATGATATCGTCCCTCCTTCTCTTGATCCAGAGATCAATGTCCAATCCAAAGATGTTGTCTACTTCCAAGAAGCTAATCTTTCTTCAAGACTTTACCTACCAAAATCAATCGACCCATCAGACCAAAAACTCCCTTTGCTGGTTTACTTTCATGGTGGAGCCTTCTGCATAGAAACTGCTTTTTCTCCTACCTACCATAACTATCTCAACTCACTAGTTGCAGAGGCTAAGATTATAGCAGTCTCTGTTGATTATAGAAGAGCTCCAGAGCATCCTCTCTCTACTGTATACGATGATTCATGGTCTGCTCTTCAATGGGTTGCTTCTCATGTTAATGGTAATGGCCCTGAAGAGTGGCTAAATCTTCATGCAGATTTTGGTAAGGTTTTTCTTGCAGGAGATAGTGCTGGTGCCAATATATCCCACCATATGGCCTTGAGATATGATGAAGAGAAATTGCCTGGTATTATCCTCAAAGGGATTGTTCTAATACATCCTTATTTTTGGGGCAAAGAACCTGTGGGAGATGAGCCTAAAGATCCAGAAACAAGATCAAAGATTGATGCTATGTGGCTTTTTGTAAGCCCAACAACAAGTGGGTTGGATGATCCTTTGATTAATCCAGCTTTTGATCCAAAATTGGCAAGGTTGGGATGTTCCAGAGTTCTTGTGATTGTTGCTGAGAAGGATATCTTGAAAAATAGAGGTTGGTATTACTATGAGAATCTGAAAAAGAGTGGATGGCAAGGACATGTGGAAATCATGGAGGCTAAGGAAGAAGAACATGTGTTCCATTTGTTCAAACCTACCTGTGAGAATGCTGTGGCCATGCTCAAAAGTCTTTCTTCTTATTTCAATGAAGAAAAGTAAGACCTTCATATTGGGTTGGGCCATGGTGTGTTTGTTGGTGTTATGGATAGGAGTCTATTAATTAGCTTTGAGCATCTGGGTGTTTAGATTATCTTCTTGAAATGTTTAAATGCTTAAATGCTATTATCTTTCATTTCATATATATATATATATTGAGAATGAATGCATTTGGTTAAAATTGCTTTTGAGGTATTCTTAATTTTGAAGATCCTACAATTAATTGTGTTGAAAATTCAATACTGAGAAAATTTCTGACATGGTTGGTGTTCTTCCAAACTGCTCATGAATATAATTTCAGTTTTAAAAAAATATGTTTTGTACTACTTTTTTGACCGAAAATAAGTAGAAAATTAAATAGCTTAGTAGGTGGACTGAAAGAAAAGTAGGCTACGTTTGAATTTTGATTTACAACACTGAATGAATGAGACGGTACTTTAAAAATTTTCTCTCTGTATATTTCTATGAGAAAAAATGAGTTGGCTTATCTGTGAGTTATTTTGGTTCGATAAATAAACCATCTTGGAAGAGAGTAACGGAGAGACTTAAATTTATTAATTTATTATGAATTTAAAACACAATCACGTGAGATTTATATATTTAGTAAATAAATTTTACTATACATTTTATATCTTAAATCTATAAGAAAAATTTCAAACTTCAAACCTTAATACTTTCTAGTTGAATCGAACCGAATTAAATAATTAAAAACGAATTAACTGAATTGTCATATTTTAAAAATCGAATCAAATAGAAATAAATGAAAAATCAAACCAAATCGAACAACTCTATTTTTTTTCAGTTCGATTTGAATTGATCAATTTTGAGTTTTGATAGATTTTTTAATTTAGATTTAATTTTAAATTATTTAGTTTGATTTTTATCTTGGTTTGAACTAAATAACCATTAATCAATAAAATTAAATAATTTATATATATATATATATATATAACTTTTTGAATTAATTTGAATTAAAAAATTAAATTAAATAAAATTAAACTTCTTGATTTATTAAAATAAATAAAAAAAAATTATTTATTATGATATTAGATTAGTGCTGAATTTGTTTATTTTATTAATTAAATAAAAATTAATTCAAAAATTAAACTTCTTTGATTTTTAAAATAAATAAAAAAATTAACTCAAAAATTAAGAAATTAAAATTTTAAATTTTTTATCTAAATTAAAAAAATAAAAAATTTTAACTTAAAAATTTTAATTTTTAAATTAAATTGAATTTACATTAAAACTTCTTGATTGATTCAAATAAAAAATTAAAAATAGACTAAGAGGAAGTTAATTTACATTTTATATGACATAAATATATATTATTAATTTAATATTATAATTAAATAATAAAAAATATTTTTTATAAAAAATTATATTTTATATATAAATTACTTTTTCATGAAATAAATATAACCTTAATGATAATGTCGTATAGTTTAATTTTATCATTTAAAAAAATAAAAATAAATCAAATTAAATAGATTTAATTTATAAAATTATAATAAAATAAAATAAATTTTAATTAGTCTTTTGATTTTAATCAAATTCTGCGTGTTTTAGTTACAGAGTTTCTATGCTAACTTTATTTTTTAAAAATAAAAATCTTACTTATCTGAATTGTGAAGTGGATTTTTTATTTTGGAAAAGTTCTTAAATGAAAAGACAAAAATAAAGTTGTGACGTGTTAATACAATGAATCTCAAACTATGAGAAGATGGTTGCCACTAAAGTCCATTGGGATGGGACGACTTAATTTCACGACCTCACATGGCCCTTTCCCAATTTCTCCACACTCAAATTCAAACCTCATCTTTGACCAAAAAAAAAAAAATCCTCTTGTCCTGTCTTCACTGGGTCCAGATTTTCAAGTTTATCAAATACATTGATTTATGCACAGTAAAAAATTAAATTAATATATATATATATATATATATATATATATATATATATATATATATATATCTTTATCTTTTCTCTTAAAAAACACAATAATAGCATAAAATAAGATTTAATTAAAATAAAAATTAACATTATTTTATTGTTATTTTTTAATCTCACCTCAAAAATTTAAAATTAAAATTTATAAGTACAATAAATAGTTAAAAAATAATAATAATAAATTTTTTTTGGATTTTTTTAAAAAATGTATAATAACTTAGTTATTATATTTAGAAAATTTAAACACTAAGACTTTGTTTATTTTATAAAAAATAATTTATATATAAAAAATATTTTTTAATATTTAAAAAAAATTTACAAAAATATTTTTATTGGTTGGTTGTGATGTTAAATTAATTACATGTGTTTATTATATATATATATATATATATATATATATATATATATATATATATATATATATATATGTAACACCCCAAAATTTTAAATTTTATTATTTTATGAGCATTTTTGGTATTTTAATTTTATTTAAATTTTAGGAATTTTTTTGAGATTTTTCGGATTTTAAAAACCGGGTTCGATTTTCCGAAAATATAAACTTTGATGATTTTTAAAAATTAATTTAAAGACCACGTGGCAAAACTAAAAATATATTTGGAGTCTACGTATTTTTCTGAGTTTTCTGAAATTTTTTCGGAATTTTTGGACCTCGTTTTCAGTCCCGAAGCAGAGTAAAAATTCAAAATTTGTATCCTGAATCGGACCGGCCGAATCGGACCGGTCGAATCGGACCGGCTCCCTTTTTCTTCTTCCCTTTTCTTCCGCGCGTCCCGACCTCCTCCCCTTCTTTCTTTCTTTTCTCTCTCCTCGCCTCGCCACGGCCACCACCTCCCCGCCACTCCTACCACGGCGCCGCCTCGGCCGTACCGGCCACGCGCCCCAAACGGTCGGAAAACGCGCGCGAACGTCCTCCCCTGCGCGTGCGACGTTTCGACTTCCCTGGCCGAAATTCGGCCGATCCGGCCACCAATTGGACCGGGTCTTGTGTCTAAAATCATCTACTCGGCGAGAGCTTTCCATAGACATCAAGAACGCCGAAATCCATCGAGCGGTTTGTCCAATTTTTGTCCGGGAAGTTTTAGCCCATTTTGACTTTCGGGCTAGATTTCTCGCAAACCGTGAACCCCACGAGAAAATCAAGAGTACCAGCGCGCTCCACTCGTCGAGAGCTTCGCGGCGACATAAATTTCAAATTTTTCCGACACCGTTTTTCGGTGGGCCCCACGGAAATTCGCAGTGTTTTTCCGAGCATTTAATGAGCTTAGAAAATTCTGAAAAATTTATGTGCTAACCCCCGTGTTGTGGGCTTTGTGTAGGTATCCTCAATTCTCGGAAATTCGACAGTTGTCCGGGTCTGTGAACCGAAAAAGTCTCCGAATTGGACCGAGGTTTTGGCTACCCCCCATTATCAGACGTCCCGAGCGCGTACCCGAAGTCGGAATCGGCAAAGGTAAACCCAAACCTTGCTTTTTCATAATTTTCTTGTGCTTAAATAGGATTAAAAATCCATAAAATATTCGTGGTAGCTTAGAAAATTATGATTCTTTTTGCAATAGCCTAGTAATATTGCTAAGGACCGCGGGGCAAAGTTTTAGAATTTTTAGAGCTTGTTTGGGTAATTTTTGCAAAAATGATTAATTATAAGGACTAAATTGAAATTTTACATATTGTGATGGATGACTGATTTGATGGGCCCAGGAGGGGCTGTGTGATATGATTGAGCTGTGGATATATGGATCGTAAATATAGAAGTGTGTTTTGAGCCATTTTGCAGGTTGGGTAGGTCCTAGGTATAGGGGAGACTCTGCCGGATTTTCGGCACGACTTAGGACGTATTTGGTCTTTTTCTTTGTTTGTATTGAGTCAAATTTATTAAATGATTGTAATAAAATTGTCAGGTGAGCGATGACCTTCTTCCTCCGCCCAGCCGCCTCAGTGACCACCATCAAGTCTGTGAGTAAAATATTAATTTTAATTGTAATTTCACTATTATTATATGTTCAAGCATGCCCATGCATCACTTATATGCATATATTTATGTAGTTAAACTCTAGGCACGATTTATGTTGCATTCATAACTGTTAACGTGCCATGGATGTTGTTGTGGTAATTTGGAGCAGTGTGCGTGCGTTGGCGTGCGTGTGATGTGGTGTGGACTATGGATAGGACGGGTAGTCACGGCTTGAGTTCTTCGCTGGGACACGATCCTTGGGGGGGTAGTCACGGCTTGAGTTCTTCGCTGGGACCCCCGATTTGGTTTATTAAGTGAAAGTCCGGTTTGAGTTCTTCGCTGGCACCAGGTTGGATTTAAGAGGGCTGTATAGGGGATCAGCTCCCATATATTATGATTGATGTTACAGGGTGCGTGAGTGCTCCAAATTACCTTTTTGATGTTATGATGTGAAAATGTTGTTGATGTTGCATTTTACTCTACATGGTGCATTAGTTTTAGATAGTTATAGAGATTATGGTTAAAATTGATATTTTACTCTCTGAGTCGAACGCTCACTCCTGTTCAATATTTTTTTCAGGCTACAGGAGGATTTTATTGTAGTTAACCTGCTTTTCTCCTTCGCAGGTTGTTTTATCAATATTTGTGTAATTTTATTTACTCCTAGAATTTCCGCATGTGTTAGAGATATTTAAATGATTCGGGTCTGTAATATAAATTGTCATGTGGACCTGTAAAATTATTATATGCATGTTTGATGGACTGGATGAGGGAGCTGAGCTCCCATTTATTTTTATGCTGATATGAGTATGTGGAGGGTGAGCTGAGCTCCCCAATTGATGATATATTTTGTTTACAGGTCGGGTGAGTCAAAAACTCCCCGTTGAAAGGTCCACTTTATGGCCGGACTCTGTCCGGTTGATTTCTTGATATTGGGCCCAAATGGGCCTTAGAGTTGGGTTAATGAACAGTTAGGCTTACTACGGGCCTCGGGGGCTTTAGGCTGGCCCAGGTCCTAGTGCCGGTCCGGCCCATAGGTTGGGTCGTGACAATATATATATATATATATATATATATATATATATATATATATATATATATATATATAAGTGTTTTGATATTTTAAGTTTAAAAAATAAAAAATGATTTTTTTAAAAAAAATTATTTTTCTTAAAAATGACTTAGTTTTCCTTTATTCAGAAATAAATTTTCTGTTAACTAATTTTACTTGAGTACTTAAATGTTTGAAAATTTTAAAAATATCATAAAATAAATAGAGTTTGAATAAATTTATTTAATAATAATAATATGATTTATCATCTAAAATTTCATATCCTCACACGCTTTTATTGTGAGCAGTATAAATATTTAAAGTAAATTGATCCATTTTATTAATTTTAAGATTAAATTAATAAAATGGAGGAGCAAATTTTACCATAGTACTAAAATGATTTTCATATGGTTGGAAGACGAATCAATATGATAGCTCATACTTTTAGCTAGGGTGCTCATATCTTACCCCACTTTTACCCTTTTTTTTTGGATTGAGGGGTTATAGTGGCAAGTGAAAGTAAGGAATGATTTTAAGGAATTTTTCACTTATTTGGGATGAAGGGTTGAGGAATAGGGAGGGTTTTGGGGGGTTATTTAGGGTCTTGAAAACTCTCTAAAACCTTCCAATTTCTAACCCACCAATTTGATGGGTTGGGGAGGGTTAAAAAAGTTTTTATTTTTTTATTTTCTATATTACTCATATCAATTTTAAAAAATATCCAAAATATCTCTTCTTATTATAAAATAATAAGTTTCATAAAAATGATAGTTTTGTAATTTTTACATTTAACCTTACCTTCCAATACTATCCAACCAAACAAAAGAAAGTTATAAAACTTTTATTTACGTTACATTCCTAACAAATATAAATAAAGCTATTATCTTATCTTACCATACTATATATTTCTTTACCTTACCTTGCCTTATTTTACTAAACCTCCCTTCACTCTATCCAAACAAACCTTTACCGTTTGAAGTGTACCTAATGTTATTAATTGGAGTGTAAATCTTAAGTTGGGTGCACCTCCTGTTTACAATTTTTCCTTTTAAACAATTAATTTTTTTATTTTATAATTATTACAAGATAATAAAAATACTTTTTATTAGTGAAAATAATATATATATATATATATATATATATATATATATATATATATATATATATATATATATATATTATGCTTACCAACATTCAAATAAGTAGAAAACTATTTTTATTAAAAAAAAAAAGCGGAAAATATTTTGCTTTACAAATTCTAATCATGCAATTATACAAAAACAATTATATAAGATTTCTATATAGAATTTTCATTCCATTGAATAAATGGGTTAGAAATTTTATTAGTATTAGTAGTTTGGGATAAATTGATAACATTAAAAGTTTATGATGAATTGTAGGTAAGATTCTTTTAGTGTATTGATATTATTTCATTTAAATTCAAATTAATTTTATATTTAAAATAGTTCAATTCAATTTAAAAAAGGGATAACTGTCAAAAAAAATATGTAATTTTTAAATTTTTACAATTCTATCTCATACTATAAAGATTGTCAATTAAATTCTGTACTTTTTAACTTTTACCAATTCTATTCTATTGTTGATAAAATTGTTACCTCAATACTAGATACGCCATGTCAACTCTCACGGAGATGCCACGTCAGATGCTATATCACGCTACAATAGGGTATAATTAGTAAGAGTATAAGATTTAATTGGCAATTTTTATAATATGGAGTAGAATTGCAAAAATTTGAAAAGTATAAAGTTTTCTGTGGCAATTTTCAATTTAGTTAATTTATATAAAATTTCAAATACTTTTAAAATTAAAAGTTAATTAACAATTTGATTTGAATTAATTCGCTTGACCTAAAAATGATTCAATACTAAATTATGATAAAATAATGATAAAAGAAATGAAAATGAGAATGGAGATACATAAAATAACATGAAAAGAAGTAATAACAAAAAATTCATAACCTTTAATATTGATACAAAATTGATTTCGAACGTAATTGAATAGCGAAAAATGATTTATATAATCAATTTTAACTAATTTTTAGAAACTTAATTATTATTATTGTTGTATATATTTTAATTAATTATATATAGTTCTAGAGTTCTTTTTGGGCATAACTTTCTATTATAATTAGTTGGTTTGGAAATTTTGAATGATAATTGACTTGATGGCTATATAGTGAAAGCTTGGGTAAGCATTAGATTCTGTGCATCTTGAAGGATGGGTATATGGATTGTTGGTATGGCTAGAGTTGAGTTAGATTGCTCTAGTAGGTGATTTTCATAACTCCTTGGACAAGGCACCCCTAAAATTGTATTTTACTTTAAAAGTTTGCTTGAGGACAAGCAAAGATTTTAGTTTGGGGGGATTTGATACATGTATTTTATATAATCATTTAGGTTAAATTTCATAGTCATTTTATTCATTTGTTATTCATTTTTTATTAATTTTATTAGTTATTTAGTTAATTTTTCATAATTGTCAATTTTTAGACTAATTTGTAATTTTGCTTTTGTTTTGTAGATAAAATAGTGTTTTTGAATGACTAAAAAGTAATTGTGCAAATAAGGAATGATTTCTAGGTCTAAAAGTGCTAAAATAAAGCTTGAAAATTGAAGAATATAAAAATTTCAAAAATCTGCACAATTTGTTGCACAACCTGTGTAGCTTTTGTACAAAAATCGGAAGTAAATTTTGGACCTACGAAAATTTGCACAAGGGACTGCACAGCCTATGAAGGTTTCCTGTGCATCTTCATGATAGAAATCTTGCACCTGTCGAAACTTGCACAACGCACTGCATAGCTTATGCACTTTCACGACTATCTTATGCAGCTTCACGGAAGGAGTTTTCAAACTGCCGAAACTTGCACAACATGCTACACAGCTTGTGCAAGTCGGTTGTGCACCTTCACAGAAAATTGCCAGACATGCCGAAACTTGCACAACCTCTTGCATAGCCTGTGCAACTCGATTGTGCACTTTCACGGAAGACCTCTAAATATGTTGAAACCTATACAGGTAGCCTACACAACCCGTGCAACTTCATGGGAAGCTTCCGAAGGCTGCCAAATTCACACAAGATACTACAGAACCAACCCGCATTGCCTGTGCACATCTTCATTAATTGGCTGAAAGAGGGAATTTTCTCACGTGAACAATAACCTCACACTCAACATTTTTAGAGCTTTTATCAGAGAATATAAATAGGACTCTTACCTCATCTTTGCAAGGGGAAGAAAGATGGAGAAAGGAAGGAAAAGGAGAGCAGTAACGGACACTTCTATTTTTTTTTACTAGAAAATTAGATTATTCTTCTCTTCTTCACATTTTCTGCACTTCATCTATCAGGTTTCTTCAGTTTTAGTTTATTTTCATGATTTATTTCCTCCTTTACTTAGAATCTCTTGTATTAAATATGGATTATGAGTAGTTTTCTTTGATTCTGGAGTTGGGGATATAATATTTGAGTTATTTTTGTGGATTTAAACTGGTTTAGCTCCAATTTAATGAAATTTATGAGGTTTTATCCATTTCTTGTGTGCTTATTTACATGCTTAATGAAAGGCCCCATTAAGTTATGTTCTTAATCCTTAGTTGAAGTACCGAAAGGAGAAAACCAAGTGATAGATAATCAATAAATTAGACTTAATTAACTTAAATCTAGAAATAGACTAAGGATTAAGAGAATTAATAGATTGATTAAAGAACCTAATGGGTCTTGGTTAATTTTAAACTCCACAAAAGTAAAATTTAATTAACCAAGGTACTCTTTAATTCACTCGAAAGATGTAACACCCCTAAGTTCGGTAGTGCGTTCTGCTGCTCCGGTGACTAGTGTTGTCCGGACAGCTAGGATGCCAAGAACCGTACTTCGATATGAGTGAGGAGACATAAAATAATGAAATACAAGAAAAGAAAGTACAAGAAAAACAAAGGAAAAATAATAGCAAAGAAATGTCACCAAGTTAAGCGAGCCGGAAACCTAGCAATGGGTGACCGCACCGGGAAGTCACGGTGTGGACCGTTGACTAGCCCTGGACTACGGGGAACCCTGGAAAATATTTTTTGGACTTAAATAGACCCTTATTGAAGTATAAATATCATTAGAAATATCAAAGAGAAATTAAATAATTAGTACAAAGAAAAGTGAGAAATCGAAAAACAGACAAAACCCGGTATTACCGAAAAATCGGGAATGCAACCCGAACAAGGGCATTATGGTCATTTGACATCCCGAAGTGTCTTTTGACCTAAATGTCCATTAAAAATAAATAATATTACACTTAGAAAATAAAATGAAAAATTAAATTGAGGGTACCTAATACAAATAGCCAAAATGGAGTGAAAAATGTGTAAATAACACATGTAAACATATTATATGATTTAATCCAAATAAGTGGACCACTAAAGGAATAAATTAAAGCTAATGGGGCAGGTGTACACCTAACATACCATCTGCAGATTCATTTTCTCTTAGTTCTTCAACAATGCCGTAACAAGCTCCCTAAGAAAACTCCATAGCCATTTTGCTTCAAACCTCATCTTCTCCTCCATTTCAACTCCAATCCCTTAAGTAGCTTTATGAAAAATGGTCTACACATCACAAGGAAGATATTGATACCAATTTTGAGAAGTTTGGTGAAGGTTTAGCAAGTTACAATTAAAGGTAAGTTTGCATTTTTGAGAATTTCTTTGTTAAAGTTTATGTTCATGTTATGGGTGTTGGTTTGGTGAAGGAAAATTTTGAGTTTGAAGGGTTATTGTTGTTTTCATTTTGGACAGCCATGAGTCACGTTTTTGATGAGATATTTGTGCATATAATTGATGAGAAATGGTGTTGATCATGATGAATTAGTAACCTAGTGAATTATTTCATGTTTATATGGTGATTTATGCACTTGGATGGGAATTGGTAAATTGGATGGCACTTTGATGTTGAAGAATGGTTTGCGGCAGCTTGGGGACACTTGAGTAATGGTATATATTGAAGGAAGTGTGGGCAGAATATTGACCTAGAAGGTTGATGAGATGTATGTAGATTGATGATGTAAAGTGTATGTAAAATTTGTAATGGTTAGGTGTGTTTGTAATGGTAATTAGAAATTGTAATTGTGAATGATATTTGGTGTGTTGAGGGTAATGATAATCTGCCCAAAATAATGTTAATGTAAAGTAGATAATGCTTTTGGTAATGTACCAAAACAGATTGGTAGGGTATGGAAGTAAACTTTGCAAGTTAAATGTGTGTTTGAAGTGGGGTGTGAAAGGCATAGTGAGGGCAGTGTACATTTTAGCCTATAACCTTAAATGTGTAACCTCAATTGGTATGAGACCAATTTGAGGTGAAACTAGGCACAAAATGTGCTAACTTTCATTGAGAAACCATACCAAAATTCTGCTTGCAAGGTGACCTAAGAAAATGACCAATTCGGATTAGGTGCAATTAGGACCTGAAAAATGACCAATTGGGCAGCAGTGAGTGTTTAGGCCATAACTCACTCAAACCAGGTCCAATTGACCTGAAATTTTAACCATGAATAGTTAAGACCCATACCTACAAGTCTTATGAAGACACTAAAGCCCAGAAATGACCATAAGCAAGTCAAAAAGCTTGCACAAGTTCGGGTCCAAAAACTGGCCGAACCAGAATTGACCAATTTGACCTAAAATTGACCTAAAATGGTACCATTTGACCAACAATAGTATAATGACCATAACTCGGTCTACTTAACTCGGATTGACCTGAAATTTTGCCCCGCGTGCAATAAGACCTAGATCTACAAGTTTGTAGTTTTGACCGAGACCCGAAAACCGAGGGAACTAGATCGTCCGGTTAGGTCAAACCAGTGTCCCGGAATCCAGCAATTTGCATTAAAATGCACTAAGCAAGGAAATGACTTTGGTAAAACATACCAAACCTAAAACCCTATCGAATGTGACATATTAACGACACTAAAACCTAATTTACCTAAAGCATAGCGAGGGTCGGTATATTAGGTGATTAAGTGAAAAATTGAGTTCATTGCATTATTTACCAAACATTATCGTTAGAGACAATTTAATTTAATCTTGAAACACTTCAAATTGTGTTTCTCGATTACTAAAGACTCGAGAAAGAGAAGGAAACACGAGTCGGACCAGGAGACGATCATCAGAGGTTTGTGCACAACGGCTATTGCTTTTGAATTTTTCAATTGAAATAAATATTGAATATTTGTATATTATTGTTTTAAATTGTGTTTGTGCACAACAACTATTTCTTTTGAATTTTTCAATTGAAATAAATATTGACTATTTGTACATTATTGTTTTAAATTGTGGAAATGTGTTTGAATGGGTATTTATTGCTTGAAAAGCATTGTAAATGATTTGAAACTGTGAGAAATTGTTTGAATGATATTGATGGATACTTATTGCTTAAAAGCATTGTAAATGGTTTGAAATTGTGGAAAAATTGGTTTAGTGTGATTTGTGAAAATTGAAGTTAATTATGAATTGTGTTGCCATTTTGTGAATGAAATTATGACTTTGGAAATTTATTGGATTCTCACGAATCATTTGAATAAAATGTTTGGAATTGATTTTGTGTTCACACTTAGCATGACAGTATCGTATCATTCCTTCTCCAATTATGGGGTTGTGATCGTTTATTTTCCTTCTCCATTTATGGAGTCGTGATCGTTTATTTTCCCTCTACGGTTTACGGTTGAGGTGATCGGATGAGTACTCATTATATAGCTAGCTCCCCTTCCTCATTGATTTCGATTAGTGAGGTTGTGATTGCTTTGTCGTGGTGTACAACACGGCATTGATCGGAAATTTGTGTCATGACTTAAGTTGTGAATGAATTGGCAACACTGTATTCTTAAATTATTCGACTAAATTGCATTATTATGTATTGTGAGATTGTGAAATTAATTTAAACTCTCATTGACATATACTGTCTTTTGAATTCAAACATGATCTGACTTATGGAAAATTATTGTGATATTGACAGATGGAGTTTAAATTCTTGTTGACATTTATTGTCTTGAATTTAACTATGATTTTAAGTATCCACTATTTACATGACTTATGAATTGTGAATTAAATTGTATTTGGTTAATGTTGTGCACCACTGAGACATTGTCTCAGCGATAGCTTTTAATTCTTTATGCAGTAGAGACAGAGCAGAGCGTGGACTAGGTGCATATACCTCCAATGAGAGATTTTTGGGTATAATGAGTATACCAATATTTTGCATTTTGTCTTGTAATGTATGACACTGTATGTACATTTTGTTTTTGGTTTTGAGCATTGTAAATTCAAATTGTACCTTGAAGTTGTAAAATAATTATGAAATTTGTTTTGACTTGTAAAAGCTGTATTATATTTCCTTATCTCAGACTTTGAAAAATTTCTATGAAATTGAGTTGATAAATTGTTGTGTTGAGAAATATATTGTGTTGAGAAAAATGTGGAGTTGAGATTTGGAAAATTATTGAAGTGCTTTTTTTTGAGTTTTCAAGAAGCTGTTTTATCCAAAATACAGATGGCACTCTGCCAAAATTTTTACAGAAATTCCAAATAAACCAAATGAGTTAGTTATTTCACTTCAGTTCACCAAAGTCTTTAACACCTGTAAATAGTGCTCACCACTGCAAAAGAAGTAAGAAAAGTTTTTAAAATCCCTTGTAGTGTATTTAATGGGTTATCAGTAGACGAAGTTGGTAATTCATTAGGTATACTACGGGATCATGTTATGCCTTACAGAGGGGTAGGGTGTGACAAAAGAGATTTCAAAAAATTTTAGAATTGGTCTCCTTTAAACCCATAGATTTCATAGATTAGGCTAGCTAGGGAAAATCCCAAATTGACTTGAATATAAACCCTTAACTCCGGAATCGTCTTTTATCAATTGTTGCTTGGAATTTTACTTTTGAGTGTTTAGTTTAATCTCATTTTATTAATTTTCATTATTAATATTCTCAATTTCTTTATTTTGCTAATTATTAAATTAGTCATTATTTGAATTGGATTTTGCATTTTCATACCTTAAGCTTCAAATTCCCAAATTTCTTTTATTTATTTGATTAAAATACAATTTTAACATAGTTTATTTTACATTAAAAATTCAATTGAAAAAATAACTTTCCGTGAGAACGATATCTTTTTCTATACTACTTGAACGACCCATACACTTACAGTAGTCCACATCAAGTTTATGGCACTGTTGCTAGGGAGTTGCTTGTTTAAGATTAAATTCTTGATTATTTTAGTTACTTATAGTTTTTATTTTTATATTATCTTTTCATTTTGTGTTTTGTTGTTCTTTTTAGGCATTTCCTGATATTTTATGAGAAGGGCTAGAAGCACAAGTGACACAACCTTATTGTTCAATTCTGAAATTGAGAAATTTTGTCGTGCCAACAAGAAGGAAACTAGAAGAAGAAAAGAAGCTTTGAGAGCAGCCGAAATTGAGGTAGAGATGGCTGGAGAGAGAATTTAAGTTGGTGGTGGTAATAGTGCAAACAATCTAAATAATGCAAATGAATGTGACACCCCTTACCCGACTACAGTGTAGCCGAGCAAGTTATGCCACTCAGTGTGCCGGAGCACTCTATTTTATCTGATTTCATTACAGTCCTTGATTTATTTATTCAAAAACTTTATTGAAGATTTAGGCTATTTTTACTTTTATCAAAATCTAACTAAGTTGGAAATTTCAAAAATTTTAACAATAATCCGACAAAGTGTCGGCTGTAATTTGGACTAACAGTTCTTCTGAACCTGCCAAAGACAATTTCAATATATACTCAATTTCTCAAACTTAATAGTCTCAAAAATTTTCAAACATAATGTATCTCAATGCGATTATCCAGTTTCTCGAGAAATCTCATTAGATTTTCAATATCTCAATATTCACAAGTATAATCTCATTATAACTCAAATTCAATTCACATACTAAAATACTTACTTTGAATAGCTTCCATAATTCATAGGTTAATTACATGAGTTTATTTTGTACAAGATATACAAATAATTTACAATGTGCTAGGAATGAACAATATACATAACATGTATAAAATGAGCCCTATCTACAGGCATTACTGAGGAGGTGACAATCTTGAACTCTTCTGACACTTCTGCAAATCTGGACTCCAAAAATCTCGATCGACAGTCTCTGGTTTTACCTTGATACTGCGAGCAAGCAATTCCATCGCGCTAAGCATTTCTGCTTAGTGGTGCAATAATATAACCAGAAATAATTTATACAAGTAAAGAAAGAAATAAATGATAATTCAGATACTCAAGAATCAAGTTAATTTGGTATGGTATTTCTAGTATCAACGATCTTATATACTAGTTTGTTCCTCTTTGGAAGTGCTTAGTTTATAACTTTTCAGTAATACTAGCAAGTATATAATTTATTCTATCTGTATTGTATTTCAAGTCTGTACGGTTCTGCAATTTATATTTTTGTTATGTTTCTTTTGCTAATCTCTTTTGCTTATTCATTCAATACTTAATTTAATTGTACTGGATTTTCATTATACTTAACTTAACTTAGCTGCCTGAATTGAATAATACTTTAATTATTGCCCAAGTAACCTATACTAGGCAGTCGATTTGGATAACGGTCGTTGGCACTTTGGACATGATTGCCTCGGGCGTCATACCATGGGGCCTTGAGCGTCAACCATGTATGCAGTCAGTATGGCTAAAAAGCCATGATATCATATAATCGGGCATAAAAGCCATGCATACGGGCATAAAAGCCATGAATACGGGCATAAAGCCATGAATACAGGCATAAAGCCTTTCGCAGTACTGCTAAAACAATACCCTATTGGCATGCCAAACTATCCAAACCAATCTTGTTAGGAATACTAGGGCATTTAATACTTTAAAATGTTAATATATTGTGCTTTATGACTTCATTATTTCATGATAAATTTCAATCATAATTCATACATTCATTTGATCATTTATACGATCACAATTCACATCAATTATTCTTTTATACCATTGTACTCAAAATACTTCTCCTCTTTACAATAATGAGAACTAATGTCTCATTCATACATTAATATGGTTTATTTATCCATTCATTATGTTATTCATATTGATCACAATTCTAAACAATGGTTCACATGTACCATTGTATTCAAAACATTTTTCCTTTCTCATTTATACATTCAAGAATCTACTTATGTAATTACAAATTTTATATTTCAAGTTGAGTTACTAATATTTTATGAATTCCACTTGTGATGGGCATATATGCCCTAACTATCTATTCACATCAATTAGGTGACTTATTTTTCATGTTTCAAGTAATCCATGAATATTTCATGGATTTCAAATTTATGGCCTAATTTCTTTTTAACAATTTTGACTAGGATGCATAGTCCATATTTGTCATACAATTCTAAGCATTTAAGCTTAGAATTGGTTCTAGGTCTTCATCTTAATTCACTAATCATTTTGATTACTATTCACCATACTAGTCAACCAAAATGTTGACCTTTTATACTTAATGGATATATTAATTCTAATTACACCAAGATCCCACATTTTGAGTTTTACATTTACTAGTATTAATTGCCAATTGCAATTTAAAGTCCCCTAGATGCATTTCTAATTTCAAATTTTGAATTTCAAGTTTTGGTGTCACTATTCACCTCATTGGTCAACAAAAATGTTGACTTTTGCATAGACAATAGGTACATTGGTTTTAACACTCCCGATGTACCACATTTTGCATTTAAAACTTGTTGGAATCAATTACCAAATCCATTTCCAAGCTTATTTCAAGTTTTCATGTCACTATTCACTTCATTAGTCAACTAAAATGTTGACTTTTGCATAGAAAATATGTACATTGACTTTGGCACTTCAAACATACTACATTTTTCATTTAAAACTTGTTGGTTTTGGTCACTTTCTCAAAGCTTAGGTCATTTTGGCAAAATTGCCAATTTTCGGTTTTGGTGCTCCGAAGTTGCACTGTTTCATTGGTCGATTTACTGTTAGAATTTGACAAAACTTCCTTCATAGAAAATGTTCCTTATTTTGTCTAGTTGAATTTCTTTTTTTGAATCACTCCATTTGGAGTTTTGTAGCTCAAGTTATGGCCAAAATAAGTTTACTATTCACGTGCCTTTGTTCATCTTTGAGATTTTGGAGTGCAGCAGATTTTTGGTCCAACTTTGGTCAGTAATTTGATCAAGTTAAGTTCATAATTTGGTCTAACTTTCTTCATATGAAATGTTCTACTATGCCTTAGGTTTCCATCGGTTCAAGAATCGCCTAAATCCGAGTTTTCTAGAGAGAGTTATAGTCCTCCAAACATTACTGCTCAAATGAAAATTCTGGAAATCTCAGTACAGTAAACTTCACTTTGCTCAATGATTTGATTTGGTTATGGTCATAATTTGGGGTAGGCTTCTTCACGAAAATTGTTTGTCTATGTCTTAACTTATTGCTGTAAAAATTTCAGGTCAATTGACCATATCTACAGTGAGTTATGGCCTTACTGTTCATTTGGTCATTTCTGCAGGTGCTGTTGTAGGGTGTCCGGATTGGGGCCAACTTTTGGTCCTCTTGCTTTGGTCTTTTGGGCATGGTTTCTTCAGCAAAAATGTGCCATTATAAGCCTAGTTTCATGTCCAATTGGCCAAACACCAATTGGACCAACACAGCCAAAGATATGGCAGTCCAAGTGGACTGAAATTTGATCACCTGCTTTGCACTCATTGGGCAGCCTTCCATTTCAGTTTTGCCATGCATTAACTCACTTCAAATTATGATTAACTTGCCTTAAATGGTCACTAATTGACCACTAGAATGTCCATTAATCATTTAAACACAATATCTCCAATTTTCATACTAACCCTAATTGATCAAATCTCATTCTCATACAAACTCAAAAAATTCAACTCCATTAAACTCCAATTCATATATATGCATTAATTGACATTAATATACCAACTTAATTGCAATTAAACCATCAATACCCTAACCCTCTCTTGGCCGCCACCATTCATACATACTCCTACATAAGTGTTTTATTCAATTTCTTAACAATTTCTTATTCACTTGAACTTCCTAACATGGAATAAAAAGAAAAATGTAAGAGTTAGCACTAACCTTTTTTTTTTTAGCAGAATTTTCCCAAGCAATTCCTTCACTTTCTTGGCTTTTCTTGGCTGCCAAACACTCTTACAAGGTGTGGGGGTAATTTTTATTGAAGGGATCTAGGGTTTTTGGTGCAAGATAAGCAAGGTTTCCAAGCTTGGAAGCTTGAACTATGGTGGAAACCCTCTCCTCTCTTTCTCTACGTTTTGGCTGCCCAAGGATGAAGATGGGAGTGCAGATTTGGTCTTTCATTTTGTCTCTTTTTAATTAGTGTTTATCTCTTTTAATTTGGCTTGTTGGGTTGTGATTGGTGGAAGCCTTCCAAATGACATCATGTGATGTCATATTTAGGTTTTTCTTTCATTTTCTTTTCTTCTTTTCTCTACTCATTTTCACTTTAATTTTTAGTAATATTTATTCATATTTTAGATCATAATAATTATTTACTTAACTGGACAAGTCGGTCAAAAATTGTCTCTGAAGGCGAAATGACCAAAATGCCCTCCGTTTGGCTTAACGGGTCAAAATTGTCTGTACCGATTGAAAAATTTTTCTAAATATTTTCTTGGCATTCTAATGCCATAGGAACCTCAATGACCCTTCTCTGGAGTCCCAAAAATTATTTTATAATTTTTTCCCTGGGTCTAGGGCTCCTCGTTGCGAGAACCGCAACTTACCTCTGGTTACCCATCGCTTGGGCACCGGCTCGTTTGACTTAGTTGCATTTTATTTCTAAAATTTTTACTAAATTTTTCTTGTCAATATTTGAGTTAATTATGGTTCCTCACTTTAGTTTAAATATTTTTCCGAACGTTCTAGCTGTCCGGACCGACACCGGTCACCGAAACAGTAGAATGTACGGAGTTGCTACCGGGAGGATGTTACAATGAAGCTCAAGGAGAATAAGTAGTCAATGCTAATGTGCTTAGGGGAAGTATGATGGATCATGCATTTCCTTGTTTTGATGACTTGAGAGAAAGCATAGCAAGACCAAGGATTGATGCAAATAGTCACAAGATGGATTTTGGGATACTTCAAATGATTCAGAATTCTCAATTTGGGAGTCATCCTTTAGAAAACCCACACACCCATCTTAAGAAGTTTATTATGATCTATGACATGCAAAAACAACTAGGAGTGTCTGATGATGCAGCAAGGCTAAAATTATTTTCATTCTCTTTGAAGGATAGAGCATTGGATTGGCTTGATTCTATACCTCACAAATCATTTACAAATTGGGAGCAGCTCACTGATGCATTTCTTACCCAATGCTTTCCACCTGGAAAAACTCAAGAGTTGAGGAATCAAATGATTACTTTATGACCAAGAAAAGATGAGACTCTCATGTATGAGATGGAAGGAGTTGGAGAGACAATGTCCACATCATGCCATTCCTAAATGGATGATAAACTAGAATTTTTACACAAATGTCACTCCTGTTATCAGAGAAATCATTGGTGCTCAAACTGGAGAGGAATTCATCATTAAGCATAAAGATGAAGCTTATGAGTTGTTAGAAAAAATTGTAAAGAACACTCATCTTTGGAGTAATCTAAGAGGGCCAGCTCTAACTCAAAAGAGGCAAGTTGCTGGAATGTATGAGCTTGATCCATTCAACATGATCAATGCCAAATTTGATGCACTCACTAATGTTCTTGCTAAAAAAAAATGAAGGATTTAAGTATGCTAGTCAATTCATCATCATCTTCTGGAAGTTCTAAACAAGTTGCTTATGCAGAAGGAACAATGAGTTGTGGAGTAGATTATCATTCATATGCTTGGATGAATCATCCTAATTTTTCATGGGAAAATTAGCAAAATCAAGCTTCAACACAGAACTTTCCACCATAATAGCAAGGGAATCAATATCAGCAACGTAGGCAACCACTACCTAGTTTTCAACAAAGGAATATAAATCTTGCACCTTTACCAAGACAGCAAGAATAAAGTTCTACCATAGAGGCTTTATTACAATAAATTCTTGCTAATCAAACTAAGCATGATGAAGAGATGAGAGAGATATAGGCAAGGATGGAACAAATGCAGACATACAATAAGATGTTAGAGAGTCAGATTGCACAACAAGCAAGCTCCTTAGGTACCAAATCAATGGGGAAAATTCCTAGTCAGACAGAAAACCCAAGGGAGCAATCTCATGCCATTACATTGAAAAGTAGTAAAATAATGTATAATGAGAAGAGTGTAAAAAGTAAAAAGAGAGAAAATAAGGAAGATGTTGAGGAAAATGAAAGAAATGAGAGTGAAAAGAAAGAGAGTGCAAGAAAAGACAAAGGGAAGAGTAAAGAAAAAGAAGAGAAATACATACCTCCAAAGCCTTATAAGCCACAACTTCCTTTTCCACAAAGATTTTAAAAAACCAGGTTGGACAAGCAATTTGAGAAGTTCCTAGAAGTTTTAAAGAAGCTATACATCAATGTGCCTTTCATTGATGCTCTTTCCCAAATTCCCTCTTATGTGAAGTTTTTGAAAGAAATCCTCTCAAACAAAAGAAGACTTGAAGATCATGAGACTGTAGCCTTAATAGCAGAGTGCAGTGCCATACTCCAAAGGAAACTTCCTCCAAAGCTCAAAGATCCAGGGAGTTTTTCAATTCCATGCCACATTGGGGAATCATGTTTTACAAAAGCTTTGTGTGATTTAGGGGCTAGTGTAAGCCTTATACCCCTCTCTATATATGGAAAGCTCAATATGGGAGATCTTAAACCAACCCACATTTCTCTTCAGTTAGCAGATAGATCAATTAAGTATCCAGAAGGGATCTTGGAGAATGTCCCACTCAAGGTTGGAAAATTTCACATCCCAGTTGACTTTGTCATTCTGGACTTGGAAGAGGATTGTCATATACCAATCATTTTAGAGAGGCCTTTCCTAGCTACAGCAGGAGCACTAATTGATGTCAAAGGTGAAAAGCTCGCTCTTAGAGTTGGAAAGGATGAATTAGTTTTCAACATTGATAATGCCGAGAAGAAGCAACATGAAGATGTAGACTCATGTTTGAGAATTGATATAGTTGATGAGTTAGTGGAAGAGCACTTTAGAAAGAGCTATCCGAAGGCTTCTCTTAAAAATTGTCTTGTCCATAAAAGAAGTATTAATGATGAAAAACCAATAGTGGCAGTAATTACACAATATTTGAAGAGTAATCCACCTTTTCCAATGGCACCAATTTTTCAAATTAAGCAAGTAGAGAAAAGTGAAGTCAAGCAACCATCTCTCAAAGAAAAAGGTGCACCAAAGATTGTCAAGAAAGAAATGGTTGGATTTTTAAACAAAGCGATGGAGATCTTCTCATGCAATGGAAAGAAGATGAAGTATAGATTCATTGAAGTACATTTTGGGAATAGAGGCAACAAATTCCAATTCCAGCCACCATGAAATATGACAAGAGTCAAGCCAATGACCTTAACTTAGCGCTCTTGGGAGGCACCCTAAGTTTTTTTTATTTTGTTTTGGTTAATTTTATTTTATTTGTTTTGTTTTTCTTAGTTTTCAATCACCCTTAGATTCAGTTTTTGACAATTGCCTAATTTTGCTTTGTACAAATACTTTTCAGATGGATAATGAGAAAATGCAGATTGAAGGAGTTTTATATTCTTTTAATATGTGCTTATTAGGTTGCATAATTGATTTGACTCTAAATTTGATTTGTGCTAATTATGCAGCATATTTTGTCAAATTGGCAAGAAAAAAAGTTATTATCAAAAGCTTGAATTGTGCAAAAGGCATCATTTAAAGGAGTTTATCTCTGCTTTTTCATTTTGATAAGTGGTTGAGGTGATGTAACCAATTTATTTTCTTGATGTTAATGTTTGATGTGAGAGGGTGCATTTGGATTAAAGAGTTGAATGATTCATTTATTTGAGGAATTAAGAATTGAGTTAGTGTGTATATTTTGATTTAATGTGTTGGGTTTGAATCTAAATTTTTGAGATGGATATTTCTTGTTGTAAATACCAATTTGGTTAAATTTTGAGCTTTGGAATGTGTATTCTTTGAATTAGAATGAGTTGGTTTTGTTTGAGATAGTTTTTAGTATTTTAACGTTGCTTATTAAGTGCCAAAATTGATATTTCTATAGAATTTACTGTTCATAAGGCAAATTTTATAAAATTTACTGTTCACAAAGCAATTCTGTAGAAATTGGTACCATTCATATACATATTTGACCAAAAATTATTGTTCACAATAGAATTTGGTGCTTTTACTTTGCAAAAACAGTGTATTTGTTCATGTTTGGTCCTAATTTTGATGTTAATAGAGTTTATGCAGCTGATATTTTTTATTTTGATTGAGTTTTAAGCTCCAGCAACTGTTTTGGAATGCATTTTTAAGTTTGTAGCACTGTTCATGCTCTTTTGTTCATTATGCTAAAAACTACACAACTTGCTGCACAGCTTATGCAGTTTTACTATTGCTTAGCTAATTGTGTAAAAAATACTGTTCACAGTGCACATTTCTGCAGAATTTACTATTCACAATAGTTTTTGAGCAACCGTTGCACTAACTTATGTAGCAACTCTTTTCTAAGAAGTCCATTCACTTCAATAGTATTGTTGAGGGACTTTTCAACCTTAATTGTTTCCAAATTGCCAATTCTTCATTCAAGGTAAATTTTTCTCGCTTTCTGCAGCATGCTTTATATTCTTGCCATTACAAGTAAGCTTATTTTCTTCATTGATTGAAATTTGACTGTAACTATTTTAGCACTTACTTGTAATTCATCAACATCTGACATCTTGTTGAGCCTTCTGAATTCCTTCATTCATTAAATCTTTTTGTTCTATCTTGGCATTTATTTTGATATTGAGGACAATGTCCACTTTGAGTTTGGGGGTGCATGTAAAATTTTTCCTTATTTTTGCTAAAAAAAAATTTTTTTAGCATTTTAGTCTAAGTGCATCTCATTTCATACAATACATACATCATACATTCATATTGTAAATATTTTACACACACGCGCACACATACATACATACATACATACATATATACTTCATATAGCAACCATATAGAAACTTTGTATATAAATTTCTTATATTTAGTTAATGCATTTTTCATTTTTAGGAACCATGCATTCAAAAAAAAAAAAATTTTGCCAAGTCCTTTGAGTTATGAAAAGTTGCTTATAAGAGTGATTTAACTTACCATTGGTTGGGTTTATGGATTAAAAGTTTCTTAAGAGGTGTAAAGTTTTGAAGTGTTTATGTTTTGCCTACATCTTCTTAGCAAAAAAGTCACCCAACTAGTTATTAAGAGATTGGAGTGTTTAGAGAGAGCTATAGGATAAAAGGTAGTCAAGTGATGTCTCACCAATCCTAGAACAAATTCTCTAAATCTTTCGAGGCAAAATACTATATGGTACTTGAAAGAGAAATGATTTGGCATTCTTTGACTTAAACCTTCTCATTTCAAACATTTGACATTTTTCTCCAATTAAAATTAACCCTTGTAAACCCCTTCGAGCCTATATAGACCTAAATTTTTCTTGAAACCCTTATTGCTACCTAGCCAATGAACCAAACACTACCACCATTTTCATGAGAATAACTATGCATAATATGTGGTGCACAATTATAAAAAAAAAAATAGAAAAAGAGAAACAAAAATAAAATATATATAAAAGGGAGAAGAGATGCCTATCTTATGCAAAAGTGCTAGTATATGAGCTTTTCATTATTGTCATTCAAATTGAAAGAAATACACCCAAAGTAATTAAAGAAAATGAGTTTGGGGGTGGTATTTTTAAGAATAGTCATCAAGATAAGGTACAAGATACAAACTTAAAGTATTCAAGTAGTCCCTTCATTCTATGCACTTTATAAAATTTACCAACACTTAAAAATTCTCATTTTGTATTTTTCTCCTCTTTAAAAAAATGGTTAAAAAAAAGAAAGAAAAAAAAAAAAGAAATGTACCTTATGTTCTCATGATTGAAAATATTCTCACGCTTTGAATCTTTTTTACCCCTTTTCTTCTTAGCCTCATTTTAAACGCCTTAATTCCATTACATCCCTAAAAAGACCTTTGATCTCTTGATAGTACTTGCTACAATAGTGGAGATAGGGGTAGGAAGTTTGGCAATATATTCATTCATTCATTAATTTTCACCATTCTATATAGAGGCACTTTGGTTATTGATTGTTCTAGAGTTCTTTTTGGGCATGACTTTCTCTTATAATTAGTTGTTTTAGAAATTTTGAATGATAATTGACTTGATGGCTAAGAAGTGAAAGCTTGGGTAAGCATTAAATTCTTTGCATCTTGAAGGATGGGTATATTAATTGTTGGTATGGCTAGAGGTGAGTTAGATTGCTCTAGTAGGTAATTTTCATAACTCCTTGGACAAGGCACCCCTAAAATTGCATTTTATTTTAAAAGTTTGCTTGAGGAAAGGCAAATATTTGAGTTTGGAAGTGTTTGATACATGTATTTTATATAATCATTTAGGTTAAATTTCATAGTCATTTTATTCATTTGTCATTCATTTTTAGTTAATTTTATTACTTATTTAGTTAATTTTTCATAATTGTTAATTTTTGGACTAATTTATAATTTTGCTTTTATTTTGTAGATAAAATTGTGTTTTTAATGGACTAAAAGTGTCAAAATGAGCTCGAAAATTGAAGAATATGAAAATTGCCGAAATCTACACAATTTGTTGCATAGCTTGTGCAACTTTTGTATAGAAATCTGAAGTAAATTTTGGACTTACCAAAATCTGCATAAGGGACTGCACAGCCTATGCAGGCTTCTTGTGCAGCTTCATGATAGAAATCTTGCACCTGCCTAAACTTGCATAATGTACTGCACAGCTTATGCACTTTCACAGCTACCTTGTGCAGCTTCACAGAAGGAGTTTTCAAACTACCAAAACTTGCACAACATCTTGCACAGCTTGTGCAAGTCGGTTGTGCACCTTCACAGAAAATTGCTAGACATGCCGAAACTTGCACAACCTCTTGTACAGCCTGTGCAACTCGATTGTGCACTTTCACGGAAGACCTCCAAACATGTTGAAACCTGTACAGGCAACTTGCACAGCCCATGCAACTTCATGGGAAGCTTCCGGAGGCTGCCAAATTTGCACAAGATACTACAGAACCAACCCGCATAGCCTGTGCACATCTTCATTAATTGGCTGAAAGAGGGAATTTTCTCACGTGAACAATAACCTCACACTCACCATTTTTAGGGCTTTTATCAAAGAATATAAATAGGACTCTTACCTCATCTTTGCAAAGGGAAGAAAGAGGGAGAAAGGAAGGAAAAGGAGAGCAGCAGCGGACACTTCTATTTCTTTAGACCAGAAAATTGGATTATTCTTCTCTTTTTCACATTTTCTGCACTTCATCTATCGGGTTTCTTCAGTTTTAGTTTATTTTCATGATTTATTTCCTCCTTTACTTAGAATCTCTTGTATTAGATATGGATTGTGAGTAGTTTTCTTTGATTCTAGAGTTGGGGATATAATATTTGAGTTATTTTTGTGGATTTAAACTGGTTTAGCTCCAATTTAATGAAATTTATGAGGTTTTATCCATTTCTTATATGCTTATTTACATGCTTAATGAAGGGCCCCAATAACTTATGTTCTTAATCCTTAGTTGAAGCACCGAAAGGAGAAAACCAAGTGATAAATACTAAAAAAATTGGACTTAATTAACTTAGATCTAGAAATAGACTAAGGATTAAGAGGATTAATAGATTGATTAAAGATCCTGATGGGTCTTGGTTAATTTCAAACACCACGAAAGTAAGATTTAATTAGCCAAGGTACTCTTTGATTCACTCGAAAGAAATTTCAAAGTAGGATAATTAAGAAAGTGGACTTAATTAACTTAGATCTAGAAATAAACTAAGAATTAAGAAGATTAATAGATTGATTAAAGAACGTAAAGGGTCTTAGTTAATCTTAAACTCCACAAAAGTAGGATTTAATTAACCAAGATACTCTTTAATTTACTCAAAAGAGATTTCAAAGGATTTTAGAATTGGTCTCCTTTAAACCCGTAAATTTCATAGATTAGGCTAGTTAGGGAAAATCCTAAATTGATTTGAATATAAACCCTTAACTCTGGAATCATCTTTTATCAATTATTGCTTGGAATTTTACTTTTGAGTATTTAGTTTAATCTCATTTTATTAATTTTCATTATTAATATTCTCAATTTCTTTGTTTTGCTAATTATTTAATTAGTCATTGTTTGAATTGAATTTTGCATTTTCATATCTTAAGCTTCAAATTCTCAAATTTCTTTTATTTATTTGATTAAAATACAATTTTAACATAGTTTATTTTACATCAAAATTTCAATTGAAAACACAACTCTCTGTGGGAATGATATCTTTTTCTATACTACTTGAATGACTTATGCAAACACTACAAAAACAAAATAATTTTTTTTCAAATTACTTTTTTAACAGCATCTAAGGATTCGTTTAGCACTACAGTGAGGAGGAGAAAAAGTAGATTTGAGATAAAAAGCATTTTTGTAGACTGTATGGTTAAAAGCTCAAACTAAGTTTTGAACCATTTCAAACTCCGATTTTGGAAGAGCAGGTGCTTTTTTTTTTTTTGGTGACAAATGAGGAAATTAAACTGCTGCTTTTGCTTTAGGAGGATCAAAGGCTCCTGGACCGGATGGTTTCTCAGGGCTATTTTATCAACAAAATTGGGATACAGTAGGGGAAGATGTCTGTTGTGCTATCAAAAGTTTTTTTTGTATCTGGTTATATGCTTAGGGAAATCAATAGAACTAATATTGATCTGATTCCCAAATGTAAAAGTCCCTTTGCAATTAATCAATATAAACCTATAAGTCTATGCAATTTCCTCTACAAAGTTGTCTCCAAAATTATTTTTAATAGGCTAAAACCTTGGATGGATTATCTTATTTCTCAAGATCAAGCAGCTTTTATCCCTTCAAGGGCTATTCAAGATAATATTATAATAGCTCATGAAGCTTTCCATTTTTTAAGAACTTCTAACAGTAGAAGTCATTCCATGGCTATCAAACTTGACATGCATAAGGCCTATGACCAAGTTGATTGGGATTTTTTGGAGAAGGTTCTTACCCAACTCGGTTTTGACAGAAGATGGGTGAAACTTGTGATGCAGTGTGTATCTACTGTTAGTTTTTCAATTCTTATCAATTGTGCTCCATCTGAGTCTTTCATACCTATTCGAGACTCAGGCAAGGAAATCCTCTATCACCATATTTGTTCCTATTTGTTTCTCAAGCTCTCTCTAGTCTTATTGCTCATGCAAAAGAATTAGGACAGATTAAAGGCCTAAAGATCAATAGAACTACTCCGGTCATTACAAATGTCCTTTTTGCTAATGACACTTTGCTTTTTGGGAAAGCTAATAAAGGTGAAGCTATGGCTATTATGAGTATTATTGACAGGTATTCAGCAGCATCAGGTTAGAAGGTCAATCTTCATAAGTCAAGTATCAAGTTTAGTAGGAAAACTCCTACATCTCTTAACCAAGAGATTTTGAATATGTTTTCTATGGGAGAGATGAAATCTGAAGAAAAGTATTTAGGCCTCCCGTCCCTATGGGGGAGGTCAAAAGCTCAGGCTCTAAACTTCGTTAAAGAGAGAATCATGGCAAAGACTCAATCTTGGAAGCAAACATTATTATCCCAAGCGGGCAGAGAAACTATGATCAAAGCAGTTCTTTGTGCTATCCCAACATATTCCATGGCATTGCTCAAATATCCGAAGAGTTTTTTTGCAACCAGCTAAATGGTTTGGTCTCCAATTTTTGGTGGGGAAGAAAAGAAGCAGAACGGAAGATTCATTGGGTCAGCTAGTATAATGCTTCCTACCCAAAGTATTAGGGAGGATTAGGGTTTAAGGATTTTTAATATGTTTAATCTAGCTTGTCTTGCTAAACAATGTTGGAGACTCCTCTTGAATCCGAGGGTGTTGTGGGCAAGGATAGTTAAAGGAATTTATTTTCCCCACTCCTCTTTCTGGCAAGCTAACCCTCTGGGTAGGAATTCTTGGATTTGGCAAGGTTTATTGGCAGGTAGAGATATCCTTAAAGATAGTTTTCGATTTAATGTAGCTGATGGTAGAAGTATTCTTCTATGGGATGATCCCTGGGTTCCTTATCTACAAGAGTTTAAAGTTGCTAGGCCTTTAAACTGTCCCTTAAATGTGAATTTGGTGGCTGATTTGATTGACCACAATAATCTCCAATGGAAAGTTGATCTTCTTCATAGTTTATTTCAGGCAGAAGAGGCAGCTGCTATCAAGTTAATACCAGTTGCACCAATGGGATGTCATGACTCTATTGTTTGGCACTTTGATAGATCAGGAGTTTACTCTGTGAAATCAGGCTATAGATTTCTGGTGAATAAAGCTCGTAATGCTAATGCTCAGCATCCTCATCAGTCTTTTTCCATATCTAAGGATGTATGGAAGTCTATTTGGAGTCTTGATATGCAACCAAAAATTAAAGTGTTTATGTGGAAAGTGATGTTAAATGCTCTCCCTTCGAAAGAAAATCTTTATCGCAGAGGAATTACTCTTGATTTTAACTGTCCTATATGTCAAAGGGAGGTGAAATCTATAGAACACATCTTGTTTTGGTGTGATCACTCCAAAGTAGCTTGGTTTGCAGGGCCTTGCTCCTATAAGCCAAATCCAATGGGTTTCAGATCTGTTGTTCAATGGTGGGAGTCTGTTGTACATCATTTCAGTAATGATCAAAAGATACTGGCTGCTATAGCTTTTTCATGCTAGGAGATTTGGAAGTCTAGGAACAAAGCTGTCTTTAATAATTGTGTTCCAAATCCAATGGCTTCTGTTAAGAATATTTTTAGGTGTGTTAACGAGTTAGATCAGATTACAAACTCAGATAAAGCAACCCTTTCTTCTTCTCGTAATGATCTGCAGATTCATAGATGGATTCCACCTCCACAAGGGTCTATCAAACTCAATTCTGATGTTGCGTGGAAAGGTGGGAATAAAACCGCAGCAATAGCAGTGATAGCTCGAAATTCTTAAGGAAAAATTGTTAATGGAAGAGTTAAACATGTTATATGTGCCTCACCTCTGATAGGTGAAGCTTTAGCTCTGTTGGAAGCCCAAAAGCTAGCAGATGCAATGAATTTAAGCTCTTTCATTTTGGAAGCAGTATCGGAGATTATTATTACAGCCTTAAAGAGAAATGTTACAAGCAGTTGGAAAATCCAAGCTACAATCTCAACCATCAAGAGCATATCCTCATCACACCCTCCCTTTATGTTCTCAATGGTTAGAAGATCAGCAAACCGTGCTGCAGATTGTATAGCTAAATTGTCTTTGAATGGCTTACTCCCTTGTAATTGGATCAACAATCATCCCCCTCAACTTTCTATCATTCTGTATGATGATGCCTTTGGGCTTTTTTAATGCAAGCTGAATGCATTTTCCAAAAAAAAAAGATTTTTAATGGACAAAAATAACCCTTAGATATTATTATATTTACCATCATGCCCGTATAAAAGCATTCCATTTTTTTTGAAAAAGCCCTTTGGCTTTCTCCTCTCCCTTGTCTCTCTTACGTCCACTCTCAATTCATAAACCGAAAAGGAATCTAGCTTTAAATTTTCTTCTTCTACGCTAGAAAATTGAAAACATTTTCAGTTTAGATGTTTTTATATTTACTCATATTTACTAACCCTAAACCGAATTGAATCCACATTTACTTTGCTTCTCCTGTAAACCATGTCTTCACCATTCATTCTAATGGCTTTCATTTCTCTTTTACACTGAATCATTTAGAAGCTCTAGGGTTTTTGAGAATTGAAATTTTGGGGTTCTTTTTTTTTTTTTGGCAACTCCACTCTCTAGCCTCTAATCTCTCCTTCTCTTGCAGAAACCTAGTCGGTAACTACAATTCTTCCATCTCAAGTGAGTCTCTTACGGTATGATTACTCTTTAGTAGGATCTGCGGAATCTGTTTTAATGGTTAGTTCCTAATTTTAGTAGCAATCGCAAGTACTGGGTTACTATTGTTTTCCTATTGTTTCTTGTTCACAAATTGTAGTTGTCCATATGAATTTCTACTTGCCCTAGTTCAAATCAACCGATAATGACTCCTAAATAGTTTGGTTTGCTCTGTTTTTGACATCAAGATGGTTTCTCTTGTGATTGTTATGCTTTTCATTATTTAGATTCTATTAGGCTTTTTAAGAATTAATTTTTTAAACTTATGGCATCTTGCATTATGAGGAATGTGGTAACTATTGAGTTGTATGATGAAATTCAAAATCTTTGAGTTCTATTATAACTCAAAGAGATTTTGCAGCCATTCTATTATAAATTATATGGCATATGGATATGGTAAAATATGTCCAATGCCATGTTGAGCTTGTAATTGATTTTTGTTTGGTGAGTTTGACCCACATGAATAATGCTCAAATTCATGGTTGCTAGATATCTAATGTCATTTGCATTGAAAAATTATTTGTAGAAATGGCACTGCAACATACATTAAGGTTCCAAAATTTGTTTTCACCTGTAAAAAGAGTATAAACGCAGAGGTTTTCTTTGACAATGGGACAAGGGTATATTATTTCTTGTGTTGCATGGCCATCTGATCCATAAATGAAAATGGGTATATTGTTATCTTTGATAGTATTGCTAAAAAAATCTAACAAGGGGCCCTAAATTCACCTATAAAGTTTATTTTCCTGATGATAGGTGGTGTTTTGATGCAACATGTTTGTTTGTCATCCCGAAGAGTTACACTTGAATTCTATTATGCAGCAAGGGATGTTATACTTCACTCTGCAATCTCACTTTGCAATTGGAATCATTAGAAGATGGAAGAGTATTTCTAAACCAAAGTTGAAAACCCATGGTATATTATGGATGATGTTATTGTTGCTTGTTAAGCTGTGGAATGTTAGATATTTGAGCTACTGAAAGGATCATGTATCTAATCATGCATCTTTGTAAGGAAAATCGACAATGAATTAAAGATTTGAGTCTCATTCTTTCTAGAGTTTGATGGAGAAAGTGAAACATAAGTGGTTCTTTAATAATCATTATGGAGCATAATTCTAAACTACTCTTTCCCTAAGTTGTTGGTGTCCAATGTAAATTGATGAATGCGCAAAGTCTATAGGTTTTAACCAAAGTTCTATAGGTATTAACCACTATAACCATGTATTAGTTGTTTCATCAAAGATAATGTGTTGAAATGAAGTTCTAGCAAGTCTTTGCATTTATAGCATCATTAATCTGATCATTAGCTGTTCTAATCAACACCATTATTCATCTTTTCAGGTTTAACAACTTCTGTTATAGTAGTATATCAAATTGTTAAATGAATAAAAATGATGCATCTTGTGGTTGACTTGTGAAAAGCAAAAAGTTCTGTGCTGTTTTCATTGGATCAATTAAATTATATGCAGGTCTTACAAAAAAAAATAGCAAATTGTTGAAAAAAATAAAAAAAACCCACCTTGGTGGAGAAGCATTTTGTTAATCGCCGATTATTATAATTTGTAAATATATTTGATAATTGTTATAGATGTTTATTAATTCATCATTTTAAAAATATTTAGTTATTAAAAATATTCATGTAGAAAATAATTGTATTACAATCAAATATATAAAATATTAGTTTATAATTATTTTGTAAATATTAGTGAATGATTTTATTGATGTTTGTTAATATTTTACCAAAAAAAATAAATACATTTTATTATATAAATTAAATATAATTATAAAAAAAATAGAAATAAATAAATGGTTGATTGTTAATAAAATTAAAAAAGTAGATCCATAATTATTGTCCGTTTTGGTCATTTTGCACGTAACAGCATTTTAAAAAGTAGCTTAACCAAACACATATCAAACAGCCTTTTTGTTCAACAACAATTTTCTATTATGTTAGCAAACAGATAAACTGCTTTTTCAAAACAGCAGTTTTAAAACAGCAACAGTAAAATATAACAATGCCAAACCAGTAAAATATAACAATGCCAAACAGACTCTAAAATGATGCTTTTTTCGTAAAAAATAATTTTAGCTCTCCAATTTCAATGCCACTTAATAGCATTTCCTCACTTTCCAACACAGTGAAGAGCATTCCTTAGGATACTTGATCCAAGTAGCATAAATGATGAGATAAATGAACACCAATAATAGCTTGACTTAGATAATAGGGGATATGTGAGTGGCTTTGATACAAGTTTAAACAACAAACTACACTATGCATTACTTGGCAAATATATTCATCACCAACGCCAAACGCAGAATTCTTACATTGTTGAAACACTAATGCCAAACTAGACTATGCATTACTTGGCAAATGCATTCATCACTGCAGCAAAAGCTCCGTAGAATTCTTATATTGTTGAAACTGCAACCAGCCAAACACAAACATTACTCGGAACATCAGTTAAAAAAAAAAAAAAATTATTAAAGCTACCACATTTTAACCAAAGTAAACAAATAAACCAACTCGGCAAATAATCGTATAGGCAAGTATGTGATGGCCAATTGTACAACTCTTCCTGCCTAGATGCAGCCATTGAATTAGTTGAAAGTATTCCAGTAACAACTGGCCCAATGTTTGATTATACCACACAATCTGCCCCATCTAGGTTCAGGTTGTCAGGGATGTAGTTAATTTCTCATTGGGGCCAATAGATTAGACAATAAAGTATTAGCCTGCACCCCAAAACTTTTCCTATGATACACGTATACATATTCACTTAAGTGGGGACTGCAGATGTAGCTATAGCATGAGTGAACTTGTAGTCAACTCGAGCAGGGAGCCCATATTTATTTTGATAACTAAAATGCACGTACACAAATTTATGAATGCAAGTTTTCAATACTGTATTTCACCTGTTCTACAACCTCTTCACATTTGTGAACTAACTCTTGCACTTTAGCAGCTCCAGATTCTTTCACCAAATTTGTTTTTGATGTAATAGCATCAACCTATTAATTGAAGAAAATCAATGTCATGGTACTTCAGACTGTATGAGTTAATTTGGCTAAAATTCAAAATGAAAATTACCTCTGATACTACAGATTCAACCTTCCTTTGCCTTGCTTCCAGATCACCCCTCTTTGATTCCACCTCCAACTTAATATTATTAAATTCTTTTGTAGCCTCCTCACTCTTCACATTTCCTTCTTTCTCCAATATCTTTCTCAACTCATCCAACTGTTGTGCTGGAATAGAGGAAAATATAATTAAAGCTCCCTTGCGTTCATCCAGATATAGAAAGCAACAGTTCAAAACAGGTTGCAATTGCACGAGAAACTACCTTTAGCTTGCCGTTCAACTAGTTTGGCATCAAGTGACTTATCCAACACTCCATCGTCGCTCAGCTTAGCTTTTAGGGTCTTGTAGTCTTTCTCGATGGACTTTGCAGAATTTACCTATTACAGTTACAATTTACAGATTGCAACATTTTGGTAATATCATTGCATGATTAATACAAAATCAAAAGCCACTTCAGGGAAAAGAAAGATATGAATCCACATGACAATATAAGATTAATTACTATTAGTATTAAGTTGGAGAGAACAAAACGAGAAAGAGGGGTGAGGGGGGAGATGGTGGAGGGAGCGCTGACCTGTTCATGTATAGCCTGCATTTGTTTGAGGTGCTTTGACATTTTCTTAAAAGTCTGAGAAACAGCATATAAAGATAACGTTGATTAGTTACCCTTTCAACTGAACTTGTGCAGCCTGTGAATTTTCTATCTTCATGCAGTTGAATGCTTGAAATTTTAACAAAAGGAACGAAAGTAATATTAAATCTTAAAATGAATAAACTGAGGTCTGACTGAAATAAGAGAGAAAAACCACAATCTTTAAAAGATATTGTGGAATATTTGCATGCAGTCGGAATTTGTCCAGATAGGATCTGCTTTGTCTAATTTAAGATCACTTGGCTTTCATAGACCATAAGATTGAAACAGCACTTAATAGATTAATCTGTCATACGATGGGTTGTATGCAAGATAACATAAAGACAGGATAATGCTACAAACAAATTAGGTCTTTTATAAGCCAATACATGCACCACAATCCAAACATAGTAGAAGATGTGAACCTCTTAGTCCACAAGATCAAGTACAACATTCCTTTGAGATTAGATTAATTTATTTCACACTTGAAGGAACCCAATATGATTCAAGGTCGTTTCTCCAACTGAAACAATATTTTAAAGTCTATCTTGAGGATTCTCACACTATCAGATTTAAGAAATCAATACTTTTTAGCAGGTGTACCTCAATAATATATACATAATGCAACAAGGTAATGTTGAATTTTCACAATTACATAATTAGACAAACCTGTTAGCAAAATTCATTAGCCTAGCCAGCCTGCAAATACATGACCATCAGACCATGGAAGGTAAACATAGCAATTCACAAAAAGAAAATACCTTCGAATAAACCTCTATAATGGAAGTCTTCTCTTGAAAGGACTGCATTGCTAATCTTTCAGCATTTCTTGCCTCTTCCCGAAATGATTTCTTCTCCTCCAAAGCCCTCTTTCAGTACACATGGGAAAGTTATTTGCAATTCAACAAACAAAAGGAGATAATAAAAAAATAAAAAATAAAAAATAAAAATGAAAAAGAAGCATGCCAGCAATGAAAACCACAGAATACTTTGAAAGACTAATATGCACCCAAAATTCAATTTTACAATAAACAATAAAACAGAAAACAAACTTGAAACCAGGTAGGAAAAACCATAGTTACCAGGAACGTGATACTCCCGAGTCGTGGTACGGGTGCGTGGTACGCGATACCCTACTAAACGAAATATAGGATTCGTAAGGGGTAGTCTTAATCGGTATGCTAATTCGATTAGTAATTCATTTAGTTGATACGTCAATTCCATTTAAGATATACTAATTATATTTATTTAATAAATAACTTATTTTTTAATTTTATTTAACATATTATATTTATAAATTAAAATATTAATTTAATATGATAATTTTTTAATATAATATACATTTTTATAAAATTCAAAGTTATTTATTTATTTTTTTAAGAAATTATTTAATTATTATTCTATTAAAATAATATGATTTTAAATAATGAATATAACAAATAGTTAATAATGATTATTTATCTAAATAATTTTAATTTTTTCTCAATAAAATATTCATTTGCACTCCAAAAATCTAGAATATACTGCCACCTAAAATATCTAACCCACTAACAAGTCTTCCACCTACAAAATTTGGTCTTTCAAAACGTATCTCCTTTTTCCTTCTTCTTCTTCTTCTTCTTCTTCTTCTTGTGCCTATTGCTTACACATGTACATGCCTTTTGATTTTTCTTCTTTCTTTCTCTCTTCCTTCCTTTCTTCTTTTTATTCTCGCTGGAACCTCCATTTTGGAGAACCAGATCGTGTCCCCTAGCGTTTTGGAACGCAGATGACTCGCGATTTGGAACTCACGAACCAGATCGCGGTTCCCAGGGGGTTTGAGCGAATCTGGTAACTATGGGAAAAACTACAGAACAAGAATGAGTCAACCAAGGTGAACTGCAAGAGAATTTTGCTCATCATACAGCATGCCTCAGATTTTGTACATTGGCAATAAAAGCAGATAAGAGAAGACCACAGGTCAAATAGTGAACAAATTTCAGGCGACTGAGCATTTCCTAGATGAATTTTAATATGAAAGAAAAGGTACCTGCAATTTATCAGGCGATTGAACAATTTTTGAACGTAGGCTTGCATTTTCTTGGACACTTTGTACCAGATCAAACTCTGCTTTTGAAATCTGAAAAGCAACACAAAAGATACAGTAATGTACTAATGTCAACAATAGCCAAAAAAGACAAAGGAAAGAGCTCATGAAGAAAAACATGAAAAATAAATTATGTAATTTATATCATGAGCATACTTATATACATAAAAGCACCCAATCCAAATGATGAACCAAAAATATTTTTCAATTATAAATACATACACACATGATATTCAAATGAGGCCCAAAAGAAGCCTAACTCTACACAAAGTAGAGAGAAATATCACAGGGGGTCGGGATGGGGGGGGAGGGGTTGGTGTGGTGCGGAGAGAAGAAAAAAAAAATAGTATGTAGCAGAACAGACTCCAATATGTATGTGTGGAAAGCTATGAAAAAAAAATCTCCATATTCATGACACAGAACAAAGCTAAGAGAGAACCAACATAATGATACAGTAATAAAACCTAAAAAGATGATAGTATAGAATGATGGAAAATAAAAGGCACAATTAAGAGCCCAAAAAGAAGAAGAAGAAGAAGAGTGAAGTTCCCTAGCAGAAATTTCACACAGATAGGATGGATCTTAGGTTCAGAGTTACCTGCTGCCCTAGTGAATTTTATAGAGCTTTAATAAATCTAGAGATAATTTATAGCCTCTGACCAATTGCAATGAGCAGTCTCTGATTTTATAAAGCACACTCCCTTGATTAAAAGAAAATTTAAAAATAAAAATAAAAAATATGCGGCAAACCATATGTATGATGGTTTTCTAAGCAGAGATGAGCACTATTTTCATATTCTTTCATTACAGCATTGAATAAATATTAGACAAGCTAACTGTCAAAATCTTACCTCCTCGTCCATTTCCCCAGTCTTCTCCTTTAATTTTCGGAAAGAAGCTCTGAGTGACAACTGGTGATTGTTGAGGCCTGCAATGGTCTGATGCAATTCTTTAACGTTGGCATCTACCTCTTGCACAAGTGGCAACTCCCTTTCCCTTGCTTCATTATAGTCAGATATTTGTGCATTCAACTGCAAGGGCAAACGCTTAGTGGAAACAAATACTCAATCCACTTAAAAAATTCAAGAGCCTCTCTTTAGTTACCTGTGAAATCTTATCCTCCCATTCCCTCCGCTGATCATCAAGAAGTGTGAGTTCCTCCCCCATTGGTCTTAGTAGATTCATTTTTGATTCTCTGATAAAGAAAATGAACAGAATAAATAGCAATCATCAAAGAACTACCAATTAAATGTTTCCGCGCTAAATTGAAGAAATCCAAAACGCCAATTTCTCTTTACTAATGTAGAAACTATTCCACAAAATTCTATTTACCCTTTAGAAACCATTCCATAAAGTTCCAAAATGGGGTGAGAGTTCAACCAAAACAGACATGTTGGACTAATTTTGGAAGTGATAAGAACACCCCAAAGACCCTTAACCCATTGCATAGATTTCCAAATTATTCAAATTTTCCTAGAATAAAACAAATTGCAAACAATTTAGCAATACAATATAGATAAGAGAAACATACTTGTGAAGACAGAAATTGAGTATTGCACTTAGAAAAATTTCAGTCCGGTCTCCTTGTGGCCTCAAAAGATCTTTGAGGGTAAATTTTATTGGGCAATCCACCAAGCCCAACATCTCTCTTATCCTAATATACATATTCATGGTCCTAACAGAGTCCGCGTGATGGTCTGGGTTCTCAAGCTGCTCCAAAGCAGCGAACTCCACCTGCCCTTGATCTTCTCTACAGAAAATCACAAACCCTCAAAGTAAAACTGTTAAATTCCCCCAAAATTGACAAATGGGTTAGGATTTCAAAAATAAATAAACAAAAATAAAAAGCGTACTCGTGAAGAAGATCAAGGTGGATCAGAAGTCGGGTATAGAGATCAGACAAGAAATCTGGGTTTGGGTTCTTTATATCGTTCTCTACAACAGCGGCGATCTGTGACTCTGCTAAGACCGTCACTATTTCGGCGCGGGACAGTCTTGGGTAGTCGAACTTTGACATTGAGAGAGGGAGAGAGGGGGGGTAAATGGAGATGGGTTTTCAAATAATTAAAGGAAAATATGAATTTTGTTTTCCTTTTCTCTTTTATTAAGCTTTCCGAGGTGCCAAACACTGTTTCTGGGATAGATAAAGGATTAGCTTTTATTTGCACAAACTATGTTCCCGCCCAAATATTTAGGTCAATCTTCGTTTATGTGATATGAATGGGGCCATTAATGGGCTGGACACATTCAGGCCCATCTTAACCCAACGCATCATCATCATCATCATCATCATCATCATCATCATCATCATCATCATCATCATCATCATCCAAGCAAACTAATGCAGTGTTCTCCTCTTAGTTATGACCATAATTTAAGCTGCTCATAATCTGACCCTCAATATCAGTGTGTATGTTTGTTGTTTTTTTGATGGGTATATGCATTTTATTGCTCCATAATTTTGTGTAAGAGAGAATGAAGGAGATAGAGAAAAAAATAAGGGAGCAAGGGAGGTAAATTAAATAAAAAATTAAAAATTATGACTTATTAAGTCATTTGAATATCCCACAAAAGTTTAAATTTCTAAATTGGATTATAAGTTTTGAATAAAATTTCTTTAATTTTAAAAATTATGATGTGTTGCTTATAAGCTTTTCCACCTAATTCTGTGGAGGCCATGGTTGTTTAGTGAAGCCATTATCTTTCTTCTATAAATAATACCATCATCAAATTTTTTGTAATTGCCTCTACACTGGCCAAATCTTTTTCTTCTATAGATAATTGAAACAGTTCTCAAAGAGTTTGTTCAATTGAGTGTTCTGTGCTTTCAAACGCGTGCCCATCTAATTCAAATTATCATTGCATTCATTCAGCAATTAGCATTCAAATATATCATGCTAGAAAGCTTCCCAAAACTGAATCATAGCCCTCAAGATTATAATCAGTGAGGAAGTTCATTTTTTCCATATTTAAAACTATGTGAGTTTAATTTATTTTAGTGTGTTCCATTGAATGTGTATTCCCACTCCCATTTTTATAAGGAAACATGATCTTTACTGTTATTTTATGAATTTTGAATATATTTTTATGGGATCGATTAGAATTATAATTTGATTAAAAAATTTTACAATGTGATCTAATTAAATAATAAATAAGAATAGGAATCACCCACAAAGGAAATCCAAATAAACTCCAATTCGACTCATGAAAATACAAGGCCAGGCAATTAACAAGACTAGCTTAACTTCAATACAATTTTTTTCCTTTTCCACATCTTCTTACCAAAAATCTCAACAAAATCAATCATGCTTAATGAAATCAACCATTCTCTTAATAAGAGGTGCAATATTCTCACTCTTAGGATTGAAGAAATGGAAGCAATGTTCCTCGTCTTTACTCTCATAGTATTCCACTTCACCACCCCATCCACATTTCTTCATTGTTTCATAATAAGCATCTCCTCTACTCTTCAAGAAATCTCTCTCTGCCACACAAACCAGCACCCTATCACCCTTCAACTTCACCAAGTTCGGATCCGCTTCCGGGTTTAGTTTCGGATCATCACTCGACCCGGAGCTTGTTGGGCTCAAATATTTGTAGAATTTGTCGATCTGTTCATTCCCAAAATATGGGTGCACTATAAGCAGCCTAGTTATGTGTACCCCAGGCAAAGGTGTCAAACCAGCTTGGACAGCGACGTTGTGTGCAAGGTTGGCTCCGGCACTTTCACCGGCCAAGATAATCCGGCTGAGATCTGCATGGTCGTTTATCCAGGCTTCAGGACCTTGTCCATCGGAGTGGTTAGCGACCCATTGAAGCCCTGCCCATGAATCTTCATATGCAGCTGGTAATGGGTGCTCAGGAGCGAGTCTGTACTCAACAGACATGGTTATGAGATTAGCTTGTGAGGCTAGAGCAGAAAGAAAGCTTTTGAAATGGGCGCTAAAAGCTGATCCAATACAGAATCCACCGCCATGATAGTGGACGAGGAGGGGAAGCTTTCGGGATGAATCGTGAAGTTTTGGGAGGAAGATGCGAGCTTTTACGCCAGTTTTGTCTGAGATTACAACATCTTTGGATTGGATTCCAGTTTCAGGGTCTAATCCTGGAGAAGAAAAATCTGAATTCCAGTATCTTTCAATGCTACCATCTTTGTATACCTTGAAAAAGCCTGGAAAATCTTGGGTTATTTCAGTGGAGGTGGTAGCCATTGTTTTTTGCAGAATGGAGAGAAAGAGAGAGAGATATGAATTTATGAAGGTGTGATTGAAGGCAATAAGAAAGAAGAAGTAAATTGCGATTGAAATATTAATTATGTGGTTGCGTAAAAAAAAAAAAGAATTGGAGATATGAAATATGAATTATGTGGTGGCAGTGCAATGGGTTGAGAGGTGAATATCACTGTTATATTCACAAGCTTTGACTCTTTCTACGAGGCGCTATGCTAGGCCAGCATCATGGATGTTATCAGAAAATACCACGCTTAAAATCGAAAACTATCAATTAAATTTATTTATTATTTTGATAAATTATATTACATTATGTTACACTTAAAATTTAATGTTAATTTTATATATATATTATAATTTTAAAAATTTTCAGTAAAATTAATTCTAAAAAAAATTTTCAGTAAAATTAAATTTATTAATGTATAATATATGATATATTATTATTAATGAAATATATACAGCATAATATTATATTTATTCTTAATTTTTTAACAATTTATAATAATAAATTTATTAAATTATATATTTATAAAATAAAAAAGTTTACTTTTATTGTTTTAAGAATAGTGAAAGTTCCCTTTTGCCCTTAAGAATGAATCAGACTGTGAAATTGCAAGGGTCCAAAGGATTAATTATCATTGAAATGGAATGGAGGAACAGATAGGACAGCAAAATTAATTATCGTGTATCATGTGGATGGAAATCACACGGTCTACTTTTATGTATTATATCTATCATTGTTATTATTATCATTTATTGTATGCATTAAAGTCGAATTCTTGTGAACGATTCAACAGTTCTCAGGCAATTCCATTTAATTTTTTTTTAATTTCTTTCCTTTTACTTTTTTATTTTTTTTAAATTAAATTCATTTAATATTTGTATAAAAATATAATGTTATTTAAATATTTTCTTATCATTCAAAAATTTAATCATTAAGAAAATAATATAATTATAATATTACATTATTAATTTCATATATAATTTCATATATATATATATATATATATATATATATATATATAATTTCCTTGCAATGAATTTGAAAATTGAAAAAGATTTTTTTATCAAAAATTATTCTTAATTATTCATTTAATTTAATTTTTTTTGTCAAATCATATATAATATATTTTTTGTGTAAAAATTAAAAATAATTAATAAATTTTATAATAAACTATAAATAATAATTTTATTTAAAATGTATATGTATGAAAAATTATTTATTAATATTATTGTAAAAATTTAATAAAAAAATTACAACCATAGCATCTTGCGAGTATGACATAGCTTGCAGAATACTAAAACCCGTGCCATTTTTATTGTTCTTTTTTTTTATTTATAATTTTTAATTAGGATAATTGTAAAATAAAATAAACTTTTTAAACTTTGAAAATTACTAATTAAATCCTGGAAACTCCTGAAAACTGTAATTATATCTTACCGTTTGTCTTGTTATTAAAGGAGTTAATAGAATGTCACATCATACGCTAACTAAGTATCACGTAATATGTTAGCTCAACATCACATTAATAGGGGATGATTTAGAAAAAATTTAAAATTTTTAAATTATTCTAATTTTACCACAAACTTTAAAAATTATCACTTAACCCCTAATTTTGAAAGGAGTTGCAATTACACTCTATCTTTTATTATATTGTTAAAGGGGGTAATAATGTACTACGTAGGACGCCAGCTTAGCACCACATTAACAACTGCTAATCCATAAGACTACATAAAGCGCCATGTTTAAATAAAATCTTATCTTTGTAGCAAATCTCTTTCTATTTATATATATCATTGGCATAAAGGCATAAAAGATGGTTACTCGACCGTGCTCCATGGGAAATTCCTGTTATTTCTAACAATTAATATCTACCATTGATTTTTATCACAATCGCGGCATTTATCACCATGATTTAAAGTCCAAAAATCTTCTTCTTGATGAAGATGGCAACTTGAAGGTTATAAGTTTTTTAGCACACCATTACCCCCTTTAATGGTGCAACAAACCATAGAATACAAGTGCAACTCTTTTTTAAAATTAAGGATTTAATTGGTAATTTTTAATGTTTAGGGTAAAATTATAACAATTTGGAAAGTTCACTTATTTTTTATAATTATACCTAATTGACATGGTGTTGATCTGGTGTCTTACATAGCATTCCATTAACCTCTTTAACGATAGGGTACAATTACAATAATACTTAAAATTTTAGATTTAACCAATAATTTTCAAAATTTAAGGTGGAATTGCAAAAAAATTGAAAACTTCAAGTTTTTTTTTTCAATTATCTCTTTTTAATATGTTCAATTCCTTTTCGCTTACCAGATGATTTTATGTATTCTTATATGGCTTGAAGAGCTGCGTAGGTAATGAAAAGAGCCACATTTTCATAAGTTGATCTTTGCTATGTTATTTTTATTTTACTTTATAAACAATCATTATTAAATGATAAACATAAAATTAATTTAATAATAAATAATCATCCTTTTTTTCTTTTCTTTTCTATTAATTTCTACTTTAAACTATATATATATATATATAAATATTTCTTTCCAATTTAAAATTTTATTTTAATTTTAATTAATTTTTAAATTATTTAATTATTATAATTAATTTCACTAAAATAATTTTATTTATAATAGAGTGTAATTCATTGTTCTAATATCAGTATTGTAATTTTACCCTGTTGTGAATTTTTATTTTTAATTTTTCATTTTTAGAATTTATTTTATCTTATTATTAAAATTATTTTTTTTATTTTTACATGATATATTTTAAAATAATGTCTATATACATTATTTTTATGTATTAAACTTATCATCATAAGAATATTGTTATATATATATATATTTTTTTTTTTTAAGACGTGTTAATTAATTTTTTTAACCAGTATGACTATCATCTTCTTTTATAATTAGACTCTGTAATTAGATATATTTATTACTAAATTATATTTAATTTAATGTGTTGTAATAAATAAATAGTAAATATTATATCATTAATATTTTTTAGTATTACACTGTACAATATAGTGAATAATTAAAATTTTATTTTAATTAAATTTACTAAATAATTTTGGTAATTATTAATTAATAATAATTTTATTTATAAAATATAAGAATAATATTTTAAATTATTATAAAATAGAATTGGATAGTATAAATATTTTTTTATTTGGTAATCACATTAACATATAAATATAAAAAAATAACCAATATATTTAACGTGAAGCATGCTTTATAATATTAATAAGATGTTTAAAATAGAAAAGTTAATAAAGTTTTAGACCAATTGCAGTAAAATTCAAGAATTTTCTTCTTTTTTTTGTATGAATTGTTTTTAGGATAAGCTAGATATATCTTTTATTTTATTTTATTTTATTTTTAGTATTGTTATTATTAGATTAAGTTTATATAGTAAAACTTAATAAAGGTATGACAATTTTTTTTCATTTTATTAAAATTAATTTTAAAACTAATGTTTTAGAAGGATATCTCTTTTATTCTGGGAAATACTTTAAGGGCAAATAAATTGAAATTATATATAATTCCTAGTTATAAATATGTTAACACATCATATTTATAACTAGAAATTAATGAGACACATTTGAAGGGAGGAAAAATATATATTAGGGTAAATTACTATCTAGTTTCGATATTTTAGTGAAGCTAACTACTCATTTTTATATTTTAAAAAATATACTATTTAATTTTTATATTTTACTTTCGTTAAACTTATCAATTTTTCTCTTAATTAATACTAACAAATTACTATTTAGTCTTTTTATTTTAGTAAAATTAATTAGTTAGTTTTTATATTTAAAAAAAATATATTAGTTAGTTATTGTAATTTGACTTTGTTATATATTAGTTAATTCTTATAATTTGACTTTTTTAATTATTTAGTCTCATAATTAATTTTTTATACTTAAACTATCTTAATTCTCTCCCCCTTATTTATCTCTTATCCTCACTTTATTTCTCTCTTCATATTTATTCTATTCTATACTCACGTCCCTCTCTCTCTTGTTCTCTCATTGTTTTTATTTGTTGATAAAAATAAAATATTACAAACTGTTTACATAAAAAAATTAATCAGTTTCATTAAATTTCTAAATAATATTCTCATTAGTCAAAAACATTAAAATAATATCCAAGAAATTGAAAATTAAAAAGAAATGTAAATTCAAATTTAGTTTTTGCATAGTAAAATTTTTATTTTTATCCGATAATATATTTTTCAAAATACATAGATCAAATTATACTAAATATAGAGACTAAATAGTAATATTTTTTAACATATAGAGATCAATTAATTAGTTTATTTAAAATAGAGAGATTAAATAGTAGTTTAAATAGTATTAATAGTAAACAATTTAATGAATATATTAAATAATTTAACGAGAGTAAAATATAGAGACTAAATAATATATTCTAAAATATAAGGATTAAATAATTAATTTCATTAAATAATAAAAACTAAATAATAATAATAATAATATTAAATTCCCAATATATTATTTGAATTAATATTTAGGGAAAAAAATTTCTTACAGTTTCACTTCTATAATAGCAAATACACTAATGTATTACATTATTTTCATTATTAAATTCTAGAGTTTATATTAATCTTACTTCTTAATCTAATTTTTTATTTAAATGCTAGTTCTTAAATATGCTTAGCAATTAATTAATTAAAGCATCAAGTTTTTATATTAAACTAAAAAATTGAAATTCTTACAATTTATATATAAAATATTTACATACACATGCAACACAATTATTTTAAAAACTAATAAAATAGTTAATAATAATAATAAGGACGTATTGACCTTTATTTTGATTCGCTTATAAGAATTTATTATTATTTAAAAAATTTTAAATACATAAGTTAAATTAATTTATTATTTAAATTTAAATTTTATTCTACTAAAAATATTATTTTATTAAGAAAATTTTTAATTGAATTGAGAGGCACATTTTTAAATATTAAAATTTCATCCAACTCGACGGTCTCAACTGAACAAGTCCGATTAAGATAGTTTAACCCTCAATAAACTTTACAGATTGTTTTTTAGAATTTCTTTTAAATTTCAGTTTCATTAATAGGAAAGAAAATAGGAAGGAACGTAGGTTACTTTGTACCGTTAACATTGATGGCCCGGTACAATTGAGGCGGCTCAAAAACCTACAAGTTTTTTTTTTTTTCAATTTTTTTTTATTTAACGTGCAGAATTATTCAATTTATAATGAATATATATAATTTATAACCTCTATATAATTATATATATATATATATATATATATATATATATATATATATATATAAAAGAAAAAAAAATGATTGATGAAAATAGTTATAGTAATTTAATATTATGATAAAAAATGATTAAATTTAATTTGTTATATAATTTGATATTAGAATAATGAATAATTAAATTTAATTAATTATTAAAAATTAATATATTTTAAATAAAATAAAAATATAATTTTTAAAATTAAAGAAATCCTAAATTCATAGATAGAGGCGGATGATATTTTACTTCTCATTACAGTTTATTTATATTTTTTTATATTAAATATTAACGTGAAAGCTTAAAAACTAATTAGCATTGATAATTATTTAATAAATTACATTAGTGTTTTTCCTAAAATAAAATATGTGGAGATAAAAGTATACTATACATAAGAGATTGATCTACTTAATTACGATATTTTTTAAAAAATATAGTCTAACTTTATTTAGGATTAACAAACTAATATAAAAAAAATAAAAATGATAAATAAATTATAATTAAGAGTAAAAATAGTCATAATAATTTATTATTATGAAATGAAGGACTAAATTTAATTAGTTATTAAAAATTAACATATTATAATAAAAGTATTTCATATATAAAAAACTAATAAAAAACTAATATATATAAAATTAAATCACACACAGATACAACAATTACAAATAACATGGAACACACATAATAAAAAAAAGCTAACCATAATAAAATATTAAATATTATAAAATAATCAATATTATACATAAACGTAAGAAGGGAGAACATTAATTTTGATAAAAACATCATTGACCCTTTATATTATTTACAATTTGTAATTTTTATTAATTTTTTTAGAGTTTATATTCAATTAAATTAATTTTATTTTTTTAAATTTTATTTCTATCATAATTATTAATCATTTTTAGAATAATTAATAAATTTAATTATAAAAAATAAATTTGTATTATTAAAATCATGGTACTTTAAAAAGGTTATATAAAATTTTATACCAAATATGGTAATGAATATTTATATTTATATATTAAATGATGTACATATTAATTAGAGTTTCCTACCGTATTATAATAATTAAATCAACAATTATAATATAGAATATATTAGCTTTATATTTTCTAATAGATACACTTGATAGATATATAATTATTATAGTTATAAAAAATTCTTTTTTAAAAAAGAAAAATTAAGTTAGAAATCAAAGATTTCTTAATTTTTAGTGATAAATGTAAACAAAATATGAATATATTTTAAAATAAAAAAAATTAAAAAAACCTAAACTAGTACATGTATTGTTAATATTATTTATAAAAGCAATATAATATATGTATTATTAATAATAATACAACATTACAACTCTATGCGTTGAAATTTTAAAATTTTAAAATTTTTATATGTATTTCTTTGAAAATATATTAAATAATAATTAACTTTTATTTGATTTAATAAATTTAAACTAGGATGAAATTGTGGTTACATATTTAATAGATATATAAAAATATTGTTATAACTTTGTTTACTTATTATTTTATATTAAATATTAATTTAATATTTATTATTATTTATAATTTTATAATATATAAAATTGGAAAGGAGAAAAATAATCTGATGAACAAAAAATTCATGATAATTTGTTATTATGACAATAAAATACTACATTTAATTAGCTATTAAAATCAAAGAGAATAGTTAAAAAAAAAAATAGTCCAACTTCTCTTTGAATTAACAAATTAAACATAAATCAACTTCAATTAAGAGTAAAATATACAATTTTAGTAATTTATTATGACAATGAATAATTAAATTAATTAGTTATTAAAAATTAATATATCATAGTAATATTCTATTATATATAAAAATTAACAAAAAATTATATATAAAAAATAACATGAATACATATAATTACTATATAATGTGCAACACACGTAAAAAAAAAAAAAAAACTAGTGATTATAAATGAGCAAATAAACACCTTAAAAATATTTTTCATTTTACTTTCTTAAATTAAATCCTTGAAATAAAATTTTTATTAAGCTTTATTCGTAAAAAATTTTAATTAAGCTTTATTCGTAAAAAATTTTAATTAGTATATCATAATAAAATATCTAATATTATAAAACATTAATTGCAAAATTTAAAAACGTATTAAATTACATAATTATATGATTTATTAAAATTAATTAAATTGTAGAGACATTATATATATATATATATATAAAAGACATTTTTTATATAAAAAATTAAATAAATTATTTATGAAAAAAGAATTTTAATTATAAAAGGGATATACAAATTTTATTATGATTTCATAAAAGTACCCAACTAGTAAAACATCTTGTCATTACCGATGCCCTTCGAGCTTTTCTTCATTGTTCAATAATTGAGACATAACACTCTTTTAGATAAAATTCATTTCAATTTGACTTTATTTATAGCTCTACATCACATTTCAAATACATTTATGAAGGATGGTTGTTGGCCTTAATACAAAGCAAATCAATCATCTTTAAAAATTGAATGCTCTCTCTCTCTCTCTTCATTCAAATGCTTTTGCTTCGTTCGTTGTAGAAGCATGTATCGTACCATTGGTTTGGGTAAAGGGTTTTTACTATATATAAAATTTGGATTAATTTTTTAATTAAATTTTTAAATAAAATTAATTTTTTTTTATTTTTTTTATATAATATCAGAGTCTATTCTACTTTAATATTATGCTACTTGTAGTTACGTTTGCGCAAATTTTATAGCTCAGATGTTCATATTTAGATGTGAGCTGGGTGTATTGTCCCACATTAGTTTGTGATAAATTGTTTATATTATATATAAAATATATACAAATCTCCTCCCTTTAAATTAATTTTTAGGGTAAAATTAAACTTGATAAATTTTATATGATATAGATATTGCTTTCCTTTCTTCTTAATGATATTTTTGCCAATTTGTCATTAAAAAAAAATTATATGCATATTTATACAAAATTGTTAATCCTCTATTTTATACAAGATATTAAATCTAGTACACTAGATTAATGTATAAATATCACATTAAATAAAATTATCATAGATTTTATATATAAAAACATATTAATCTTTTTTATTGATTGAATATATAACACTCAAACATAAGTGAAAAATTTTCTTAAATTAATTTTATTATATAACATATATACTACATTCCAAAAATATAAAAAAAAACTACATTAATCTACAGTAGAAAGAAAGCTTTCGAAGTAATTGCTAAAAATTGATGACATGAAGTTGATTTAATGTCATGTCAGCGTTACATTTGCCATGTCAATATCACTTAGATGTCATAACGTAAATGACAATTTAGATTATTGTTACGATCCCATTGCAACGAAAATTTGTGTTCCACATGAAAAGTATGAGATTTCAATGTATGATATATATGGATTTAGATTTTTCAACTTTAATAGTTAGCTTTTAAGATGTGGTTCTCCTAAAATTGTTTTAATGGTATTAGAGTCAGGACCATCTTATGAGACCCAATATTCAAAGTGTTGACCCACGAAGTGATGGTCTAAACCCATTGTGTAACACCTGCCAAAAAAAGAGGGTAGTGATTTGAGGTACAAAAATTGCTAGGTGGGTGAGTTGTTAGGTGACATGAAGATTGTTGAGAAAATTTGAATATTTTGTTTGTTGGAAAGATTAGGTAAGCATAAGGGTGTTGGAGTAAAGGTTGCTTGAGTGTGGAAGTTAGAGATTAGGACTAACAAATTAATATTGCAAAATATCAATAAGGTTGTGAGATAAGCCTAATTGCTTGGTTAGATGCAAGCTGTATGGCCAAGTTTGAATTTTCATTGAAGGAGAGTATAAATAATTTTTATATGCTTAAAAATTTGTTGTCTATATTAAAATAAATGACTATTTAATTATATACCTAATTAATAAAAAATAATATATCATAAAAAGCAGTTTTGAATCCTAAAAATTATTTCCTCCTGATTTTATTATTATTATTATTATTATTATTATTATTATTATTATTATTATTATTATTATTAGGGTATCTCTCTATATTCATTTTACAATTTATAGAAGCTTAATCCCTTCGATTTTGTGGTTGTCTCTTCAATAATGACTTCTCTAAAGATTAAATATAAGTTTTATTCTTGAGAGTATAATAGGCCTTACCATTGCGCCAAACGCTTATTTATTATTTTTTTAATAAAACCTTACAATTAGGTTGAGAGAACAAATTTAAGTATGAAATGTGTAAAAGAAATTGATATGGATATTATATATAATTGAAGCAATTTAATTTCTAAGAAATTTTTTTTAGGAATGTTTCTATATAATAATTTTTTTTATTTGTTTTTATATACTAATAAAATATATTATATGCAAGTTATGTATTTTAAATTAAAATTCATTTTATAAATAGGTAATTAAAACTCTAAGCTAATTAAAAAATAGAGAACCTGTAATAAGAAAATTATGCTAATGTTCAAATTAAAATTATTAAATTAATTAGGGTTTCTATATAATAATTTTATAATAAGGTTTAAATGATCATCAATTCATGTATTATGGTATCTTTCATTCTTTTATAATTAATCCCATATTATTTTATTAAAGTTCAATAAATATAATATTTAAAAATCAAATACTAATTTACATATAATTATTAGAAGTAAATTTGGTAATCATAAAACCATAACCATATAATATTTTTATTTGAACAATTTTATTTTATAAGTCAAATTTAAACTAAAATAGCTAAATTATAAATAAAAATACAAGAAAAAGAAGCAAAAACTAATTAAATTAGTGACTTGATTCGCACTAATATATAAAACTTATACAAAATTATAGTTTTTTTTTCTCTCTTTAAATGTTTAGGGTTTTTAAAGGGGTAATTTTTTCTTATTTTGTTAATTTTATCTTTCTAATTTTTCATTAAAAAATGAAAAATAAAGGTAAAATGTTATTTGATAGGAGGGCAAATTATATTTAAAAGAATTTTTTATTTTAACTTCAAAGTATGGTAACCAAAAAATTTTTTAACTTTAAAGTATGGCAACCAAAATTAAGAGGTCAATTGCCCTACGTTGGCTTTGCCAACCTGTTTATTGTTTCCAATTGAAGCATATGGGAAGATACCTTATTGCAACAATAACATGCCCAAGAAATAGACTGGTCAACAATATAACATTTATTATTTTATAAATCCCTTAACAATTTTTTTTTCTTCATAAGCCAGAAGGAGACATGGTTTATGCTGTGAAGCCAAGTTGTGTGGAAATGGACTTGTATCTTAGGATTTAGGTGACAAGTTACGAGATTTGCTTGATATCTCATATTGAAAATATGGAATTTACAAAGTTGATAATAATTGGTGTTAATGCATATTTGATCCAAGGAACTCTACTTCTTTCTCTTCTTTATTTTGTTCTACTTTCCTCTCCTAAATTCTATTTCTAATATGCAATAAGCAACCAGGATGAAATAAGATATATGATTCTTGAAAAATTTAAGGTTGCTTTTGGATTTTAGGACTTGGATTTCAAATGTTTGATTTAAAATTTAGAATTTAAAATTCTTTTGTTTGACTAATAAAATGAATTTCCACCGAAGTATCTAGAAATTATGATATAATGTAAAACTAATACATTTGATTGTAGTTAAATAGATTTGAAATAATAAGATAAAAGCAGTTGTTTTAAATATTTAGTTTTTAAGCTTGTTATGAGTACGCAAGATTTGGACCAAATTCAAATCCATATTCATTTATAATATAATCAAAATCCAAATCCATAGGGTCAAATCTATCAATCCAAACATAGCATAAAGAATTATAACATCTACTTCAATCCTTTCAAGATCAAGAGCTAGCAAACTTTTAAAAAGATATTTGGGAGCAGAAGAGCAATCCTGATTTTGTTCTGAAATTACTAGTCCCACATGAGAATGACGATCAAGACCTTGCTAGGAATATGAAATATTGCATTAAAGAAAGGCTTCTTGAAGAACATATAGGCTTTCTTTGGAATAAATCATTTGAAAGAAAAAAAATTCAATTAAATTCTTACGCAATCATATTTGATTTCTATTTCTTTTATAATGAAAAATTTTGTAAGTTAAAAAAAATTAAATTTTTCATTCCAAACATCAAAATCGATAAAAAAAGAAATCAATTGAATTGAATTCTTGTAAAATTTTAATTTCCAAACAAGGCACAAGCAAGAAAGAAAATGCAGTTACCAATCTAAAGGAGAAATGATCTTGAGTGCAGTAGAACACAATTGGAAGATTAGGCGATTAACTCATAATCTACAAATTCCACATCGGTTGGATCTCTTTGGGAAAATTTTCGAGAATAAGAAGAGAAAGTTGGTTGAATCTTATAGTGATTGTTTTGATTTTGAGTTGGAATCTTGTGATGTTATACTCTTAAAAGAAAGGGAATATGAAAAATAGAGAAGACAGAGAATGAAAAAAATTTAGCATATCAAAATTTCAGTTTGAATAAAAAGTCAAGAGTATATGGAGAGCAAGAATAAGAAGTAGCCAAAGATAATTATAGGGCAGTTACTTCAATTCATTCTTAGGACAAGAATGCTTTTAAAAGGGAAGGGTGATCTTCTTTAGAAGTAGCTAAACATAATTTTTTTTTTCAATGCATACACCCAAGGCTTAGGGATAGGACTCGACATCTTGATAATACCTTATAAATTTTATCAATACCTCTCATCTCATATAAGCACTACATACACATCTTTCACATCCGATGTAGGATCCCGAAGGACCAGTCCCTTAGTACACTCAACTCACTTGTAGACCTCAACCAGGGCTACACCGGGACACTTAGCTCACCTTTTGTTTTCACTCCAAGTTTTTTTTTTTTTTTTTTTTTTTGTCAATAGGTAGAACGTACACACCCAATGCAAGTAGCAAAAGATAATTAAGGAATTGAATATAAGAATATAACATTATCTTTCTACAAATTTTCCCTATAAATTATTTTTTTAATTTGACAAATTAATTTTAATAAATCGAGCTCATAAGCTTAATAAATAAGTTAAATAAGAGTCGAGCTCACAAACTCGATAAATGAGTTAATTATAAACCAAGCTCAAGGTAAATTTGAGCTTGACAAAATTTAACAAAGTCAAAATTGAGCTTAGAAAAAAATTTAATAAATCAAACTTAAACAATTTAAAGTATGACTTGACTTGAGGAATAATGTTACAACAATAATAATTAAATACGTTTGATAAAGAAAAAAGATTGAATATAATATTTATTTATTTAATTGTGATGCAAATTAAGGTGAATATAAGTTAATCATTAGTGATTCGCTTGACTGGCCTTCCAAAAATTATTATGATTCTACAACTTCAAGTCAAGAGTTCACTAAATTAAAAGAGATATTTTTTGTTATGCATATTAATTGTATGAATAGATTGGGAATTTCAAGTAACAATGCAATATACTTATTTTGATAGAGTCCAACAAACAAGTAATAATTTCAGTTAAAAGACAAAGAATTAATAAAAGCTATAAATTCCAATATTAATTTTTTTTATTCTTGACAAATCTGGACTACACTTTTAACCTTACTTAAAAGTTTATATTCATCTGTTCAATTCCCAAGTCTTACAAATTCTAGTTGACCAATTTAGTCCTGCATTTGGATAGCTATTTTTGTGATCATCTTAACCTGTAGAAGGCACCAACATTAGCTTCAAGTACAACACAGCCTGCAAGCACCTCCACCAAAACAGAGACAAGTCCTTGTGGTTTTGCAAAATCCTTGGCAGTGGAATATCAATATATAATGGTGGCAATTCTAGCTTCTGTTTTGGGGTTTGTGCTGTTGTATATATCAAGAGGAATGAAGAAAACTAAAGAATCAAAGAGGAATGAAGAAAACTAAAGAATCAAAGGAAAATAATGCGACAGATGAAGTTGTGAAGAGCTCAGAACAAGTGATATGCCAGTCGGAGAATAGTGATATTATTATCGTTGGAGCAGGTGTTGCTGGGTCTGCTCTTGCTTACACTCTTGGCAAGGTGAATCTAATCTTCTTTAGATGGCAATATGTGAGACAAAACTAGCTAAGCTACCCATCAGGCAACCATTAACCCCTTTTCCTTCCCTTAATTGTAGGATGGACGGAGAGTGCATGTGACTGAAAGAGACCCGTCTCTGCCTGACAGAACTGTTGGAGAACTTCTGCAACCTGGAGGTCACTTGAAATTAATTGAGTTGGGCCTTGAAGGTGAGCAAGAAATTATTATATATTTCCATCAATCATTCAGTATGAGTCCACTATATATTATTAAACTTGTGCTCTAATTCTTAACATGCATTCTTGGTGGTTGCAGATTGCGTAGAAGATATTGATGCTCAACAGGTATTTGGATATGCTCTTCACAAAAATGGAACAACTACTAAACTATCATATCCTTTGCAACGCTTTGATCTAGATGTGGCTGGAAGAAGTTCTCACAATGGACGTTTCATTAAAGATGCGTGAAAAAGCTGCTTCTTTACCCAAACTTCAAAGTTACTTTTCACTTTCCTATGCCATAGATGTTCAAAATTATTTACTTCATACTGAATAATCGTTTTATTGCTTTCAACAGCCAATAAAATTTCCCTTATTTTTATTCTAGTGTAAGATTGGAGGAAGGGACAGTAACATCCCTACTTGAAGTAAAGGGGACAATTACGGGTGTGCAATACAAAACTAAAACTGGTCAAGAATTTGCTGCTTGTGCTCCACTTGCAATAGTATGCAATGGTTGTTTTTCAAATTTGCGACTTTCTCTCTGCAAACCTAAGGTAAAGATTTTGTTTCAACTTGAAAACAAAAATTTCCGTCAATTCAGTTGGCTTCTAAATGAAATTCATTGACAGATACAAAAATGTGCAGGTATTCTCTTTTTCATGAGTTTGAACTGAACTTTGGAAACATTATGTTTTTACAGGTTGATATACCCTTTTGTTTTGTTGCATTGATCTTAGAGAATTGTGAGCTTCCATACACAAATCATGGACATGTTATTCTTGCAGACCCTTCACCAATCTTGTTCTATCGTGGTAGTAGCTCTGAAATTCGATGCTTGGTTGACGTACCTGGCCAAAAACTACCTTCCATTTCAAATGGTGAAATGGCCAGCCACTTGAAAATTATGATGGCTCCCCAGGCATTCAAAGTTTACCAAGCAAGCTAATGCTTTTTCTTTTTTTTTTTTTTGTTTTTTTTGTTTTTTTTTGGCATTGATACTTGTAGTTAGTAGTTCTAGGGAGCTTTCCAAAATAACTCCACTTATGATGCTTTAAAGCTTTTGATATGAAATTACTCAAATATTTGACAAGTCATTTATCTTTGAATCGTTACACTAATCAAGAACTTCTATATGTGTTTCAGATTCCTCAAGAGCTACGTGATGCATTTGTTTTTGCAATTAACAAACATAAGAACAATGCCTAATAGAAGCATGCCTGCTGCTCCTTAACCCTCTCCAGGTGCTCTTCTGTTAGGAGATGCATTGACCATGAGGCACCCTTTAACAGGTGGAGGAATGACTGTTGCACTATCAGATATAGTTGTACTAAGCAATGACCGAAGCAATGCATATTCCCTTTGCAAGTATCTTGAATCTTTCTATACGCTGCGTAAGGTGAGTAAATAATTTTTCAAATAGTTGCATGTGAGCACTGATTTTATAATTTCTAGATTTTAATCTTTATGATCTAGTTTGGATAAACAATAGGGTAGTATTCTCAGCTACGAGTATGAAAGTAAAATTGGTTTGCTAACTCTATATACATTGCCTGTCTGCCTGTGGCATCTACAATAAATTTGTTGGCTGGGGCCTTATACAAGGTGTTTAATGCATCAACTGGTCCTGCAAGGAATGAAATGCGTCAAGCATGTTTTGACTATTTGAGCCTTGGAGGTGTATGTCTATAGTGTTAGCGACTTGATAGTTCCATTTCCTTGAGTTCCATGCATATGGATTGGGGCTAGACTGATCTCGGTGTGTGTAGTTAGCTAACTATACTTCCAATTGTTTGTTAAATTTTCAAATGACTTCTATTAGTATTCGCTTAAAGTTCTTATCTCTATCACATTGTTTTCTTAGGTTGCATCAGGAATCATTTTCCCTATCATAAGGGCAGAAGGAGTTTGACAAATGTTCTTCCCGACAACCTTAACAAATTTAAAATCTCAAGTTGTCTGACAACGAGAAATTCGAAGAATTAAAATCAATGAAAGTCGGTAGCAATGCATCTTTATTTCAAATGAGCTAATGATTTGGAGGATGATTTGTGTTAAATTTGCAACAGTTTTTCTTTTATTGCTATCAAAAGTTCCCACATGTAATTATGCCCATATTTTTGTAATCTAATGAATTATTTATTCTTTCTCGTACTTCCTCCTCTATTATTTGCAATGATTGTATATGTTGTAATGAATATGTATATGATCCTATTATAAAAATCACACCCACAAAAAAAATAAAAAAATAAAAAATTTAACGTGGTTCAGCATAAATTTACTCCACAAACGAATCTACTAATCGAAAGGAAAATAATTACACACGCTAATTATTTTTCTCACCCTCACGAATAAATACAAATCACTCACAAAGAAAATCACAAATTGATCTTCTCTCTTTGGCAACATGGTACCACGCACTACTTTTGGTGCACCTCTTGTCTCTTCCTTGAGACTTAATAGCTATAGCATCATGTCTTTTATAGGCCACACGCTGTTCAACTCAAAGTTGGATAATAAAACCTACTTACGATATAATTTCAACTCAAAGTTGGATAATAAAACCTACTTACGATATAATTCTTATTTCGTTTTTATTTCCTAATTCCTATTGAATTGGATTTTGACTCTAAACAATCTTCACATCCAAGTCAAATTGAATTAGTCTTCACAACTTTTGTAAAAGTTAATTTTCTCTTAGGTACTTTCTTGCACTCTTGATTGTTAATGTTGCTTCTTGCCTCAACTTGCATGCTTCCAATCAATGTGCTTCCTTCCAATTTGTAGAGATTCTTTGCTCCAATTTTTTTTACCCTTCATGATCATAAGAGCACATTGGCTAACTTTCATGACTCCACAATGAATTGAATACCCATAACCCAAAGAATCCAATTTACCCAAGGAAACTAAGTTCCTTTCAAATTTAGGAGCATCTTTCGCTTTACCAAATACTTTTACTTGATCACCATATAGCTTGATCTTCACTCTTCCAACACCTTCAACTTTTATCTTAATCTTATTGGCTAGCTTCACTTTTTCTCTTTTCTTTCTTTAATCACATTAAACCACTCTTTTGAGCAAATATAGAATGGGCAAGCAAAATCCATTAACCACGCATCTTGTAATGGATCTTTGGCCTTTTTCTTATCATCATCCACATTCAAACATTCACCATTAACACCATCATCCATTACAATTGCAGCAGCTCCTTATTTTCTTTTTCGTGACTCTTCTTGAATTGTTTAAATTCTGTCAGATCTTTCTTTATCTTCATACAATGGTATTGAATGCGGCTCTTCTTATGATTGTAGTACCATTCTCTATCTTTAAGGTTTGCTCGTTGTCTTGAGCTTGATCTGCTTTTTCTTCTCCAATTATTTCCCCGTGGATTACTTTTACCATAACTAGAACCAGTAGCAAAAGCTCTATCTTCATTGCTACTACCTATCTTCTTGAACTTCCATCATCCAAGATAAATGTAGCAACTTCCTCCACTTTCAAAGTCTCTTTTCCAACTGATAGGGCTATCACCAAGCTTTTATTAGATTGTGGGAGAGAGGTTATAAGCAATAGGGCTTTATCTTCTTCATCTACCCTTCACACCAATACTAGCCAATTGGGTAATTAATCTATTAAAAATATTAAAGTGATCCCTCATATCAGTACCTTTCTCTATTTTGAGCTAATATAGCTCCTTCTTCAAGTACAAGAGATTTATGAGTGGCTTTGACATGTACAAGCTTTCCAATTTCTTCCATAAATTAACTGACAAAATCTCCTCTAAGACATTATACTTCACAACAGGGGCTAACATCAATCTAATCGTATTTACCACTCTTTGTTGAAGCTCCTCCTATTTATGCTGGTTTATAATCCCGCAAGTGCACGGATCATAAACAAATAATATAGTAATAAGTAGAGTATTATTTTTACAAGGAATTTATAAGCGTAAGTACTAAGCTAGACAACAACTTTGACTGTTTAGACTACTAAATATATTGATAGATTTAATTTAAACTAACTAAGAACATTGAGAATAAAAGAATAAAAAGCAAAAAACTTAGATTTAGAAAACAATTAACTAAAATAATTTCAGAATTAAAATTTCACACTCCAACCTTATTATTGCTTAACCTCACTTATTTAATAGATTGAGAATTGTTACTTTGATAGAAATTAATCTTAAGATATCTTCAGTTTTCTCTCAAGGCACCTAAGGTATTTTTTAATTAACCTGAACCCTAATTTTATGGTGATCAATCTTAATTAAAACCCTTTAAGCTCTTTGATTAATTATGGAACTCCACAAAGGATTTCAGCCTAACTCCACAAAGGTTTTCAGCTTATCTCTAGGTCAAATTTCCTAAGTTCCAAATCCTGATTTCCAATACTAATATTCGCCTTTCAGTTCTTCAATTAATATCTTATATCATGAATAAATGGGTACCAACACATAGTATGCATTAAGAATACAAAATATTGAATCAAAGAACAAGACTCAAATCCATTAAATAACCTTAGTATATATCCATAATAGAAATTAAAAGTGCCACTCTCCTAATCCTAGAATTAAACAAACTACTCACTCATGGTGAGTTTAATAAATATACGGAAATTAAAATAAAAGAACATAAGATAATCTAAAGAAATAAAATAAAAGAACCCAGAACAAAGATCTGTAGCATTGAACTTTTGAAACTTCAGCTGAGAGTCCTTCTTCTTAAGCTTGATGCAGATTCTCCTCAAATTGCTTAGAAAACTAGGGTTTAAAAATAAAGTGAACTCTTTGAAATCTTCTATATGTTTCGGTCTTCTAATATTTATATCAGGTGCCTAAAAGTCATGTCTCAGAGTTCCAAAAGCCTTAGAAGTCTGTTCAGAATGAGTGCAGGAGAATCCAAGTCGAAATAAAAGTCTGTTTGGTGCAAAGCATACAGCTCGTGTGGTACTATATAGCCCTGACCTATGTAGTTCACTAGACTACTTTATACTTCGCAATTGAGGGAGACAACAAGTTACACGGGGGTAAGCAAGTTATAGGGAGGTAAGCAAGTTACACAACCCGTGTACTGCATTTTCTCCATGGGTCTTTAGGTTTTGATGGCTAGAAGGTTACATGGATCTTGGTTCATGCTTACACAATTCGTTTAATGTTGTGCTTTATGCTTACACAAACCGTGTAATGTTGTGCAGTAGGCCTTCTTGCTTTTTCTATCCTCCAAACTTGTCCAATCGACTTATATGCCTTGAATCTTTTTTAAAGCACCTGAAAAGATATGAAAAACACGAAATTAAGTAGAGATTATTGAAACTAACAAAAACTAATGATCCTAAGCAAAATGTATATAATTAACTACCTAAATGCTATGAAATGCAATGCAAAAGTGCCTTAAAATACCTATATGATACAAGTGTATCAAATACCCCAAAACTAAAACTTTTGCTTATTCCCAAGCAAAATAAAACTTTGAAAACTCATTAGGATCCTTAATTTTTCTTAGAAACATAACCAAAAACTTAACTTGCATATAGTTGAACTCTCTACAACCTCATACCAATTTCCCTACCTTCAAGGCATAGAGACATCAATGCTTGCCTGTTAGAGTTTTATCCCCTTCATGAAGTTTTAACCAATCATTCCAATTGCAAGGCCATTAATAAGTGACAAATAACCCATTTTACTAGGATAGATTTGAGAAATACTTTCTTACCTCAAATTGCCTCTATTATGGATGATTGTTGTAACACCCCGAATTTCTTGAGCTCTGAATAGTACTATTTTTAGTCAGTGAATAATATTCAAAGCCAGTTTGAGGACTAAAAATAAGATGACAAATAATTGAAAATAAGTAGAATAAAAATCAAGCAACCATTGGGTTATGGAAAATATCAGTATTAATGAAAGAAATGGACTATAACCCGATGAAGGGCATTTTGGTCAATTCACTCATAGAGTTGATTTTTGATCAAAATGTTAATTAAATTAAGTGAAATTAATGTAATAAAACATGAAGAAATTTTTATGAAAATTTAAATAAAAATGTGTAAATAAAAGAAGAAAAAGAAAAGAAATAAAAACTTAATTAAAATTATGACATAAGCATGACCAAATTAAAAATAAAATTTAAAAAGAGGATAAGTATATAAATAAGAGACAAAACCCTAAAATAAAAAGCAACTTCTTCTTCTTCTTCCTTTCCACATGCGTCGCCCACTCTCCCATTCCCTTTCTCCCATTTGTTTCTTTTCCAAAGCTCCATCTCCCTTAGATTTCTTCCATATTTTCCCAAACCCAAAATACTAAAACTTATTAATTGACCTAGCTAGAGTAATTGGGAGCAAAAGAATTGAAGAATATTGAAGTTTTGACAAGAGGAAGAATGGTCAAGTGAGGTTAGTGCCTAATCTTACTTCCTTCATTCTTTAATTCTTAAAGATAAGTTGAATTGGGATGGAATTATATGAAAAATGATGGAATTGATGTGCGTATGAAAGGGGTAAAATTTGGCCAGCCATGGGGAATGAGGATTTGATGTGCTTAATTGAATTTAAACTTGAATCCTAGCTTAGATAAGATGAAATATATGATTGTTATATTGAATGGCAAATGATTTGCATGTATTGGGAAAGATGACTAATTAGGGTTTGGAGAAATTAGGGGTTTTGATGGTATGATGTATGATTGATGTGTTTGAGGTCAAATATTGACCAATTAATGTGCATTGATTATGAAATGAAGAAATAATGCATGAATTGATGAGATCAATTTTTGGCCAGCCTATGTACATATGGTGTTTGATGTGTTTAAAATAAATTACACTTGAAATCTAGTTTAGTTATGGTAATATACATGATTGGTAAATTGAATTTCATGTGTTGCGTGATTAAAGAGATTAGAGAATTAGGGTTTTGAATCAAATTGGGGGTTTTGTGATATAATGTATAATTGATGTGTTTGAGGTCAATTATTGACCAATTGATGAGAAATGAATGTGATTTGAAGTTGGTTGGTGAGATGAGTTATGATTTGGAAGTGTGATTTCATGTGTAGGAATTCTGGACTCTTGAGTCCTGTAGGTTTACATTACTATAAGTAGAGTTGCATAGCTCCAATTGGTGTGAGACTAATTGAAAATGAAACCTAAGACATAATGATAGAAATGTCATGAAGGAAGGTTGCCTAGAAAATGACCACAAGTTGCCCTAAATTAGGCTTGAATCCGGAATGACATATCCTGGACCTGTAGAAATGACCATATGAATAGTATTTAGTAAATTGGGCATAACTTACTGTAGAAAACTCCAATTGACCTGATTCTTGAACCTATGGAAACTTGAGACATAGAAGAACATTTCATATGGGAAACTTAGAGCCAAATTATGACCTCAACTCAACCCTAGATAAAGTTAGTGCATAAAACCTGTTCTGATTCTGGACCAAAACCTGAAATCCTGGACATTGAGCTATGCAACTAGTTTTGGCAAAAATGACATAACTCAAGCTACAAAACTACAAATGTAGTGATTTCAAAGCCAAAATTTTCATAAGACATAGAAGTAAAACTTTTCTCTTTTGACCAGAACCCAAAACTTAAGGCAACTTAGAGAAATTGTTAGGACAAGTTAGTAGTGACAAAGCTAGAAATTCTGAAATCTAGCAGACTTGCCTCATGACCTTCGGATACTTAACCGGTCATAACTTCTCGTAAAAAACTCCAAATGAAGTGAATAAAAAAGATTTCAAAACCTAAGACAAAGGCCTAAAAGACCTAAAGCCAATTCTGAGCTTAAGGTGTAACACTGCTATATTCAGTAGTTCTGTACATTCCACTGTTTCGGTGACCAGTGCCCGCTCGGACAATCAGGATGTGTAAAATTATATGTAAATCACCTAGAAAAGTCCAGAAAAAAAAAGCCATTACATGGAGATGAAATGAAAATCAAGAAAACAAGGCATAATGGGTTAAATGAGCCAAGGTCACAGCGATGCGTGACTGAACAGGAAAGTAACTGCGAGGTCAGTCGCTGCCCTATTTTCGAGTGAGACCTTATGGCACTCCAGGCCTAAGAATTTTTGTGAAACTAATGGTATTATGAAAACCATAGAAAAGAATTGAGAACTAGCTCAAATAAGTGAACCAGAGTTCCTGAAATAATTTAATGCTATTAGAAAAACGGATCAAACTGGTAAGAGGTAATTTGGTCAATTCACCCTTAGAGGTGACTTTTGGCCTAAATGTCCAATAAAATATAGGAAATTAAAATTATGAAAAATATATTTAAATTGAGGAGGAGAATGAAAGAAAAGGAAAAATTTCAAAATTAAAAAGCATTATGATATCATCATTATACAAGCATGACCTAATAAAGAATTTTGATTTAATTAAATTAATTTTTGAGATAAGTATAAATAGAGATAAATTAAAATTAAAAAGAAAAAAATGAGTCTTCTTCTTTCTTCTCCAACCCGTCCACTCTCTCTCTCTCTTGCTCTCTCACACTTCCACCATTAACACTAAATTCAAGCTTCCAAACTTCTAAACTTAACCCTAATTCCTATAGTCTCTCCACTAAAAACCCCTAATTAGACCTTGTTAAGAAGGATTGAAGAGAGAAATTCAAGGAAGAAGGGGGAATTAGGAAGATAGGAAAGCTCCATATAAGGTAAGTTAATCCAATATTCTCTTTTAGTAAAATTAATTGAAGTGAGTGGAGAATTGATGAATTTATATAAAGAAATTGAAAAATTATACATGTATGGGACCTAGGGAATTTCAACCATGATTGGTGATGTTAGGGTTTATGGTGTTTTAATGGAATCAAGTGTGTATACTTGCTTCATGGAGTAAGAATAAGTAATTAAAATGCTTGAATTTGACATGAATTAGACAATTGAAAAGTTAGGGTTCTTGGCAATTGGAAAATTAGGGAAATTTTAGGGATTTTGGTGAATTGATGCCAATTGATATAATTGATGCTTAAATTGATCAATTGGTGTATTTATGAGTGTGTTTGAATGCATGGAATGAATTGAAGTGTGAATGTGGTAATGTCCAAATCTGGACAACTTGACCTTGGTCCACTCAAATGGCCATAATTGAAATTCTGTTGCTCTAATTGATGTGAGGCCAGTTGAGATAAAAATTAAGACCCAAAATAATAATTTTCATGTAGAAACCTTGCCCTAAAACCGACCACAAGTTAGTGTAAAATTTGGTTAAATCCGGATTAGGTACCCTGCCACTGGACAAAACTGACCATATGAATATTATATGTTCAAATAGTCATAACTTAGTGTAAAAAGGTACAAATGACCTTATTTTTTTACCATTGGAAAGCTTAGTCATAGTAGAACAACTTTCATGGAGAACACAAACCTAAATTCTGACCATAACATAGTCAAATTGCTAACCAAACTTAGGTTACCAAATCTGCTAGACCTAAATTTGCCAAGAATTGCTAGGTTTTGACCAATCCGGTCAGTCTTAGTAAAAATGGTATAACTTGAGCTATAAAACTCCAAATTGAGTAATTCAAAAAGGGAATTAAAGATAAGACATCAAGGAACAACTTTAATGAAGAAAAGTTGGCCAAATTTTCACTGTAGATAGGTCTAATGGAACAGTAAACTTAGGAGACAAAATCAAAATTTTTGGAATTTCTTCCAATGAACTTTGAATTAAGATTGACAACCAATGCCAATAAATTTAGGACCCAAAATGTGGTATGTGGGGATAATTGGAACTAGCATACCTATTAAGTATGAGAAAGTCAATATTTTACCAAATTAGTAAAGTGAATAGTAACTACCATAATTAAGAACACAAAGAACTCAATTTATGAGATTATATAAGAAAATTTTAAATTAAATATGCAATTATTAGAATTATTATTAGAAATAATTTGGATAAATATTGAAACACTTTAAATTATGTGTTTCAATAGAAAAAGAGACTGGGAGGGATAAGGAAAAAGTGAGTCAAGGCAGAGAAGCGACTCATTAGAGGTTTGTACACAACTAATTTTATTCAATTAATTTTAAATTTGGAAATGAGTTGAATGAATTGTAATTATAAATGATTTGGTTGCAATTGTGATTTTTCCTTGAATTTTTATGAATTATGTGTTGCCATTATGTGTTGCCAACCCGATAAGGGATATTTTATTAAAAGCTCAGTGTTATGTGAATTGAAATGCAATTGGTTGAATGGAAATTTTATGAAATTGTTTTTAAACCACAGTTAGCATGACAGTCCCGTTCGGAACTCCCCAGTAGTAACGACTATTTGGGGTTTGCCAATTAAAATTACTTATGCCTCCCATTAATAACGGTTAGTGGGGTAAGACTATATGAGTATTCATTAGCTAGCTAGCCCTTCCCTCATTAATAAAGGTTAGTGAGGTTGAGATTGCTTTGTCGTGGTGTATAACATGGCAGTGATTGTGAAATTTTGTGTCCTAGTCTAAACTGTGTGTTCTTGGCAACACCTTTACTTTGTGATTTGTGAAATGTGATTTGAAATAAATGATTCAGATTAACTTCAGATTTTAAAACCATTTTATTGGTTATGAAAAATTTGATTTGTTATGCTTTGAGATACTATGCTTTGTACTGAGTTTGAATTTTCTTAGTTGTGTACCGTTGAGTATAATTACTCAGCGATAGCTTTTATTTGTTGTCGCAGATAGGGAAAAGGACAAAGCAGCAGAGTGAGCTGCTATAGTGATAGGGGAGCACATTTTGAGGATCTTGTACAGGTATATTATTTATGCCCTTGTAACTTAGTTTGATGTAAATATTTTTGTTCATATGTATCTATTGAACTAGTCAAGCAGTTGTACAGTTAAGTTTGTAATGATATTATTTTTGTTTTCTTTTCTGTAAAATTAAGACTTTTATATGTATAGTGAATATATTAAATAAAATTAATTGATATTGAAAATGCATTGAGTTTGTGTTGAATCGAGCATTTATGGAGTTGTGGTTGAGAAAAGTACATTGGAAGTGTTTTCTTTTCAGGTTTTGAAGAACTGTTTTTTCTATTTTTAGCCTGCACTCTGCCGAAATTTCTCTAAAATTTTCAAAAATCCTAATTTGATAAAAAATTTAATTTATGACCTAAACTTCAATTAATGGTTTGAATAATTATTCAATATTACCCACCATTTTAAAAATGAATGAAAATTGTTTTAAAATCCCTTACAGTATATTTAATGGGTTACGGTAGACGAAGTTCGATAACTCATTAGGATTTGGTAAATTAAGGGATCATGTTATGCCTTACGGAAGGGTAAGGTGTGACAAAAGGTGCTCAGAATCTAGTTGCAAAAACTTGTTAAATTTCCGGTAATATGAAAAGTGTAGTGTTAGTACCCTAAAATAGTATTTGGTAAATTAGCCATAACTAGAGCTACAAAACTTGAAATTGAATGATTCAAAAAGGGAAATAAATTTAAGACATAAAGGAATAACTTTCATGAAGGAAGTGTGGCCAAACAGGTTTTGCATCTTGGCCAAATTGCTAGGGAATGTTACAACCCCAATTCTGGAAATTATGAATCTTTCCCAAATGACTTGAAATATGAAAATAACTTTTTGTAAATGGTATAATGATCACATGAACTACATGAGCAAGTCATTGGGACTTATGTTCCCATTATGAATAATGTACTAATGCTATGAACATGAATAACACATGAAATGAAATAATAAGTATAAAGATGTTAAAATTGCCCTTATATGCCTAGACTTATGTGCATGAGTTGGATCGATTGACATGTTAATTAGGGACTATAGATGCAGTACTGCCCTTGGCTTTTGAGCCTACTTCATGAGTGATCATTGATAGACAATGCATGTCTGATATGATTATTCTTTTGACTTTTATGCCTGCCCGTTAGCTTTATGCCCTACATGATTTTACTGGGTTCATGCTTGCCCGTTGGCTTTATGCCTGACAGATGTATACATGATATGCACATGTGGTATCTAACTAGTATACTCCCATGTATCTAACTAGTTTAAACTGTCTATTATAGGTTGCTTGGGCAATGAAATGAATTAATTTAATTGAATATTATACAAATAAGTGGAAAAGACTAATAAACTGTAAAACACTTATAAATCATGAAATGCATTTCTATTGTGGTATTATATATACATAATATGTACTTCTATTTATTTAGTTTATTTTTATTATATTATTACATCACTAAGCAATATGCTTAGCGCGTTGGTTTTTCACGCATAGGTACTGGAGACGGAGCCCAGTAGTGATTAGATCTGCAGTAGGAAAGTGGTCATCTCAGCTGTTCATTTTGGTAGGGCCCATGGATATTATATATGTGTATTCATTTTGAGCATTGTAAATAGGACAACTTGTACTAAATTTTGAGATTTGTATGAGTTATGCAACTTATGTACTTGAACTCTATAAATGAAATGAGATGATTTCTACATGAATGATTTTGAAAAGTTTATATGAGTGGATGAAGACAAGATATGATATTGTTATGATGAAATATGAGTTGAAATGATTGAAATTTATGATGAGATTTATAAACAGGAAATTGATTTTAACAGATCAAATATTAATAAACAAGGGAAACTCCATCAGTTTCTCTATAAAAGTATGGTAATTTAAAATATAATGACATTAAAACTAATAATGAATAAGACAAAATAGATAAGGTGCTCCGGCACAAAATGTGACATCCCTTGCTCGGCTACACTATGGACCGAGTGAGGGGTGTTACAATTGTGATGGGGTAAGATCATGCCTCTCCAACCCCATAGGCATACCTCAATTTTCTATCTCCACTAATGTAGCATAGGTCTTTCAAAAGATCAAAAGGTTTTTAATAGGATTGTAATAGGGCTAGAGGGTAGTGACTTGGTAGCTAATGAAAAGGTTTTAGGGAATGCAAGTATGAGGATTACTAATATTCAAAAGTTCCAAATATACTAGGCTTATTTTTTGTATTTTTACATGAAAAAGAGGAGCATTCTTCTTAATGACTTAGTTTTAGTGCTAAGTATGTTTGCTTGATGCTCAAATTGGGACTTCTTCGATTGCTTTTCTTAATTTGGTATTTGTGTCCCTTTGGTATTTATCCCCAAACTCATTATTTTTGATGGGGGTAATTCTTCAATGTTTTTAACTATACACTTGTACTTCTTTTAGTTTTACACTCTCTTTCCATATTTTCTCTCTTTTTGTACACTAGCATATCTTTCACCTATACACTTTGGCTTCCTCATAGGGTAGGATAAGTGTTTAGGCTAGATGCTAGGATAATGTTATGGGTTATCAAAGAATTCATATAAGAGAATAGATATAAGCTCAAATTGGCTGTAAGTGGTGAATATTTTGAATTAAGGTGGCCAAGGCTATAATGAGTTTATAAACAAAGAATGCCTTAATCATCTCTTTATCAAGCATATACTAGGATTTCACCTTAATAGGTTCAGAAGACATGTTCTAGGGTTAGTGAGGCATATCTAGGCTTGTTCATATTTCAAAAATTGTTTCCTAATTTTAGAGGTCCAATGTGACAAACTATTGGCTATGAAGGGGTTTAAGTAGTTTAACTTCACTTAGGCAATTAAATTTTCACAAGCCATATATTATAGTCTTTTTGCCTATCCAGCTATATCCATTCCATTTTCCAAGAGAGATCAATTATTAGCTTATTAAGATTCTTAGTTATAGCTCTAAGATAAAAATTTTTTAAAAAGTTAAAAAATTGAAAATTTTTCTGGATTTTTGATATACAAGCATGATAAAGGTAAAATAAAGCAAATGCAATATGATAAAGATTAAATATAATGCATGAATGCACCCCCTAAACTCAAATTTGGTATTGTCCTCAATGGCAACATATTATGCAAGCTAAATAGAGATAAAATAATAAACACATGATATTAGCAACACAAATATGTATTAAGTCAAGGCATATGAACATAGGAGCAAATTTTTTACAAAATTAACCAACTAGACTATGTAGGTACTAAGCCTAAGGCCTAAGCCTGTACAACGCATCAAAATGTGTCCTAGTCACTGTCCTAAGTCTAAAAAGTATGTGATGGCAAGGAAGGTGCTCCCTTATCCTACCTCTCAAGGATCATGTCCAGTTTGTTGTGGGCCTCCTGGTGACTATCCTCTATAGCTCTAATCCTATATGATATAGTAATCTCTAGGGTCCTCATCAAGTTTTTTATTGTCGTCTCCATCTTCTACAAGTATGTAAGGACTATGTCTATAGGTGGTGGTGTGTATGGAGGGACTCGGTCCAATGATCCTTAAAGGATGGGGTCCAACTCTTCCTGCTATAGCTGCTCTGGTGCCTACTCTTGTGCCTGGGAAGACTCCCATTGTTCTGCTAGTGGCTTTTGAGGAATGACATTCCCTTGTGCATTGATTAATAGGCAAGCGTCCCCTACTCTTCTGCATAGCCCCCTAGATATGCAGATAGTCTAATTAATTTTGGTGGTGCCTAAAATGGGGTGTAGCCTAACATGCATTGGCACAAATCCATAGTGCAGGGCAAGTGCTGTAATGAGGCCTCCTACCAGTATGTGACTCATGGCCTGATGAGAAATCCTCCTGAAGTGCTGGCATAGGAAGTTTCCGATGCTGCATCTCCTACTGTTACCATACACCATAGGAAAAATAACTCATTGGTGTTTACCACGCCAAGGCTATTACCACATCTCATAATGGTGTGGGCTACAAGTCTATGTAGGTATCTTAATACTGGGTTTGCCAATTCTGATAACTTAGAGTGGCTGGAGTTGTATATCTCGATGTTGGGGGTGATGGTTCTCTAAAAAGAGACACTGTTGTTCTCCAATCTATTTTGAGGGATCTCCTATAGTCCCTTATTGTTGAAGCCAAACACAGAGTTAAACTCATCCATGTTTATGACCATGTCCACCCTTAAGAGTCAAAACTATATCCTGCCCCTATCTCCTCTATCCATGGCCCATAAGGTAGCCTGAAAACTACCCAAAAACTCTAGAGTTGTGTCCTTGTATGTCAGGTAGCATAGTTGGGTAAAGCTTGTCCACCCAATATTATCCAAGAACCTATCCACTTCTTCCTTGAGTTGGAGTTGCTCTAATAATTCTGTGTCCATATATTTCGTGGATATTATCTTCCTATTGTTTAGCCTAGTGTAGACATCGCGGTGTGTGACATTCTTGAAATGCCAAGCCAAAGCAAACTCTAGTTGGAATTGGGGTTAGGGTGCTCTTGTCTTGCTTGCTTTGTTATTGGCCTTTTGTGGTGGTGATGGTGAGTCACTTCTTTCCTTGGAGGAAGAGAAAATCCTTCCTGCTGCTCTTTTTGTGGGAGCCATAAAGAGAGAAACTCAAGAATGAGTTAGGGTTTGGATAGGAAAGATTAAGAGAGGGGGAGAGTTTTTAAGGGGAGAGTTTTTGAGAAATTCTTGAAGAGGAAGAGGTTTTATGTTATGGAATGGGTATTGAAACTTTTAAATAGGAGTTGAAGGGGTGGGTAAGTCATTTGGTGAAAAATTTTGTGCCCTTTAGAATTCAATCTTTGAAGATTTATACGGGGCCATGTGTCACTACATGGGTCGTATACCTCTATACGGGGGAGACTCATGTAATTTCTTATCCCTTTTTCTCTTTCTATATTTAGCCCTTCAACTTACATAAAGCCATGTAACTCTGTATGGGGTACCTTGTGTAAATTTTGTGTCTTTAAAATTCCCATTCTTTTCTCCTTCCTTGGTTACATGGGCCATGTGTCTTTGCATGGTCACCCCATGTAACTTTTTAGAGTGCTTGGTGCGTGTGTGTTTTGTACTCAGTAAGTTAAATGGGGTACCCATGTAACTTTCTGGACAAAAATTCTATGCACTTTGAATGCTTACTTTTTTCTATCTCTTCAAGTTTTCATGCTAACATGTTTCTAAGTGTATGAATGAAATGCATAACAGAGGTTACCAATAGGTATACATCCCCAATTTTGAAATTTTCCCATCTTGCACTATTTTAACTCTTTTTCTCCATCCATTCCTTCCTCTCTGCTCCTTACTTTTACCTACAATGTCTATGGTTAGAGTTTGGGATATCTACAAACTTAAAAAAAGCAAGAATAAAATAAACTTAAGGAAGAATCCTAAAGTCTTGGGTTACCTCCCAAGGAGCTCTTGTTTATAGTTTTTAGCTTGATTGCTCCTCTTTGCTCAATATTGTGTAGGTGGGTTGCTAAAAGAGTGTGTTGCTCCTTTCTTAATTGGTTCTCTAGAGAAGTATGGCTTCAGCCTTTGGCCATTAACTTTAAAAGCTCTTGAGGTTTCATTCCATACTTCTACTGCTCCATGTGGCAAGACTTGTAGAACTTTAAAGGGGCCAGACAACCTAGATCTTAGCTTTCCTGGGAAGAGCTTCAATTTGAAGTTAAAAAGTAGGATAAGGTCTCCTTCTTTGATTTCTCTCCTTGTGATATGCTTGTCATGCTAGCTTTTTATCCTTTCCTTGAAGATGTTTGCATTCTCATAGGCATCTTGCCTAATCTCTTCTAGTTTATTTAACTGTAGAAGCCTCTTTTCTCTAGCAGCTTTGAGGTCAAAATTTAAGGTTTGAATCGCTTAATAGGCTTTGTGTTCAAGTTCAATAGGGACATGGCATGACTTCACGTACACCAAGAGAAAGGGAGTAGTTCTAATAGGTGTTTTGAAGGCAATGTGGTAGGCTTATAGTGCATCATTCAACTTTAGGGATCAGTCCTTCCTTTAGTGGTTTACTGTCTTCTCAAGGATCCTCTTTAATTCCCTATTTGAAATCTCCACCTGTCTACTTGTTTGAGGGTGGTATGGTGTTGCCACATTGTGAGTCACTTCATATTTTTTTAGTAAAGTTTCAAACTAGTTATTGCAAAAGTGACTTCTCTTTGTATCATTTGTTGGTGAGGCTATTACTTCTACCCACTTTGATATATAATCTACACCAACAAGGATATACTCTTTGCCAAATGAGGATGAGAATGGAACCACGAAGTCTATTCCCCAAATATTGAATAGTTCAACTTTAAGTATTCCATGGAGTGACATCTCATTCCTTCTTAAAATGTTTCCTGCTCTTTGGCACTGATTACATATCAGCACAAAATTTCTCACATCTTTGAACAAGTTTGGCCAATAAAATTTCTCCTCTGGTATGCATCTTTTGATCAGTCCATCATTGCACCTTTTGTATAGCAGATGTCCCTCCCAAGTGTACTTCCTTGAGTCATGTAAAAATTTCTTTTCCTATTGGTAGGACATTTTTAGTGGCAACACTCTGCATACAAGATAATTAATAATATATGTATACCATAAGGGTTGAGAGATGGATAGGAGTTGTTCATTTGAAAAAGAGTCATTAATTGGTAGGTCCTCGATAAAAATCCCTTTATCTTCCTGCTTCAGTCTAGAGAGGTACCACATTCTCGATCCCCTTTTTATCTTTAATTTCAAGTTTAAATTCCTATAGAAGAGGAATCCATCGGATCAACCTTGGTTTGGCTTTCTTTTTGTTCAAGAGGTACCAAATTATAGCATGGTCTGTGTATACAATGACTTTGGATCTAATTAGGTAGGATCTGAATTTGTCAATTATAAACACTACTGCTAGAAGTTCCTTCTTTGTGGTTATATAGTTGACCTGTACATCATCAAGTGTTTTACTTGCATAGTAGATAGCATAGACTTTTCTGTCCTTCCTTTATCCAAGCACTACTCCCACTGCATAGTCACTTGCATCGCACATCACCTCAAATGGTTGTCCCAATCTAGTGATTGCATTATGGGTGCAGAAATTAAGGCTTCTTTTATCCTACAAAAGGAATCATGGCAACTATCATCAAAGTCAAAGGGAACATTTTGATTTAACAAGTTAGTTAATGGCTTAGTTATTTTTGAGAAATCTTTAATAAATCTTCTGTAGAAGCCTACGTGTCCCAAAAAACTTCACACTCCTTTGGCTAATGATGGTGGTGGCACTCTTCCTATTATCTCGATCTTTGTCTTATCCACTTTGATCCCTCTTTCTAACACAAGGTGACCAAGAACTATGCCCTCTCTTATCATAAAGTGGCATTTTTCCCAATTGAGGACTAGGTTTGACTCCTCACATCTTTGTAATACTTTGGATAATTTAGCTAAACACTCATCAAAAGTAGTTTCATAAACAGATAAATCATCCATAAAGACCTCCATAATGTTTTCAATAAAATCAGAAAAAATAGCTGCTATGACCATTTGAACAAACACTGTTCATTTGATCATTTTCCAGGGACAGCCTGTTGGTCACCTGGATTAGAGTAATTTTTAGGTCAACTTGATTTGGTTTTCTGGGCAGGATTTCTTCACCAAAGTTGTGTCATTATGTGTCTATTTTCATGTTCAATTGGCCTTACACCAATTGAACCTATACAACTCCATTTATAGCTGCCCAAATCTGCTGAAATCACAACCAGTCCTGCAGTGCACACTGGACAACATACCTAACCTCAATTCCCATGGCACAAATCACTTCATTTCCTAATCAAACACAGCCAAATGGTCACTAATTGACCATTAGGACTTCCATTAACCAACACATGAGTAAAACCCTAACTTCATGCCTCAAACCCTAGTTTTCAAATGTCCATTCATGCACATACATCAATTAAACATACTAATTCATTATCACTCTACATATACACTTCAAATACCACTTCTAATCTACTTTAATCCATCAAAATAATCATAAATACTTCCCCCTATACAGCTGCCAAAATTTGTAGATGCCCAAACATGCACATATTTATTCAATTTTCTCAATTTCCTAGCATAAATAATGTTACTAGCACAAAATCTAAAGAAAAAGAGAAGAAATAGGCACTAACCCTTGTGTGAGCAGAATTTTCCCTCATCCAATCTTAAATTTTCCTTCACTTTTTTGGCTTTTCTTGGCAGCCAAAAACTTCCTCAAGGTGTAAGAATAATTTTTTGTGAAGGGGCCTAAGGGTTTTGGGGTGAAAAACTTGGGGAAATCAAGCTTGCAAGACCAAATAATGGTGGAAACCCTCTCCTCTCTCTCTCTACGCTTTGGCTGCCCAAAGGATGAATATGGGAGTGCAGATTGGTTTTTCATTTTGTCTCTTTTTAATTAGTTCTTATCCATTTTAATTAGTTTGTCAAGTTGTGATTGGGTGGAGAGTGTTTAATGAAATCATGTGATGTCATAATTCCTAATTTCTTTCATTTTTCTTTCCTTCTCTTCGCTACTCATTTTCAATTCAATCTTTAGTAATATTTATTCATATTTTATGTCATAATAATTATTTACTTAATTGGACAAGTCAGCCAAAAATTATCTCTGAAGACGAAATGACCAAAATGCCCTTCGTTTGGCTTAACAGACTAAAATTGTCTATACCGATTGAAAAATTTTTCTAAACCTTTTCTTGGCATTCTAATGCCATAGAATCCTCAATGACTCTTCTATGGAGTCCCAAAAATTATTTTATGAATTTTCTCCCAAGTTTAGGGCTTATAGCTGTGAAAACCGCAAATTCCCACTGTGTTATCCATCGCTAAGGCACTGGCTCATTTAACTTAGTTGTATTTTATTTCTAAAATTTTTTCTTAATTTTTCTTACACTTATTTGAGTTATTTATGACTCCTCACTCTAGTCTAAATATTTTTTCTAGGCATTCTAGCTGTCCGAATCGACACTGGTCACCAAAAAAGAAGAATGTGCGAAATTGCTACAGTGAGGGTGTTACAGGTGTTTGTTCATTTGGCCATAACTCAATGTAGAAATATCCAATTGACCTGTATTTTGTATCAATGGAAAGATTAGACAATTTAGAACAATTTCCATGAAAAACACAAGCCCAAATTCTGATCATAACCCATCCTAAATGCTAGCTAAAGTCAGGACCCCTAACCTGCCAAAACCAGTTATGCCCAGAAATTCTGTGTAGAGACTAATCCAGCCAGTTATGGTAATTTGGCCATAACTTGGGCTAGAAAACTCTAAATGGAGTGACTCAAAAAGAGAATTAAAGAGGACACAATAAGGAACAACTTTAATGAAGAGAATTTTGCCAAATTTCTACTGTAGCAATGACCAATGGAACAGTAAACTTACGTAATCAAAACTAAAAATTTGAAAATACATCTAAGGGACTTTAAATTACAATTGGCAACTAATGCCAACAAATTTAGAATCCAAAATGTGGTATCATAGTGTATTTAGAAATTGTTTACCTATTATTTGTGAAAAAGATAATATTTTAATATGAATAGTAACTACTAAATTATGTGAAATAGTATAATAAATTAGAGAAGCCATTATGATTGTTAATACATATAATGTGATTAGTGAATTGTGATTTTTGAATTTTAGTGATCCTAAAACATAGAAGAATATTTTAAGTACAATGGTACATGAGAACCATTGAAGTGAATTGTGATAAATAGGAATGTATAAATTATGATGAGTGCATAAACTATGTATAATTGTGATTTAGAAATTATGCTTCCATCTTAACCAGAATTAAAATATCATAAAATATAAATAGAAAATATAATGAAATAATAAAACATAAGAACATTTAATGGTACTAGTGTGCCCATGTATTGCCTAGACACGTGTGTCAGATTGGATAAATTGGCATGCCAATAGGGTATTGTTTTAGCAGTACTGTGCAAGGCTTTATGCCCGAACTCATGAGTTGTATGCCCGATTATCTGTTATCATGGCTTTTAGCCACACTGATATGTTATCATGGCTTTTTAGCCATACTGACTGCATACGTGATTGACGTTCTGCATTTCACGTCCCATGGTATGATGACCCGAGGCACCGCGTTGTCCAATGCCAACGACCTGTTATCCAGTTTAGTCAACCTATCATAGGTTACTTGGGCAGTGAAATGTATTGAAATAAGTTAAGAATACTAGCAATTAAAAATATTAAAAATTAAATAAATGAGTAAGACGACCTAAAATAAATTAGAATAGTTATTTAGTAGAAAGAATTGAAATAAACTGAAGCGATATAAGATTTACTTATTATGAAATAATTTGCGATAACCTAAAAAGTATTGAATGAAATGATAAAATTTTTTTTAATAGAGATAAAACTTAAATAAGCATTACAAATGTATTTTTTTTATAATAATATAAAGTTAAGAATAATAATATTCTTAGAATTTTCGGAGATTGTATATTACTACTATCACTTTAGGAATAAATTGCTTCTTAAGTGAAATAAATTAGAACGAAAGATAGTTAATACTAGAAGAATTATATTAAATTAGATTAAATTCCAGAGTATCCAAAGTATAATCCATTTTTTTCTTTATTTGTATATATTATTTTCTTTATTATATTATTGAACCACTAAGCAGCAATGCTTAGCGCGATAGATTATTTCTTTCGCGCAGGTACTGAAGATAAAGCCCAGTGGATATGAGACTGAGATTTTGGAGTTCTGATCTGCAGAGTGTTCAAGGTTGTCACCTCCTCAGCAATGCATGTAGATATGGCCCATATAAGTCATTTTATGTATTTTGTATATTATAAATATTTCTTATGTTGTAATGTAAACTAGGAAATTGTAATTAATGTGCATATGTTATAAATTAATAAATTGGCTACTTCATCTGAAATTAATGTGTATATTATGTAAATTATGAACTTGTGTAATTAGTTTATAAATCATGTAAATTTATGTAATTTGAGAATTTTTATATATGAATTGAGTATGAATGGAAATGTATGGAAATGATTATGGGCATAATATATATGGATGATATTCTAGATGACAAGATTTTTATTGTAAAATATTATTGAAAATTTCAAGCAGATGAATAGTGAAATACGCTAAACGGTAATAAAATAGGGGAAACTCCGCTGGTTTCTCTGAAGAAAAATAATTGATATTAAAATATAGCAATAACAAAATTATTAAAGGAATAAAGTAAGATAAGATAGGGTGCTCTGGCACCAAGTGTGATATACCTTGCTCGGCTACATTGTAGATGGGTGAGGGGTGTCACACACATACTGTCCAACTTAAAGTTGGATAACAAAACCTATTTACAATATAATTATTATTTCGTTTTTATCTCCTAATTCCAATTGAATTGGATTTTGACTCTAATAGATCCATTGTTAATCAAATTGACCAATGTAAGTAATTAAAGCCTAGAAGGCTAGTTGAGTCATTGATTAGCACAACATTGTGGAGAGGAAGCTTCAATTGCGAAATTGCAATTCTATTGTAGAAATGACAATCCCTGTGACTTTATCAATTTGGGTAAGTGAAAACTTAAAATGGAAAAAATAAATAATACAAGAACACACGTGAATTTAGAGTGGCTTTTGCTCATTACTTATATTATTAATAAGCAAAAAAGATTAAATAAAACTCTCTACATTCAGTTGAGCGTTAAATAAATTCAAAATTAAGTTTTGGACTAAATAAAGATAGAATTTTCTAATTAAGGCCAAATAGGTCTAATTTTCACCAAAAAAAATTAAAATATTATTTTTCTTAATTTTTTAATAATAAAATATTAAGAAATAATAATTTTAGTTTTAAATAATTTTTGTTCATCATGTTCTTTAGTTTATTTTTATAAAAATATTTTAATTAAAAATAATAAAAATATTTTATATTTAAAAATTAAAAAAATAATATGTTATCATTAGAAAGATAATATTTTGTTAGGTGAAAGACTTATTCGGTCTTAATTGGAAAGTTTATTTTTTTATTTGATCTGAAACTTGATTTTTAGACTTATTTGACCCTCAATTTTGATATTCTTTCCATTTATAATATGTATAAGAGGATTTCTCTTAATATTTAACTATTTATTATTTAATAAAGCTCCAAAGTTGCTTATTTTAATAAAAAAAATATAGAGATTCAATAGACAAAAATGTGAATGCTCATAAGGGGAAAAAGATGTGCATTTCCATAATAAAAATAAAAAGCCGTCCCCACAATACTTTTTTTGTTTTTACAACTTAAAAGAAAAAAATCAAACTATCTTCAATTTTAAAATAAGAGATTGAGGGAACATCTGCACTGCTAACATATATGAATGCTATGACTAGAAATTTAAGACCCAATACTTCTCTTTACAAACTTTGAAAATTTTGTTGGGGACAAAATCTTTCCTAGGCTTCAAACCTTTAGCAGAAGCATTACTGGTCACTGCCCTATACAAGTTTCATTACAAAGCAACTAAATCAAAATTACACAAATTGAAAGTAACAAAAGTTCAATTAACTATCAAATCTTTAAGAACTTGAATGAGTAGCTTTTTATCACAATTATGATTTTGAAATAGTCACACCTGCTAGGAAGCATTAATTGCACAAAATTTTGAGTAGAAATTAATCCCAAGGAATTAACTTTAATTAACTTATGGAATGGTGGTTTTAAAATTTTAATTATCAAGCAAATTACCTCAAATTTGCTTAAGAAATTTGATAACCACCAGGCAGAGTTGTAGCAAACCACCAGTCGTCTAGATGTTTGGCCTTTGATGGTATCCACACAAATCGGTTATGAGAAAAATTCTCTAAGACCCTCTTAGAAAAATTGAGAATTGAGTGCTAGCTCAATATGTCAATTGAAGACTCTCTTTTGAAATTGGGAGACAAGCTCCCTTTTATAAGGGCAACTTTTAATAATTAAAAATTTGACCATTTAAATTTATTAATTATAAATTAAACCCTATAGCAACTAAATTTAACATATTTAAATTCAACATTCTTGAAACTTTAAATTACGTAGTCAAATCTATATTTTTGTGTGTATCCTTTAGCCACCAACCTTACCTTGTACCTTTCTGAAGATCCATCTGCCTTATACTTCACAGTATACACCCATTTGCACCCTACTGGAATCACATTCTCTGGTTTCGTAATAACATCCCATGTTTTATTTTTCTCAAGTGCTTGCATCTCCTCTTTCATAGCTTGCATCCAATTCTTATCTTGGAAAGCCTCTTATTCATTTTTTGGGATTTCGATGGAATTGATTGTAGTGAGAAAGCTTTTGTGTTAAGGAGAGAGTTTATGATAGGAAATAAAATTGGAAATAGGGTGTTGTGTGTAGGTTCTAGTTCCTTTTCTCAAAGTAATAGGAAGGTCAAGATCATTGGAAACAATAGGTACATTAGGTTCAAAATTCATACTTGAGGATGGGCTGGAATTTTCATTCACGAGTTCTAGTTCAGTTGATTAGACATGCATTTGAGTGGAGTTAGTTTTCCTCTTTAAGAAGACTTGTGGTGTACTTTTATATCTTTCTAGAGATCTCGGGTCATGGTGGAGTTTTCGTTATTCATCTATATCATTGCCACATTCTAGATCCAAACTAAGAGAACTTAGAACAGGATTTGGGATGATAATGGAAGGGGAAAGAGGGTTAAGCTTTATTTTAGACAACTTATTATCAATTGAAATCTCCCCCTGACAATAAGAGGGTTGAGCTAGAAAATAGGACTCCAATTCACTGAAAGTGACATCCGTAGAAACAAACATTTTTTAGGAAGGTGAATGTTAACATTTGTAACCCTTTTGGGAGTTTGAATAGCCCAAAAAATGCATTTCAAGGCTCTTGGGTCTAACTTGGTTCTATTTCGCTTATGGATATGGATAAAAGCAACACAACCAAAGATTTTAGGTCTAGCAGTAGATTGAAATATATTGTCAGGATAAATCTCAGAGAGAAGTTAAATTGGAGCCGATTAATGAGGACAGCAATTGTTAAAACAGTTTCTCCCCAAAATTGTTTAGGTACATGTGTTTGAAAAAGAATGGGTCGAGTGACATCCAAGAGATGGTGATTTTTTCATTCTACCACCCTGTTTTGTTGGGAAGTGTCAACACATGATGATTCATGTAAAATCTGTAATGTCCCGAGAATTTTGAGCTCTGAATAGTACTATTTTCGGTATGTGAATAGTATTATTCAAAGCCAATTCGATGACTAAAAATGAGATGGAAATTAATTAAGATAAATAGAATAAAAATTAAAGTGACCATCGGTTTATGGATTTAATCGGTATTATTGAAAAAGATGAACTATAACCCAATGAAGGGTATTTTGGTCAATTCACTTAAAGAGTTCACTTTTGATCGAAATGTCAATTAAGTTAAGTGAGATTGATGTATTAGAATGGGATTTAATTAATTGAAAGAAGTATGAAAATTTAATGGGGACATAGAATTAATTGTTGAATTATCATAATTATAAATAAAATTGTAATTATAAATTTTTGGATATTTTATGAATAAGACAAAAATTAATTAATTAAGTGAAATATCTCATTTAAATACATCATCTTTATCATCATCATCTTCTTTTTCTTTCATGTGCCGTCCACTCTCTCCCTCTTTCCTCCATTGATGCAACATTTCCAAGCTTCAAAACCCTTAAATTTCTCCATAATTTCTATATGAAATCAAGAGAAACCCTTGAATTAAGCCTTGAATTAGAGAAAGCAAGCAGTAATTCAAAGTAATTTGAAAGATTTTTGAAGAAGAAGTGTTGGCCAATTGAGGTAAGTTGTGATTTGAGCTTAGTTAGTTATGAATTTATGGAATTTAAGTTTAATTGTGGAAATTACTATGAAAATTGATTGAAATTATGTATGTTATGAAGGAAGGGAATTTCGGTCATGGAGGAAGGAGTTAGGGGTTTTGAGTTTTGATGTAATTAAATTGATTTATAGTCTTGAATAAAGTAGTAAACATGGTTTATGAACTTAAAATTGATTGAATTTGGAAGATAGGAGCTAGGGTTTTATGCAATTAGGGTTTTATGGCATGAAACCTATTTAATGCTATTATGATTATTTGATGTGCATTTGTTGAGAAACATTAATGATTTGGTGAAGAAATTAAAAGGATTGATGTTGTGCATTAAGTGTTGAATCTGGACAGCTTGAGTCCAGTAAGGTTAAATGCTCATAATTTGAGCTACATAATTCTAATTGAGGTGAAACCAAAGGGAAATTAAAGTTAAGATAATATACTATAACTTTTATGAAGAACACTTGCCCTAAAACTGACCGAAAGATATCTAAATAAGAGCTAGAATTTGCAATACAAAACTGAAACCTTGCAAACTGATCAAATGAATAGTACATACTAAATTGAGCATAACTCACTTTACAAAACTCCAAATTGAGTAATTCTTGAACCTATATAATCCTGAGACACAAGGGAATTGTAACACCCTCCCTGCAGCAACTCCGTACATTCTACTGTTCCGGTGACCAGTGTCGGTCCGGACAGCTAGAATGTCCAGAAAAATATTTAAATTAAAGTGAAGAACTAAAATTAACTCAAATATTAATAAGAAAAACTTAGAAAAAATTTTAGAAATAAAATACAACCAAGTTAAACGAGCCGGTGCCCTAACGATGGGTAACCTAGTGAAAAGTTGTGGTTCTCACAACTAGGAGCCTTAGACCCAGGGGAAAAATCATAAAATAATTTTTGAGACTCCAGAGAAGGGTCATTGAGGTTCCTATGGCATTAGAATGCCAAGAAAATATTTAGAAAAATTTTTCAATCAGTACAGACAATTTTGACCCGTTAAGCCAAACAGAGGGCATTTTGGTCATTTCGCTTTCAGAGGCGATTTTGGCCGACTTGTCCAGTTAAGTAAATAATTATTATGATCTAAAATATGAATAAATATTCTAAAAATTGAATTGAAAATGAGTAGAAAAGAAAAGAAAAATGAAAGAAATTGAGAATAATGACATCACATGATGTCATTGCAATGCCCTCCACCAATCAAATTTCAACAAGCACTTTAAAAGGAGATAATTGAGATAAAATTGAAAACAAATCTGCATCTTCTCTCCTAAACCAGCCGGCAGCCACCTCTCCCATTTCCACCATTGTTATCCTTCATTACACCTTGCTAACTTTGAAGTTTTCACCATAAAATCCCTACCTTCCTTCATAAAAATTTAATATTACGTCTTGAGCAAGTGTTTGGCTGCCAAGAAAAGCCAAGAAAGTGAAGGAAAAATTGAAGTTAGCTAAGGAAAAATTCTGCTCAAAGAGGTTAGTGCCATCTTTCTCCTTCTTCCTTTGGATATTCATGTTAAAACATTAAGTTAGGCTAGGAAATTGTGGAATTGAAGAAGATTAAACATGCTAAGGTAAATGGTGAATTTCAGCAGCCTATTGGGGGTGATGATTTTGATTGTTTTAATGGGCTTAGAGTGGACTAGAGATGGTATTTAAAGTGTATATATATATATATAATGAATTAGTGTGTTTAACTAAGGTGTGTGGTGTGAATTGATATGGGGAATTAGGGTTTTGGAGAGAAACTTGGACTTTGCTTATGTAATGGTGAATGAAAATTTTAATGGTCAATTAGTGACCATTTGAGGTAAGTTGACCATAACTTAGAGTGAATTATAGCATTACAAACTGATTTGGTATACTGCCTAGTGAAACCAGCAAGGTGGCTGTGAGTCCAGCCTGTTTGGACAGCCATAACTTGGGCTGTGTAGGTTCAATTGGTGTTTGGCCAATTGGACATGAAACTAGACACATAATGGCAAAATTTTGGTGAAGAAACTATGCCCAAAAGACCAAAGCAAGTGGACCAAAAACTTGCCCCAATCCGGGTGTCCTGCCACCAGATTCTGCAGAATGACCAAATAAACAGTGATTGTTCATTTGGCCATAACTCATTGTAGAATGGCCCAATTGACCTGAAATTTTTACAGCAATAAGTTAAGATATAGAAAAACAACATTCATGAAGAAACCTACCCAAAATTATGACCATAACCTATCCAACAAAGCAGTTGCATTCACTGTAGATATGGTCAGTTCTGAAATTTTTCAATCCGGCCAGTTGTGGTTTTTGGACCATAACTTGAGCTACAAAACTCCAAATGGAGTGATTCGAAAAAATAAATTCAACTAGATAAAATAAGGAACAACTTTCATGTTTATCATTTTCTCAAATTCCCACTGCAACAGTAACTAATGGAACAGTAAAGTTAGGGTATAAAAACTGAAAATTCTGCTCCATTAGTTTTAAGCTTAGAAATGGTATTGGTGATTAATGCCAACAAGTTTTGAATGCACAATGTGGTATGTTGGGAGTGTTAAAACCAATGTACCTATTTTCTATGCAAAAGTCAACATTTTTGTTGACTAATGAAGTGAATAGTAACACCAAAGCTTGAAATTCAAAAATTACAAAATTCAAAAGTATCAAATACCCTAGTATACCTAACAAGATTGGTTTGGATAGTTTGGCATGCCAATAGGGTTCAGTTAGCAGTACTGCACATGGCATTATGCCATTCTGTGATTCATGGCTTTTAGCCATTCTGACCTTGTATTGAGATTTGGCCTTGTGCCTGATGTTATTACAGCTTATTAGCTATTCTGTTGCACACCGAAAGATACATATGTGACCGATGGTGTGACGGCCCGAGGTACTTGATACCCAGTGCCAGTTTACCCGTTTATCCAGTCCAGTCGTCCAGTATAGGTTACTTGGGCAACCAAAAATGAAAGTGGATAAATTTAACGAAATAATGAATATAACAAGTATACAATAAGTAAGACTACAAATACTCATTGAAAATTTATTTGCAATAAGACATCGATACATTCACTGCATATTTAATTTCTGTTATTTTTATTTTATTTTATTTTATTATTGGCACCACTAAGCATTATTGCTTAGCGCGTTGCTTTTGCCACGCGTAGGTTCTGGAGATACTGACCGAGAGCCCAGTAGACCACAGACTGGGTGAGACCTCCTGCAGCTCTGCATAGTGTCCGTGTCACCTCACCGTCATCAGTGCATTGGTAGGACACTAGGTTTTATTTTAATATTTTGTAATTAACTTTTATTTTCTCATATGTAATTGAAACTTATGTAATGTATTTTGGTATTAATGTAAATAGTAGAAATTGTGTTTATGAATGAAAAAGTGAACATTTATTTATGACCTTTACATGACTATCATATGAGATGATTGGGAAATGGAAATGTTGTTGAAAAACATATTGAGATTTTGTTGATGAAATGGAGTTTGGGATTGATTGAAAATATTGGAAGTGTTTTTCACAGGTTTCGAAGAACTATTTTCTCCATTTTTAGCCGGTACTCTGCCGGATTTTCTATAAAATTTTCAGAACCTCAAATAAATTATAATTTCAATAAATGACTTAAATGAATTATATTTCATAAATTATATTCAAAACTATGATAAAAATAAATTAAGGAAGAATAAAAAATGATTGAGATAGAATAGAGTGTTCCGGTACACCGTGTGACATATCTTACTTGGATATACTGTAGACGGGTAAGGGGTGTCACAGGAATAATTCATATGAAGACTATGATGCTAAATTATGATTGTAACATATCCAAATTTGTTTAATAAAATGAGTCCAGAAATCTGCCTGGATTCTAGAACTGACCTGAAACTTGAGAATTTGTCACATGAACAATTTTGGCAAAATGACTATAACTCGAGCTACACAAATGTAAATTAAACGATTCCAAATCCAAAATAAACATAAGACATAGACCTACAATTTCTATGTTTTGATCCAGACCAAATTCTTAAGGTAAAGTGGTTGAAATTTTAGAGTAAGTCAAAATTGAAAAACTGAAATTCCTACAATTCAACCCTGTGACCTCCGTGTGGTAAACATGGCATATCTTCATTTGTACATCTCCAATTGAGGTGCTACAAAATAATTTAGAAACTTAAGACAAGGCTAACAACTTTGCTTTAGAGACCTAATACAAATTTTGGATATAAAATGCTTGGATAGTGAGTGCAAATTCAGGTAAAAATCTAGAAAACCTGAAAATCTCAGGATAAGGCACCCAGGAATAGTACCTGGTATTTTGGCTATAACTAATGATCTAGACCTCTAAATTGAGTGATTCAAAATGATAATTAAAGCTAAGACATAGAGGAACAACTTTCATGAACACCAATTTGATAAATTATGACTGGAACTAGATTGAAATTGAGTTCTAAGAACATGTTCAAATTCTGCCATGTAATCTAAAATAGTTAGAATGTATAGTTATTTTAGAAATTCACTAGGAATTTTATTTGGTTAGTTATTGATGGAAGTTATAATAAGTATTGAAGCTTTTGAAATTGTGTGTTTCAGTGGAGAAGAGAAGTTTGAAGTAAAGGGAGAAATAGGTGAAAGAAAGGAGACTAAGATAAGGTTTGTGCACAACTCTAATTTTCTTGTGTTTTAAATTTGCAAATGAAAAGAATAGATTTTCTTCAAGCTTAAATATGAATTTCCTTTGTCTTTGAAAATTATTTATATTGTTTTGAGAATATTTTTAATGTTGAAAGGAATTTATTATTGTACTGAAAAGGCGGACGTTTGGCCATTTATTATATTATAGCATGGGGGTGGGCGGATGTATGTGATTTAAAAGTGTTTGTGAAATTAATGTGTTGCCAATCATATATGATAATTTGTAATGTTTGTTTATTTTAATAGAAATTGTTTTAAAACCACAGTTGGCATGACAAACTTTAATTGTTTCCCTCATTTTATGAGGTTGAGATTGAATATGTTCCTCCTCCACTTGTGGAGTTGAGATTTGTTATATTATCCTCCCTCTCTAGCTTACTAGTTAAGGTTAAGATTGAATGAGTGCACTCATATTTGCTAGCTAGGTTTGCTTCCCTCATTAGTTTTAACTAGATGGGGTTGAGATAGCTTTGTCATGGTGTACAACACGGCATTGATCGGAAATTTTGTGTCATTGCTTAAACTGTGAAATGTTGACAATACTAATTATTTTTAAATACTATAGTAAATGTGTTGATGAAAATAAATGATTTGTTGATGATTGTGAATATTATTATTTTCATGTTTCATGGAAAATTTGAACATATTAAATACTTTATGTTGTCCCTTGTAGCAACCCAAGAGGAGGAGTGAATTGAGTTCTAATTGTAAAATTAAAGACTAAAAGAAATTTAGACACAAAGAAGAGTAGATGAAGAATTATGACACAAGAAATTTATAGAGGTTCGGCTATCCCAAACCTATATCCTCTCCTCAAGGCCCTCCTTGAGAGTTAACTCTATTAAAATTCTTCTTTGGGTGAAGAATAAACCCCTTACAATCACCACAAGAGCGAACTATTTCTCTTTTACAAATCCCTTTAGACTCAAGAGCTATTTAAAGCTCTATTACACTCAAAATTACAATAAGTGCTCACAATAACCTTGAATGAACTCTCAGAACAAAGAATTTACAACTCAAATATCAAGTTCTCAACATTAATTATGGTAGCTCAAGTTCTAGAGAGAGAGAATGAAGAAATTCTTTAGACCACAATAAAATTCCAAAAAGATTATTGTTGTAAAACTTGTTTTCAGTCATAAATGGTGCCTATTTATAGTTTTTGTAAGAAAATAACTGTGTATTAAATGCAAAACTAGCTGTTCAACCACCCAAAGCTCTATTTTATCGAGTTACAGAAACTCAGGTTCAGCTACTCACGTTATTTACTTCGGCTGCCAAAGGTTGGTGCTCCAAAACATAACTTTTGAAAAGTCATTTTCGACTGTCGAAGTTTCCACTTTTGGCTGCCGGAGTGCTCTTTGGACAAAATGACTTTTAACACTCAAAAACCATGATTGAAAGAATTAACTTCGGCAGCCAAACTTTCCACTTTCGGCTACCGAAGTGCTCTCTAGACACAAAGTGTCAAAAGGGCACTTCGGTTTTGGAAATGCATAACTTTTTTACTGGAATTTGAATTTTCGATCCGTTTGAACTGTTGGAAAGCTAATTTGATAAAATTTTCAATGAAAACACTTTCAAAAACAAATTTGTATTTCTCAAATATGAAAATTTCATTTTACTCCCCTTTGGTCAAGAAAAAGTTACAAGTAAAGACACTAAGAAATTAAGAGTTTAAAAAACTCATAACTTTTTAATCTGAACTAGGATTTTTGATCCGTTTGAACCATTGGAAAGCTAATTCAATCTATTAAACACTTTTCAAAATTAATTTGCATTTTTGAAAAATTTATTTAATTTTCTCTTAATAAAGAATTACGTGAAAACTAAGTTGAACAAGATATTTTTAGTACCACCTAGACTTGAGCCAACATAATTAATAAAATGAGATTTACAAGATATAAAATAAATAAAATTTACATTTTAGGGTCTCATAAATGTTTGCCTCCTTATCTTACTTTTCCTTAATCTTGATTTGAAGCAATTTGATAATTTTGAATCTAGGGCCTACAAACTCAACACAAACACTTCCAAAGTATATTAATAGCACACTAATTGTTTATTATCATCAAAACAAGGGTTAAGACACCTAGGTCCAACACTTTGTTATGGTTTAACATCTTATATTTTATATTGGTTTTATAATTAATGGTTGTGCACCATTGAGTTTTTGTACTCAGCAATAGTTTTTATGCTGTTATAGGTAGAGGAAAGGAAATGACTGTCGAGTGAAAGTAGTAGAAGTCGTATTCTTTTTGGCAAGCGAGGTATACTTCTAGGTTACCCTTTTAAATTTTGTTCTGATCTAAATATGGACTATAGATATGTAAGAAATATTTAAGTAGTTATACAAAAGTGATGTAATATTATTTTATTGAAATCAAATGAATGTAAATTTGCAAGAATGTATTTCTTTTAGTTGCGAATGAAGAAAAGCATTTGATGAAATATTGATTTGATGAATTTGTGATATATATTTATTACTACAGGTTTTGTTAAACAGGTTTAAAATTTTTGGGTAGTTGAATTTTTAGTCGTCATTACGCCGAATTTTCATCAAATTTCTTTAAGTTTTAAAAATGCTTATTTCTTTTCTTAATTAATTTTAAGGTATTTTTCTTAAACCTTAGAGAAATTATTAAACCTTTTATCGACAATTTTAATTTGAAATTGAATTTAAAATCATTAAATCCCTTGTAATATGTTTAATGAATTATTAGTAGAGGGTGTTTCGGTAATTCATTAGGCATATTACGGGAGCATGTCATATCTTATGTAAGGGTAAGGTATGACAAAATCCCTTCCTTTTGAAAGAAATTTACAAGAACTTAATTGAAGCATTCCTTGGCATTATCAGATTTGATTCTTTTAATGGAAATGCCAAATTGATTTAAAATCATTTGGTGAAAATTTTGAAAAATAAAACTGACATCAGATTTTTCTTTCATAAGGTAAATCCAAGTGGTTTTTGTGCGATCATCAATGAAAAAGACAAGCCAACGAGAACCATTGTGATTTGGAGTTTTGGAAGAACCCTATACATCAAAGTGGATCAAGAAAAATGGTTTGGAAACGTTTCTATTGCTAATAGGATAAGAAACTCGATGGCATTTTGCAAACTCACAAGTATCATATATAAGGGAATCAACATCAACATTATGAAAATATAAAGGAAACATTTGTTTAATCAAGGAAAAGGAGGGATGTCCAAGTCTATTATAACACCCCTATTTGCATAGCCTAGTATATTTCACTGTTCCGGTGACCGGTATCGGTCCAGACAATTAAGAGAATTAGAACCACGTCTAAGACACCTAGTTAAACCCTAAACGCAAATAATTAAAAATTGCTAAATAGTTAAGTATAAATAAGAAAAACAGAACATAAAAAGGTTAAATGAGCCGGGAGTCACAGCGATGGGTGATCTTCTCGGGGATGACTGCGAGGTCAATCTAAACTCAAATTTCGAACCATAAAATGTGACGCTGTAGTCCTTAGGACTATTGCGAACACAGTGGAAAAGAGAAAATCATAGAAAAGAATTGTTAAGCAGGTCAAATAATTAGATCAGAGATCCGGAAGAAATATTGAATTACTTGCAAACCAGATTGAACCAGCGAGGGGCAATTTAGTCAATTCACCCCTAGAGCTAACTCTTGACCCAACTGTCCAATAAAATTAGAGAAAAGAAAATTCGGGATCAAGAATTAAATTAAAGAACTAATGGAAAAATAAATGAAAAAGAAAAAGGAAAAGAAAAGTTTAATTACATCATGCATGACATAAGCATGATGCAATAAATCTAATATTTAAATAATTGAAATTTTGGGGATAATCTTAATAATTAAAAGACAAAATAAAAAGAAAAAAAATTCACTTCTTCTTCTCCAAAAAAACGTCACCTCTCTCCCTCTCACTTCTCCCTTTCCTCATTTCATCTTCCACCATTGATAACCATACCCCAAGCTTCACAAACCCTAATCTAGCCATAATTCCCTAAGGTTTCTTAAGTAAATCTTGTCCTTGAACCTTGATTAATCTATTGATAACAAAAAGAAGAGGAAAAAAGTGGAATTTGGGAAGAGAGAAAAGCTACACAAAGAGGTTAGTTATCGATTCTTTGATTTCTTTTTATATTCATGCATATCTACTTGAATTAATTTAGATATGAGGGAAATCAAACAAAAATAATTATTGGGGGACCAAATAGAAAATTCTTCCAGCTAGGGTTAGGGTTTGATATGAATGAGTTTGATGGTTTTGAATGGTTATTTGAGGTGAATTAGGTGTGTAGAACATGAATACACACTTTAAATTACATTAGGTTGAACTTTGGGTGTAGCTAGGGTTTTGAACATGTGAAAAATTGAAGAAAAATTTGAAAATTTGCTAAATGATGTTATTGACCTTATTTGAGTTGAGAAATGGTCAATTGTGACCATTTGTGATGTGTATGAATTATTGGAAACAAGTTTAAATTCATATTGGTGAGGGTCAATCCACAGGCAGCTTGACCTAGGTCCCTTTCTGGGACCAAAACTGAAAATTTACCAACCCAATTGGTGTGAGGCTAATTGAGAATGAAACTAGACATAAAATGACACATTTTTCATTTAGGAATCATGCCCAGAAAGTGACCATAACTTAGTGAACAATTAGGCAAAATCTGGAATTGGCAAACTGACCTGTACAAAAATGACCAAATGAACAGCAGTTATGTAAATGACCATAACTTGGTCTAGGAAGGTCCAAATGTCCTAAATTTTTACCAGTAGAAATCTGAGACATAGCCCTACAACTTTTATGAAGAAACCAAACCCAAAATTTGACCATAAGTGTGAAACCCCTTACCCGTCTACAGTGTAGCCGAGCAAGTTATGCCACTCAGTGTGTCGGAACACCAATTCATGTTTCAATTTCAATTAATCCCTTTTTATTCATTTATTTATAATTTTTGATAAATCTAAATTTTTTCGTAAATTTTATAGAAAATCCGGTAGAGTGCCGGCTATAAATTGGAAAACAGTTCTTCTGAACCTGTTTAAAAACACTTCCAATATAATTATAATCTCAATCTTAGTCAATCACCAAGATTTTTCAACAATTTCTCAAATCAATTCAGTATCTCAAAATTCACATTCATCTCATATCACACCCAATTCAATAAGAAATACTCATATTTATTTCTGAACACAGCTCATAGGTGATTACAGTAAAAATATGATTACATGAGTTTATAATATACATAACAAAAGTTTACAAATACCAAAGACTTAGGTAGCCCAATGTCCTACCAATGCACTGCAATTTGTGAGGTGACTTTGAACTCTGAGTGCAGATCTGAAAACTCACCCTGTATGAGGTCTGTTGGACTCCCCAGCTATGTCTCCAGTACCTGCGCATGGCAAAAGTGACGCGCTAAGTAATTCTGCTTAGTGGTGACAATATAAAATAAAATAAAATAAAATAATAACATGTATGTAGAATGTATATTTACATTTTTGGTAGACTTAATTTCAAATATTTATTGCAATATTATTCAATTAAAGTTTGGTAAGATTTATTAATATTGCCCGAGTAACCTATACTAGTTAACTGGACTGGATAAATGGGTAAACTGGTACTAAGTACTAAGTACCTCGGACCATCACACCATCGGTCACATAGTGTCTCCCGGTGTGCAACAGAACAACTAATAAGCTGTAATAATCATCGGGGATTAAACCCGAGCATAACAACTCAATATCATAGCCAAAGGCTATTATGTCACAGAATGGCATAGAAAGCCATGAAATACAGAATGGCATGAAGCCATATGCAGTACTGTTAACAGAACCCTATTGGCATGCCAACCTATCCAAACTAATCACATTAGGCCTACTAGGGCATTTAACACTTTTTATTTATGTAATTCTTTGAAATTGAATTTTTATGATTACTATTCATTTCATTGGTCAACCAAAATGTTGAATTTTGCATTGGCAATAGGTAAATTAGTTTAAATATCATCAACATACCACATTTTGCATTTTAAACTTGTTGGTATTGGTTGCCAATACCATCTCTAAGCTTAATGTGAATTGGACAGAATTTTCAGTTTTCAAGCTTTGGGTTTACTGTTCCATTAGTTACTGTTACAGTGGGAATTTGGAAAAATGATAAACATGAAAGTTGTTTTTTTTTTATTTTTTCTAGTTGAATTTCCTTTTTTGAATCACTCCATTTGGAGTTTTGTAGCTCAAGTTATGGTCCAAAAACCACAACTGGCTGGATTGAAATTTTTCTGGACTGACCATATCTACGGTCTGATGAAAGTGACTTCAACTCACTTGTTGGATAGGTTCTGGTCATAATTTGGGTTAGGTTTCTTCATGAAAGTTGTTGGTCTATATCTCAGCTTGTTGTGGGTAAACGTTCAGGTCAATTGGACCATTCTACACTGAGTTATGGCCAAACGACCAAATACTATTCATTTGGTCATTCTACAAAAACAGACTGCAGGTCACCCGGATTAGGGCAAGCTTTTGGTCCAATTGGTTTGGTCTTATGGGCATGGTTTCTTCACCAAAGTTGTGCCATTATGTGTCTAGTTTCATTTTCAATTGGCCAAACACTAATTGAGCCTCTACAATTAAAGTTATGGCTGCCCAAACCTGTTGGACTCATGTCCAATTCTGCAGGTCACCTAGGGCAGCCACACTAAACCTAAATCCCATCACTCAACACACTTCATTTTTGGTTTAAACAGAACTAAATGGTCACTAATTGACCATTAATACCCATTTTCATCATCACATGGTCAAAGTCCCATTTCTCCACCCCAAACCCTAACTCAAACATTACCATTCATGCATTTTCATTGCATTTCTTCAATCCACTTACAAAATGCACATTAAGGGCAGCCATAATAACCTTTTAACTTCATTAAATCATCATAAACAAACCCTAACCATGGCTGCCAAAAATTTAGGGTTTACATACAATTGGTATTCAACAATTTTTCTTTGTAATTTACACTCATTTATACTTACTCAACATAAATTTGAAGAGAAACATAAGTTTAAGTCACTAACCTCTTTTAGCTCAAATCCAAGCCAACCAAAACTTTAATTTTTCTTCAAAATTTTGCTGCCCAAAGCTTCCTCAAGGTGTGGGGTGAATTTTTTGTGAAGACAACTAGGGCTTTTATGGTGTGGAAGCTAGGGAAGCTTAAAAAAGCTTGTCCATGGAGGTTAGGAAGGAATGGTTTACGGCAAGGAAGAAAGGAGAAATGAGAAATCTGGTTTTTCTCTCATTTTTCAGCCCACTTGTCTCTTTTAAATATAGTTATGCCATGTGTCAACATTGGGTTGGGTGAAGGCACACTAATGACATCATGTGATGTCATAAATTCCAATTTAATTCATTTTTTTTCTTTTCTTTTCTACTCATTTTCAATTCAATTTTTAGTAATATTTATTCACATTTTATGTCATAATAATTATTTACTTAACTGGACAAGTCGGCCAAAAATCACCTCTGAAGGCGAAATGACCAAAATGCCCTCCGTTTGGCTTAACGGGCCAAAATTGTCTGTACCGATTGAAAAATTTTTCTAAGTTTTTTCTTGGCATTCTAATGCCATAAGAACCTCAATAACCCTTCTCTGGAGTCCCAAAAATTATTTTACGATTTTCCCCCTGGGTCTAGGGCTTCTAATTGCTAGAATCGCAACTTCTCACTAGGTTACCCATCGCTAGGGCACCGGCTCATTTAACTTGGTTGTATTTTATTTCTAAAATTTTTCCTAAATTTTTCTTTTTAATATTTGAGTTAATTATGGTTCCTCACTTTAGTTTAAATATTTTTCCGAACGTTCTAGCTATCCGGGACGACACTGGTCACCGGAACAGTAAACTGTACGGACTAGCTAAAGTGAGGATGTTACAATAAGCTATCCAAAAACTCACCTGCAATCAACCCACAAAAACTGCCATTAACCAGTAAATGCCCACAATTCTGGGTAACACCAAATCCGACCAGCCATGTTCAAATGGCCATAACTAGGGCTACAAAACTCCAAATGGAGTGATTTAAAAAGGGAAAAAAAATTTAAGACAATAAGGAACAACTTCTATGAAGAAAACTTAGGCAAATTATCACAGCAACATGACCAATGGAACAGTGCAAAACTGAACACCAAAACTAAAAATTTGAAATTTGTGCCTAAGGGACTTGAAGTTTGAGAAAACAACCAAAACCAATAAATTAGGTAACCAAAATGTGGCATGTGGGTGAAATTAGAATTCCCATGCCTATTAAGTATTAGAAAGTCAACAAATTAACTTGAATAGTATCATGAATAGTAACCCCGAAATACAAATTTCAAAAGAACGTCAAATTAAGCATATTAAAGTTAGATTTGAAATTATTTTTAGACTTATGATAATTTATAGTACTGAAACACTATGAAATTATATGTTTCAGTAGAAAAGAATATCGGAAAAGAACCCGAAGCATTGAGTCAAGGCCAAGAGGCGACTCGTATAAGGTTTGTGCATAACATAGAAATTTTTCTAAATTTTCTTCTACAAATTGTTTTGAATGAATTATGATATTAAATTGTTGAAAGTTTACTTGTATGTGTTTGAAATGGCAATAAATGTTTAGTAAATTGCTAAGACAGTTTTGAAACCACAGTGTCATGACCATATATTTGAATGTCTCATTAGCATGACTAGTGGGAGAAATTAGTTTCGAATTTTGATTTCTTATCTGGCTGAAGTATTGAGTTGTGTGCCAGTAGAAGAATAAATTGAATGGGTACCCATATATTTGAGCTAGCTAGCCTTGTGATTTCTCATAAGCCTCTGACTATTGAGATGAATATGTTTCGAATGGTATGATATAACTATGTGTTTTTATGAAATTCGTTTTGAGACTTCCTAAATGAGATTGTTTAGACTAAAAATTTATAAATCATGTTTTGTATATGCTTTTCATGTTCAGTTCAATATTTGAATAAATGTGATTTCAATTATGCATAAATGTTATTTTAGTATGTTGAGCACCACTGAGTCATAGTACTCAGCGATGGCTGTTATTGCTGTCGTAGATATAGAGACCAGAGGAGCAGCAGAGTGAGCTGCTGAGGATTCTTGGAGCCACTTTCTTGAAGTTTTATCGGGTATAAATTTATACCCTGAATATAATATTTATATTTGTGTATGTAACTATATGTATATGTAAAAACTGATCATGAGCAGTTGTATAAAGTTGTAATAATATCATTTTGGATTTGCTAATGTAAAGTTTGGTTGATGAATGTAAATTATTTTTACTTTAAATAAAAAAAATGAATAGAATTATTGAGTATTATTTTTTATGACAATTGAATGGAGAAATGATGTTGAATTGTGTTGAGATAGTAGTGAGTTTGATGAAAAAGAATTATTGGAAGTGTTTTTACAGGTTTTTGAAGAACTGTTTTCTTAAAATACAGATGGCACTCTGCCGAAATTTTTCTAAAATTTGCATAAAAATAAAATGGACAAAAATTTGAACTAGTTTTTAAACTTCTATTAAATGTAAGAAAATGCTCACCACTTCCAAAAAGTAAGAAAATGGTTTTAAAATCCCTTGTAGGATACTTAATGAGTTATCGATAGGTAAAGTTCGGTAGTTCATTTGGTATTCTACGGGATCATATTATGCCTTACAGAGGGGTAAGGTGTGACATGTTTTAGTGGCATCAGAGCGAAATTTTACCTACCGATATGTTTTAACTTGTGAATTTATGTCTTTTCTTTGATAAGTACAACTGCTCAATGTCCTTATTTGTTACATACAGTGCATTACATCATAAATATGAACTAACGAAGGGAATCTCCTTGTATTAATTGTTCAGGAGATATCTTAACTCCAAGTTGAAATGGAAGAAGGGGATCACTCATTTGAGCAGTCGGTAGAGGCTGAAGACCAAGGGGAAGCCCCAGCTCTCCAAAATATCAGTGGGTCAGTGGCACCAACCCCACAAATGCCGCAGTTTCTTGCACAATTTGCACAGCAGATGGCTACGATGTTCCAACAAATGGCTGGAACCATGCCTACTCAAGCTCCACTTCAAACACCTGTGGTACAACCACAGCCTCCAGCCAGACAGTATGACAAGCTGTTGAAGTATAGGGATAAAGAGTTTAAGGGTACATTGGACCCTTTAGAGCCAGAGTAGTGGTTGGAGAGGATGGACAGAGTATTCAAGAAACTGCACTGCCTGGATGAACTAAAGTTTGAGTATTCGGTATCTTTGTTGCAAGGGGACGCATATAACTGGTGGAAGACCATCCCCCACAGCTTGGCAGAACCGCCAGTATTAACCTGGGATGACTTCATCAGAGAGTTTAGACAGAAATATGTCTCAGATGCATATATGGATCAGAAACTACAAGAATTTCTGAGTCTGAAGCAAGGCAATAGATCAGTAGCAGAGTATGAGAGGGAGTTCTCCCGCTTAAGCAACTATGCTGGGAGTCTCCTGTCTACCAGTAAAGAAAGGAGCAAGAGATTTGAAACTGGTTTGAAGCCCAGTTTGAGGATGCAAGTAGTGGGATTCAGACACAGTAACTTCTCTGAGCTCATCTCTCAGGCACTTGAGTTAGAAAGAATTGAACTAGAAGCAACCCCAGTGAAAGAAAAATCAGAGAAGACTGAGAAATCAGAGAAAGATAAAAGGGAAAAACCAGTAGAACAAAGTCCTAGTGGTACATCTAGAAAAAAGAAGAAATTTGGGGGACCTAGCAGAGGTAGAGGTGGAAGGTTTGGAAAGGATAGATTCTCTGAACAGAGACCCCCTAGATCTGGTCAGCAGTCGACCAGAGGTTCATATTCTCCCCGCCCCTGTGAGACATGTGGCAAGATTCATGGGGGAGAATGCTATTGGGCAACAGAGCTTGCTTTAACTGTGGAGGCAAGGGCCATCTCGCTAAGGACTGCACCAATGCCCCTAGATTTGGGTTAGCTCCTACTACTGCAGAAGGGTCTATTCAGAGTCCTACTATCAGAGGTTCACAATCGGTTACCAGAGGAAGAGGCAGAGGTAGAGGCAATGCTTAGCGGTTAGGTCTTGTTAGTCGATCGGCCAAGGGAGTGCTTCAGCCAGGGTTTACACTATGAGACAGGGGGAAGAGGCTGAGACTTCCGATGTTGTAGCCGATACATTCTCTATCTCTGATCAAGATGTATTTGTACTATTTAATCTGGATTCAACCCACTCATATATTAGTGCTAGCATAGTTAGTTCACTTGCTGTTCCGTGTGCCAAAATGGATTTTGAAGTGCTAGTAACTAGTCCGTTAGGACAAGAGGTTCGGGTTAACAGAATCTATAGAGACTGTCCTTTGGTGATCCAAGGACATGTTTTTTTGTCAGATTTGATTGAAATGCCCATCAAAGATTATAATATCATCTTGGGCGTGGATTGGTTAGCCAGGCATCACGCTATGATTGACTGTAGATTGAAGACAGTCACTTTTGGTCTCCCTCTGTACAATGATTTGGTAATACATGGGGAGAGGCAGTTACTGCCATCAAATATCATTTCGGTTGTACTAGCCAGAAGGATGATCAGAAAAGGGTGTGAAGCATACTTGGCACATGTGATAGACACCCAAGTAGGGAGTTCAACACTGAGGGACATCCCTACAGTATGTGACTTTCCAAATGTGTTTCCTGATGAATTGCCATGATTACCTCCAGAAAGAGAAGTGCAGTTTGAGATTTATGTTATACCTGGTGTGGACCCAATCTCCATAACACCATATGGAATGGCACTAGCAGAATTGAAAGAATGGAAAGTGCAGTTACAAGAGCTGCTTGACAAGGGCTTTATCCACCCTAGTGTGTCACCTTGGGGAGCGCCAGTGTTGTTTGTAAGAAGAAGGATGACACTCTCTGCTTATGTATCGACTATCGGCAGTTGAATAAGGTGACAATAAAGAACAGATACCCATTACCCCGTATTGATGACTTGTTTGATCAGTTGAGGGGTGCAGCTGTGCTCTCCAAAATTAACCTAAGATCAGATTATTATCAGCTGAAAGTACAAGAGCAGAGTATTCCTAAAACTGCCTTTAGAACCCGCTATGGCCATTATGAGTTCTTGGTCATGCCATTCGGGTTAACTAATGCTCCGGCTGCTTTTATGGATCTGATGAACACTATCTTCAGACCATACCTCAACCAGTTTGTTGTGGTATTCATAGATGATATATTGGTCTATTCGAGGAGTGCAGAAGAGTATGATAGACATCTGCGGATTGTATTGCAGACTTTGAGGGAGAAACAACTATACGCCAAATTGTCAAAGTGTGAGTTTTGGCTGAAAGAAATATCCTTCTTGGGGCACGTAGTATTGGTAGAGGGCATTAAGGTAGATCTAAGTAAGATAGAAGCTGTGCTTAATTGGAGGCCACCCAGAAATATCATGGAGATTCACAATTTTCTGGGTTTAGCTGGATACTACCGTCGATTTGTGAAAGGGTTCTCCATGTTGGCATCTCCATTGACTAAGATACTTCCAAAAGATGTGAAATTTCAGTGGACGGATAAATGCCAATAGAGTTTTGATGAGTTGAAGAGATGTTTGACTGAGGCTCCAGTCCTTACTTTACCTACCCCGGGTAAAGAATATACAATTTACAGCGATGCTTCTCACAATGGGTTAGGCTGTGTACTGATGCAAGAACGGAATGTCATTGCCTATGCATCACGCCAGCTGAAACTGCATGAGAGAAACTATCCGACACATGACTTGGAGCTAGCAGCTATTGTGTTCGTTCTTAAGATCTGGAGACACTATTTATATGGGGGGAAGTGTTACATCTACACAGATCATAATAGTTTAAAATATCTAGGCACTCAGAAGGAGTTGAATTTGAGACAGAGGAGATGGTTAGAGTTGATAAAAGACTATGATTGTCTGATAGACTATCAGCCAGGGAAAGCTAATGTGGTGGCTGACGCCTTAAGTCGCAAGACTATGGCAAGTCTCAGTGTTTCTCCTTTGTCTATGGTACATAAGTTGAGATCATTGCATGCTAGCTTAGAGATTAATAATGAGGGGCAGACAGCAGTTGCATGGCATGTGCAGCCAGTGTTGATTGATCAGATCAGAATGACTGCACGGAATGATAAGAAGTATCAGAAGCTGTTAGAAGAAGTCAGACAGGGCAAGAAACCTGAGTTCTCAGTGAGAGATGATGGCTTACTACTTCACCAGGGTAGAATGTGCATTCCTAATGATGTTAATTTGAGGCAGATCATTTTGAAGGAAGCACATGAGTCTCCTTTTGCTATGCACCCTGGTGGCACAAAAAATGTATAGAGGGCTGAAAGAACATTACTGGTGGATGGTTATGAAGAGAAATGTAGTAGAATTTATTTCTAAATGCCTAACTTGTCAGCAAGTGAAGGCAGAGCATCAAGTGCCAACTGGTTTGTTACATCCACTAGCAGTACCGAAATGGAAATAGGAGAGAATAACGATGGATTTTATGATGGGACTTCTGAGGACACAGAAGAGCCATGATGCAGTATGGATCATTATTGACAGACTAACCAAGTCTGCTCGTTTTTTGCCTGTCCGAATGGACTACAGTTTGGCAAGATTGGCTAAGTTGTACATTGATGAGATAGTAAGACTGCATGGAGTGCCAGCATCCATCGTATCAGACAGAGATCCTAGGTTCACTTCTAGATTCTGGGGTAGTCTTCAGAAAGCCCTAGGAACTAGATTGAACTTCAGCATGACATTCCACCCACAGACAGATGGCCAGTCCGAGAGAGTAATTCAGATCTTGGAGGATATGCTACGGGCTTATGTGATTGAGTTTGAGGGCAATTGGGACACACACTTGCCTTTGATTGAGTTTGCTTATAACAACAGCTACCAATCAAGCATTGGCATGCCTCCATATGAACCTTTGTATGGCAGGAGGTGCAGAACTCCGTTGTGTTGGGATGAGGTAGGCGAAAGAAAGATGATTGGGCTAGAAATTGTTCAGCAAACTGAAGAGAAAATCAAATTGATCAGAGATTGACTTAAGACTGCATCAAACTGTTAGAAGTCCTATATTGATCTAAAGAGAAGGGATATTGAGTATGCAGTGGGTGACAAAGTATTCCTCAAGGTTTCCTCTTGGAAGAAGATTATGAGATTCGGCAAAAAGGGGAAACTGAGTCCTCATTTTATTGGGCCATATGAGGTTCTGGAGAGAGTGAGCCCTTTGGCATATCGTTTGGCATTACCTCCAGAGTTGGAGAAGATACATAATGTCTTCCATGTGTCTATGTTGAGGAGGTATCGATCAGACCCATCTCATGTACTACCAGTAGAAGAGATTGAAGTGAATCTAGACCTCACATATGAAGAAGAACCCACAGAGATTCTAGCTTATGAGGTGAAGCAGCTACGGAACAAGCAGATACTGTTAGTGAAAGTTCTATAGAACCATCATTCGGGCTAGGAGGCTACTTGGGAACAAGAGGAGGACACGAGGAGACAACACCCACAGCTGTTCAGAGACTGATTACCAGGAAAAATTTCTAGACAAAATTTATTTTAAGGGGGGGAGAATTGTAACACCCCTATTTGCATAGCCTGGTATATTTCACTATTCCGGTGACCGATGTCAGTCCGGACAATTAAGAGAATTAAAACCACGTTTAAGACACCTAGTTAAGCCCTAAACACAAATAATTAGTAATTGTCAAATAGTTAAGTATAAATAAGAAAAACATAACATAAAAAGGTTAAATGAGCCGAGAGTCACAGCGATGGGTGACCTAAAATTTCGAACCATAAAATGTGACGCTGTGGTCCTTAGGACTATTATGAACACAGTGAAAAAGAGAAAATTACAGAAAAGAATTGTTAAGCAGGTCAAACAATTAGGTCTGAGATCCGGAAGAAATATTGAATTACTTGCAAACCGGATTGAACCAGCGAGGGGCAATTTGGCCAATTCACCCCTAGAGCTGACTCCTGACCCAACTGTCCAATAAAATTGGAGAAAAAAAAATTTCAGGATCAAGAATTAAATTAAAGAACTAATGAAAAATTAAATAAAAAAGAAAAAGGAAAAGAAAAGTTTAATTACATCATGCATGACATAAGCAAGATGCAATAAATCTAATATTTAAATAATTGAAATTTTGGGGATAATCCTAAAAATTAAAAGACAAAATAAAAAGAAAAAAAATTCACTTCTTCTTCTCCAAAAAACCGGATTTGTGAGGGTCAATCTGCAGGCAGTTTGACCTAGGTCCCTTTCAGGGACCAAAACTGAAAATTTACCAACCCAATTGGTGTGAGGCCAATTGGGCATGAAACTAGATACAAAATGGCACATTTTTCATTTAGGAATCATGCCCAGAAAGTGACCATAACTTAGTGAACAATTAGGCCAAATCCGGAATTGGCAAACTGACTTGTAGAAAAATGACCAAATGAATAGTAGTTATGTAAATGACCATAACTTGGTCTAGAAAGGTCCAAATATCATGAATTTTTACCAGTAGAAATCTGAGACATAGCCCTACAACTTTCATGAAGAAATCAAATCCAAAATTTGACCATAAGCTATCCAAAAACTCACCTACAGTTAACCCACCAAAACTGCCATTAACCAGTAAATGCCCAAAATTTTGGGTAACACCAAATTCGGCCTGCCATGTTCAAATGGCCATAACTAGGGCTAAAAAACTCCAAATGGAGTGATTCAAAAAGGCAAACAACTTCTATGAAGAAAACTTAGGTAAATTATCACAGTAATATGACCAATGGAACAGTGCAAAACTGAATACCAAAACTAAAAATTTGAAATTTGTGCCTAAGGGACGTGAAGTTTGAGAAAACAACCAAAACCAACAAATTAGGTAACCAAAATGTGGCATGTGGGTGAAATTAGAATTTCCATACCTATTAAGCATTAGAAAGTCAATAAATTGACTTTAATAGTGTCGTGAATAGTAATCCCGAAATACAAATTTTAAAAGAACGTCAAATTAAGCATATTAAAGTTAGATTTGAAATTGTTTTTAGACTTATGATAATTTATGATACTAAAACACTGTGAAATTGTGTGTTTCATTGGAAAAGAATACCGGGAAAGAACCCGAAGCATCGAGTCAACGCCAAGAGGCAACTCGTATAAGGTTTGTGCACAACATAGAAATTTCTGTAAATTTTCTTCTACAAATTATTTTGAATGAATTGTGATATTAAATTGTTGAAAGTTTACTTGTATGTGTTTGAAATGGCAATAAATGTTTAGTAAATTGCTAAGACAGTTTTGAAACTAACATGTGTAACACCCTTATTTGCATGGCCTGGTATATTTTACTGTTCCGGTGATCGGTGTTGGTCCGAATAATTAAGGGGATTAGAATCATGTCTAAGACAACTAGATAAGCCTTGAACACAAATAATTAGCAATTGTCAATTAGTTAAGTATAAAAAAGAAAAACAGAATATAAGAAGTTAAATGAGCCAAGAGTTATAGCGATGGGTGACCTTCTCGGGAAGGATTGCGAAGTCGATTTAAACTCAAATTTCAAACTGTAAAATATGACGCTGCGGTCCTTAGGACAATTGCAAACATGGTGGAAAAGAGAAAATCACGAAAAAGAACTGTTAAGCCAGTCAAATAATTAGGTCAGAGATCTTGAAAAAATATTGAATTATTTGCAAACTGAGTCGAACCGGAGAGGGGCAATTTGGTCAATTGACCTCGAGAGCTGACTCCCGACTTAACTGTCAAATAAAATTGGAGAAAAAAAAATTTCGGAATCGGGAATTAAATTAAAGAACTAATGGAAAAATAAATAGAAAAAAAAAAGAAAAAGGAAAAGTGGAAATTGGTGACATCATGCATGATGTAATAAACACTAATTAAAAAAAATAAATAAAATTGGATAATTGTGGTCTTCCATAAGGGATTAATTTATAAAAGAAAAAGAATTTGCAAAAGTCTTCATCTCTTCCACTTTGCCGTCTCTCTCTCCCTCTCGCTCACCAAACTCCATGGAAGCTCATTTTGAGCTTGATCAAACCCTAAATCCTATAATAGAAATTTAAACTTCCATCATTAAATCTTGAATTCAAGCTTTGATAGAGAACTTGACAACAAAAAGAAGAAGAAAGGAATAAGTTTTGAAGAGGAGAAAATTCAAAGTGAGGTTAGTAAGCTAAACTTTTAAATTCTAGTTGAATTATTATGTTTAAATGCATGAAGAACTTGGAAATATGCTTAAAATAAAAAGAAAATTATTGTGGAGGGACCATGTGTGAATTTAGCCAGCAATAATTTAGGTTGAAATGAGTGAATTTGATATATTTAAATGGTTGTTTAAATTGAATATTGAAGAAAAACTATGGATTGGTGTTTGGAATGCATTAAAGTCAAATTGCATGAAAGTTAGGGTTTGCATCTAGGGTTTGGAAGACAAAAGTGTGAAAATTTGTTAAATGATGTGTTTGACTTTGTTGGTGATGAAAAATGGTCATTTGTGACCAATTGATGTGTGTTGGAAGTGTTAGAATTAGGTTTAGATTCGGACTGGTTATGGGCAATTTGCAGGTAGCATGACCAAGGTCCCTTTCACGGACCAAAACTGAAAATTTACAAGCCCAATTGGTGTGAGGCCAATTGGGAATGAAACTAGACACAAAATTACACATTTTTCATTTAGGAATCATGCCAAAAAGTGACTAAAACCTAGTGAACAAATTTACCAAATCTAGACTTAGGCAATCTAACCTGTACAAAAATGACCAAATGAATAGTGTTTGTTCATTTGGCCATAACTTGGGCTAGCCAGGTCTAAATGACCTGAAATTTTACCAGTAGAAAGCTGAGATATAGACCTAAAACTTTTATGAAGAACACAAATCCAAATTATTCCTTTAACCAAGTCATTTGGCTACCCAAATTTGGTGACCTAAAACTGCCAGAACCAGTTTTGGTGCCCAGAAATCTGAGTTAAGTCCAATCCGGTAGCCATGATTCAAATGGCTATAACTTAAGCTACAAAACTCCAAATGGAGTGATTCAAAAAGGAGAATAAAGTTAAGACAATAAGGAACAATTTCTATGAAGAAAACTTAGCTCAATTCTAACAGCAAAATAACCAATGGAAAGTGCAACATAAGACACTAAAACTGAAAATTTGCAATTTTGCCTAAAAGACCTAAGTTTTAGAAAACAACCAAAACCAACAAAATTGGTGACCAAAATGTGGTATGTGAGTATAGTTGGAGTTCCCATACCTTTTAAGTATAAGAAAGTCAATATTTTGACTTGAATAGTACCATAAATAGTAACCTCAACATGAAATTTGCAAGAATGTAAGTTTAAACATATTGGAATTAGTTATTGGAATTGTTATGAAGTAAAGATATTAAGACACTATAAATTTCGTGTTTTAGCTGAAAAAAGACTCGGAAGGTTTAAGAGACTGAGTCAAGGCCTAGAGGCGACTCACGTTAGGTTTGTGCATAATAAACCCTATTTAAGCATTTTCTCATTGAAAATTTGATTTAGTATGCACTATGAAATTTTCGTGTTAATTATGAGTTTAAGAACTTTTGTGTTGCCACTTTGTGAATGAAAATGTGACTTTGGAAATTGATTTGATTTTGCATGCAATATTTGAATAAATTGTTTTAAATTGATTTCTGATTCACACTTAGCATGACAGTGCCTTGTTATTCCTCCATTTATGGGGTTGAAATTGATTTTTTTCCTCCCTCTCTGGTTTACCAGTTGAGGTTGTAGATCGGATGAGTACTCATTAGCTAGCTAGCCACGTCCCTCATTGATTTCGATTAGTAGGGTTGTAGATTGCTTTGTCGTGGTGTACAACACGGCATTGATCGAAAATTTTGTGTCATGGCCTAAGTTGTGTATGAATTGGCAACACTGTATCTATTAAATTATTTGACCAAATTGTGCTATTATGAATTTTGATAATTTGTGAAATGTGATTGTGAAATATTTAATTTGTGATTTGTCAATGAATGTTTTATGTACTGCATTTCAAATTTTTATTGTGCACCACTGAGTATTTTTATACTCAGCGATAGCTTATTTTGCTGTCGCAGATAGGAGCAAGGAAAAAGCAACAGAGTGAGCTACTGAACTGGAAAAGCTTTCGCTGATTTTGTACGGGTATTATTTTATACCCAATGTAATTTAGTTTGATGTAAATAAATATTGTTCATATGTATTAATGTAAAGTTGAGTAGTTGTATTTATAAATTGTAATAATATTATTTTTGGATTTTATGTCTGTAAATTAAACTTGTGAATGTAAATTAGCTTTATTGAATATAATGTTGAAGGAATTATTTTGAAATGGTTTGATTTGAGAATTTTGAGTTAAATTGAGATTATTTGGAGGTTGGGAGTTGTGGAAAATTTATTGAAAGTGTTTTTTTCGGGTATTTGAAGAACTGTTTTCTCAAAATACAGACGGCACTCTGCCGAAATTTTTATAAAATTTATAGAAAAATAAAATGGGACAAAAATTTTAAGTAGTTTTGAAACTTCGAATAAATGATTTTAATTCCTACCAAAATACTTACCACTTCCAAAATGTAAGAAAATACCTTTAAAATCCCTTGTAGGATACTTAATGAGTTATCAGTAGGTGGAGTTCGGTAGTTCATTAGGTATTTTATGGGATCATGTCATGCCTTACAGAGGGGTAATGTGACACCCCTTACCCGTCTACAGTGTAGCCGAGCAAGTTATGCCACTCAGTGTGCCGGAGCACCAATTCATGTTTCTATTACAATTTATCCCTTTTAATTTATTTATTTTTAATTTTTGATAAATCTGAATTTTTTCGCAAATTTTATAGAAAATCTGGCAGAGTGCCGGCTGTAAATTGAAAAAACAGTTCTTCTGAACCTATTTAAAAACACTTCCAATATAATTTCCAATCCCAAACTCCATTGTACACATTTCAAATCAATCTCAAAATCTCAATATCAAATCACAACACTATTTTCAGAAAATTTTCTTTTCACTTCATTACTGGAAGCACATTCATAAATATTTCTCAACATAATATACATAAAATTTCAATTATATGAAATTCGTATATTTACATCATCAATAATTTCAAGAGTTTATAGTTACAATCCTAAAACTAATACAAAATACAAAATACATAACACTACCCAAAATCCTAATGTCCTACCATATGCACTACAGAGGTGAGGTGACTCTGAACTCCTGATGCAGCTCTGAAGGCTCACCATGCGGTGTCTGCTGGCTCCCACCTAGGTCTCGATACTGCGTGGCAAAAGCGACACGCTAAGCAATTTTGCTTAGTGGTGACAATATAAAATAAAATAAAATAGAATAAAATAATTATGCAGAATGTATGATGTTATTTTTGGATAGACTTAATTTTCGGTATTATTTGCAGTATTATTCAATTAAAATTTGGTAAGGTTTATTATCATTGTCCGAGTAAACCATACTAGTTGACTGGACTGGATAAACGGGTAAACCGGCACTGGGTACTAAGTGCCTCAGCCATCACACCATCGGTCACATTGTGTCTCCCAGTGTGCAACGAAACGGCTAATAAGCTGTAATAACATTAGGCACAAGGCCAAGTCTCAACACAATGTCAGAATGGCTAAAAGCTATGAAATCACAGAATGGCATAATGCCATGTGTCGTACTGATAACAGAACCCTATTGGCATGCCAACCTATCCAAACCAATCTTGCTAGGTATATTAGGACATTTTACACTTTTAAGTTTCATAATTTTTGCAATTCAAGTTTTAGTGTTACTATTCCATTCATTAGTCAACAAAAATGTTGAATTTTGCATAGGCAATTAGTATATTGGTTTAAATACCCCCAACATACCACATTTTGCATTTTAAACTTGTTGGTATTGGTTGCCAATACCATTTCTAAGCTTAATGTTAATTGGACAGAATTTTCAGTTTTCATGCTTTGTCTTCACTATTCCATTAGTCATTTTTGCAGTGGGAATTTGGCAAAGTGATCAACATGAAAGTTGTTCCTTATTTTGTCTAGTTGAATGTCTTTTTTTGAATCACTCCATTTGGAGTTTTGTAACTCAAGTTATGGCTTAAAAACCACAACTGGCCGGTAGGGTTTAGTTGGGTAAAAGTGAGTGAAAATCTAGCTTTGAAAGCTTGAAAATGGTTTGGCTATGGAAGAGGTTCACGGCAAGGAAGATGAAGAGAAGAGAAATATGATTTTTGTTTCATTTTTCCAGCCCATTTGTCTCTTTTAAATAAGTTTATGCTATGTGTCCACATTGGGTTGGTTGGGAAAACTTTAATGACATCACTATGATGTCATAATGCCATTTTCTTTCATTTTCTCTCCATTTCTTGTCTAATTAATTTCAATTAAATTTTTAACAACATTTAATCATATTTTATGTTATATAAATTATTTATTTAACTGGAAAAGTTGGCCAAAAATCATCTTTGAAGACGAAATGACCAAAATGCCCTCCGTTTGGCTTAACGGGCCAAAATTGTTTGTACCGATTGAAAAATTTTTCTAAGCATTTTCTTGGCATTCTAATGCCATAAGAACCTCAATAACCCTTCTCTGGAGTCCCAATAATTATTTTATAATTTTTCCCCTAGGTCTAGGGCTCCTAGTTGCGATAACCGCAACTTCTCACTAGGTTATCCATCGCTAGGGCACCGGCTCATTTAACTTGGTTGTATTTTATTCCTAAAATTTTTTCTAAATTTTTCTTATTAATATTTGAGTTAATTATGGTTCCTCACTTTAATTTAAATATTTTTCCGGGTGTTCTAGCCGTCCGGACCGACACTGGTCACCGAAACAGTAGAATGTACGGAGTTGCTACAAGGAGGGTGTTACAACTCTTCCCCTCTAATAAAAATTTCATCCTCGAAATTTACCTGATGCAAACAGTTGAGGGAACTATTGCCTCATCATCTCTTCACTTTCCCAAGTTACCTCTTCAGTGTTGTGGTGCCTCCAAAGTACTTTCACCAGTGGAATTTGTTTATTCCTCAGTTCCTTCACTTCTAGAGCTAGGATCTGTATAGGTTCTTCTGTATATGTCAAGTCCGGTTGGATTTCAATCTCTTCCATGGAAATGACATGTGAAGGGTCTGAGCGATATCTTCTCAGCATAGAAACATGGAATACATTATGAATTTTATTCAGTTCTGGTGGTAAAGCTAGCCGATAGGCCACTTGTCCCACACGTTCAATGACTTCTTTTGGGCCAATGAACCTAGGGCTTAACTTACCCTTTCTTCCAAATCTCAGTACTTTCTTCCACGGTGAGACTTTGAGAAACACCTTATCGCCAACTGCATACTCTATCTCTTTTCTCTTCAAGTCGGCATAAGATTTCTGTCTATCTGAGGTAACCTTCAGATTAGCTTTGATTATCTTCACTTTTTCCTCAGTCTGTTTCACCAGGTCTGGTCCTACCAGCTTATCTTCGCCCAATTCAGTCCAACACACTAGGGTTCTATATTTCCTCCCATACAGTGCTTCATACGGAGCCATTTGAATGCTAGCTTGGTAGCTATTATTATATGCGAATTCTGCAAGTGGGAGCTATCTATCCCAACTCCCCTCAAACTCAATGACACAACTCCTCAGCATATCCTCCAGGAGCTATCACATAATTCACATTGTTACTATCATTTCAATTTATTAATTGCAAAAATTCAATTAGTTCTTAGGTTTACCTGGATTACTCGTTCTGACTGTCCATCCGTCTAAGGATGAAAAGCCGTGCTAAAGCGGAGTTGTGTGCCCAAGGCTTCTTGCAACTTTTTCTAGAATCTCGATGTAAACCTTGGGTCTCGGTCCGATATGATGGAAAGTGGGATTCCATGCAGTCTAACTATCTCACTGATATACAATTCTGGTAGCTTCTCCAGTGAGTAGTCATCCTAATCGGCAGAAATGTCTTGACCGATTTCAATCTATCCACTATCACCCATACTGTATCATGCTTCTTCTGGGTGAGAGGTAGACCAGTAACAAAATCCATAGTGACCCGGTCCCATTTCCATTCAGGTATGCTTATAGGCTATAGCAATCTTGATGGAACTTGATATTCTGCTAAAACTTGCTGACATGTTAAACACTTAGTCACATAGTCAGCTATATCCCTCTTCATACCAGGCCACCAATAATGAGGCTTCAAATCATTATACATTTTTGTGCTTCCTGGGTGCATAGCATAAACACTAGTGTGTGCTTCTTTCAAAATACTAGTCTTCAGTTCCCCATTATCTGGCACACACACTCTTCCTCTGCAGTACAGACACCCATCTGCTTTCATCTCATATTCAGTTTTCTTTCTCTCTGGAATTTTACCCTCAATGGCCATTAGTTTTTCATCTGCCCTCTGTCCACCTTGTATCTGCTGTAGCAGGGTTGGCCTCACTTGCAACTCAGCCAAAATAGCTCCATCTTGAGCTAAGGACAGACAGGCATTGAGTGATCTTAAAGCTATGATGGACTTCCTGCTTAAAGCATCAGCAACCACATTTGCCTTCCCAGGATGATAATCTATCACACAATCATAATCCTTTAGGAACTCAATCCATCGGCTCTGTCTAAGATTGAGCTTCTTCTGGGTTGGCAAATATTTTAAACTCTTGTGGTCTGTATAGATGTAACATTTTTCACCATATAAATAATGCCTCTATATCTTCAATGCGAAGATAATTGCTGCTAACTCCAAGTCATGAGTAGGGTAGTTTTGTTCATGTGGCCTTAACTGCCTGGAAGCATAGGCGACCACTTTCCCCTCTTGCATCAATACACACCCTAGCCCATTATGCGAGGCATCATTATAGACCACAAAGTCTTTTCCCGACACTGGTTGTGTTAACACTGGTGCTTCTATTAACATAGCCTTTAGCCTATCAAAACTGGCTTGGCACTTGTCATTCCAGCCAAATTTCACATTCTTGTGCAACAACTTGGTTATTGGAGCAGCTATAAGAGAGAACCCCTTCACAAATCTTCTTTAGTATCCAGCTAGCCCCAAGAAACTTCTGACCTCAGTTGTATTTTTTAGAGGCTTCTATTCCATCACTGCTTCTATCTTTTTGGGATCCACTCTAATCCCCTCTACTGATATTATGTGTCCAAGGAAAGAGATCTCACTCATCCAGAAGTCACACTTGGACAACTTAACATACAGCTTCTTTTCTCACAGGGTTTGCAGAACAATTCTCAAATGTTCATTATGTTCTTCCCTGGTCTTGGAATATACCAGAATATCATCAATAAAGACCACTATAAACCGATCTAAGTATGGATGGAAGATACGGTTCATAAGGTCCATAAATACTGCTGGTACATTTGTTAACCCAAACGGCATCACTAAAAATTCATAATGCCCATACCGGGTTTTGAATACAGTTTTTGACACATCTGTATCCTTTACCCTCAACTGATGATACCCTGATCTGAGATCAATTTTTGAAAATACACAGGCTCCCTTCAACTAATCAAACAGATCATCAATTCTAGGCAATGGATATTTATTCTTCACAGTTACTTTGTTCAACTGCTGGTAATCAATACACAATCTCAAGGTTCCATCCTTCTTCTTCACAAACAGCACTGGAGCTCCCCATGGTGACACACTGGGGTGTATGAACCCCTTATCGAGTAACTCCTGCAACTGAATTTTCAACTCCTTCAATTCAATGGGTGCCATCCTATAAGGAGCAATAGAAATGGGTGTTGTACCCGGTATTACCTCAATAGCAAACTCGACTTCCCTTTCTGGTGGTAAACCAGGCAACTCTTCAGGAAATACATCTGGGAAGTCTCTTACTGTGGGTATATCACGCAGGTTTGGTTTAGCCTGCCTAGTATCAACCACGTGTACTAGGTAAGCTTCACAGCCTTTTCTCATCAATCTTCTTGCAACTGTGGCTGAGATAACATTGGACAGGAAATCTGTCCTTTCAACCATAACAGTAATCTCATTACCCTCAGAAGTTTTCAGAGAAATCCTCTTCAATTTGCAATCAACTATTGCCTGATGATGTGACAACCAGTCCATTCCCAAAATCACGTCAAACTCGTGGAAGGGCAACTCAATTAGGTCTGCCAAGAATTCATACCCCTAAATCCTCAATGGGCAACCTTTATACACTTTATTCACTACCACACTATGGCCTAGTGGATTTGTGACCAGAATATCTTGATCACTCTCCCCTACTGGAACTCCCCTCTCTACGGGTAGTTTGATGCAAATGTAGGAATGAGTGGATCCTGGATCCACCAATGCATGCACAGAAGTGTTGTAGAGGGAAAACGTACTCCTGATGACATCCGGGGCATCTTGCTCCTCCTGACCTCTGATGGCATAGGCCCTGGCAGGTACTCTAGTATCTGGCCTCTCAGCTGACTCGGATGCAGGCCTCAGTGATGGACCAGCTGCCTCAGGTTTACCGGGCTTCCTACCCCTTTGTGGTGCAGGAACAGGTCTGTCAGTTTGTGTTGGAGCAACTATAGTAGTCCTCTTCGGACAATTCTTGATCTGGTATTCTATAGATCCACACCGTAAGCATGCACCAGTCACTCGCCAACAATCCCCCTTATGCCACTTCTGGCAGTACGGACAGGCAGAAGATGCCGGGGCTAGTCCCCTAAACACCGTCCTTGGAGAGCTGCCCACTAATGGTGTGGATTGGCCTCTCCTAGGTGTGAACTGTGGTCTGGGCTCCTGAGACTGACCCTGACCCTGTGGTGGTCCTGAACTCTGAGCAGGAGGACCCTTAATCTTCTTACTGGGAGCAGAAAATGTACTAGACTAACCTGGACCCCTCTTCTGCTGTCATTCCCTTTTATTTAGTTCATTTATCCAGACCCTTTCCACTTTTGATGCAGCATCTACTAGCTTAGCAAAATCAGTGATCTCCAATGCTGTGATCATGACTTTGATGTTGTCATTGAGCCCTTCTTCAAACCGTCTGCACCTCTCTGTCTCTGTAAGGACTATCTCCCTCCCATACCGGCTCAGTCTAATAAACTCACACTCATATTCCACCACTGATAATTGCCTCTGTCTCAGACTGATAAATTCTCTTCTTCGCTCTTCTAAATACACCTTGCTAACATATTTCTTCCTGAACTCTGTGAGGAAGAATTCCTATATGATCCGTTCAGGTTGTACCTCACTGGTTACTGTGTCCCACCACTGATATTCATCATCCTGAAGTAGGGACACAGCACCCTCCAGGTTCTGCTCGGGGGTGCAGTTAAGTTGTTTCAAAACTCTGATGGTTCTATCCAACCAGTTTTCTGCTGTAATGGGATCATCCTCCCTCTTCCCAAAGAAGTCTACAGCCCCATGCTTTCTCAATTTCTCCAAATGAGATTTCTGTGGTGTTGGTGGAGGTTGTGGCTGTGGTTGTGGTGGTGGAATTGCCCCCATCATTTGCCGGTAGAATTCAGTCATTTGCTGAAACAGAGCAAACTGAGGTTGGGCAGGTGCCTCAGCTGCTGGTGGAGCAGATTCTCCCCTGCCCCTAGATTCAGCCCTGGGTGAAACACGACTCTTCACCTCTTCATCAACTGCTCTTTGCGAAGCAGGATCCATATCCTATTCAAAACAAGAAAACAAACAGTTCTGCATCAGTGTCACCTCAACACTTACAAATGCAATGCAATGGTATGCACTCTATCTAGACCCAGAAACGCCTAAACCTGGCTCTCATACCACTAAATGTGACACCCCTTACCCATCTACAGTGTAGCCGAGCAAATTATGCCTCTCAGTGTGCCGGAGCACCAATTCATGTTTCTATTACAATTTATCCCTTTTAATTCATTTATTTCAATTTTTGATAAATATGAATTTTTTCGCAAATTTTATAGAAAATCCGGCAGAGTGCCGACTGTAAATTGGAAAAACAGTTCTTCTGAACCTGTTTAGAAACACTTCCAATATAATTTCCAATCCCAAACTCCATTATACACATTTCAAATCAATCACAAAATCTCAATCTCAAATCACAACACTATTTTCAGAAATTTTTCTTTTCACTTCATTACTGGAAGCACATTCATAAATATTTCTCAACATAATATACAGAAAATTTCAATAATATGAAATTCATATATTTACATCATCAATAATTTCAAGAGTTTATAGTTACAATCCCAAAACTAATACAAAATACATAACACTACCCAAAATCCTAATGTCCTACCATATGCACTGCAGAGGTGAGGTGACTCTGAACTCCCGACATACCAAGGCTCACCTGTTCGTGTCTGCTTGGGCTCCCGGCTAGGTCTCGAAGACTGCGTGGCAAAAGCGACGCGCTAAGCAATTCTGCTTAGTGGTGACAATATAAAATAAAATAAAATAGAATAAAATAATTATGCAGAATGTATAATGTCATTTTTGGGTAAACTTAATTTTCTATATTATTTGCAGTATTATTCAATTAAAATTTGATAAGGTTTATTATCATTGTCCGAGTAAACCATACTAGTTAACTGGACTGGATAAATGGGTAAACCGGCACTGGGTACTAAGTACCTCGGCCATCACACCATCGGTCACATTTTGTCTCCCGGTGTGCAACGAAACAGCTAATAAGTTGTAATAACATTAGGCACAAGGCCAAGTCTCAACACAATGTCAGAATGGCTAAAAGCCATGAAATCACAGAATGGCATAATGCCATGTGCAGTACTGATAACAGAACCCTATTGGCATGCCAACCTATCCAAACCAATCTTGCTAGGTATATTAGGACATTTTACACTTCTAAGTTTCACAATTTTTGCAATTCAAGTTTTAGTGTTACTATTCCATTCATTAGTCAACAAAAATGTTGAATTTTGCATAGGCAATAGGTACATTGGTTTAAATACTCCCAACATACCACATTTTGCATTTTAAACTTGTTGGTATTGGTTGCCAATACCATTTCTAAGCTTAATGTTAATTGGACAGAATTTTCAATTTTCATACTTTGTCTTTACTATTCTATTAGTCATTTTTGCAGTGGGAATTTGGCAAAGTGGTCAACATGAAAGTTATTCCTTATTTTGTCTAGTTGAATTTCTGTTTTTGAATCACTCCATTTGGAGTTTTTTAGCTCAAGTTATGGCCCAAAAATCACAACTGGCCGGATTGAAATTTTTCCAGAATTTCTGGACTGAACAAATCTACAGTGTTAGGAACAGTGACTACAACTCACTTTTTGATTATGTTCTGGTCATAATTTGGGTTAGGTTTCTTCATGAAAGTTGTTGGTCTATATCTCATCTTGTTGCTGGTAAAATTTCAGGTCAAATGGACCTTTCTACACTGATTTAAGGCCAAATGACCAAATACTATTCATTTGGTTATTTTGCCCAGACAGACTACAGGTCACCCGGATTAGGGCAAACTTTTAGTCAACTTGGTTTGGTTTTCTGGGCATGGTTTCTTCACCAAAGTTGTGCCATTATGTGTCTAGTTTCATGTCCAATTAGCTTTGCATCAATTGAAACTCTACAATTCAAGTTATTGCTGCCCAAACCTGCTAGACTCATGTCCAATTCTGTAGGTCACCAAGGGCAGCCACACCAAACCCAAATCCCACTACTCAACACACTTCATTTTTTATTTAAATAGAACCAAATGGTCACTAATTGACCATTAAAACCTATTTTCATTATCACATGGTCAAAGTGCCATTTTTCCACCCCAAACCCTAACTCAAACCTTATAAATCATGCATTATCATTGCATTCATCAATTCACTTAAGAGATACACATTAAGGGCAGCCATACTAGCATGTTAGCTCCACAAAAATCATCACCATATTACCCTAACCAAGGCTGCCAAAATTTAGGGTTTACATACAAATGGTATTCCATCAATTTTCTTTGTCATTTACACTCATTCTTAGTCCTTACACATGAATTTAGAGTGAAAAAATAAGGTTAAGTCACTAACCTCTATGGAGTGAAGTCTCCCACTTCCTAGGGTTCTTGTTTTCTTTTTCTTTTTGCTCCCAAAAGAATCTCCAAGATGCAAGAACACTTTTTTGTGTTGCTAGGTTAGGGTTTAGTTGGGTAAAAGTGAGTGAAAATCAAGCTTTGAAAGCTTGAAAATGGTTTGGCTATGGAAGAGGTTCACGGCAAGGAATATGAAGAGAAGAGAAATATGATTTTTGTTTCATTTTTCCAGCCCATTTGTCTCTTTTAAATAAGTTTATGCCATGTGTCCACATTGGATTGGTTGGGAAAACTTTAATGACATCACTATGATGTCATAATGCCATTTTCTTTCATTTTCTCTCCATTTCTTGTCTAATTAATTTCAATTAAATTTTTAACAATATTTAATCATATTTTATATTATATAAATTATTTATTTAACTGGACAAGTTGGCCAAAAATAATCTCTGAAGACGAAATGACCAAAATGCCCTCCGTTTAGCTTAACGGGCCAAAATTGTCTGTACCGATTGAAAAATTTTTCTAAGCATTTCCTTGGCATTCTAATGGCATAAGAACCTCAATAACCCTTATCTGGAGTCCCAATAATTATTTTATAATTTTTCCCCTGGGTTTAGGGCTGCTAGTTGCGAGAACCGCAACTTCTCACTAGGTTACCCATCGCTAGGGCACCGGCTCATTTAACTTGGTTGTATTTTATTCCTAAAATTTTTTCTAAATTTTTCTTATTAATATTTGAGTTAATTATGGTTCCTCACTTTAATTTAAATATTTTTCTGGGCGTTCTAGTTGTCCGGACCGACACTGGTCACCGAAACAGTAGAATGTACGGAGTTGCTACAAGGAAGGTGTTACAGGTAAGGTGTGACAACATGACTGTCCTCTGAGTCTCCTCTCCTCGCACCAAAGAGAATACTTCATTCAGAGATGGCAATTTATCTTTTCCTAAAATCTGAACTCTAATTTAATCAAATTCAACATTCAAGCTAACAAGGAACTGAAAAATCTATCAATTCCATGGCTTGTAAGAGAGTTTTAGCATCCTCACTGCATTCCATCCTTAGATTCTGATAATGATCAAGTTCACTCCATAAACTAGTCATAATATTGTAGTATTCACTTACTGAAAGACTACCTTGCTTGTGCTTGATAGCTTTGATTTGATTTCATACAAAACTGCAACATCTTGCATTTTAGAGTAAGTCTTTCGAACTGTTTCTTAAATGACCTTGGCATTAGGCAGAAACATATAGTGTTTACTAACCTGTGCTTGCATTGAGTTCTAGAGCCAAGACATCACCATCAAATCTTCTTCATCCCATGGCTGAAACTTTGCATCATCCTTACTCGGACCTGTGTCATTGAGATAGTTAATCTTTCCTTGACCCTTCAAGAATGTCTTTACAATCTGTGACCATTGGAGGTAATTTTTTCCATCAAAACAGTGCACTGCATTCATATTTTGCAATTCTTCAGGAGTAAAGTTCAGAAGATCTATAGGAAATGTCTTTGTAGTGGTAGAGGTTTTGTCCTCTGAGATTTCTGACATTTTTCAAGGAAGAGAGGTAATAGAGAGAATTCAAAGGATTGCATAAGCTTCAACAATAAAGGCTGATATGACTAATAGTCAAACTTTGGCAATTAAGGCCAAGATGAATGATGTTATAAAGAAGCCCAGAAACTGCAAAGCTTTGATACCATGAAGAATTTTAATAGTTATATTGATTAATTTTTGTACAGTAATTACTGGTTTAAATACAAGCAAGAAGGCACATAATTTAGGCAATTAAACCTAAATATTTTTGAAACTAGGTCCTAAAGATATGGACAGAAATAAATATAATTACAGAGATATTATAATTCAAGAAACTAGATCCTAATTATATGGACAAAAATTACATAATTGCAAAGATATTAGACCCATAGATTTAGGCTAAAATCTTGGGATCCTAGTGATCTCTAACAGAGGCAATTTTAGCTTATAAGCTACTGCACTCACCTTAGCTTCTACTTGATGCTAGTTTAAAATTCTTCTTCTCAGCTGGTGGGGTTTGCCTATAAGGTTGCAATTTTAGGTATACCCAATCTCCTACTTGAAAAACCCTATCATGCCTCTTCTTATCTATATATTGCTTCATTCTATTTTGTGCTGGAAATAGATTCTCCTTAATGTGCTGAGACATATGCTACCTAGTTTGTACTAAATCAATTACTGCACCTATTGAAGTATTCTGTAGAGGTAGAAAGGTCAATAGACCGAGCTTAAATCCATAGAGTGCTTCAAACGAAGACATCTTTAAAGTGCTATAGTGGCTATTATTGTACCACCATTTACCTAAAGGAAGCCATTTAACCTAAGAATGGGCTACCTGATAGCAAACACACATAAAAAAGCCTTCTAAACTTTGATTCAACCTCTCAAATTAGCCATCTGATTGAAGGTGATAAACTATGCTATAAGCAAGTTTAATAACCATCATCTTGAATAATTCTTTCCAAAATAGACTTGTAAAAATTTTATCTCATCAATAATGATTGAAAACAATAAGTCCATGGAGTTTAAACAAAGTATCCAAGAACAACTTGCCTACACTTGAAATTGTGAAAGGATGTTGCAGTGCAATAAAATGCCCAAATTTTATAAATCTGCAAATCACAACCAGGATAGCATCTTTACAATGGGACTTGGGTAGCTACTCAACAAAGTCCATTGCAATATGTTGCCAAGCCTAATCTGGAACTAGTAAAGGCTGCAATAGTCCTGGGTAAGCATAAGTTTCAGATTTACATCTTGTAAAGGTATAACAACTTTTCACCCAATCAACTATTGTTTATAACATCCTAGGCCAATGACAATGCCTATTCAACCTGACAAAAGTGGCATTAATTCCAAAGTGTACTCCTAAATGAGAATTGTGAAAAAGAGCCAGTAGATGCTTTTTTAAATTCCCATTAATTCCCACTACAACTTATCCTTATAAAGCAAGAGGCCATCCTTGTAAAAGTACACAAAATGAGCCTGCTCATATAGTTAAAGATGAGAAATTATTTCTACTACTTTAGGATCTACATCATTACTATGAGACTTAAGTCATGAAAAGTAGGCTACAAAGAGGCATAAAATGTGACATCCCTTACCCGTCTATAGTGCAGTCGAGCAAAATATGTCACACTCGGTGCCGGAGCACCTTGACTTATCTTATTACATTCATAATTATCACATTTTATTTTATTAAATTTAAATCTAATTATTTTGTCGGAAAAAACTAATGGAGTTTTCCCTAATTTATTAGTAATTTTGACGATTTCCTGCCTGTTAAAATTATCAATAATATATGTATCCAATAATGTAAATTCTTTCTCATATTCTATTCCAATGTGTCATCTCAACATTGCCATTCATAATTTCAAACATTATATACATAAATAAATTTGTCATCACATTCATAAAAGAAATACTCAATCTTTATTAATTTGCATAATTTACAATAATTATACAGGTTCATCATTTACAATACAAAATGAATACATACTACAAAATATAAAACTGCTAAAAAGCCTAATGGGTCCTACCCAAAATGCACTATAGTGGAGGTGACACCGTAACAATGCAGATCTGACTCTCATCCAGTCTGAGGTCTGCTGGGTTCTCACTCTGTGTCTCCAGTACCTACGCGTGGCAAAAGCAACGCACTAAGCAATACAGCTTAGTGGTACCAATATAAAATAAAAATAAACTAAAATAATTAAATATGAAAAAATTATGGTATTATTTTATGCATACCGAATTCTTGATAATTATTTATAATATTATTCATTTAGTACTTTTTAAGTTCATTATTTGGTTATAAATTAATAAGACTTATTTTGGTTGCCCAAGTAACCTATACCAGTTGACAGAACTAGATAAATGGGTAAACTGGCACTGGTTACCAAGTATCTCAGGCCATCACACCATCGGTCATAAAGTGTCTGCCAGGTGTGCAACAGAACGGCGAACAAGTCATTATAATCATAGGGCACAAGGCCAAGTATATCAAGAGTATTACAATGACTAAAAGCCATAATATCACAAAATGACACTATATACCATAAATCACGAAATGGCATGAAGCCACATGCAGTATTGCTATCGGAACCCTATTGGCATGCCAACCTATCCAAACCAATCATACTAGGCATACTAGGGCATATTACTAAGTTAATTGTTTAATTATTTGCATTTGAGGTTTAGAGGTTACTATTCACCTTACTATTCATGTAAAAATATTGAATTTTTCATAATTAATAGGTATGCTAGTTCTAATTACACTAAAATACTACATTTTAGATTTTACTTTTATTGGCATTAGTTGTCAATTTCAATTCTAAGCTCATTGGAAGAAATTCCAAAAATTCAGATTTGGTCACCTAGGTTTACTGTTCCATTGGATCAATCTACAGTGGTAATTTGGCTAAACTTCCTTTATCAAAGTTGTTCCTTAATATGTCTTCTTTAATTTTCTTTTTGAATCACTCTATTTAGAGTTTTGTAGCTCAAGTTATGACATTTTTACCATAACTGGCCGAATTCGTACATTCCCAGATTTTCTAGGCAAAATTAGTTCTGGTAGTTTTGATGTCCTAATTTTGGCTAGCAATTTGAATTGGTTATGGTTAAAATTTGGGTTTCTGTCCTTCATAAAAGTTGCTCTATATTGTCTAAGCTTTCCATAGGTTTAAAAATTAGGTCATTTGGACCTCTCTACTCAAAGTTATGGCCAATTGAACAAATACTATTCATTTGATCATTTTCCAGGTCCAGAATTTTGGTTACCCGGATTTAGGTAAATTTTAGGTTACCTTAAGTTGATTTTCTGGGCAGGGTCTCTTCATAAAAAAATATAGCATTATGTCCCTAGTTTCACCACTAATTGGCTTTGCACCAATTGAGCTACACAAATCAAGTTAGGGCTACCCAAACCCACTGGACTCAAGTCTAGAATTCCTGGCACATAGGGCAGCCTATCCCTTTCACCATTCAATGCAACAATTCATTCCAAACTAAGGTCAATTCACCTCAAATAGTCACTAATTGACCATTAAAACATCAATTCATCATCAATTGCATAAACCCCCAATTTTTGGGTTCAAAACCCAAACCACAATTCCTAACTTCACATAACATAAGCAATTCACCTTATACATCATATATATGCTCATAACTAAACTAGAATTCAAGTTTAAATTGAATTACACACCCAGATTCTTCTCCCTACCATGGCTGTTGAAAATTTAAGGTGAGTTTAACATGCACAATTTGTTTCAATTTATACAATTTCTCACTTAATTCCTGCTCCTAACATAAAATATAAAGAGAAAGAGAAAGGAATTGGCACTAACCTTGCTTAAGTCAATTTCCAAACTTGTTAAACCTCTTTCTTTCCTCTTCTTTTTGCTGCCTCAAGCTTGCTCAAGGTGCAAAGATTAATTTCAGTGAAGACAAGAAGGAGTTTTATGGTGAATTCAAGTGGGAGATGAAGCTTTGTTGAAAGAAAAATGGTGGAGATTCTAGAGTGAGGTTCGGCCAGCTTGGTGAAGGGAGGAAAACAATTGAATTTTTGTTTGATTTTATCTCTTTTTAATGGTTTTATGAGTGCTTGTCTAAATGTGATTGGTGAGAGATTTTAAATGACATCATTATTATGTCATAATTAAGTTTTTATTTTCATTTGATTTGTATTTTCTTTTCTTCTTTCTTTTATCATTTTTAATTAAATTTTTAGCAATATTTTTTCATATTTTAGGACATTAACCTCACTCACTTAAATGGATAGGTTGGTGAAAAATCATCTCTGGAGGTGAAATGACCAAAATGCCCTTCGTTTTGCTTATATAGTTGAATTTGTCTGTACCGATTTAGAAAATTTTCTTAGCATTTTCTTGGCATTCTTTTATCATCTAAGCTTTAATAACTCTTCACTAGAGTCCCAAAAATTATTTCACAGGGTTTCCCCATGGGTCTAGGGTTGGCAACTGTCTTTACAGCCGCTTCCTGTTAGGGTTACCCATCACTAGAGCTATGGCTCATTTAACCTTAGTGCATTTTATTGCTTAAATTTTTTCTTAATTTTTCTTATCATTATTTGGTTTATTTATGACTCCTCACTCTAGTTTAAATGTAGTTTTAGACATTCTGACTGTCCGGATAGACATTAGTCACCGGAACAATAGAATATATGGACTATCTAAAGTGAGGGTGTTACATGAAAAGTGTATAATTCAGCATATGCTATTGCTGGTTTTCTAGACAAAGCATTAGGAACTTTGTTATCTGCACCCTTTCCATAGAAAATCTTATATTGCAGCCCCAATAATTTAGAAAGACCCCTTAATTGCAAGTTTGTATGCAATCTCTGCTCCAACAAGTGCTCAATACTCTTATGGTCAGTCTTAATAGAAAATGCACCTTGCTCCAAGTAATGTCTCCACTTTGAGAATGTAAAAGTAATAGCCAACAACTCCATCTCGTAAACTGGCAAGGCCTTTGTTTTGGGACTAAATGCCTAAGAGATATGTGCAATGGATCCCCATTCTATTGCAAGATTGCTCCCATCTTAAAACCATTAGCATCTGTTTCAACAGTAAATGGCTTAGAGAAATCAAGAAGTGCTAATGCTTGTGTTTGAGACATGGCTATTCTTAGATTATCAAATGCATATTGAGCTGCATCAGTCCACTAAAAAGCATCCTTTTTCAACATATCAATAAAAGGTTTATTGATTATTCCATTATTATGGACCAATTTTCTATAATACCCTATTAACCTTAGAAAACCCCCTTAATTCTCACTGATTTAAGGGCTAGCCTAGACATAATAGCCTAAATCTTGGTAGGCTCTGTGGTAACTCCCCTTCTAAATATAATATGACCTAAATAATCTATTTCAAATTTACCAAACGAACACTTACTGAGTTTGGCATATAGCTATTGTTACTTTAATACTGCAAATACTAAATCCAAGTGTTGCAAATGTTGTTCCTAAGATGAGCTATGCATGAAAATATTATCAAAAAATACTAACACAAACTTTCTCAATTAAAGTTGAAATATGTGATTCACGAGAGCTTGAAAAGTGGCAAGGGCATTTGTTAGCCCAAAGGGCATAACAGTAAATTCATAATGCCCACAAGTTCTACTGTTGGTACCAAAGAAATAGAATTATTGTGACTTCTGAATACTAAGGTTTTTGGATACTTATTTAATAGGTTCTGCAATTCAACTGAATAAGTACTAAGGGCATTTGAAATGCCATTACCTATTGCAGTAACCGAAAATGCAGTCAAAGGAGATTGAGACACTTACACATAGAATAAAGGAGTTTGAAAATCCTTCCCTTGCTTGTGTAATAGCTACTGATAACTCAAACAATTCAGTAGCTTAGAGTGAGACCCCATATCACCAACTCCCTACAATATTATATCCTTCCCATCCCTCTCATAATTCTTAAAGGCACGCCTGAGGTACGCAATGGAGGCTGAACTATTTGCACATTAAAATGGTCCGGGTGGGCAAAATTAAGAAAGCTCTGCCTAGGCGCCAGGCACACCCAGGCACACCTCAGCAGTCCCAGGGCCCTACTTAATTAAGAGGAGGACTTTTATAACCTAACCCCACTCTACCGTGCAGCAGTCACTTTTAAAAGTAAAAAAAAAAAAAAGGTGAAAAGAAGAAATCAAGAAGAAGGAGAAGATTCTAGAAACTTGGCTGACCTCTGCTACATTCAAATTTTCTTTTTTTCACTTCCTTTTCTATTTCTTCTTTCTTTCTTTCTTTCTTGCTCTGTTGCTCATCATCAGCTTCTCTCTTTTTTTATTCTTCTTTTCTTCCTTCTTGTTGGTTTATCAAGCCATGGCTGCTGCTGGCATGCTTTTTTTTTTTTTCCCTTGTTATGCTGCTGAAATTTTTGATGATTTAGGGTTTCACCCTCTACTGCATTTGCTTTTTTTTTTAGTTGATTTTTGTTATTTGATGACACTAGCTGCTTTCTCTGTACTATTTGATGACACAAGTTGCTAGCTAATGACAATCACAACTTTTTACTATTGTTTCTTTTAATTCTTTGTTCAACATTTGGCTGTTTGTTGACTATCACATGTAATCCTCAATTTCTTATGCCTTAAATTATAATATGGAGTAAAAAGACAAGAGATAATTAACATAAATAAATAAAATGGCAATAAATTATTTATTGATAATACAGCAGTGAAGTAGGTGTTTATTGCAACATACTTTTTGCAACATAAGTAACATATTGATAATTAAGTTATTAACATACTAATAATTAATATGCTTTTTGCTGCATTAACTTAAATAAATAAAATAGTTTAATGGTTGTATGTTGGATGTTCTTTTTTGAATATTTCAAATATTATTCATTATAATTTTTACTTCTTGAATGCAAATATTATTTGAAATGACAATTGAATGGGTGTTTGTGACTTATGTGTGAGTGATAAATTGCTTTGCTAAGCTTGCTATGTTATTAACACAGGAAGTTGATATTTCTTATTCAGTTGTAAAAGATGGACACTGAGACATCTTTTGCTGCCTCTGGAGATAAAAGTGACAATAATAGAAGAGATATTGCTTAGAAGTATGTGCATTTACTCAAGCCACCAAATACAAATGATCTGGTTTATAACTTTTGTGATAAAGTTACAAAAGGAGGAATTTACTGAGCTAAGTAACATTTGGCTAAGGGACATCACAATGCCACCATGTGTAAAAGGTGTCCAGCATATATACGTGAAGAAATACAACATTATATGCTAGAAAAGGTTACAACAAAGGACTTTGATAAAAGTTCTTTTCCTAATTTGAAGATGTTAAAAAGATGGGTGATGATGAAGATGAAGATGAAATTGGTGCAGACACAGTGGCCTCATGGCAAAGAAGTAATAAATATGAGAAAGAAGCCAATGACAAAGGGTTCTATTAATTTTTTCTTTTTGCTCAAATTGCAGAAAGGGCAGTAAAGGATAGGAAAAATGTAAAGTTAAAGCAAACCACCATAAATGAGGCATGTAAAAAGGAATTACGAGAAAAGGCATGTAAGAATAGAGCTCAATACGTGTATAATACGATAATTCTTTTCAATGCTACCATTATCTAAGTTTTCAAATGATGGTAGAGTTTGTTGGACAATTTGGTGTTGGTTTGAAGGCATCAAGTTACTATGAATTGCCGGTTCCCTTATTAAATAAAGAACTTATTGATGTGAAGAATTTATTGAAGTCCTATAAAGAAGAATGGGCAAAGTATGGTTGTTTTATAATGCATATGGTTGGACAAATAAAAAGTAAAGGACTTTGATTAATTTCTTAATGAATTCTCCAAAGGGAACAGTCTTCCTTGAGTCTATGGATGCTTCATAGTATTCAAAGACTAGTGACAAGATGGTTGAGCTGCTTGATAGAATTGTGGAGCGTGTTGGAGAGGCTCACATCATTTAAGTAGTGACAGATAATGCTAGCAATTGTGTGTTTACAGGTAATTTTAAGTTTTTATTTTTATTAAATTATTTAAATTTCATTTTAACTAATAATTGTAGTAAATAAAAACTTATGTTATTGTATTCATTTTATTTTTAGGAAAGTTATTACAAGTCAAGTGTCCACACTTGTGTTGGACAACTTGTGCAGCCCTTTGCTTAGATTTGATTCTAAAAGACATTGGGAAAATGGCAAAATTTCCTAAGATAACTAAAAGGGCAATGATAATGAATTGCTATATTTTTGTTCATCTAGATGTGGTGAATATGTTACAACACTTCACTGGTGAAAGAGAACTAATTAGGCTTATTATCACAAGATTTGCAATTGCTTTTCTCACCCTTCAACCCATACATAAGTACAAGACCAATTTGAGAAAGATGTTTACTTTAGAGGAATGGACCATAAGTAAGTGGGCAAAAGAGCAGGCTGATAAGAAAGTGACTAGTATTGTGATGATGCCTAGTTTTTAGACTACTACAGTGTACATCTTAATGATATTTAGTATATTAATCCATGTGTTTCTATTAGTTGATGGCGAGAAAAGGCCTACAATGGGATATGAGGCCATGGTTGCAAAGTCATTTGGTGAAAAGGATGAAAAATACATGGCAACATTTGAGATTATTGATAAACGATGGGAAAGCCAACTCTATTAACCTTTGCATGCAGCTGAATATTATTTGAATCCTGAATTTTTTTATTCAGATACTCAGATTGCTGCAGATGAAGAGGTTATGACAGGTTTATACACAATTCTACAAAGGTTGATTACAACCCAACCAGAGCAAGACAAAGTCATAAAACAACTACTTTAGTATCAAAATAGTGCTAGCATATTTGGAATGCCTGTGACAACTAGGAATCGAACAACAATATCTCCAAGAAATATAATTTTAATCATAAGTATTTAATCTCATCTTGCAATTTTTTTTAATTATAATTAATATGCGTCATTTTATCAATAGCTGAATGATGGAATGCTTATAGAGCTTCAACTCCAGATTTGGGAAATTTTGCAAAAAAAGTGCTTAGCCTTACTTGTAATGCATCTGGTTATGAGCATAATTGGAGTATCTTAAACATGTAAGTAACAAAACATTTCTCTTTTATACTTTAAATTTATTTTTTCTTAAAAATTATTTATCAAAATTGCTATAGTTTGCATATTTATAGTAAAAAGAGAAATAGGCTAGCTTAGCAACAATTGAATGATTTGGTGTTTATGAATTATAATCGGGCATTAAAGCACCGATATGATACATGTGACCGCATTAACGCCATTTCTCTAAAAGACAAAGGATAATAATGAATGGTTGATGGGTTAAATAGAGGAAGAGTTAGAAAATGATAAACTTGTATTTGAGGATGACAATTTGACTTGGAATATGGTTGCTGAAGTTATTAGAGTTGAAGAGGATGCCTATAACACTAGCTTCGGGAAAGAAAAAAATGTAGCATCTATAGCTGCATCAAGATCTATGCCAAAGCATAAAAGAAAGCCACCATCTAGAGCTGATACTCCTTTACTTAGAGAATAGTCATCTTTTGAAGAAGATAAAGATATTGATTTTTAAGAAGATAAGTATGAAGAGGGTGAAACTGAAAAGGAAGATGAAGAAGATTTTAATACTGCTCTTGATATAGACTAAAGAGTAGTTAACTAGTTATTTTGTAATTAGTAATCACTACTCGACTTTAGTTTTGATTACTAATGCTAATTTTGAAATAGACTGAAGAGTAGTTAACTAGTTAATTTGTATTTAGTAATTACTATTTGATTTTAGTTTTGATTACTAATACTACTCTTGATATAGATTGAAGAGTAGTTAACTAGTTATTTTGTAACTAGTTAACTACTTTCTTTGGTTTTAATTACTAGTGTGACTAGTGTCGTAAACTAAATATTAGTATTATTATGTTAAAATGTTTTGGGTGTTAGTAGTATGCCCTAGAACATATCATTTAGTATGTATCTTGTACATATTTTATTAATAAAAGGCAATTTCACTTTTCCGTTTACATAATATATTTATGTGTAATAGAAAAGGTCCATTAATATTTTGTTAGAAATTCTATTATTAAGTTGTTAAGAATATGAGTGACAGTATTTCTAGCACAAAGTATCATAAATTGGTTCACAATCGAGAATACTTCACACAGGACATGACTTATCCAGAAAGATTACAATAATGTTTGTTCCCAAGCTATTTATATGAGATATAAATAAGATGGAATGGTGAGTCTCATGCCATATAACAAACATGATAAGCACTTACACATGATAAGTAGGCCGAACCAGTGACGCATATGACAAGCACATGGAGTTTACTCTTGTCAATGCATTGTCATATATCATATTAGTGCATATAATCTTTAAACCTGAGATAACACAGTTATCTTGTATATAGGTGGTTTGAGTTTGATATTGCTTTCATACTTGTACTGTGTATGGGTATATGGGCATGTGTTGGCTCCTACTAGTTATATATGGAGGTAGGTGTTGATCAAGATGGAATTTGTTACCCTAAGTAAATAGGGACAAAGTCCTGTGTTCATTTAATTGTTCTTAATGTTTCAAGTTCCTGACCATGACAGACATATTTAGTCAGAAAAGAGTTTCTGATAAGAAAATCTAATTAATCAAGAACTGGAATTAAAAGAGAACATAATATTCATAGCAAATGGGGTTTGATATAAATCATGACTCTAGCTCGAATTGGGATTTTATAACAGAGAGATTCAAGTGCATGGTAACATATGATTAAAGGTTCATTTAAGGTATTCCTTATTACTGATTGAGTGGTCATGGCACGCTATGCTAGGTGTCAACCATGGTCTATGAAATGCCTAAAATAATTTAGAGAAATCATTTACGGTAAGAAAGAGTTTTAATATCATATCTCATTGCCAATTAGTAATGACCCTAGTAAGTCACACACATACACAAGATAATCACCAAGTAAAATAAGATTTAATTGATTAATTAAAGAGTTTAATTAATTAATTAATTAAATAAGTTTGGTTTGCAATAAGATTGTAAAGTTCCTAGCATGACTTGAAACCAAATCTAGGTTATTGGATGCATAGTATAAGTTAAATTTATATTTAAAGTGTTTTAAATATGAATTTAATTATGACAAATTAATTAATTTATTTATATTTGATATAAATTGATTAGAAGGGGAGAAATAATGATTTTGGGTTGAGAACTCAAAATTACAACATAAGGGTAATTTGGTCATTTCACAGGGTGACATGTGGCACCACGAAATGGTGACACATGGCATCATATAAGTTTGCCATTTGTCTTCCTATCATGCTAGGTGATCAAAGTCAAGATTAAATCTAGATTTGACACTTGGCTTAATGTGATTAAGTCAATTAAAAATAAGATGCAATGTGGTGATGACGTGTGGCAATAGATTTAAGTGATGACTTAATTATAAAAGGGAAAAGAAAAGAAGAAACAACTTACTCTTCTTTGTCTCAAAGGTGCTGCCACCTTTATCACTCCCTCTCCTCTTCTTCTTTTCTTATCAATTCAAAGAGAATTGCCCAAATTCCTTTGAATTAAAATTGCTAGAAATTATTTCTAGTGTCCTATACACACATACAACCTCTTTAAAGGTAAGAACCCAATTTATAATTGGTTGGCAAAGGATTAAGAAGCAAATTGGGGGCTGCCCATTGGTGATCTTGGTGTGGACAAGCTAAAGGGACAACACTTGGGGTCCTAGGTGCTTCCTAAAGGTACCAATCACATCCATAGTGCATTAAAGAGGTTAGTGATCTAACTCCTCTTTTAAACTAGGGTTTAAAAGAATTAATTTGTTAATTCACAATCTTGAATGGCAAACATAGATCCTAATACATATTAACAGTGTTTTAATACGCAATTGAGCATTGAAATTAATTAGGCACATAACAAATGTGGTATGATGTATGTAACCCTAGAAGAAATTTTTTAAAATTCAATGCTCTAATGAATAACTTTCATGCTTCCGCTCCTTCAATTGGTATTAGAGCCACTATATTTGCCATTTATATTGTTTAATATGAGATTTAATTGTATGATTTAATCAAATTTTGATTGATTCATTGCTGGTTGGAATGATATATGTGGCGGTATGCTTTGTGCACCAATGGTGCGCATGGTTTGGGTTACCCCAAATGGTACGCATGGTTACTTGGGTTCAATGTACAATTGTTGTATATTTTTAAGGCCCATGATTAAGCTCACATCTAATTAAATTGTTTAATTAAGAATTTTAATCATACAATTAAATTTTGATTCAATTGTTTAAATGAGATTCAAATCTGAATTTTTTAGTTGAATATGAGATATTTAATTTAATTTTAATATGTATGTTTTATTTAATTTTTAAATTTTAATATGCATGATGGATGATCATGAACAATAAAAGACCAATGTGATTGGATTAATTTCTTTTATTTTTCTTTGGGTTGTAAAATAAATTTTATTTTGGTGGCATGTATTATAAATGTTGTAATAATTTTGTGTGACACCCCTTACCCGTGTACAGTATACCCGAGTAAGTAATGCCACCTGGTGTACCGGCACACTCTAATATTCCTCAATTAATTTAGACAATGCTTTTGCATATAATTTATGAAATACAATTTATTTAAACCATTCATCAAAAGTATCATTCATTTAAGGTTCCGAAAATTTTAAAGAAAATCCGGCGGAGTACCGGCTAAAAATGGAGAAAACCGTTCTTCGGAACCTGTTAAAAACACTTCCAATAAACAAATTCATTCATTCTCAACTTCAATACCATCACAAAACTCAATATCAAGATTTAAACAATTTTTTCAGTTTCAGGTTTCAACAACCTTTTCATTTCACAACATCCATTTCTCATATACAAGCAATAAATACATGCTCAAATCTTGCATTCATAGTCATAACTTTCATTATTTACATAAACATCAAAATATATTACATGAGTTCAAATACATATGAGAAAATACAAATCTGCTACAAAATATCAAAATGACAAAATGACACCTAGTGCCCTACCGATGCAATCGCAGTAGTGAGGTGACACGGACAATCGAGCGTAATCGGATGGACTCACCCGACCGTGGTCTACTGGGCTCACGGTCGGAATCTCCAGTACCTACGCGTGGCAAAAGCAACGCGCTAAGCAATAATGCTTAGTGGTGCAATAATATAATAGAAGAAAATAGCAAGAAAATAAATGTGTATACAATGTGTATGCTTTCTTTGTTTGATCTTGGTATATTCATTAATTCATTAACTTTGTTCACTTTTATTCATTTGATTGCCCCAAGTAACCTACACTAGACGATCGGATGGATAACGGTAACCGCACTGGGTACCTAGTACCTCGCCGCCACACCATCGGTCACATATGCATCTCCGGTGGCAAATGTAATGGCTAACAAGTCAGAATAATATCGTGCACAAGGCCAAGTCTCAATGCAAGGTCGAATGGCTAAAAGCCATGAAATCACAGAATGGCATTTTTGCCATGTGCGATCGCTAATCGAACCCTATTGGCATGCCAAACTATCCAAACCAATCTTGTTAGGTATACTAGGGCATTTGAAACTCTTAAATTCGTCAATTTGTGAATTTCAACTTTTTTGGTGTTACTATTCATCATTGGTCAACAAAAATGTTGACTTTTAGAATAAAAATGTGTACATCAACTTTGGCACTCCCAACATACCACATTTGGTGTTTAAAACTTGTTGGCATTAAGTGTTTTTGCCATTCCAAAGTGTAACTCAACACAAACAGATTTTTCAGTTTTGGTGAGTCAACTTCACTGTTCCATTGGACACTGTTACTGTTGGAATTTGAGGAAATGTAAAACATGAAAGTTGTTCCTTATTTTGTCTAGTTGAATTTCCTTTTTTGAATCACTCCATTTGGAGTTTTGTAGCTCCAGATATGGCTCAAAAACCCAGGCTGTCCGGATGTGCAGTCTGCAGAATTTTACCATATCTACAGTGCATGAACAGTGACTTGAGTCACTTGGTTGAATGGGTTCTAGCCATAATTTGGGGTAGGTTCCTTCATGAAAGTTGTTTGTCTATGTCTTAACTTGTTGCCGTAAAAATTTCAGACCAATTGACCAAATCTACAGTGACTTATGGCCAAATGAACAGTTACTGTTTATTTGGTCAAATTCTGCAGAGGCAGTTTCAGGGTTCCGGATTGTGGCTGAGTTTTGACCCTTTTGCTTTGGTCTTTCGGGCATGGTTTCTTCAGAAAAAATGTGCCATTATAAGCCTAGTTTCATGTCCAATTGGCCAAACATCAATTGGACAAGCACAGCCCAAGTTATGGCAGTGCAAAGGGACTGAATTTTCAGTCCCTATGCTGCTGTCCATAGGGCAGATTTCACCTCACTTTGCCATAGCATTTTTTCAGTCCCATTTATGGTCAACATATCTAAAATGGTCACTAATTGACCATTAAAATGTGCCCTAACAATTTCCTAAACCAAGTTTACATTTTGCTCACAAAACCCTAATTCAAGTTCATGTTTTACACAACTTACCTTTGTTAACTTTTAATCCATTATTCTTGTGTTTATCAACTTCTAATATAATTCTAGATCACTTCAAGCTCATAAAAACACTCCCTCCTATTCCATAGCTAGGGCAGCCAAGATTCAAGAGCTCATACACTTAGGTTTTTGTTCATTTAAATCACAATTCTCACTAAGTTTCAAGTCCTAAACCATGAAAATAATGAGTTTTTAAGTTATAGTTGCACTAACCTCTTTAATGGCAGAATTTTCCAAGATTAAACTTCACTTTCTTTCCTTTTCTTGGCTGCCAAACACTCCTCCTTGGTGTGGGTATAATTTTTAGTGAAGAGAGGATAAGGTTTTGAGGTGAAATAAGGTGAGGTTTGGGAGCTTTAGTGAGCTTTCATGGTGGTTTGGGTGGTGGAAAATGGGTTACGGAATATGGAAGAGAATTGCAAAAATGGTGTTTTGTTTTTACTTCATTTTAGTTATATTTATCTCATTTTAATTGGCTTGTCAATTTCTAATTGGTGGGAAGCTTTTAAATGACCTCATATGATGTCAAAATTGACATTTATTCTCATTTTTCTTTTCTTTTCTTCTCTACTCATTTTCACTTTAATTTTTAGTAATATTTCTTCATATTTTATGTCATATTAATTATTTACTCAACTGGACAAGTCGGCCAAAAATCACCTCGGAAGGCGAAATGACCAAAATGCCCTCCGTTTGGCTTAACGGGTCAAAATTGTCTGTACCGATTGAAAAATTTTTCTAGGTATTTTCTTGGCATTCTAATGCCATGGGAACCTCGATTACCCTTCTCTAGAGTCCCAAAAATTATTTTATAATTTTTCCCTCGGGTCTAGGGCTCCTCGTTGCGAGAACCGCAACTTCTCCAGTGACCCATTGCTTGGGCACCTACTGCTTGACTCAGTTGTATTTTATTTCTAAAATTTTTACTAAATTTTTCTTATTAATATTTGAGTTAATTAGGGTTCCTAACTTTAGTTTAAATATTTTTCCGGACGTTCTAACTGTCCGGACCGACACCGGTCACTGGAACAGTAGAATGTACGGAGTGGTTACCGGGAGGGTGTTACATTTTGGGTTGTAATTTCATTTATTTGAGGACTTTAAAATCCATATTCTTGTAAATTCACCTTGGTATGCCAAGGATTACAATGTAATTGGATTGCAAGAAGATCAAGGAGGTCAAGAGCATTGGTGGGACCAGTGGGAGGAATTCAATGTCAAGTGTTGATTATGTACTCTTTTAGCAACTCTTGTAAAATGAATGAATGAAATGCATCTAGGAATGTCCTGATTCAATTCTTGGTGGCTCAAAATTGAATCTCTTAGAAAGTCCATGATCATACCATATTTATTGTTTATCCATGTATGCATGAGATGTATGGGAATGTATGCAAGTATATGATATATGCATGATAATTGGATAATGTGCAAAGTGAGACCATAATAGGAATTAAGCCGACCACTAAATCTTCTAAACAAATGATTAAGTTGAAAATTGTATAATTAAAGGAATTATATCATGGGCCCTCCATTGAGGCAATTATTTTAAAAAATTTTAAATACTTGCATATGATGCAATTAATTTAAGAGATTTTCTTAAGAATAATTGTTAAGCATGAGATGTTGTAAATAAGTAAATGGTTTGGTGCCCAATAATGGATATGCCTAAGGATATTAAAATTATTTGCATGTTTACTAGCTCAATGGGATCAACTTAACTAATGCAAGATAAGTCAATAATGGATGTACCTGAGATTTTGAGCGTTAAGGGCTAGGTAAAGGATTGAACCTCACATGAGATGTGATGGGCAAGGAGTTGCTCACTTACAATTTATTGTAATTCCAATAATGGATGTGCCTGAAGATGATCAATAAGACTATAAAAATTCAATCACCCACTAGAAATCCATCCAACTAGGATTTTCATTTCCTACTTAGGAAGTGTAGGATTCGCTAAGTTAGTGGGAGGACCAATTTGATTAAAAGACCATAATCATTTTGGTTAATTACTTGAAACATTTACTAATTAATCTAGTTATTTTCTGCAGTTATTCTTCTGATAATAATGAGCACACAACAACCACCACCGTCCAATATCCTTGCAAGCATACTTGATCATAATAGATTGACAGAACCTAATCTTTCTAATTGGCTAAGAAATTTAAAACTTGTTCTGAACCTATACCATATTGGATATGTTTTAGACTCAAATGTTCCTGGTCCCTTACCTTCAGAAGCCACTCAAGAGGAACATGACACTTTGGACAAGTGGAAGGAGCATGATATGAGGGCCAAGTGTTACATGCTTACATGACACTATGGACAAGTGGAAGGAGCATGATATGAGAGCTAAGTGTTACATGCTTGCTTCTATGAGTAATGAGTTACAGAAGTAGCATAAAAATATGCAAAGTGCTAGTGAGATCCTCCTTCACCTACAAGAGTTGTATGGTGAGCATAGCAGGAATGCTAGGTATGAGATATCTAGACAGCTATTCCGCATGAGGATGTCTGAGGGACAGAATGTTGGGGATCATGTCCATAAGATGATTCGGCTTATTGAGCAGCTGGAACATCTTGACTTTCACATGGATTTCCAACTACAGACGGATTTGATCCTTCATTCCCTTCCTGAGTCATATGGGAATTTTGTGACAAATTTTCATATGACTAAGCAGGAATAAACCTTGGCTGGTTTACTTAACATGCTTGTTATTGCCCAAAAGAATATGCCAGGCAATAAAGGAAAAGAAGTAGCTTTGATTGCATCTTCTTCTGCTGGAAAGTCCAACAAGAAGAAGGGCAATAAGAAAAAGAAATCTCAAGTTCTGGGACCTCCCAAGAAGATAGCCAAACAAAAAATAAAGACCAAAGCTGACAAAGGCAAGGGAAAGTGTTTCCACTGCCAGAAGGATGGGCACTGGAATAGGAATTGCCCAGAGTATAGCAAACAGTAGCAGCTTCCATGCTCGAGATGTTAGACTCCGTATTGGCGATGGCTCAACTGTTGAAGCTTTAGCCATAGGATCTAAATCTTTCTACATGTGTGGACATGTTTTGTGTTTGAATAATATTTTGTATGTGCCTGATACTTTTAAGAACATCATTTTTATATCTAGTTTGACTAGAAATGGTTATGAATTTCAGTTCACAGATGATGTTTGCAATATTTATTTTGGAAATAAATATGTTGGCTCGGGTTATATGCATGATGGTCTTTATTATTTGGATAATAATGATAAACACAAAATGAATGCAAGCAATCTAAAAGAATGCAATGCCATGATGAAAATCAACTCAAGCTCAAAATATATTTGGCACTTAAGATTAGGTCATGTTGCAGAAGATAGGATTACAAAACTGGAGAAAATGGGGATTTTATCCTCATTGGGTTCTGAACCTACTCCAACTTGTGAATCCTGCTTTCAGGGCAAAATGACTAGATCACCCTTTGTTGGATAAGGACTAAGAGCTGAAAATATTTTGGAGCTAATACATAATGATGTATGTGGTCCATTTAAGGAAATGGCTAGAGGCGGTTTTCATTACTTTATTACCTTTACTGATGATAAATCAAGGTTTGGGTATTTGTATTTGATGAAATACAAACATGAATCCTTTGAAAAGTTCAAAGAATTTAAATTCGAAGTAGAAAATTAAACAGGAAAAAGTATTAAAACTCTTCGATCAGATCATAGAGGTGAATACTTAAGTACTGAATTTGATGAATACTTGAAAGAGCATGGCATTGTTTCCCAGCTGACTCCTCCAGGAACGCCACAGCTGAATGGTGTATCTGAAAGGAGAAATCGTACCCTATTAGATATGGTATATAGTATGATGAGCTATACTGATATGCCAATCTCCTTTTGGGGATTTGCATTAGAATCAGCTTTGCATATTCTGAATAGAATTCCATCAAAATCAGTTTCTTCCACACCTTATGAGATATGGCATGGAAGAAAACCAAGTCTTAAACATGTTAAGATTTGGGGTTGTCCAGCTTATATCAAAAAGCTAAACACTGATAAATTGAAAACTAGATCAGAAAAGGGTCTATTTGTTGGATATCCAAAAGAGAGTTTTGGATATTATTTTTATTTACCTACATCACAAAAGGTTGTGGTAAGCAGCGATGCCACTTTTCTTGAACAACTGTTTATTTAAGAAGGAGGCAAAGAAAGGCAAATAGAGTTAGAATTGGAGAATTCTGACCAACCAATAGATCAAATTGATATAGATCCATCTAGTCAACCTACACCTATTGATAAAACATCTACAGTAATTCCTTGCAGATCAACCAGGATATCTCACCCACCAGTGAGATATGGTTTCCTTCATGAAGATAAACAAGAGTTGTTTACTCATGAAGAAGTAGATCATGGAGATGATCCACTTACCTATGAAAAAGCTATATCAAATATAGACTCTTCAAAATGGATTGAAGCTATGAAATCTGAAATTGATTCCATGTATAAGAATCAAGTTTGGGATCTTGTTGACCCACCTGAAGGTATTATACCAATAGGGAATAAATGGGTTTTCAAGAAGAAATGTAACACCCCTATGTTTGGTAGTGCGTTCTACTGTTCCGGTAACCAGAGTTGTCCGGACAGCTAGGCTGCCTAGAATAACATTTAAATGTTAGTGAGGAGACATAAAATAATGAAATACAAGAAAGGAAAATACAATAAAAACAAAAGAAAAATAATAGCAATGAAATGAAACTAAGTTAAACGAGCCAAAGACTACAAATGATGGGTGACCGTGACAGGGAAGTTATCACACAGTAATAGCCACTCAGATCATAGGAACTCTCGAAATTTAGTTTTGAGACATAATTAAAGACTTATTGAAGTATAAATTTCATTAGAAATATCAAAGAAAAATTAATTAATTAGTACAAAAAAAAAGAGAAATCGAGAAAACGACAAAACTTGGTGTTACTGAAAAATCGAGAATACAATCCGAATAGGGACATTGTGGTTATTTGACACCTAGAGTTGGCTTTTAACCTAAATGTCAATGAAAAATAAACGGTATTACATTTGGGAAAATCAAATGAAAAATAGAATTAAAGATAAAATGTAAATTATGATAAATTAAGGTTAAAATTGCAATTTTTGAAATCTTAGATTATATTATCATTAATCTAGGTTTAGTGGAGCACTAAGTGGATACATTAATACTTAAAATGAGGGCAGAATCCTCCACTCACTTCATCATCCTCACCAAGCTCTCCCATGGCCGAAAATGGTGTCCCAACTTTCCTCCATGGAAACCACCCATGCAAGCTTGAGATCACCTTCATTTCAAGCTAAATTCTTAAACTTCCTTCATTAATCTTTGCCTACACACCTTGGGCAGCAATAAGGGACCAAGAAAGATAAGTTTTGGTGGAGTTTTGAAGAAGTCCAAAAGAGGTAAGTGGTTATTTTCAATTCTTGTTTCATTAAAAGTGTAACTAAGGTTGTGGGTAGTTGAATTATGGAAGAAATTTGAGGTTTGATGAATTATTGGTGATGGAGCATTTTGGCAGCCATGAAACCTCACCATGAATAGCTTGTCCTTGCATGTAAATGGTTGTTTGGATGTTGATTTAAATGTTTAATTGTATTGAAGTTGAATTCCATGTGTAAAGTTTGATTTGTAAGCTTGAAAAGTAAAAATGAAAGTTGATGGGTATGTGTAAACTTGTGGCAGCCTCATGAAGAAGATTGAAGTGCTTAAGTTCATGAAATATTATTGAATTATGTTACTTATGGTGGCAGCATGTGTATGTGAATAATTGTTTAGATTTGGACATGTAAATGGGGTATGTTCATGTCGTTAAATTGAGTAAATGGACTTTAGAAAATTCTGAGTTATAATGTGTATATTGAGAATGGTTACAAGCTGTCCAAAATGACCAAAATGTGTTATTAAGTATGTTAATGGTATGGTACCAAATCAGAATTGGCATGAAAGAGTTAGTTTGGTAAGTAAAGAATGTGTAATTGGTAAGTGATGAAGAATTTATAATAGGGCAGTGTATGTTTTAGCTTAGAACCTTAAGTGTGTGACTCCAATTGGTATGAGACCAATTTGAGGTAAAACTAAGCACAAAATGTGCCAACTTTCATGAAGGAAGCTTACCTAAATTCTTTCTAAAAGGTAACTTAAAAAATGACCAAATCCGGATTAGTGACTTGAAAGCCTGAAAATTAACCATTTGGGTAGTAGTTAGTTTTTTTACCATAACTTACTCAAAACAGGTCCAAATAACCTAAAAGTTTTACCATGAATAGTTTAGATATAGATCTACAATTCTTATGAAGACACCAAAGCTTAGAAATGGCCAGAACGAAGCCAAATAGCTTGCACAAGTTCAGGTACCAAAATTGGCCGAACTAAAAGTGACCTAAAAATGACCTAAGCCTATCATTTTAGTGCATTCTGTCCAGCATTGGTAAATTGACCATATCTTGGTCTACACAACTCAGAATGACCTGAAATTTTGCCCTGCGTGTAATAAGACATAGACCTACAAGTTTGTAGTTTGGATCGGAACCCGAAAACCGAGGAAACTAGGTCATCCGGCTAGGTCAAAATAGTGTACCGAAATCTGGTAAATTGCAATAAAATACAATACACTTGAAAATGAATTTGGAAACATATACCAACACTAAAGGGCTATAAAATGTGACATATTGGTAACATTAGAATTGACTCGCTTAGAGTGCATCAAGGGTCAACATTATAAGTTGACTAATGAAATGAATTGAAGGGAATAGTACAAAAAAAATTTCGAAATTGGATTTTATGGTTGGAAACAAATTCATTGAGTACTGAAACACTTTAAATTGTGTGTTTCAGTTGAAATGGATATTGAGAAGCATAAGGAACATTGAGTCAAGGCCTAGGGGCGACTCAAATCAGGTTTGTGCACAACTAGTTTTTAATTGATTTTATTCTGAAAATTTCATATGATTAAATGACGTTATTTTCCTTATGAATTATGTTTATCAAGTATTGGATTTAATTCAATGATTATTGAAATTGTTATAGTATGTATGAATTTAGCTTTATGAAATGGTATTTCAACAAGTGTTAAGCATTATTGCGAATTGAATAAATTATATTTTGGAAAATTGTGATAGAACATGTTTTGAATTGTGATGGGCAATTTGCATGGAAAAATGCAAATTTATGATTTGAATTGTGATGAGCATAAAAATTATTGGATATTGGGATTGACTTTGAATCGAATTGTATTGTGATTTATGCTCACAAAAAGGATTGTGATATTGTTTTATATCTCACTATAGAAACTTGACTAGGTTATTACCTGTCTCTCTTATTTGTTGAGAAGACAATGGAGTTAGTTGTGTTTTGATTACCATGGTACGTGCACAGGCTTAGATTCTCCTCTTATTAGAGGTTAGATCTAAGTTTTTATGTTATGGCCCTTTCAGAAGATTCATTATTGTGATGTGTATTGTGCACGATGTGTGACACCCCTTACCCGTGTACAGTATACCCGAGTAAGCAATGTCACACGGTGTACCGGCACACTCTAATATGCCTTATTTAATTTTTATCATGCTTTTGAATATAATTTGTGAAAATTTATTTAAGCAATTTATCGAAATTGTCATTTATTTGAGGTTCCGAAAACTTTAAAGAAAATCCGGCAGAGTACCGGCTAAAAATGGAGAAAACAGTTCTTCGGAACCTGTTAAAAATACTTCCAATATTTGTATTCAATCATCTCAAACTCCAATATCCAAAATCTCAACAATTTTTAATTTCGGTTCTCAACAACCTTTTCATTTCTCAAACATCCATTTCTCATAATGCTCATATACAACAATAAATAAATGCTCAAATTTTGCATTCATAACCATAACTTTCATTATTTACATGAACATCAAAATACATTACATAAGTTCAAATACATATGAGGAAGTAAAAATTAGCTACAAAATATCAAAATGACGCCTAGTGTCCTACCAATGCAATCGCAGGAAGTTGAGGTGACACGGACATCGTGCGTAATCGCAGGATGGACTCACCCATCTGCGGTCTCACTGGCTCACGATCGTATCTCCAGAACCTACGCGTGGCAAAAGCAACGCGCTAAGCAATAATGCTTAGTGGTGCAATAATAAAATAAAGGAAATAGCAAGAAATAAATATGTAATGAATGTATATGTTATATTTGTTTGGTATTTGTATATCATTTACTTTGTCCACTTTTATTCATTTGGTTGCCCCAAGTAACCTACACTAAACGACTGGACTCGATAACGGGTAAACTGGCACTGGGTATCAAGTACCTTGGGCCGTCACACCATCGGTCACATATGCATCTCCCGGTGTAATGAGCACTAACAAGTCAGAACAATATCGTGCACAAGGCCAAGTCTCAATGCAAGGTCGAATGGCTAAAAGCCATAAAATCACGGAATGGCATATTGCCATGTGCGATCGCTAATCGAACCCTATTGGCATGCCAAACTATCCAAACCAATCTTGTTAGGTATACTAGGGCATTTGAAACTTTTAAATTCTTCAATTTGTGAATTTCAAGTTTTGGTGTCACTATTCACCTCATTGGTCAACAAAAATGTTGACTTTTAGATAGAAAATATGTACATTGACTTTGGTACTCCCAACATACCACATTTGGCATTCAAAACTTGTTGGCATTAAGCATTTATACCATTTCAAAGTTTAAACCAAGGGAAGCAAAATTTTCAATTTTTGGAACTCAACTTTACTGTTCCATTGGACACTGTTTCAGTGGGAATTTGAAGCAATGGCAAACATGAAAGTTGTTCCTTATTTTGTCTAGTTGAATTTCTTTTTTTGAATCACTCCATTTAGAGTTTTGAAGCTCCAGATATGGTCCAAAAACCACAGCTGGCTGGATTTCCATTCTGCAGAAATTACCAAATCTACAGTACCATGAACAGTGACTGTGATTGCATTTTGGAATAGGTTCTGGCCATAATTTGAGGTAGGTTTCTTCATGAAAGTTATTTGTCTATGTCTTAACTTGTTGCTGTAAAAATTTCAGGTCAATTGACCTTTTCTACAGTGAGTTATGACCAAATGAACAGTTACTGTTCATTTGGTCATTTCTGCAGTGCTGCAGGGATCCGGATTGGGGCCAACTTTTGGTCCTCTTGCTTTGGTCTTTTGGGCATGGTTTCTTCAGCAAAAATGTGCCATTGTAAGCCTAGTTTCATTTCCAATTGGCCAAACACCAATTGGACTAACACAGCCAAACTTATGGCTGTGTAATTGGACTGAAATCTCAGTCCATTGCTGCTGTCCCAAGGCAGCATAGTCATTCACTTTGCCATGCTATTTTTCAGTCCATATTATGGTCAAATCTCCTCAAATGGTCACTAATTGACCATTAGAATGTTCTTTAAGAATTGCATAAGCCAAGTTCACATTTTACTCCCCAAACCCTAGTTCAAAGTCATGATTTATACAATTTACCTTAGTTAGCTACTAATTCACTATTCTTATGTTTATAAACTTCAAACATGGTTTCTAGTTCACTCCAAGCTCATCAAAAACACTCATTCCTATTCCTTCAATAGGGCAGCCGAAATTCATGTACACATACACATGAGTTTTGTTCATTTAAATTTCATTTTCTTACTATATTCAAGTTCCTATTCATGAAATTAAAGAGTTTTAGGTATATAGTGCACTAACCTTTAAGTGGCAGAATTTTCCCAAGTTAAATCTTCACTTTTCTTCACTTTCTAGGCTGCCAAAAGGTTGTTTAAGGTGTGGGGTAAAATTTTAATGAAGAGAGGTTAGGGTTTTGTGGTGAAACAAAGGAAGAATCAAGCTTTTTGATTGAAGATTAATGGATGGAGAGGGAAGGGATTTCTTTGGTTTGTCCAAAGGAAGAAGATGATTTTTTTTCCTTCTAATTTCAGCCTCTTTTAGTTGTTTTAAGTGAATTAGTTGTAAGGTGATTGGTGGACCATTTTAAATGACATCATAATGATGTCATTATTTGCATTATTTTGCATTTTCTTTTCTTTTCTTTCACTACTCATTTTCAATTTAATTTCTAGTAATGTTTATTCATATTTTATGTCATATTAATTATTTAATCAACTGGACAAGTCGGCCAAAAATCACCTCTGAAGGCGAAATGACCAAAATGCCCTCCGTTTGGCTCAACAGGTCAAAATTGTCTATACCGATTGAAAAATTTTTCTAGGTATTTTCTTGGCATTCTAATGCGATGGGAACCTCAATGACCCTTCTCTGGAGTCCCAAAAATTATTTTATGAATTTTTCCCTGGGTCTAGAGCTCCTCGTTGCGAGAACCGCAACTTCCCTCTGGTTACCCATCGCTAGGGCACCGGCTCGTTTAACTTGGTTGTATTTTATTTCTAAAATTTTTACTAAATTTTTCTTATTAATATTTGAGTTGATTTTGGTTCTTCACTTTAGTTTAAATATTTTTTCGGACATTCTAGCTGTCCGGACCGACACTCATCACCGGAATAGTAGGATGTACGGAGTAGTTACCGGGAGGGTGTTACAACTCTTCCCCTCTAATTTAAATTTCGTCCTCGAAATTTACCTAATGCAAACAGTTGAGGGAACTGTTGCCTCATCGTCTCTTCACTTTCCCAAGTTGCCTCCTCGGTGTTGTGGTGCCTCCAAAACACTTTCACCAGTGGAATCTGCTTGTTCCTCAATTCTTTTACTTCCCGAGCTAGGATCCGTAGAGGTTCTTCTTCATAAGTCAAATCCGGTTGTATTTCAATTTCTTCCCTGGAGATGACATGTGAAGGGTCTGAGCGATATCTTCTTAGCATGGACACATGGAATACATTGTGGATCTTGTCCAGCTCTGGTGGTAAAGCTAGCCTATAGGCCACTGGACCCACACGCTCAATGACTTCATATGGGCCAATGAACCTAGGGCTTAACTTACCTTTCCTTCCAAACCTCAATACTTTCTTCCACAGTGACACCTTGAGGAACACTTTGTCGCCAACCGCATATTCTATTTCTTTTCTCTTCAGGTCGGCATAAGATTTCTGTCTGTCTAAGGCAACCTTCAGGTTGGCTTTGATTAGTTTTACTTTCTCCTCAGTCTGTTTCACCAAGTCTGGCCCCACCACTTTGTCTTCGCCCAATTCAGTCCAGCACACTGGAGTTCTACACTTTCTCCCATACAGTGCTTCATATGGGGCCATTTGGATGCTAGCTTGATAGCTATTGTTGTATGCAAATTCTGCCAGTGGAAGGTATCTATCGACTTCCTCAAACTCAATGACACAACTCCTCAAAGATATCCTCAAGGACTGACATATTTTTCATGTTATTGTTATCATTTCAGTTCAATATGTGTATTTATCTAATTGGTTTCAATTGTTTACCCGATTACTCTTTCGATTGCCCATCCGTCTCGAGGATGGAAAGTCATCTTTGAAATGGAGTTGTGTACCCAAGGACTCATGCAACTTCTTCCAAAATCTCGATGTGAACCTTGGGTCTCGATCGATATGATGGAAAGTGGAATTCCATGCGCCTAACTACCTCAGCGATATACACTCGCTAACTTCTCTAGTGAGTAGTCGGTCCTAATCGCGTAAAGTGTGCCGACTTAGTCAATCTATCAACTATCACCCATCTTGCATCATGTTTCTTCCGGTGAGAGGTAGACCACTTACAAAATCTATGGTGACCCGATCCCATTTCCATTCGTGTATGCGATAGGTCAGAGCAAACCTGATGGAACTTGATGTTCTGCCTTGACTTGCTGACATGTCAAGCATTTAGTCACATAGTCAGCTATGTCCTTCTCATACCAGGCCACCAATACTGGAGCTTCAGATCATGATACATCTTTGTACTTCCTGGGTGCATAGCATATACACTGGTGTGTGTCTCTTTTAGAATACTGGCTTTCAATTCCCCTTTATCTGGTACACACAGTCTTCCTTTGTAGTGCAGACACCCATCTGCTTTCACCTCATAGTCAGCTGCTTTTCTCTCTGGGATTTTGCTCATAATAGCCAGTAACTTTTCATTTACTTTTTGCCCATCTAAAATCTGTTGTAGCAAGTTTGGCCTCACTTGCAACTCAGCCAAAATAGCTCCATCTCGAATCAAAGATAGACGGGCATTCAATAATCTCAAAGCTGTGATGGACTTTCTGCTCAAAGCATCAGCAACTACATTTGCCTTCCCAGGATGGTAGTCAATCACACAATCATAATCCTTCAGGAACTCAATCCATCGCCTCTGTCTAAGGTTGAGCTCCCTCTGAGTTGGCAAATTTTTCAGGCTTTTGTGGTCTGTGTAAATGTAGCACTTTTCACCATACAAGTAATGCCTCCATATCTTCCGTGCGAAGATAATTGCTACCAGCTCTAGATCATGGGTAGGGTAATTCTGTTCATGTGGCCTTAGCTGCCTGGAAGCATAGGCAATCACTTTTCCCTCTTGCATCAATACACACCCTAACCCATTATGTGAGGCATCACTGTAGACCACAAAGTCCTTTCCTTAACACTGGTGCCTCTGTCAACACAGCCTTCAACTTCTCAAAACTGGTCTGACACTTGTCATTCCAGTCAAATATGACATTCTTGTGTAACAACTTGGTCATTGGAGCAGCTATTAGGGAAAATCCCTTCACAAATCTTCTGTAATACCTAGCTAGCCCCAAGAAGCTTCTGACCTCGGTTGTATTTCTGGGAGGCTTCCATTCCATCACTGCTTCTATTTTCTTGGGATCCACTCTAATCCCATCAGCTGACACTATGTGTCCAAGGAATGCAATCTCATTCAACCAAAAGTCACACTTGGACAACTTAGCATATAACTTCTTTTCTCTCAGGGTTTGCAGAACAATCCTCAAATGCTCATCATGTTCTTCCCTGGTCTTGGAATACACCAGAATATCATCAATAAAGACCACTACGAACCGATCTAGGTATGGATGGAAGATACGGTTCATAAGGTCCATGAATGCTGCTGGTGCATTTGTTAAGCCAAAGGGCATCACCAGAAACTCATAATGCCCATATCGGGTCCTGAATGCAGTCTTGGGCACATCTACATCCTTCACCCTCAACTAATGATACCCTGATCTGAGATCAATCTTAGAAAATACTCTTGCTCCCTTCAACTGATCAAACAGATCATCAATTCTAGGCAACGGATATTTGTTCTTCACAGTCACTTTATTCAACTGCCGGTAATCGATACATAGCCTCAAAGTCCCATCCTTCTTTTTTACAAACAGCACTGGAGCTCCCCATGGTGACACACTGGGGCGTATGAACCCCTTATCAAGCAGCTCTTGCAACTGAGTTTTCAACTCCCTCAATTCCGTGGGTGCCATCCTGTAAGGAGCAATGGAAATGGGTGTTGTACCGGCAGTTGTCTCAATAGCAAATTCAACTTCCCTTTCTCGTGGCAAACTGTGCAACTCTTCTGAAATACCTCTGGGAAGTCTCTTACTGTGGGTATGTCACCCAGGTTTGGCTTAGCCTGCCTAGTATCCACCACATGTGCTAGGTAGGCTTCACAACCTTTTCTCATCATTCTTCTTGCAACGGTGGCTGAGATGACATTGGACAAGAAATTTGTCCTTTCCCCCACAACTGTGATCTCATTACCCTCTGAAGTTTTTAGAGAAATTCTCTTCAATTTGCAATCAACTATTGCCTGATGACGTGACAACCAGTCCATTCCCAAAATCACGTCAAACTCATGGAAGGGTAACTCAATCAGGTCAGCCAAGAATTCATACCCCTGAATCCTTAACGGGCAACCCTTGTATACTTTTTTCACTACTACACTGTGGCCCAATGGATTAGTTACCAGAATGTCTTGGTCACTCTCCCCTACCAGTATCCCCCTTTCTACGGGTAGGTTGATGCAGATGTATGAGTGAGTGGATCTTGGATCTACCAATGCATGCACAGGAGTATTGTAGAGGGAGAACGTACCCCTGATAACGTCCGGGGCATCTTGCTCCTCCTGAGCTCTCAGGGCATAATTTCTGGCAGGTGGTCTGCTATCCGCCTCTCTGCCGCTCGATGCAGCCTTTGCGATGGTCCTACCTCGACTTGCCGATTTTCTACCCTCTGTGGTGCAGAGCAGTGCATGTCGCTTGTGTTGGAGCAACAGTAGTATTTGCAAGGCGGTTCTCACCGATGTTCTGCCGACCCACATCTCAAGCGGCACCGTTACACTCCAACACTCCCCTTGTGCCATTTCGCATGTGGACATGCAGAAGATGTTGGGGCTGGTCCTGAACCCCATCCTCGGAGAGCCGCCACTGATGGTGTGGACTGACCTCTCCTAGGGGTGAACTATGGCCTGGGCCCCTGAGACTGACCCTGACCATGTGGCTGACCTGAACTCTGTGCAGGTGGACCTCTGAACTTCTTCCCAGGTGCAGGAGATGAGCTAGACTGACCCGGGCCCCTCTTCTGCTGTCTATCCCTTCTGGTCTGCTCACTGATTCTCACTTTTTCAACCCTTATTGCAGCTTCCACTAACTTGTTAAATTCTATGATTTCCAAGGCAGTGAGCTGGATCTTTATGTTGTCATTTAGTCCCTCTTCAAATCTCTTACATCTTTCAGCTTCATTAGGGACTATCTCCCTTCCATAGCGGCTTAATCGGACGAATTCCTTCTCATACTCGGCCACTAACAGCTGTCTCTGCCTCAGGTTAATAAACTCTCTTCTTCTCTCTTCCAGGTATACAGTACCCACATATTTCTTCTTGAATTCTAAGAGAAAGAAGTCCTAAGTTATAGCTTCTGGCTGCACTTCACTGGATACCGTGTCCCACCATTCGTAGGCATCATCTTGCAACAAAGATATGGCAGCCTCTAGGTTTTGCTCTGGGGTGCAGTGGAGTTGTTTTAGAACTCTGCCCGTTCTGTTTAACCAATTCTCTGCTGCGACAAAGTCATCTTCTCTCTTACCGAAAAAGTCCACTCCTCCAAACTTTCTTAGCCTTTCCAGGTGTGATTTCTGCTGTGGAGCTGGTGGTGGTGGTGGTGGTGCTGGCATTACCCTAGCCATTTGTCTAAAGAAATCGGCCATTTGCTGAAACATGGCTCGCATGAGGCCGAAAGTGCTCGCTTGAGTGGCGGAGGTGTTCTCCCATACCCCAGGCCTCACCGCTGCAGGTGGAGCATGACTCTCCACTTCCTCCTCAACTGCCCTCTGAGATGTAGGGTCCATATCCTATTCAAAATAAGAAAGATAAACAGATCTGCATTAGTGTCACATCGACTCTTATAAATGCAATGCATGGTATGGACTCAATCTAGGCCCAGAAACGCCTAAACCGTGCTCTTATACCACTAAATGTGACACCCCTTACCCGTGTACAGTATACCCGAGTAAGCAATGTCACACGGTGTACCGGCACACTCTAATATGCCTTATTTAATTTTTATCATGCTTTTGAATATAATTTGTGAAATATAATTTATTTAAGCCATTTATCGAAATTATCATTTATTTGAGGTTCCGAAAATTTTAAAGAAAATCCGGCAGAGTACCGGCTAAAAATGGAGAAAACAGTTCTTCAGAACCTATTAAAAACACTTCCAATATTTGTATTCAATCATCTCAAACTCCAATATCCAAAATCTCAACAATTTTCAATTTCGGTTCTCAACAACCTTTTCATTTCTCAAACATCCATTTCTCATAATGCTCATATACAACAATAAATAAATGCTCAAATTTTGCATTCATAACCATAACTTTCATTATTTACATGAACATCAAAATACATTACATAAGTTCAAATACATATGAGGAAGTAAAAATTAGCTATAAAATATCAAAATGACGCCTAGTGTCCTACCAATGCAATCGCAGGTTGAGGTGACACGACATCGTGCGTAATCGCAGGATGGACTCACCTACCGCGGTCTATCGGGCTCACGATCTGTATCTCCAGAACCTACGCGTGGCAAAAGCAACGCGCTAAGCAATAATGCTTAGTGGTGCAATAATAAAATAAAGGAAATAGCAAGAAATAAATATGTAATGAATGTATATGTTATATTTGTTTGGTATTTGTATATCATTTACTTTGTCCACTTTTATTCATTTGGTTGCCCCAAGTAACCTACACTAGACGCATCGGATCGATAACGTAACCGCACTGGTATCAAGTACCTCGCCGTCACACCATCGGTCACATATGCATCTCCGGCAGGCAATGTAACGGCTAACAAGTCAGAACAATATCAGGCACAAGGCCAAGTCTCAATGCAAGGTCAGAATGGCTAAAAGCCATAAAATCACGGAATGGCATATTGCCATGTGCAGTACTGCTAACTGAACCCTATTGGCATGCCAAACTATCCAAACCAATCTTGTTAGGTATTAGGGCATTTGAAAGTTTTAAATTCTTCAATCTGTGAATTTCAAGTTTTGGTGTCACTATTCACCTCATTGGTCAACAAAAATGTTGACTTTTAGATAGAAAATATGTACATTGACTTTGGTACTCCCAACATATCACATTTGGCATTCAAAACTTGTTGGCATTAAGCATTTATACCATTTCAAAGTTTAAAACAAGGGAAGCAAAATTTTCAGTTTTTGGAACTCAACTTTACTGTTCCATTGGACACTGTTTCAGTGGGAATTTGAAGCAATGGCAAACATGAAAGTTGTTCCTTATTTTGTCTAGTTGAATTTCTTTTTTTGAATCACTCCATTTGGAGTTTTGAAGCTCCAGATATGGTCCAAAAACCACAGCTGGCCGGATTTCCATTCTGCAGAAATTACCAAATCTACAGTACCATGAACAGTGACTGTGATTACATTTTGGAATAGGTTCTAGCCATAATTTGGGGTAGGTTTCTTCATGAAAGTTGTTTGGCTATGTCTTAACTTATTGCTGTAAAAATTTCAGGTCAATTGACCATTTCTACAGTGAGTTATGACTGTTCATTTGGTCATTTCTGCAGATGCTGTTGCAGGGGATCCGGATTGGGGCCAACTTTTGGTCCTCTTGCTTTGGTCTTTTGGGCATGTTTTCTTCAGCAAAAATGTGCCATTATAAGCCTAGTTTCATGTCCAATTGGCCAAACACCAATTGGACCAACACAGCCAAAGTTATGGCTGTGTAATTAGACTGAAATCTCAGTCCATTGTCTGCCCCTAGGCAAAGATAGTCATTCACTTTGCCATGCTATTTTTCAGTCCATATTATGGTCAAATCTCCTCAAATGGTCACTAATTGACCATTAGAATGTTCTTTAACAATTGCATAAGCCAAGTTCACATTTTACTCCCAAAACCCTAGTTCAAAGTCATGATTTATACAATTTACCTTAGTTAGCTACTAATTCACTATTCTTATATTTATAAACTTCAAACATGGTTTCTAGTTCACTCCAAGCTCATCAAAAACACTCATTCCTATTCCTTCAATAGGGCAGCCGAAATTCATATACACATACACATGAGTTTTGTTCATTTAAATTTCATTTTCTTACTATATTCAAGTTCCTATTCATGAAATTAAAGAGTTTTAGGTATATAGTGCACTAACCTTTAAGTGGCAGAATTTTCCCAAGTTAAATCTTCACTTTCCTTCACTTTCTAGGCTGCCAAAAGATTGTTTAAGGTGTGGGGTAAAATTTTAATGAAGAGAGGTTAGGGTTTTGTGGTGAAACAAAGGAAGAATCAAGCTTTTTGATTGAAGATTAATGGAGGGAGAGGGGAAGGGATTTCGGCTGGTTTGTCCAAAGGAAGAAGATGATTTTTTTTTTCCTTCTAATTTCAGCCTCTTTTAGTTGTTTTAAGTGAATTAGTTGTAAGGTGATTGGTGGACCATTTTAAATGACATCATAATGATGTCATTATTTGCATTATTTTGCATTTTCTTTTCTTTTCTTTCACTACTCATTTTCAATTTAATTTCTAGTAATGTTTATTCATATCTTATGTCATATTAATTATTTACTCAACTGGACAAGTCAGCCAAAAATCACCTCTAAAGGCGAAATGACCAAAATGCCCTCCGTTTGTCTCAACGGGTCAAAATTGTCTGTACCGATTGAAAAATTTTTCTAGGTATTTTCTTGGCATTCTAATGCTATGGGAACCTTAATGACCCTTCTCTAGAGTCCCAAAAATTATTTTATGAATTTTTCCTCGGGTCTAGAGCTCCTCGTTGCGAGAACCGCAACTTCCCTCTGGTTACCCATCGCTAGGGCACCGGCTCGTTTAACTTGGTTGTATTTTATTTCTAAAATTTTTACTAAATTTTTCTTATTAATATTTTGAGTTGATTTTGGTTCTTCACTTTAGTTTAAATATTTTTCCGGACATTCTAGCTGTCCGGACCGACACTGGTCACCGGAACAGTAGGATGTACGGAGTAGTTACCGGGAGGGTGTTACACGATGATTCGACCTCCCCGACCATAGGGAGTTAGAATCTAATTCGACCTCCCCGACCATAGGGAGTTAGAATCACCCCGAAGATGGCTCTTTTGGATTAGTCTTGCATAATTAGTGAGATAAAGAATATTTTTCGAGATAAAGAATGGTTTTTGAATAGTAAAGAATTTCGATTTCAATGGGATTTATGTATAATTAATTTTATTGGAATTAATCTCTATTTCCATAAATTGTTGGAATTACCTTAAATGGTTAGTGTCGACACCATATTTTGGCCGATCACCAAAGTCAATAAACTTTGAAAATCGACCCTCAACTGACATTCCTCGGTTACAAGTAACTTGATTAGGAAATGAACCGATCCCGCATATAGTCGAATGTTTTCCGATCTCTCAACTAATGAGATCACACCAATATTAGGTCCCCACGCCATCCAATCTCATTTTTGATCTCTCGTCAAAGGAGGTCAAACCAACACCAAGTCTCCATGTCATTCAATTCATTACCGATCTCTCATCAAAGAGATCAAACCAATGCCAAGTCTCCATGTCGTTCAACCTCAGTTCCGATCTCTCAAACCAATATCAAGTCTCCATGCCATCCAATCCCATTTTCGATATCGCATCAAAGGGAACCAAACCAACACCAAGTCTCCATGCCATTCGGTCTCATTTTCGATCTCTTTTTTTTTTACAAAATGTAGTTAAAAGTCATTTAGCTAACACTTAGATCGGGTTCCTCACTTGTGTGTCTCAGACATTACTTAAAATAAGGTTAAGGTCTCAGTCCGATTTAATGGTGGTTCCAATCTAATTCGAGTCCAGCATTTCCAATTTTAACGTCTTAAAGGTTCTACCCATTGTTTGTTCTCGGCTTAGGCCGATCTCATGCTTACAATGTTTTTCCGACCTCTTATACTTAGATTAATAATCCCTTTTAAGTTTGATTTTCTGATGTGTTCAAACAATTAAACACTCATACAACTTGGACACTTTCCGATCTCATCAAGTCAATGAATAAAAGCGATTTCATTTCATCTTAAAATAAAGAGTTACAATTCATTCGGCTGGAGGGTCTCCCCCAGCCTATTCTCCAGGTACATTGTCATTTCGCTCAGTCTCTCTCTCTCCCTCGGTTTCCTCCTCGCTCTCCTCTTCGTCTTAAGGAGCCAGATCCACCATCTACGAGAAGTCTTCCTTGGGGTAACGCCTCTTAAGCTCAGCCAGAAGATCGCTGTGGGCATTCACATAGGCACCAGCTTCCCTCGTTACAGCCTCTTCTTCTTTCGCTCTGATCTCTTCGGTAAGGCGAGCAACGTCAGCAGTGCGGAGCGCCCGAGCTTCCCTAAGTTCACGAGCCTGATCAGCCAACTTATCCTCATAGGATTTCATCCGACCTTTGATTTCAACAATGTAGTCATGGCGGATGAAAGTTGGGCTTGGGCAGAAGTTGCGTGCTTGACCGCCTTTAGAATTTCTTGCCTCAGAAGACAAGCCTTTTCCCTGATTATATGCTGGTTCACTAGGCTTTCTACACTCAAACTCATCATCTGGGCCAGGAGATCGTCAATGTTATTCGGGACAGCCTGTTCCGATCCTCCTAGAGGCAGATGGAAGCTCCCAGAACCATGGCCAAGCCCGGATTCTCCCGAACTGATCGGTTCTTCTCTAAGGAATGAATAAGGACCTGGGCACCTCGAGACAGGGTCCTCATAGTAGGTTGGGAAGGCTTGCCTTCCGCACTAGAAGGAACAGGTGGAGGTGGTGGCTCTTCTTGTCGAGGGGGAGAAGGAGCCACTTCTACTTCTAAGACCTGTTGCCTCGTAGGTCGGGATAAGTCTCCCGGAACTTCTCCTGAATCCCGCCCTGGCGTCTGTGATACCGCGGTGATCTTCATTTCTCACACCTTCCAAGAGACTTCACTTTTCTGCTTCCAGCTCCCCTTTGCGCCTTCGCCTTCAGCCATTTCTGCACAAAAAAACAGTTAGTGAGATTACCTAAGCCAGGAGACTAAAGATTTAGGTTATACCGGTCCCGAGTCTAAGGTCAGAGAGCTGCAGTTCATAGTTTTCATTGGCGACCATCCGCATCAGCCACCATCTCAGTTCAGCCATAATAGCGTATAGGCACGAGTACTTTTGAGCGGCCGCCTGATCCTTTAATTTCATTACCATGGCATCTTCGTCCCTACTCAGGGTGATCTTCTTTGGAATTGATGGGCTCAGATGCAGCCAGTTACGTGGGAAACCCTCAAAACTATTCAGAATCTTGCTCCTCAAAATAAAGAAGCGATTCTTTCAATTTTTCAGTGAAGAGGGGAGATCGGTAAAAAGCCCACAGTGCGGTTTGGCTTGGAAGAACCAATACTCGTCATCCTTTCGACAAGTAAGTCTATGCAGCTCGGCAAAAACCTTTGTTGTGGGCTCGAGCTTCTTGACTCGGCATAAGCCTCAGAAAGCCACCAGAATTCGCCATGAGTTCAGATGTACTTGGGCTACACATACATGGTGGAATTTCAGAAGGTCCTTGAAGAAGTTGTCAAGAGGAAACCGAAGTCCGGCTTTTAATTGCTCTTCACATATCATGATAGCATCATTTTCTTCAAAGAAGTGATTGGCTCAGAGATCGCCATGGCATCTGATAAGCTCGTATGAGTCTGTCCAAAGGTTATACTCTTGGCTAATCGACTACATATCGGTTTCTTGGAGGATTGACGGTAACTCATCCATGGGAAGATTTTCTCTCCCTGAGGAATGTGTTCGTCTTGATGGTGCCGCTTGACCACAGGCTGAAACAAAGGTCGTAGGAGGCTTAGGGCGCCCACTCGACCTAATCACCTCGACTTCATCCGATGACCACGAGACATGGACGGAAGGAGTGCTTTCCGCTCTCTGACCCTTGGCGCCGCTCATTTTCAAAGAAATGAAAGAAGTTTAACTAAGAGAAAGATCAAAACCCTTACCGAAATGTGATCGACATTGGAAGAACTTAAAGAAACGAGAGAATTTTGGAATCGCGAAGTGCTGAAAATAACATAAGGCAGTAACTGACTGACCCTTCCCCTATTTATACCCGTCTGAGCATTCAATGCTCACAGTGTCCCAAGCGACGCATCGGTTAGTGGAATCTGCACGCTTTTCTGACAAGTCGTAGGAAGATTCCAGAAACACCATAAATAAAATAAGAGGAGATCGTCTGGCTAAGATCGTCGGACTAAGGCAGATGTTCAGAGTTACAGATCGGCTAAGGGTGATTCAGTTAAGAACCAGATCAGATATGTACATCAGAGATCGAAAAATAACCAATGCAATAATTAAATGACAACTGTCAAATAAAATTTCATTTCATTTCCAAAAAGTCATATTACATCATTTGGGCGATCTCAAGAGATCGGATTACATCATTAAGAACCTTTAAAGAACAGATTACATCATTTGGGCGATCTCTAAAGATCTGCATGACATCCTACCTAGTAAGGACCTATGTCAAAGCCTAGTCTTATGGCTGAATCAAAAGATGTGTTTGATCAGAAAGCCAGCCATAGGCATCGGATAGATGTACAGCTCAGATGGAGTGACTATGACTCTCATGATGATGGGAGGAGTCATCATCGATGTCATCGACCAGAACCGAGCTGTAGTCGGGACGCCCGATGTGGTAAGGAGCCAAATGAACTTCAAGATGCGATCACCGATATTTAGAGGGAAATTAGCAGTCTTCTCACCCGAAATCAGTTCACCGATTATATCGGTAGACCGACTCGAGATCGACACGATTGATATTTTCGATCTTGATCGGTAAATTAGTCCGGTTCTCTCACTATCATCAGATATGGTTATCATGATTCTTCGATCACCGGGATCATAAATTTTCAGTCGAGGAACAAAGATAACAATCGGAAAAAGATCAAAAGCGGTCACCATGGACGGGATTGTTGCTGGAGAAACTAGAACAGGAGAAGTGAGAAATGGAAAAAGGAGAAATGGAATGTGGGAGAGATTCCCCGCTGAGGCATATATATAGGGGGCCTGAGCATTTATTACTTACGGAAACCGAAGCGGATGCATCGGTAACCGAAGAATTAAATGCTTTGACTGAGGCAGCTCGGATGTAAGGGAAGGTTCTAGAATGGGAGAGATCAGGAAAGGGACCCGATATGAGAGATCGAAAAGGGGTCATATTAGAGAGATCGAAAAGCAAGAAGAGGATGAGACGATTTCCAATAACTCTCCACATAATCAGAGTCGAGGTAGTTAAAGCATTGCAGCCGTGATCAAATCTTCATCGCACACCTCATTTGCAGAATTGCCCACATTGCTGACAGGCGCCAAAAACAATTATGACAGTTCTGTACATTGCAATCCTCACCGTTGATCACACTTGCAAGGACAAACTCGGAGCCCTTGGATAAAAAACAGATGATAGGTCTGGCGCCTTTTATTCCTAGCCCTCGGATCCATCTTGTAAGGAAGGATCCTGAATCGTTGGATTAGGAAGAAAAAGGACAGATATTCGGGATGAGATCCCAGCCGTCTATTTTGATTCTCTTTAATTCTCAGGCATCGGATTATGTCCTTTTAAATCCAAACCTTTCGTCTTCCCAAGGGGAGATCCTGACCCTTCATTGGGAGCACCCGTTCCCTATAAATACCTGTATGCAATACTGTAGAGGGGACGGGGAAAAAAAAGGTGGTGGTGATTATAGTGGAAAGGCTCTGAAATTTAATTTAGTCTTGCTGCTTTGCCATTCTAAGCTTACATAAAATAGAAGAACTTCATAAACTAGTTTTCTTGAGTATCTCCATTGATAGAGTTTTCGAACCCTGAAATTCTTCATTTTCAGTTTGTTCATCACTCTGTTATTGCCATCCCATTTGTATCACCCCAAATACCAACACATTATTTCTTTCTGCCTAATCTTGTTCTAACCCGGTTTTCGTCGCTTAGGCTCTACTGTATCTCAACCTGACTCTTGCGATCTCAAAGTGAGCATTGTCCCTATATCGCCTGCCTTCAACGCAATAATATTCGTGATCTCCTGAGTCAGTTTGATAGCCTTGACTTCGCACAGGTAAGTGTTTAGACTGTCACCTTGCCGAACGCTCGCACTTTACCTTCTATGCTTTTATTCTCGTGATTTTCATTAAGCTCAGTTATCCTAAAGGTCCCCACGTATATCTTTCAGGTCAATAGTTATTCTCTAGAGTTTACTTTTTTTTATTATTCATCAGTTCACGTTATTTAATTATTCTTAGCTTTTCTTTCCTTCGAATATAGGTATCTCGGTTACGGGGAACTTGTAGGTAAGTTGGTAAAAGGTTGGTAGCAGTATCTCAACATGAGAGTTTTCTTTGAATAAATAAAAATAATCAAAGAGTGAATAGGGAATCAGGAGAAAAGTCATGAGGCCGGGTTACTAAACAAGTCTAGGAAATAGCATATTAGCGGGGATCGAGATAGGACCCCCAAACTGGTAACTGAAAGAGATCAGATGTAGCCAGCTAAAGAGTTCGGACAAGAGAGTCATATACAAGATTGGTGAAAAGCTCGGTCTTAAACTGAATACTTTAAGAGGTCGGGGGAGAGTTCTTACCCGATCCTCATTCGAACAAAAATGGAGATCGGAGGAGAGTTCTTATTCGAGATCCTTCATTAAGAATTTCAAACCAAATACTTTAAGAGGTCGGGGGAGAGTTCTTACCTGATCCTCAGTCAAATAAAAGCAGAGATCGGAGGAGAGTTCTTATTCGAGATCCTTCATTTAAATTTTTGAACCAAAGAGGTCAGGCGAGAGTTCTTACCTGATCCTCAGTCAAATAAAAAGCGAAGATCGGAGGAGAGTTCTTGTTCGAGATCCTTCACCAAATTTTAAACCAAACACCCTAAGAGATCGGGGGAGAGTTCTTACCTGATTCTCACCTAAATTAAAATAGGGAGATTGGAGGAGAGTTCTTATCCGAAATTTCCCACTCAAAACTCTTAATAAAGTATATCTAGAGATCGGGAGAAGTTCCCTGCCCGAGCTCTCTTAACAAAATTCAAACTAAATAACATGACCCTAATACACGAGACAACCTCACTCAAACACTTATTCACTAAAGGGCCACGTCACAAACTTGTGTTCCTGGGCAATCCAAAAATAAGTGAAATATCAAACATTTCTTTATTTTGCACAAAGGATTAACATCATCACTACTCCAACCCCCCCTAATTACCCTTTTAATTTATAGAAGAGCATGACATTAAATTTATTTACCCTCATTGAGGAACGAGGCAGGGTGCCTAACACCTTCCCTGCCCGTTTACGGACCCCGAACCTAGAATCTCTGTTTTTAAAGTAGTTTCTTTTAATTTATTTTCACAAATGGTTTTCTTTAATTTCTTTCAAAATTAAGGTGGCGACTCCTCACTTTTCCCACTTCAGTGAAGAGCTTTCGTCCAGGCGACCGCAAAACACCTTGCGACAGCTTGGCAACTCCACTGGGGATTTTTTTTTTACTAACTCATCATTTAGAGGTCCAAGAATAGATCTAGTTTTATGCTCTTGTAAATTGAAATCGTAATTAGGGGGTTTTTATTCGCAAAGTTCAAAAGTCTTGATATATATCAATTTGTTATTATTCTAATCATTTTTGCTTGACTTATTCCCCACAGCAAATCTCATCAAAATAACAAATGCAAAAAAAAACTCCCCCAAGAAGGGAAGAGGTAAATGTGTCCCTTCACACACTGAATACTTACACAATGTCCTCACACACTTCAGCCCTATGCCCAGGCTTTCTCACCCTTTAGGAAAGTAGGAGGGGGTCATGTAGCGATACCCGTGGGTTTTACCCCGTTCTATTTACTATGATACCCGTGAAACTCTCCCGTTAGTATCATGGTGATGGAATGGGGCTCTACTGTTGACAGAAGGGGCAATTTGGGAACCTGTGGCTTTTAGAAAATTAGACTTTGAGTTAAACTATCACAGTAGCAGGAAGCCTTAGCAAGCTACCTCATAAGATAGAACTATTCGATTAGATAGTACTTACCCGGTACTAAGATTTTCCCTACTTTAGGACAAAAGGGACATACTTGCTCTCACCCTACTCTGTTTATGTTTTTCTCATATTTTATTTTCAAGGACAATTTTGAATCATACCGTTAGGAGGATCTACACATTTTCCTACTTTGATAAATGTGTAGGTATCACCTCGCCAACAGTATAATTCAAAATTACCTGAATTATTCCTGCTAACAAGTTTTCTTCGCAGGCGTCACAGAATTAGGGTTTGCAAAAGAATAAACATCAATTTTAACATGGCATCCTTGAGTTAGTAAACGGAAGGGGTTTTCAGACCAGAACAGAATGCTAAACCGTGGCCCGGACCGCCTCATAGTTCACTGCCCCCGCAAAGTGATGTCACCAGGGCAGATGCTAGCCTATTACCTTCATTGAACCTAAACAAAGTCGAGGTCAGAATGACCAGTCTCGAGGGTCTATCTAGTAGTTGGAGGTTGCTTCCCGATCACGTCAAGGCAAAATTCGAGGAAAAATATGGAAGGATTGCGACCTTGATGCGGGTCAAAATCCAAGTTCCAGCACTAAAGGCCATGCTATCAATTTGGAATCCCAGGTATGGGGTGTTCTCCTTCAATGACATTGATACGACCCCCACTATGGAAGAATATCAAGCGCTGCTAGAAATTCCCTATGTGGCACAAAATCGAATCTACCTACACCTCAAGCATAGGCAGACCTGGAAATGGTTCGCACATATGTTGGGGATTCCCCTAGAAGAAGCAAAGGCAAAAGAAACTATCAAAGGGAACACACACGGGTGGTATTGTACCTACCTCAAGAAGCAGCTGGACCTGTACATCCGAGATCAATAATGGGAGCAAGCTTCATTAGCACTAGCTTTAGGGATCTATGGCCTGATCTTATTCCCTGGGCCTTTGGGAATTATAACCTACAATGTCATGGAGATATTCTGGGCAGTAGAGAAGCAGAAGGTTAACCCAATACCGGCAATCCTTGTAGAGACTCTATTGACTCTTACTTACTGCAGACAACAAGGCAGGGGATCCATTAAGTGATATTCTCAATTGTTGCACCTCTGGATCTTCAGTCACATGTGCCCTATAGAAACAAAGGGGTTAACTTGGTACCCAGACCAGCCTCTTATTGAGAAAATGACCAGATTGGTAATCAGCCCAAAGAACGAGTTGCAGTGGCAAGAGCGGATTATGAGCTTCAACAGCCATGACTACTGTTGGAAGAAATTGTGGACGTCGGGTCAACCCATTTTGTTCAGCACAGAGGGTAATCGTTCAGTATCTCTAATTGGAGTGGAGTTACATCCCAGCATTGGTAATGAGGTAGTTCGGCTCAACCCAGTCTACATTTAGTATTGAAGAATACCATCAAGGTCACTTCTATCATGAGCTCGGTAGTGAGGAAGAATTGAAAATAGCCCGCAAATCCTGGGAGAGCGTCACTATGATGGAGAGATCGCTTAAAGGTCTAAGCGCCACAGGAGATTATCTTAAATAGAGAGCCAGTAGGGATCAAGGACACCTAACTGCCAATCCAACCGAACTCGAAGGTAGCATCCCTCATTGGAACATCCTTTTAGAAGAAGTTAGTGCTCATTTGGCCGACTCTCTATAAAAAGCGGATACCGAGAACTGGTAATTACAAGAATGAATAAGACAGTTGGAGGACCAACAGCGGATCCTCAAAAGAAAGGTAAGAAGGCTCAGGGAAGAGGCAATGACCGGAAAGACAGAGTTTGAGGAACAAGAAACGCGATGGGAAAGGGAAAAGATCTCCCTCCAAGCTACAATAAGAGAGGCAGAAGTCCGGAATAGCAAGCTCCAAGAGAAAATGGAATACCAAGAGATACTGATGGAAGAGTACAAACAAGAGGGGAAAAAAACGAAGCTTGAACTAAAAGAACAGGCACAACTTATCAATGATATTTTAAGAGAATGTGCTAAAGAAAGAAAGGAAAAAGAAAGACAAGCTACTCTCCATCAAGAGCTAAGGGAAAATATTAACCAGCTGGAGAGAATGATAGCACAGGGGAAACAATAGCTCTTGCCAGAATTCGAGTATTCCCTGAAGGTATTCAACCCCGCCAGACAAGAAGAAAGGCTTTATGAGTATCTCAAAAGATGTCATTACATTATAAAGAGTCTCCCTGAGCCTAGGCCAATGTAAAGAGCGCTATGTATGAACTATTCGATTAATGAAATAGCTTTGGGCCATTGTTTATCAAATTATGAATGAATAGTATGACTCCCGTAGGAACTATCCTCGTTAGGGTTATGCGAAAAGTTGAATGCACCATATGGACAGGAATCATAGACACGCATTCAATCCAGTCATTCACCATCAGACTATCAAGCGATGCCATGATAAAATGGATGCAATTATTCTTCTGTAGATCCCATTCCTGACTTTCAGATGCCACTGTATCCTTTGTCCAAAATAGGACCTTTAAATTTTTACGAAATTCAAAATTCATTTAAAGACTTTTTTTTTCCTCGCACAGGAAATCAACATTGCTTCAAGCAAAGCAAGCCTGACCAAACAAGCAGTTCAACCAAGACGAGTGTACTTAACAAGGTCACGAACAAAGAGGCTAATGGAAGATCAGGAACAAGTCTATAACCTACAGGGACAAGTTTCCAAATTAAGAGACCAAGTCTCAGAGCTCGTGAAACTGATGAGGGAGATGTCCCAAAATAAACCCACATCAGAACCAAACTTGCCACTACCTCCCCCACCTCCTACAACGGTTGATTCTCATCAAGCTTCAACCTCTTTTACTTTCCAGCCGCCTATTCCGGATCCGACGATCACTGTTAATTCGGCCCCCCTGAATAATGACCTACCCTTCCCCTACTACCTAGCTATCCCAAATGCCAAGACACACCCTTCAATCCCGATCCCTCCAGTTCATCCTGCCCCTTATTTCTCAACTGGGGGAATAGCCCATGCAGTAAGAGGAGAAAGTAAAGTAATAGAGAATGAGAAGTTATCTGCTCTATAAGAGAGATTAAGAGCAATAAAGGGACTGAATATGTACGGTTCAGTAGATGTATCATCTCTGAGACTGGTACCAGATGTGGTAGTACCACCCAAGTTCAAGGTCCCGGACTTCGACAAATACACCGGGAACTCAGACCCTCGCATTCACTTAGCTACTTACTTTGCCAAAATGTCCGTCCTAACAGAAGATGATAGACTCCTGGTCCACTTCTTCTACGAGAGTCTTTCTGGGGCAGCCCTGAGATGGTGCATTCAGTTAGACAGGAGCAAGTTACGCTCTTAGAAAGATTTGGCTGACGCCTTCTTAAAATAGTATAAATTCAACTGTGACGTCGCCCCCATAAGGAGAGACCTCCAAAATCTGGTACAGAGAGACAGGGAAAGTTTCAAGGAGTATGCCCAGAGGTGGAGAGAAAAGGCAGCAGAGGTGTATCCTCCGGTTACTGACAATGAACTCTGCTCCTTGTTCATTGAGACGTTGAAGGCTCCATATTTCAATCTGATGATTGGAAACACCTCCAATAGCTTCTCGGACATCATTCAAGCTGGCGAGAGAATCGAAGCTAACCTCAGGTTAGGACGATTGCAGGAGATGACTGAGAATCCTTCCAAGAAGACTGCCAGTTTTGGCAAAAAGAAAGAAGGTAATGTGCACTCCATCACCCAACAGAACACCCAATCTCCATTCCCTCAGAATAATTTCGGGCCATATCCTCCTTCTCATGGCCCGACAATTGCAAACATTCCACCCCCTTTCCCAAATTATCCTCATCCACGCCCACAGTATCCACCACCAATAACTTACCAACCCAAACCACCTCTTCAACCTATTCAATCAAGACCACCCTAAAATAATCCTAGACCACAGAGAAATCCTGATCCACCTCTTCCCCTCCCACTCAGTGAAATATACCGATACCTCGTCAGTATAAATCAAATAGTGCCAATCCCCCTTGATTCGATTCAGTCACCATACCCCAGGTGGTATGATGCCAGTGCCTAATGCGAGTATCATGGAGGGGCACTCGGGCACTCAACTGACAACTGCAGGGCCCTTAGAGGAAGAGTACAGGCCCTGATTAGATATGGGTGGTTGAAAATTGAACGGAATGGCTCCCTCCCCAACGTCACTTCAAACCCTTTGCCCAATCATTGTACAGGCAGTGGTGTGAACATGGTAGAGTCCGGGGATGAGAAGTTAACTGCGGAGATGGATCAACTGATTCCTTACTTTGAGGAAATCTTTGTTATGGCAGTAAGGGAGGGCTACCTTTTTCCTCAGGCATCAGGAGCAGAAAGGGGCATGGGATGTCCCTACCATGGAGGGGCAGCTGACCACAGGCTGCGAGATTGTGAGGGATTCCGACAAGAGGTCCAGAACTTGCTGTCCCTCAAAATTTTAAGATGCCAGAAAGGATCAAAAGTGGAAGGTGAAGTAAATACTGCCAGATTCGGCCAAAATGCCTCAACCCCCAATCCTAGATTAACCTTCTATGCCCCTAACGCCCCAACACCACCACCACCAGTAACAGTCATCCGAACCCCGCCTCAGCTCCCTGTCACAAACACTCATGCTGTGCCTTGGAACTACAATTTCCAAGTCTTCACTTAAGGAGCATCAAGCAGTACATCAACTCCTAGCCTTGCCCATGCCCCACCCTTAACACCTCCTAAACCGTGCTTCGCTCCCCATGAGCACTTCAGAATGACTTACACCGGACCTTCCAGTAATGTTACTCCCCAATCAAACCCCGAACCTGTCACTACCAGTAACTCCTCCCCACTTGAGCAAGAGGTAGAATTTATAACCCGAAGTGGGAGAAGTTACGGGGATGACGAGAAGGAAAAGAAGAGAGGGAAAGTAAAAATGAGAGAGCCGCGAGAGAGCACGGAAGAGGAGGTTGAGAAAGTTGGGAAAGGAGAACCTGCTGGACCAAATGGAGAAGTGGAACTGTTGCTTCAAATAATGAAGCAGAGTGAATATGATGTTGTCGAGCAACTGAGAAAGACCCCTGCCTGGATTTTGTTGCTGTCACTGATCTTGAGCTCGGAAGTCCACCGCCAAGCCCTACAGAAAATTCTGGATCAGGCCTTCGTAAACCTCGATATCACACCGGGGCAATTCGAGAAGATAGTGGGACAAATTCAGGCATCCAGTTTTATCACTTTATCAGAAGAGGAGATAGACCCAACTGGCTTAAAGCACACCAAGGCTTTACATGTGACAGTAAAGTGCAAAGGCTGCATAGTTGCTAAGGTCCTAATTGACAACGGATCTGCGCTTAACTTCTTGCCCAATGCCACCTTGGCTAGGCTATCGGTCGACCAGTCAAACATACGTCAAAGTGCCATAGTGGTAAGAGCCTTTGACGGCACAAGGAAGGAGGTACTGGGAGACATTGATTTGCCGCTTCAAATCGGGGCATGCACTTTCAACGTCACATTCCAAGTGATGGACATTGAACCTGTATACATCATGCTGCTAGGGAGGCCTTGGATCCATTCAGCAAATGCTGTACCTTCGACCTTGCATCAGAAGATTAAATACATTATGAACGGCAGAATCATCACTGTGAAGGGGGAGGAAGCCATGTTGGTCACCAAACAGCAATCACTTCCTTATGTGGAAGCTGCCGAAAAGTCCTTGGAAAGTTCTTTCCAGGCTCTAGAGTTACAAGAAACTATCCTGAGGGATGAAGGGGCTACAGCTATGGTTGCAAAGGTGATGCTTAAGAACGGATATGAAATAGGAAAGGGGCTAGGCACCACATTACAGGGGATTGTTGAGCCCATATCGACTATCCAGAAGATTGGCCGTTTTGGCCTGGGATTTGAGGAAGATGCTCTTATGGATGGGCGATTTTGGAAGAGGAACCTCCTTCGGGATCAGAGATTTGACCAGGGAATTGGGAAAATGAAGGTTGTCCCGAAAATCACAGATGTCTTCACCAAACCAATCCTTGAGAATCCCGAGAAGGGTGAAGAATTACTCGAAGAACCATCTGTTGATGTCATACAACTGGACTCCTTATATGAAGCCCTGATCTCGCCAATTGCTAAGGGACAAGAACTGGACAATTGGGAAGCAGAGGACCTTCCTGTGCTTAATCTCGAGTAAAGTACATTTTGTTATCTACACTTGCTCATTTCGTCCATGGTGACAAGTGCAATGCTGTAAATGGACCCTTTTCTTATGATGCAAATATTAATGAATTAATAGCGCATTTTGCATCAAATTCTCTTTTCCTTTTTCTCTTGAAATCCACCCTTATAATATATTCTACTTTCATTTCTTCAGGACCATTCATTAATTAACGCCTAATAATTCAATAGACTCAGAAATTCCTTACGTTAATTTTGAAACTCCCATAACTGCCATTACTTCAAGTGATTTTGAAGAAGAACCTATAGAAGAACGGGGTGAGAGAGGTGAACCTTCCCTGGTGCCTTACGGGGATGAAACACATACCATCAATCCAGGCACAGAAGAAATAAAAAGGAAACTTAAGATTGTGGAGAGTGGGGAATTAGAAGATATGGTCAGTTTGCTCAAAGAATTCTTGGATGTATTTTCATAGAGCTATGACGATATGATCGGTTTAGATCCTCAGATTGTGACACACAAGATTCCCCTAATTCCTGGGACGATTCCAGTAAAGCAAAAGCTAAGAAGAATGAACCCTGAATCGTTACTCAAAGTTAGGGATGAAGTCAAAAAGTAGTATGATGCTGGGTTTTTGGAAGTGGTTAAATACCCTCAGTGGATAGCTAATGTCGTCCCAATAATGAAGAAAGACGGGAGAGTCAAGGTATGCATTAATTATAGGGATCTTAATAAAGCGAGCTTAAAGGATGATTTCCCTCTCCCACATATAGACGTGCTAGTAGACAATGCTGCAGGATTGGGCAGATGTTCATGTATTGATGGAGCATCCGGGTACAACCAAATCCCCATGGATGAAGAAGACAAGGAGAAAACCACTTTCATCACTCAGTGGGGAGTGTTCTGTTATCGAGTCATGTCATTTGGCTTAAAGAATGCTGGGGCTACCTACCAACGTGCTATGGTCACATTATTTCACGATATGATGCATAAAGAAGTAGAGGTATATGTGGATGATATGATCATTAAATCCAGAGAGGGAGAAAGTCATGTACAAGTGCTGAGGAAGGTATTCGAAAGACTCAGAAAGTATCAGCTAAAGTTGAACCCTGCCAAATGTGTGTTCGGAGCTAGATCTGGAAAGTTGTTGGGATTCATAGTAAGTGAGGAAGGAGTAGAAGTGGATCCAGACAAAGTTCGGGCCATCCAAGAAATGCCATCCCTAAAAACAGAGAGGGAGGTGCGCAATTTCCTGGGGAAGCTGAACTACATTTCGAGATTAATTTTCAACCTCACTGCTAAAGCTGAGCCCATCTTTAGACTACTCAGAAAAAACAACACCACTCTATGGGATTTAGCTTGTTAAGAGGATTTCCAGAAAATTAAGCAGTACCTGTCAAACCCGCCGATATTGGTTCCTTCGATGGCAGGAAGGCCATTGAATCTATATATGGCAGTCCAACAGAATTCGATGGGATGTGTTTTGGGGAAACATGATGATACAGGACGAAAGGAGAGGGCCATTTATTACCTGAGAAAGAAATTCAATGATTGCGAGTCAAGGTACTCTTTCCTGGAGAAAACTTATTGCGCATTGGCCTAGACAGCAAATCAACTTAAACACTATATGTTAAATCATAAGACATGGCTCATCTCCCGGATGGATCCCATCAAGTATGTATTTGAAAGCTCATTTGTGCCAGGTAGGATAGCCAAATGGTAGGTCATACTCTCTTAATATGACATTGTCAATATGACCCGGAAAGCAGTAAAAGGTAGCGTAATCGCTGATCTCTTAGTAGAAAACCCTATCCAAGACTATGAAGCCTTGGATTTTGAGTTCCCTGATAAGCATGTTAACGAAGTCGACGGTGAGGAGAAAGAACCAACCGATGTATGGGAAATGTATTTTGACGGAGCTGTCAATTTGTCTGGTAATGGAATCAAAGCTGTGCTGGTATCTCCCGATGGAAAACACTTCTCGGTAGCTATCAAGTTAAGGTTTGACTGCACCAACAACGTCGCAGAATACGAAGCCTGTGTGATGGGTTTGCAGGCTGCCATCGAAATGAAAGTCAGAAAGTTGGAGGTATATGGAGATTCGGCCTTGATCATTTATCAAGTTAAGGGGGAATGGCAAACCAAGGACCCAAAGCTGATCCCATACCAAAAGTACCTGCTAGAATTAATCAAGAAATTTGAAGAAATTTCTTTCACTCACCTCAGCCGGGACAAGAATCAATTTGCGGATGCCTTGGCCACTCTGGCTGTCATGGCTCAAATGGAGGAGGGGTAGACGACTCAGTTATTACAAATCAAAGCAAGGAGTGAGCCGGCGTACTGCTTCATGATCTAGGAAGAAACAGATGGCAAACCATGGTATCATGACATCCAGGTCTATATCAAAACTAGAGAATACCCTCCCAGGGCAAACAGAAATGAAAGGAGAATGATCAGGAGATTAGCTTTGGGAGACTTCTCCAGTGGTGAAGTTCTGTACAAAAGGAGCTCCAACGGTGAATTGTTGAGATGCGTAGATGTAAAAGAAGCAAGGAAGATCCTTTTCGAGACTCATGAGGGGAATTGTGCAACCCATGCTAATGGGCATATAATGGCTAAGCAAATCTTGAGATGGGGATACTTCTGGACTACTATGGAGAAGGATTGCATAGAGTACTTTCGGAAGTATCATAAATGTCAAATCTATGTAGATTCGATAAACGTCCCTCCTCATCAACTGTTCAATCTCGTCTCCCCTTGGCCTTTTGCAATGTGGGGCATCGATGTAATTGGTCCCATTAATCCCAAGGCATTCAATAGGCATAGGTTCATCTTGGTAGCTATTGACTATTTTTCTAAATGGGCCGAAGCGTCATCATATGCCCACATCACGCAGAACACATTTCTCAAATTTCTCCGAAATAATGTCATCTGCCGACATGGCCTTCCCAGCGAGATCGTCACTGACAATGCCAAGAATTTGAATGGTCCGAAAGTCCAGAGTTTATGTGACCAATACAAAATCCGATATCTCAATTCTTCACCGTACTATCCCCAGATGAATGGAGCGGGAGAAGCAGCTAACAAAAATCTCAAGAGAATAATCCGGAAAATGACCATCACCTATAGGGATTGGCATGACATGCTTCCCTATGACCTTCATGCATACTGGACCTATGTGAGGACATCAACTGGGGCAACTCCATACTCACTGGTTTACGGGATGGAAGCTGTTTTGCCCATTGAAGTAGAAATTCCTTCCCTGAGGATTCTGAAAGAATCAGGAATTGATGAGTCAGAATGGATCCAATCAAGGTTAGACCAATTGAATTTGCTGGACGAGAAAAGGCTAGCAGCAGCGTGTCATGGGCAATTATACCAAAAAAGAATGGCTAGGGCATTTAACAAAGGCATTCGTCCACGCGAATTCCAACCAGGAGATCTGGTCCTGAAAAAGGTGCTCCCGAATCAAAACGATGCCCGGGGTAAGTGGTCGCCAACTTATGAGGGACCCTACGTGGTTAAAAAGGCGTTTTCTGGTGGAGCCCTGATCTTTACTCACATGGACGGCAAAGAATTTTCAAGGCCCGTGAATGCCAACACTGTCAAAAGGTATTATGCCTAAAAAAAAAAAAGGGCATAGGGGTGAAAACCCGAAAGGGCGCTCCTAGCAAAATGTGTGAAAGAGGGCAAAAACCCGGAAGGGCGCTTTCTGTAAAATGAGTGAAGGGTGAAAACCCGAAAAGGCACCCTGAAAGAGCGAGGAAAAAAAGAAAAGAAAAGAAAAATCTAGGGGTGATAATCCGAAAGGGCGCCCTTAGAATCAGAAAATGGAGAAATAAGGAAGGGAATATGGGACCAAGAAAAGAAAATAAGCTACCACGGCATGAATGTTCGTCAACAGAGTACTTGAAGTATTAGCAGTTAAGGGACTTCAAAGTTAACTACAAGGAATTTGTAAGATCTATTCTTGTACCTTTTTCCTTTGAAACTCTACCTTTTCCTCTCAAGCCATAATAAAGTCATCCTTTCACTTTAATCTATCTTCTTTACACATTCACATTTTAATTTATTGCTTTCACTCAGATTTATCTTTATCATATACTCACACTCTAATGCCGTCTTTTTCTACATCTTTATTTTGTGCGCTATTAATCTGTTAAAATTTTGCTATAAGATTAGGATTTGGATATTGATAACCTCATATACTTTGCTAAGAGATTTGCAGGAAATGATCGATAAAAAAAATAAAAAATAAATAAAAAAAAACTAGGGGTGAAAACCCGGAAGGGCACTTCTAGTCAGGTGGGCAGAGGGAAAAGTGAAAACCCGCAAGGGCACTTTTCACAAAATAAGCAAGTCAATAACAGAAAGGGCTTCCTGAGAAGTGAGTAAGAAAGGGAAGGTTATGGGTTTAAATCTTGAGACTCGTCCTCCATTAATCGTTTATCTTCGAGATCCTGTTAAGTACACTTCATCGCGGAAGAACTGCTTGTGTCGGGTTAGGCTTGCTTTGTAAGCATTTTAATTTTTAGCATTTAAATTTCTTGCTATCAACCTCTGGTTCCTTGATCCAAGTTGATTTTAATTCCCAACATTTAAATTTCTTGCTATTAACCTCTGGTTCCTTAATCCAAGTTGATTTTAATTGTCGCATTTAAATTTCTTGCTATCAACCTCTGGTTCCTTGATCCAAGTTGATTTTAATTCCCAGCATTTAAATTTCTTGCTATCAACCTCTGGTTCCTTGATCTAAGTTGATTTTAATTTCTAGCATTTAAATTCCTGCCATCAACCTCTGGTTCCTTGATCCAAGTTGATTTTAATTCCCAACATTTAAATTTCCTGTCATCAACCTCTAGTTCCTTCATCCAAGTTGATTTTAATTTCGTGTATTTAAATTTCTAAGTTGATTTTAATTTCGTGCATTTAAATTTCCAAGCTGATTTTAATTTTCCGAGTTGATTTTTAATTTTCACATTTAAATTCTTGTCATCAACTTCTGGTTCCTTGATCCAAGTTGATCTTAGTCTCTAACTTTAACTTCTAAGTCAGATTCTAAGTTTCGACGTTTTCATTTTTGATACCCAGTCGCTCAAAATATGGGTCTGAATCTTTACATAACTCCAATACGGGAAAATTTTATTCCCTTTAATAGAAATTATGTAAAGAGGGGCAGCTGTCGACACCATATTTTGACCGATCACCGAAGTCAATAAACTTTGAAAATCGACCCTCAACTGATATTCCTCGGTTATAAGTAACTTGATTAGGAAATGAACCGATCCCGCATCTAGTCAAATGTTTTCTGATCTCTCAACTAAGGAGATCACACCAATATCAGGTCCCCATGCCATCCAATCTCATTTTCAATCTCTCGTCAAAGGAGGTCGAACCAACAACAAGTCTCCATGTCATTCAATTCATTACCGATCTCTCATCAAAGAGATCAAACCAATGCCAAGTCTCCATGTCGTTCAACCTCAGTTTCGATCTCTCAAACCAAAATCAAGTCTCCATGCCATCCAATCCCATTTTCGATCTCGCGTCAAAGGGATCCAAACCAACACCAAGTCTCCATGCCATTCGGTCTCATTTCTGATCTCCTTTTTTTTTACAAAATGTAGTTGAAAGTCATTTAGCTAACACTTAGATTGGGTTCCTCACTTGTGTGTCTCAGACATTACTTAAAATAAGGTTAAGGTCTCAGTTCGATTTAATGGTGGTTCCAATCTAATTCGAGTATAGCCTTTCCAATTTTAACATCTTAATGGTTCTACCCATTGTTTATTCTCAGCTTAGGCCGATCTCATGCTTACAATATTTTTCCGACCTCTTATACTTAGATTAATAATCCCTTTTAAGTTTGATGTTCTGATGTGTTCAAACAATTAAACACTCATACAACTTGGACACTTTCCAATCTCATCAAGTCATTGAATAAAAGCGATTTCATTTCATCTTAAAATAAAGAGTTACAATTCATTCGGCTGGAGGGTCTCCCCTAGCCTGTTCTCCAGGTACATTGTCATTTCGCTCAGCCAGATCCACCATCTACGAGAAGTCTTCCCTGGGGTAACACCTCTTAAGATCAGCCAAAAGATCGCTGTGGGCATTCACATAGGCACCAGCTTCCCTCGTTACAGCCTCTTCTTCTTTCACTCTGATCTCTTCGGTAAGGCGAGCAACGTCAGCAGTGCGGAGTGCTCGAGCTTCCCCAAGTTCACGAGCCTGATCGGCCAACTTATCCTCACAGGATTTCATCCAACCTTCGATTTCAGCAATGTAGTCATGGGCGGATGAAAGTTGGGCTTGGGCAAAAGCTGCATGCTAGGCCGCCTTTAGAATTTCTTGCCTCAGAAGACGAGCCTTTTCCCTGATTATATGTTGGTTCACTAGGCTCTCTACACTCAAACTCATCATCTGGGCCAGGAGATCGTCAATGCTACTCGGGACAGCCTGTTCCGATCCTCCTGGAGGCAGATGGAAGCTCCCAGAACCTTGGCCAAGCTCGGATTCTCCCAAACTAATCGGTTCTTCTCTATGAAATGAATAAGGACCTGGGCACCTCGAGACAGGGTCCTCACAGTAGGTTGGGAAGGCTCGCCTTCCGCACTAGAAGGAACAAGTGGAGGTGGTGGCTCTTCTTGTCGAGGGGGAGAAGGAGCCACTTCTACTTCTGAGACCGGTTGCCTTGTAGGTCGGGACGAGTCTCCCGGCACTTCTCCTGAATCTTGCCCTGGTGTCTGTGATGTGGCGACGATCTTTATTTTTTTCACCTTCCGGGAGACTTCTATTTTCCGCTTCCGGCTCTCCTTTGCGCCTTCGCCTCCAGCCATTTCTGCACAGAAAAACAGTTAGTGAGATTACCTAAGCCAGGAGACTAAAGATTTAGGTTATACCGGTCACGGGTCCGAGGTCAGAGAGCTGCAGTTTATAGTTTTCATTGGCGATCATCTACATCAGCCACCATCTCAATTCGGCCATAATAGCGTATAGGCACGAGTACTTTTGAGTGGCCGCTTGATCCTTTAATTCCATTACCATGGCACCTTCGTCCCTACTCAGGGCGATCTTCTTTGGAATGGATGGGCCCAGATGTAGCCAGCTATGTGGGAAACCCTCAAAACCATTCGGAATGTTGCTCCTCAAAATAAAGAAGCGATTCTTCCAATTTTTCAGTGAAGAGGGGAGATCGGTAAAAAGCCCATAGTGCGGTTTGGCTTGGAAGCAATACTCGTCATCCTTTCGATGAGTAAGTCTATGCAGCTCGGCAAAAACCTTTGCTGTGGGCTCGAGCTTCTTGGCTCGGCATAAGCCTCTGAAAGCCACCAGAATTCGCCATGAGTTCGGATGTACTTAGGCTATACATACATGGTGGAATTTCAGAACGTCCTTAAAGAAGTTGTCAAGAGGAAACCGGAGCCGGGCTTTTAATTGCTCTTCATATATCATGATCGCATCATTTTCTTCAAAGAAGTGATCGGCTCGGAGATCGCCATGGCATCTGATAAGCTCGTGTGAGTCGATCTGAAGGTTGTACTCTTGGCTAATCGACTGCAGATCGGTTTCTTGGAGGATTGACGGCAACTCATCCACGGGAAGATTTTCTCTCCCTAAGGAATGTGTTCGTCTTGATGGTGCCGCTTGACCATGGGCTGAAACAGAGGTCGTAGGAGGCTCAGGGCGCCCACTCGACCTAATCACCTCGACTTCATCCGATGACCACGAGACATGGACGGAAAGAGGGCTCGCCGCTCTCTGACCCTCGGCGTCGCTCATTTTCAAATAAATGAAAGAAATTTAACTAAGAGAAAGATCAAAACCCTTACCGGAATGTGATCGGTGTCGGAAGGACTTGAAGAAATGAGAGAATTTTGGAATCGCTCGCGAAGTGCTGAAAATAACATAAGGGAGCAACTGACTGACCCTTCCCCTATTTATACTCGTCTGAGCATTCAATGCTCACAGTGTCCAAAGCGATGCATCGGTTAGCGGAATCCTCCCACTTTTCTGACACGTCACAGGAAGATTCCAGAAACACCATATGTCACAACCCAACCTATGGGCCGGATCGGCACTAGGACCTGGGCCAGCCTAAAGCCCCCGAGGCCCGTAGTAAGCCTAACTATTCATTAACCCAACTCTACGGCCCATTTGGGCCCAATTTCAAGAAAACAATCGGACAGAGTCCAGCCATAAAATGGACCTTCCAACATGGAGTTTTTTACTCACCCGACCTGTAAACAAAATAAATACTTAATTGGGGAGCTCAGCTCACTCTCCACATACTCATCAGCATAAAAATAAATGGGAGCTCAGCTCCCTCCTCCAATCCATCAAACATGCATAGAATATTAAGTTTACAGGTCCAAAATAATAATTTAGTTTACAGACCCATATCAAATAAACATTTCTAACACATGCGAAAATTCTAAGATTTAACAAGTTTATACAAACATTAATAATCGACCTGCGAGGAAGAAAGCAGGTTAACCTCAAAAATATCCTCCTGTGGCCTGAAAAAATATTGAACAGGAGTGAGTGTTCGACTCAGAGAGTAAAATATCAATTTTAACCATAATCTCTATAACTATCTAAAACTAATAAACCCTGTAGAGTGAAATGCAACATCAACAACATTTTCACATCATAACATCAAAAAGGTAATTTGGAGCACTCACACACCCAGTAATATCAATCATAATATATGGGAGCTGATCCCCTATACAGCTCTCTTAAATCCAACCTGATGCCAGCGAAGAACTCAAGCCGGACTTTCGCTTAATAAACCAAATCGGGGGTCCCAGCGAAGAACTCAAGCCGTGACTACCCCCCGAAGGATCGGGTCCCAGCGAAGATCTCAAGCCGTGACTACCCGTCCTATCCATGGTCCACACCACATCACACGCACGCCAACGCACGCACACTGCTCCAAATTATCACAGCAACATACATGGCACTTTCACAGTTATAAATGCAACATAAATCATGCTTAAAGTTTATCTACATAGATATATGCATATAAGTGATGCATGGGCATGCTTGAATATATAATAATAGTGAAATTACAATTAAAATTAATAGTTTACTCACAAACTTGACAACGGTCACTGTGGCGGCTGGGTGGAGGAAGAAGGCTGTCCCAGCTCACCTAACAATTACATTACAATTATTTAATACAAATGACTCAATACAAATCAAGAAAAGACCAAATACGTCCTAAGTCGTGCCGAAAATCCGGCAGAGTCTCCCCTATACCTAGGACCTACCCAACCTGCAAAATGGCTCAAAACACACTTCTATATTCACAATCCATATATCCACAGCTCAATCATATCACACAGCCCCTCCTGGGCCCATCAAATTAGTCATCCATCACAATATGTAAAATTTCAATTTAGTCCTTATAATTGATCATTTTTGCAAAAACTGCCCAAATAAGTTCTAAAAATTCTAAAACTTTGCCCCGCGGTCCTTAGCAATATTACTAGGCTATTGCAAAAAGAATCATAATTTTTTGAGCTATCACGAATATTTTATGAATTTTTAATCCTATTTAAGCACTAGAAAATTATGAAAAAGCAAGGTTCGGGTTTACCTTTGCCGATTCTGACTTCGGGAACGCGGTCGGGAGGTCTGACAATGGGGGGTAGCCAAAACCTCGGTCCAATTTGGAGATTTTTCCGGTAATGGGTCTGTCTGGCCGAAAATTCACAGACCTGGTCAACTGTCGAATTTCCGCGAATTGAGGATACCTACACGAAGCCCACAACACGGGGGTTAGTACATAAATTTTTCAGAATTTTCTAAGCTCATTTAATGCTCGGAAAGACACTGCAAAGTTCTGTGGGACCCACCGAAAAACGGTGACGAAAAAATTCGAAATTTATGTCGCCGCGAAGCTCTAGACGAGTGGAGCGCTCTAGTACTCTCGGTTTTCTCGTGAGATTCACGGTTTGCGAGAAATCTAGCCCAAAAATCAAAATGGGCTAAAACTTCCCGAGCAAAAATTGGACAAACCGCTCGATGGATTTCGGTGTTCTTGGTGTCTATGGAAAGCTCTCGACGAGTAGATGAGTTTAGACACAAGACCCGGTCCGATTGGTGGCCGGATCGGCCAGATTTTGGCCGGGAAGACGAACAGTCGCACACGCGAGGGAAGGACGTTCACGCGAGTTTTTCGGCCGTTTGGGGCGGCGGCCGGTGGGCTGGGAGGTGGCGGCGCGGCAAGGGGAGGAGGGAGGAGAGAGAAAAGAGAGAGAGAAAGGGAGGAGGTCGGACGCGCGCGGGGAGGAAGAAGGAAGAAAATGAAAAGGCCGGTCTGATTCGACAAGTCCGATCCGGTCCGGTTCGATTCGATCGGTCCGATTCAGGATACAAAATTTTGAATTTTTACTCTGCCTCGGGACCGAAAACGAGGTCCAAAAATTTCGAAAAAATTTCAGAAAACTCAAAAAAATTCGTAGATTCCAAATATATTTTTAGTTTGCCACGTGGTCTTTAAATTAATTTTTTAAAAATCATCAAAGTTTATATTTTCGGAAAATCGAACCCGATTTTTAAAATCCGAAAAATCTCAAAAAAATTTCCTAAAATTTAAATAAAATTAAAATACCAATAATGCTCATAAAATAATAAAATTTAAAATTTTGGGGTGTTACATAATAAATAAAATAAGAGGAGATCGGCTGGCTAAGATCATCGGACTAAGGCGGATGTTCAGAGTTACAGATCGGCTAAGGGTGATTGAGTTAGGAACCAGATCGGATATGCACATCAGAGATCGGAAAATAACCAATGCAATAATTAAATAACAACTGTCAAATAAAATTTCATTTCATTTCCAAAAAGTCAGATTACATCATTTGGGTGATCTCAAGAGATCGGATTACATCATTAAGAACCTTTAAAGAACAGATCACATCATTTGGGCGATCTCTAAATATCGGCACTACATCCTACTTAGTAAGGACCTATGTCAAAGCCTAGTCTTGTAGCTGAATCAAAAGATGTGTTTGATCAGAAAGCCAGCCATAGGCATCGAATAGATGTGCAGCTCAGATGGAGTGACTATGACTCTCATGATGATGGGAGGAGTTATTGTCGATGTCATCGACCAGAACCAAACTGCAGTCGGGACGCCCGATGTGGTGAGGAGCCAAATGAACTTCAAGAGGCGGTCACCGATATTTAGAGGGAAATTAGCAGTTTTCTCGCCCGAAATTAGTTCACCGATTATATCGGTAGACCGACTCGAGATCGACACGATCGATATTTTCGATCTTGATCGGTAAATTAGTCTGGTTCTCTCACTGTCATCAGATGTGATTATCATGATTCTCCGATCACCGGGATCGTAAATTTTCAGTCGAGAAACAAAGAGAATAATCGGAAAAAGATCAAAAGCGGTCACCATGGCTGGGATTGTTGCCGAAGAAACTAGAATAGGAGAAGTGAGAAATGGAAAAAGGAGAAAGGGAATGTGGGAGAGATTCCCCACTGAGGCATATATATAGGGGGCCTGAGCATTTATTACTTAAGGAAATTGAAGCGGATGCATCGGTAACCGAAGAATTAAATGCTTTAACTGAGGCAGCTCGGATGTAGGGGAAGGTTCTAGAATGGGAGAGATTGGGAAAGGGGCCCGATATGAGAGATCGAAAAAGGGTCATATTAGAGAGATCGGAAGGAATGGGAGATCGGAAAGCAAGAAGAGGATGAGACGATTTCCAATAACTCTCCACATAATCAGAGCCGAGGTAGTTAAAGCATTGCAGGCGTGATCAAATCTTCACCGCACGCCTCATTTGCAGAATCACCCACATTGCTGACAAGTGCCAAAAATAGTTATGACAGTTCTGTACATCGCAATCCTCACCGTTGATCACACTTGTAAGGACAAACTCGGAGCCCTTGGATCAAAAATAGATGACAGGTCCGGCGCCTTTTATTCCCAGCCCTCGGATCCATCTTGTAAGGAAGGATCCTAAATCGTTGGATTAGGAAGAAAAAGGACAGATATTCGGTAAGAGATCTCAGCCGTACATTTTGATTCTCTTTAATTCTCAAGCATCGGATTATGCCCTTTTAAATCCAAACCTTCCGTCTCCCCAAGGGGAGAACCTGACCCTTCATTGGGAGCACCCGTTCCCTATAAATACCTACATGCAATACTATAGAGGGGACGGGGAAAAAAAAGGTGGTGGTGATTATAGTGGAAAGGCTTTGAAATTTAATTCAGTCTTGCTGCTTTGCCATTCTAAGCTTACATAAAATAGAGGAACTTCATAAACTAGTTTTCTTGAGTATCTCCATTGATAGAGTTTTCGGACCCTGAAATTCTTCATTTTCAGTTTGTTCATCACTCTGTTATTGCCATCCCATCTGCATCACCCCAAATATCAACACATTATTTCTTTCTGCCTGATCTTGTTCTAACCCGGTTTTCGTCGCTTAGGCTCTACTGTATCTCAACCTGACTCTTGCAATCTCAAAGTGAGCATTGGTCCCTATATCGCCTGCCTTCAACGCAACAATATTCGTGATCTCCTGAGTTAGTTTGATAGCCTTGACTTCGCACAGGTAAGTGTTTAGACTGTCACCTTGCCGAATGCTCGCGCTTTACCTTCTATGCTTTTATTCTCATAATTTTCATTAAGTTTAGTTATCTTAAAGGTCCCCACGTATATCTTTCAGGTCAATAGTTATTCTCTCGAGTTTACTTTTTTTTATTATTCATCAGTTCACGTTATTTAATTATTCTTAGCTTTTCTTTCCTTCGAATATAGGTATCCCGGTTTCGGGTAACTTGTAGGTAAGTTGGTAAAAGGTTGGTAGCAGTATCTCAACATGAGAGTTTTCTTTGAATAAATAAAAATAATCAAAGAGTGAATAGGGAATCAGGAGAAAAGTCATGAGGTCGGGCTACTAAACAAGTCTAGGAAATAGCATATTAGCGGGGATTGAGATAGGACCCCCAGACTAGTAACCGAAAGAGATCAGACGTAGCCAGCCAAAGAGTTTGGACAAGAGAGTCGTATACGAGATCGGTGAAAAGCTCGGTCTTAAACCGAATACTTTAAGAGGTCGGGGGAGAGTTCTTACCCGATCCTCATTCGAACAAAAACGGAGATCGGAGGAGAGTTCTTGTTCGAGATCCTTCATTAAGAATTTCAAACCAAATACTTTAAGAGGTCGGGGGAAAGTTCTTACCGATCCTCAGTCAAATAAAAGCGGAGATTGGAGGAGAGTTCTTATCCGTGATCCTTCATTTAAATTTTTGAACCAAAGAGGTCAGGGGAGAGTTCTTACCTAATCCTCAGTCAAATAAAAAGCGGAGATCGGAGGAGAGTTCTTATCCGAGATCCTTCACCAAATTTTAAGCCAAATACCCTAAGAGATCGGGGGAGAGTTCTTACCTGATTCTCACCTAAATTAAAACAGGGAGATCGGAGGAGAGTTCTTATCTGAAATTTCCCACTCAAAACTCTTAATAAAGTATATCTAGAGATCGGGAGAAGTTCCCTGCCCGAGCTCTCTTAACAAAATTCAAACTAAATAACATGACCCTAATACACGAGACAACCTCACTCAAACACTTATTCACTAAAGGGCCACCTCACGAACTTGTGTTCCTAGGCAACCCAAAAATAAGTGAAATATCAAACATTCCTTTATTTTGCACAAAGGATTAACATCATCACTACTCCAACCCCCCTAACTACCCTTTTAATTTATAAAAGAGCATGACATTAAATTTATTTGCCCTCATTGAGGGACGAGGTGGGGTGCCTAACACATTTCCCGCCCGTGTACGAACCCCGAACCTAGAATCTCTGTTTTTAAAGTGGTTTCTTTTAATTTATTTTCACAAATGGTTTTCTTTAATTTTCCTCAAAATTAAGGTGGTGACTCCTCACTTTTCCCACTTCAGTAAAGAGCTTTCGTCCAGGCGACCACAAAACACCTTGCGACAGCTAGTTATGATTTGATAAATTGAATTTCATGATCAAAGTCATTTTATGCAAATGATTTATATTATTGGCAATGAATAATTTGAGTTTTGGAATTTGATGAGTATCCAAATTTCCAAATTATTTACTGTAATTTTTGTTAAGGTATATTGTACTATGTTTTAAATTATAGTTGTGTACCACTGAGTTCACCACTCAGCGATAGCTTTGTATGCTGTTGTAGGTAAAAACAACATAGAGTAATTGAGTAAGTTTCTTTGAAAACACATTCAGATCAGCTCCAGGTCTACCCATGTACACAGGTTTTGATGTATGCATGTGATAATATGTATGTAAATTATTTGAGCAATTGTATAAAAACTTTTGTAAAATATTTTGGTATGTAATTAAATATAAATTATTGTGATATAAATGTTGAGTTTTGTAATATTAATTTTTGAGTTTTGTAATTAATGAAATGTTCTTTATGATGAGATTGGTTTGAAAGTGAATTGATTTGATTTGATTATTGAGATTAAATTATGAGATGAAATGAAGTTTATTGGAGTTGTATTTGAGAAAATATATTGGGAGTATTTTCCTTTGCAGGATTGAAGAACTGTTTTCTCAAAATACAGCCGGCACTCTGCCGAAATTTTGAAAAAAAAAATTTATAACACCAGATTTTAATCGATGATTTAAATTTCATGAAAATTGTTTTAAAATTCCTTGTAGTATATATAATGGGTTATCGGTAGGCGAAGTACGGTAATTCATTAGGTGTACTACGGGATCATGTTACATCTTACGGGGGAGTAGGGTGTGATAAGAAAATCGGTTCTAATGGAAAGGTAGAGACCTATAAAGCAAGGCTAGTAACGAAAGGGTTTCACAAAAGGCAAGGAATTGACTATGAGGAGACATTCTCGCCTGTTATCATGCTTAAATCAATTAGGATTCCATTAGCAATAGCTACATACTATGATTATGAGATTTGGCAAATGGATGTCAAAACAGCTTTTCTCAATAGATATATTGAAGAAAACATTTTCATGGAACAACCTGAGGGTTTTGAATCCCAAGATAGTTCTAAGATGTGAAAGCTAAAGCGATCCATTTATGGGTTAAAACAAGCTTCGAGGAGTTGGAACATCCATTTTGATGAAGCCATTAAGTCATTTGGTTTTATAAAAAATGTGGATGAACCATGAGTATATAAGAAGGTTAGTGATAGTGCTATCACTTTCCTTGCCTCATATGTGGATGATATTCTGTTGATAGGTAACGGCATAGGTATGTTGACAGCCGTAAAGGTATGGTTATCAAATACATTCTCAATGAAAGACTTAGAGGAGGCAACCTATATTGTTGGAATTCGTATATATAGAGATAGAGCGAAAAGAATAATTGGTTTATTCCAAAGTCTATACTTAAAAAAGGTGTTAAAGAGGTTTAAAATGCTTGATTCCAAGAGAGGATTGTTACCAATGAGACATGGTATCCACCTTTCTAAAAAGATGTCTCCAAAGACACCTGAAGAAAGAAATAAAATGGCCAGGATTCCATATGCTTCAGCTATTGGAAGTTTGATGTATGCAATGATGTGTACTAGGCCGGATATCGCACATGCTGTTAGTTTGACTGGCAGGTTTCAATCTAATCCAGGTTTGGAACATTGGATAGCTGTCAAGAATATCCTTAACTACTTGAGAATAACTAAGGATTTATTCATAATTTATGGAGGTGGTGACTTGCAATTGGATGGTTATACTGATTCTGATTTCCAATCAGATATCGATGATAGAAAGTCTACCTCTGGGTTTGTGTTCAATTGTAATGGAGGTGCAATTAGTTGGAAGAGTTCCAAATAGAGTATGACTGCTGATTTCACTATAGAGGCTGAGTATATTATTGCATTAGATGCTGCAAAAGAGGCTGTTTGGATATAAGGAACCCCGGTCTCACCAAAAATCCAAACACATAGAAAGGCGCTACCACATTATCAGAGAGATAGTTGGGCAAGGCAATATAGCCACGCAGAAAATAGCATCAATTGAAAATCCAGCTGATCCATTCATTAAGACTATGTCACAAGCTCAATTAGACCAACATCTTGAAAAGATGGGTCTAAGATATTGTAATGAATGGCTCTAGTGCTAGTGGAAGATTGTTAGTAGTATGCCCTAGAGCATATCATTTAGTATGTATCTTGTACATATTTTATTAATAAAAGGCAATTTCACTTTTCCGTTTACATAATATATTTATATGTAATAGAAAAGGTCCATTGATATTTTGTTAGAAATTCTATTCTTAAGTTGTTAAGAATATGAGTGACAGTATTTCTAGCACAAAGTATCATAAATTGGTTCACAATCGAGGATACTTCACACAGGACATGACTTATCTAGAAAGATTATAATCATGTTTATTCCCAAGGTATTTATATGAGATATAAATAAGATGGAATGGTGAGTCTCATGCCATATAACAAACATGATAGACACTTATACATGATAAGTAGGCCGAACCAGTGACGCATATGACAAGCACATGGAGTTTACTTTTATCAATGCATTGTCATATATCATATTAGTGCATATAATTTTTAGACCAGAGATAACACAGTTATCTTGTATATAGGTGGTTTGAGTTTGATACTGCTTTCATACTTGTACTGTGTATGGGTATATAGGCATGTGTTGGCTCCTATTAGTTATATATGGAGGTAAGTGTTGATCAATATGAAATCTGTTACCCTAAGTAAATAGGGACAAAGTCCTATGTTCATTTAATTATTCTTGATGTTTCAAGTTCCTGGCCAGGACATACAGATTTAGTCAAAAAAGAGTTCTGATAAGAAAATCTAATTAATCAAGAACTGAAAATAAAAGAGAATATAATATTCATAGCAAATGGGGTTTGACATAAACCACGACTCCAGTTAGAATTGAGATTTTATAACAGAGAGATTCAAGTGCATGGTAATATATGATTAAATGTTCATTTAAGGTATTCTTTGTTACTGATTGGATGGCCATGGCACGCTATGCTAGGTGTCAACCCTGGTCTATGAGATACCTAAAATGATTTAGAGAAATCATTTTTGGTAAGAAAGAGTTCTGATGATATTAAGAGTTAATATCATATCTCATTGCCAATTAGTGATGAGTCTAGTAAGTCACACACATACACAAGATAATCACCAAGTAAAATGTGATTTAATTGATTAATTAAAGAGTTTAATTAATTAATTAATTAGGTTTAGTTTGCAATAAGATTGCAAAGTCCCTAGTATGACTTGAAACCAAATCTAGGTTATTGGATGTATAACATAAGTTAAATTTATATTTAAAATATTTTAAATATGAATTTAATTGTGAGAAATTAATTAATGGAGATTAATTAATTAATTAATTTATATTTGATATAAATTGATTAGAAGAGAAGAAATAATAATTTTGGATTGAGAATTCAAAATTACAACATAAGTGTAATTTGGTCATTTTATAGGGTGACACGTGGCACATAAAGATGATGACACATGGCATTATATAAGTTTGCCATTTGTCTTCCTATCATGCTAGGTGATCAAATTTAAGATTAAATCTAGCTTTGACACTTGGCTTAATGTGATTAAGTCAATTAAAAATAAGATGCAATGTGATGATAACATGTGGCAATAGGTTTAAGTGATGACCTAATTATAAAAGGAAAAAGAAAAGAAGAAACAACTTACTCTTCTTTGTCTCAAAGGTGCTGCCACCTTTATCACTCCCTCTCCTCTTCTTCTTTTCTTATCAATTCAAAGAGAATTGCCCAAATTCCTTTGAATTAAAATTGTTAGAAATTGTTTATAGTGTCCAATACACACATACAACATCTCTAAAAGTAAAAACCCAATTTATAATTGGTTGGCAAAGGCTTGAGAAGCAAATTGGGGGTTGCCCATTGGTGATCTTGGTGTGGACAAGCTAGAGGAATAACACTTGGGGTCCTAAGTGCTTCCTATAGGTACTAATCACATCCATAGTGCATCAAAGAGGTTAATGATCTAACTTCTCTTTTAAATTAGAGTTTAAATGAATTAATTTGTTAATTCACAATCTTGAATAGCAAACATAGACCCTAATACATATTAAAAGTGTTTTAATATACAATTGAACATTGAAATTAATTAGGTACATAATAGATATGGTATGATGCATGTAACCCTATAATAAATTTTTTGAAATTTAATGCTCTAATGAACAACTTTCATGCTTCTGCTCCTTCAATGGGTTGTGACTTTATATTAGTTTCTTAAAACATAATACTTCATTTTTATTCTATTTGGATTGCAAAATAATTATTACCTTATGTTTATTACTTATTAGTCTTAGTGACAAGCTGATTTACGAAGGCTTGGCTAGTAGTAGGTAAGGTTTTCTGCATTGAATTTAGTTGTTTTGAATTGACATTCTGGTCTATAATAGGAGGCTTAGGAGCATAAGGATAACTTTGAGAAGGTTGGTTAGGTTTATAGGTGAAAGGTGCTAAAGATGAGAAAGTGTTAGATTTGAAATTAGTTTGGTAGAGAATAAGGAATTCTCTTAGTAGAGTTGTTCTTACAATCTTGCAGCCTCAATAGCTTGAGAAAGATTCACCAGTTTCATCATTTTAACCATAGGTCTAATGTCATCCCTCAATCCACTAATAAAGCTTGATAAAAAAATAAGTTTCCCTTAGATTAGGCATAATCCTTTCTAATATGATTCTCCCTTCTTCAAATCTGTCTTGATACTCCTCAAAAGTGCTTTCTTGCCTTAATCTCATAAATTCTTCAACTACATCCCCTAACCTTCATCCCCAAAGCTACCACACAATTCCTTCTCAAAATCTTCCTAAGAATGACCTCCATCACCCTTAACCCAATTACGATACCATACATTAGCCCTCTATATAAAAAATAAACTTGTTATTCCCACCATTTGCTCCTTAGGAACCCCATACATCTCTAAATACTCATCACATTTCCTTAGCGAAGCCTTAGGTTCCTTGTCATCAAAAGTAATTAATTTAACTTTGGGTAAAATCTTGGACATACCTTCGATATCAGTTGCAGATCTAGAACTATTATCACCACCTCTTTGAGTTACATTATTGTTTTCCTTTGGTGTGGGAAGAATTCCCTTTCCTTTGAGAATAGCAACAAAGCCACCAACCTCCTCATTGTCACCCTGATGACTTCCTTCGCTTTCTAAAGTAAATTTCCCCTAATTATGGATCGCAATTCTTCCAAAAGAACATTTGTGATATCAACTATATTATACACTTTGCTTCATTTCTTCTTTCAATGCTTCCTTATTCCTTCAAGTTTCTTCTTGCAAGGCCATAACAATTTCCTCCAAATCAGAGATCTTTGATTCCTGAGTAACTGCTCCAGATCTAGTCATCTTCACTGTGTTTCGAACCCAAAAGAAAGCTTAATCCCTCATGTAACTTAGCTCTAATACCAAATTATTATGGATCAAATCTGATACAATCTTTGGATAGAGATTAGAACTTAAAACAAAGAAGAAATATGAGATGAGAAGAGAGCAGATTGGATGAGAAAAGAATAAAAGAGCAAACGAGAGAAATATATTCTATTACTGATTCTTGGAATGACTCGTTACAGAAGCAGTTCTCTTCTTTATATGAGAGTAGTGTAACTGCTACTTAACAACCTAATAGAATAACATTACTACCTTACAATAAATTATGCTAAAGTATCTTTCCCTCTAATTCCTTAACTACCCGAAACTAATACGACTTATCATTATTCCTCTTTCCCCTGTAGTATGTAACACTATTATTCAATCTTCATCAAGAGTAGCATCATAATCTTCATTTTCTTCCATACCTTCACCCTCTTGATGCTTATCTTCAAATTCAATATTCTCATCATCTTCCTCATCTTTAAGAACTAAAGAAGTACTATTTAGTTCTCAAGTTAGTGGATAATGTTTTTATTTTTTCTTTTGGAATAAATATTAAAATAGGTGTACATATAATAATTAAAAAAAAAAGATAATAAAAGAGTAGTGGCTTTGAAAATGAAAATATGAAAGGTTTGTGATCCTAGGTGTGATGGTTCGATAAGATTTTGGTGATTAGTTATCACTAGCGATACTAATTTCAAAAACTTCCTAGTGCGTCGATGTTGGATTCTAGTAGATCGACAAATTTCGAGTTTGGTGGTAATATTTTTTTGTCAATGGAAGCGTTTGCTGAAGGTGGAAATAAATAAGATGCGCCTTTCTAGAGCCTTGCACCTGGAATAAAGTGCACACCTAAGCTCATAAGGCGAGAGCCTGGTGAATATCACCCGTCTTTCTCCTATAGAAACACTAGAGTTGGAGCCTAGTGAGCATTAAGCTTGAGGCACACCTTTAATAACTATGTTTGATACTTGAAGAAATAAAATCATTTTTCTCTGTTTCAATTGCTAAAATCATATTTATCTCAAAGTATAGAAGAAATGAAATTTAAATCAGAACTCCCCCCTTTTGGTTTTCGTGCTTAGAATTGAGAAACATTCAAAATGGTGCTCTTAGCTTTTTTTTTTTCTTTTAACAAAATTATAGATTTTAAACAGGCTATTAATCTATTAAAATGCATTTAGTACAAGAGAGAAATGATTTAAAAACAAACAACAGTAATATTAAGAATAGAATAAATAATTAGGCTTAAAAATTCAATAAAAAATAAAAATAAAAATTTAATCATAGCAGTATAATTGAATGTAATTATAAATAAATTTATAAAACTAATTACTTAATTATTTCTTTTAAATAATTGGATAAGTGTTATCCTCTTGATTTTTTTTCCTTGTCTCTATATCTGCCAAATATAATTAATAAAGGGTTAAAAGATGTGATCATAAAGATTATGATAGAAAATAAATTCTAATTTTTTTATTATTTTAACTTTTAAAATTTATTTTCTTCTAATTTTTAAAATTGTTTAGCTTAATTATTTTTTTAGTAATAATGTTTTAACAATAAAAATTTTTAATTGCGTAAATTTTTCTTAAAAATTTTTAAAGAAAATATAAATAATCATAATTTAAACTCTTACATGCATTGTAAAATACATATTTAACTATTATGCTACTTAATGACTTTTATAATTTACTTTATAATTATATACTTTTAATTTTAATTTCTCAATTTTATCTTGATAGTTTTCAAAGACATAGATTTAATCACATGCATATAAGAAAATAATGTTGAGAGAGACAATAATAAAATTAATAAAATCTTTAGCATCTTAGAAAAGTATTTTTATTTAATGGGTGTAAATTATGTTAAATTATATATATATATATTCTTTGATTATTTATAATTTCTTTTTGATGTTTTAGAAAGAATTATGACTATTATAATTTGAAATATCAGTGAAATAGCTTTTATATATATTTTTAATTAATTTATTTATAATCTATATAAAGTATAAATAAGTAGTTAGTATGTGAATTAATGGAAAAAATATGATTTTATTTAATATTTGAAAAAACAATTTTTATTAAAATTCAAATTAATTATACAGTATAAATATAAACTTAATGAATAGCAAACTTTTTTTTTTCAATAGTACAGACTAATATTAATGCATGAAATATACAGTATATCTAAAAATATCAATACATTAAAAAATTTAATTTATATAAAATTTTAACTTTAAAATTTCACTTTTGATTTTGTGCTTATATAACTTCTTATGTTTTAATTAACCTATATGAGTCTAATATATATATATAACTTGAATAAGAAAAATTAAAGAAAAAGATATAATTATATAGATTTACAAATAGCATTTTATAATATAATTATATCTAATTTAAAGTGTTCATAGTTACACTCATTATATCTATTTTTTTTAATTATATGATAATTTATAATCATAAATGTGGAATGAAAAAATTAAATAAAAAAAATATAATTATAGAGATTTACAAATAGCATTTTATTATAAAATGTGATTAGATTGGATAACTATAATATAGATATGGCGATATGATAACAAATTTTAACACATTTATACATAAATTAATTATTTATATCTATAAATTTTTAACATATTTATACATAAATTAATTATTTATATCTATAAATTTTTAACATATTTATACATGAATTAATTATTTATATATATAAATTAACTAATAATAAGAAATTATTATATATTTTTAATTAAATTAATAAAAATATAATAAATTCTAATTATAATTAATAATTAAATAAAAGTTAAGTTGTGATTACAAAACTACGTAGTTTTGAATTTAACTCTATTAAAACTACGTAGTTTTGAATGGAAAGAATGAGTTTCCTATGCAAATAGTCTACATTCGGCAATATTGGTTGTTATGTTACCGTTTCATTTGTTAACCCTACCCGCACACACTGTCGACGGTCATCCCTTCCATCATTCCTCCACTTCTCCACTTCTTCTCCAATAGCTCTTCGGCTATTTCTCTTCGGACGAGAGCTTCACCTTATTCCTATTCGGCCGTTTCTTCTTTGGTTCCATCAGTTTCAACACAGAATCGTTCTCAGCAAATTTTTGGCTTGTTCTCGGCAGATCCGACTCGTTCTCCAGCAGCTCGTTCACTACAGACTTATTTTCTACAAACTAAGGTGAGTTTATCTTGCTTCAGACTTATTTTTTTTCGCTTATTATGCGTTTTGCACATTACTGGGACTGAAAAATTGTCGATAGAATATGGGTTAATTAAGGTTAAAAATTTTTCATTTGTAAAAAAGAATTAAAAAAAAATATGGGACTGAAGAATCGAAGCCGACGGAATATGGTTTCTTGGTCTTATTAAGAAAAAAAAAATCTTGGACAGAACAATTGATGTCGAATGAATGTGGGTTATTGGGGTTAGAAATTTTTCATTAGTAACGAAGAATTAAGAAAAAAAAAATCTTGGATTACTAAACTTTTAAAGCCGAAGGAATATTGGGTTAGAAAATCATGGATTACTTTCAATTCTTATGTATTTTAGTACATGAATTAATTTTGATTTGGAGGATTACAAGTGATCTAAAGATGATTAGGCCTAATTTTGAAGTAAATGCTATGCGGTGCAATCATTGTCAATTACAAGTGGTCTATAGATATTATCTGAATTAATGGGTTTTTTAGCTAAGAGCTATTTAATTTGTATAGTTACTTTAATTTTTAACTCATTTTATATTTTTATATATTTTACTATTAAATTAATTAATAATTAATCTAATGATAATTACCCAAAAAATTTAAGATTATATATAACGGAGAGACATCGCAACTATATATAAAGCAGTTAGACATCACAATTTCTTCCTTTAAAAACCCTAAGCACCTCTCTCCCTTCACATATGCAGGAAAATTAACCCATTCAGCTACTCAATTTGGGAAAGCAATCCTTTGAGCAGTTCGAATCTCCTGCATGGTAGAGAAGAAGAAGAAAGATGGGAGAGAGAAAGGTTTTGAGCAAGCTATAAATTTGTAAGAATTCAATTTAATTGATTTTTTCTTTGTCAATTTTCATATTTAAAAACATAATAACGAAAAATTCAATTCTTTTAATTTATAAAAAGGATTAATTTTTTTAAAAATAAAAATCGAGCAAAAAATTATTTGATTATGTGAAAATTCAGTTCAATTTTTTTCTTTTATATGATTTATTTTAAATAAAACCTCAGTACAAGGAATGAATTATAATACAATACCTAAAATGAGAAGGTGCACAATTTTGATTTATATCTAGGCATAAAAATAAAAAAATATTAAAATAAAAGATGAAACTTAAAATATACGGAAAAAATGCAAAATTGAGAAGCTAGTGTTTTTTAAACATTTCAAAGTAAAAAGAGATATAGTAAAATATTTAATAAAAGTACTATGTTTTTAATTTAATGGAAGTGTCTATATCTTTTATATTTTATTCTTTATTCAGCTTTAATAATATTTATTCATTAAAAAATAAGATAAAATTAATTTTATATTAGCATGTCAATTAAATAATTTAACAATTATAATTATTCACCCTATGTGAGGATTAGAGACCAAAATAATTGATAAGAATGAAATAATAATTTTTATTAAAATAATAATAAAATCAAAGTTTTTTAAAAAAATTAAAATAAGTTCACTTATATTAAATTATTAACTAAATTAAAAATAGACATTTTTAAAATTGAAAGAAGTATTTTAGACTAAAGACTTGAGGCTCATAGGTCGTACAATATTTTTTTTCTTTTAGGAGTGAGTAATTTTAAGTTATAATTAAAAAAATTAAATTAAATTAAATTAATCAATTCAATTCAGTTAATTAATTTAAATGGTTTAATTCAAATAATTTTTTAAGAGATTTTTACTTTTAAATCGATTCGATTAATTTAATTAAAGTAAATGAAAATATCGAACCTTCCCAATTGCTAAGGCCTGTCATAAGAGGAGGTCCAGGTCCAGAGCAGTACCCCAACCCCTTTTCACCTCTGCCTTGCTGAATCACTGTTGTTCCCTTCCCTACTTTCCATCTCCTCCGCCGTCACTCTGGTCAACTGCAACAGCAACACCACCAGTTCCCCCCCTCTCCCACTCCTTCTTGTCGCTGATCTCGCCCTCGCTTGCCTCCTGGTCCTTCTCCACATTCTCAGATAATTCACCCTAAGTTTAATCCTTGTAGGTGATAGATATGTATTATTGTATTGATTATTTGATTTACTTCCCTGAAATAATTTGGCCATTTTTAGCACTCTATGTTTCTATGTAATTGCGATTTTTATTGATGCCTTATATCCTGTAAAATCATTTTTTGATATATTTTTGCTGCGACATTGGCTTTTGGATAGTTTCATATACCATTGTGAGCTCGTCATAAGAAATTTTATGTCGTGACCAGCGAGAAGACTTTTGAGAGCCTGATTTTATAAGTACTTAATGTTCTAGGAGATTATTTTTGACATTGTATGATTGTGGTATTTGAAGTCTGGTCACTGTGAGCAAGATATGGAGAAGAACCAATATTGGAGGTGAAAGTTTTGATAAGCATGCAGGCCGTTAACTTGGAATTGTTTTGGCATGGAAAGTGACTGATTATAACTCTGCATTTCTGTGTTTTGAAATTAGAATATGGAATTTTGTTATGTGGATTATGACTCTAGATGCAAATGTTTAAATGCCTAAACCAGTAGCCTAATGAGCAACTTGTTATTCAGTTGAGATGGTCTGGGAAAGAACTAACATTTGTTCTCCTACACATTTCTTCCTTGAGATATATTTTTAGTGCATATAACTGAAATTTCTTTCCTAGTTCAGTCTGTGCCTATGAAATGTAATGGCCCAAACACATTCAAGCCAACCAATAAAGCATTATATTTAGAAAGCAAGTTCAAATGTGAAAATTAAAGGTTTGTCATTGAATTCAAATTCTTGATGCTAAGATATTGACGAGTTGACCGAGGATTGTTTTTTAATTCAAACCAAGAAACCGGACCGAACTGAGATTTTTGGTTTGGTTCTATCTCACTAATCAGTTCAGTTCTATGCCCACCAAGTGTTTGCTCAAATTGTCGAACCAGACATTTTCGTGGAGAACACAATAATGAGAGCCTCTGCTCAAATTCATAATCATTTGAAGGCAATTTCACATAATTCCCAGATGGAGAGTAAGGTAATAAAAGCTTGATAGTTTCAGGTTTTCATTCTTGCTTAAAGCTTGTATTTTTTCTAGGCCTTAATGGAGAAAAACCGGTTATATAATTTGTTTCATGGCAAAACATGCCAACTATAGGGATATGGAAGTAGGGGGTTGTAAATGATCAAAGCTGTGCTTTAATGGCTTAGGTTTGGCTCGTCGATATCTTTAGAAGCTCGAGCTCAACCCGGGGTTTAATAGTAGAGCTTGAGTTCGGCTCTTTCAAAATTTATGAAACTCAAGCTGAGCTCAACTTGAGTTCATTTATAAAATAAACGAGCCAAGCTCGATCTTGGCTCATTTGCTACCTTAGGCTTGATAAGCTTGTGTAAATGGGCTCGATCTCTTAAAGCCTTTGATGACAAGGTAAGCATGGATTTACATTAGAGATCAAGGGTTTGTGCAATTTTGCAATAGGTGTGACTGCTGCAAGTGGTTGATGCTCTTGTCATTAGTTCTCTTCCTTATCATGGCATGAAACAATGCTTCTCATAGCTTCCCTACGTGCTTTCTAGCTCTTCTATTTATCAAGTGGGAATTCATAGTTTTTTTTTTTTTTAATTTGTATTTTTTGAATGTTATAAATTTATCAATAGAAATTTATTTTGCAATTATAGCTTATTATTATTATTAAGGGAAAATAGTTTATTGATGAGTTTAATGTTTAAAATGATATGTATTGTCTGTGAAAATTGTTATATGCTATGTTTTAGTTCTACTAAGGCAGATAGATATATATTTGGAGGGTTGTGTCTATACTTGTCCCTTTTTTATTTATTTTTTGACTAGGGAAATGTCTAATTTTTAGTGAAATTTTGCTAGATTTTCAATAAGATTTTAGGGGAGAGTTGAGTTAGATTTTTTTTTACTTAGGTAGGAGTTTTTATTTCTCTATGTTAACCTAAATATTATTATTGTATTCTATAGGGCCATTTCCACCAAAAGGTAATAGTGTGGCAAGGCTGTACCATAAGCTGGCGGCTAGACCCTTGATTTCTTGAGCTTAATTGGTTGATGCTATGTGAGAGGAGACAATGGCTTTGCACTTGTCATGATCCTCAAGTGTCCATGTCATCAACTAAAGATGTTAAACTAGTACCTGAAGAAAACCGAAAAATGAACCAATCTCTCTAGTTATGGTAATTTGAGATTTAAATTTCACTCTTGGTTTGATTTGATGTTTTTGTTTATCTTTCTTTGATTTGATTTGATTTTTTTTGTTTATCTTTCTCTGATAAGTGCTGATAGTTGGGCATTTGGGCGCAGGAAAATCTGCAAAAATTTATTCGATGTGTAAGGTATAGTCAAATGATCTTTGAATGATTTTGTTTCCTTCAAATCTTAAATCCTGAATCCTACTCAGTTCTTATCTAAAGCTCTTCAAATTTTAAAATGCAAATTGTCAAGTCACTATCTGTTCTCCCACCTTCCCCTTTATACAATCTTCTCTTCATTCCCAAACTTCCCTTCTTTTCTTCTTTTTCTTCACTTGCCAATACTGTAGAAGCCCCAAACCCTGCCCTTTTCCATTACCTAATGGAAACATTAAAATTCTCTAAAACCCAAGCACTCTTAATCTCCACGCGCTACTCTCACATCAAATCCATGGAAAAACCTCAATCCGTGTTTTGCTTTTTCCAAAACCTTGGTTTCTCCAATTCCCATATCCAATCTGCTATCCTTCTAACACCCCAAATTCTCTTTGCTAATATTGAGAAGTCCCTTAAACCAAAAATTAAGCTTTTTCAAGATATAGGTCTTGTGGGTTGTGACTTAGGTAAGTTCATTTCCAAGAATTCCCCGCTTTTAACTGCTAGTTTGAAGGAAAAGTTGGTTCCTCGCATTGAAATTTTGAAGAAACTTTTGTTGAATGATGAGAAAAATGAGGATTTGGTGAAGGTTATACGTAGATGCAATTGGTTAATCTCCAAAAACCCTGAATCGAGGTTGTTATCCAACATCACATACTTGAAGAGTTGTGGGATAGTTGGGTCTCAGCTCTCTATGTTGTTAAAGAGGCAGCCTAGGCTTTTTGTTATGCAAGAATCAAGGCTTAGAGACCTTGTTTCTCGAGTATTGAATATGGGATTCTCAATCAATTCAAGGATGTTGGTTCATGCTTTATATACTGTTAGTTGCTTGAGTGATGAGACATTTGAGAGAAAATTTGGAATTTTAAAGAGTTATGGGTTTTCAGAGTATGAATGCATAGAAATGTTTAGAAAGGCACCAGGTTTGCTAAGGACCTCTAAGGAGAAGTTGAAGTTGGGAATTGATTTCTTTTTGAATGTAGTAAAGTTTAAAAAAGAAGTGTTGCTTCACAATCCTACATATTTGATGCATAGCATGGAAGAAAGAGTGATTCCTCGATACAAAGTTTTGGAGATTATGAAGTCAAAGAAGATATTTAAGAAGGAGCCAAGCTTTATTAATGTGTTGCATTTAACAGAAGAGGAGTTTTTACAGAAGTTTATATCAAGGTTCCCAGATGATGCCTTGGAATTGTTGATAGTTTACAAAGGCAATATTCTGGATTCATCATCCTAGGGAGAAAAATCTTGATACAGGTAAGCTTTCCCAATCTTTCTACTCTTGCATCGACCTCTCTCTCCTCTATTTATCTCTTATCCATCAAAAACCCTAATCAATCTCTTAACCCCTCTGAACTGAATCTAAAATAGACCCATAATTCTAACCCCATTTATCTCACTCTATTTTTCTCAGGAAAATTATGTTCATTTGGGCTTCGATTATTATTTTTGACTTAAAGGAACATAGGCAGGTATTTTTCTTTATCCTGTGATTTTCATTGCATTGAAGTTCATATTTTATTCCTGATGATTTTGTTTATCTTTACAGGTTGTAGTGACTGAATATATATATATATATATGTAATTTGTATAGTTACTTTAATTTTTAACTCATTTTATTTATATTTTATTTATATCTTTTACTATTAAATTAATTAATCATTAATCTAATGATAATTACCAAAAAAAATTAAGATTATATATAACAGAGAGACATCGCAACTATATATAAAGCAGTTAGACATCACAATTTCTTCCTGTAAAAACCCTAAGCACCTGTCTCCCTTCTCATATGCAGGAAAATTACCCATTCAGCTACTCAATTTGGGAAAGCAATCCTTGGAGCACTTCGAATCTCCTGCGTGGTAGAGAAGAAGAAGAAAGATGGGAGAGAGAAAGGTTTTGAACAAGTATTATCCGCCCGATTTTGATCCATCGAAGGTTCCCTGAATTAGGAGGCCAAGAAACCAGTAGATTAAGGTCCGGATGATGCTTCCAATGGGTATACGTTGCAACACTTGCCGCAATTACATATATAAGGGCACCAAGTTCAATTCTTGCAAGGAAGATGTCATCGGCGAGGTATGTTTTCTCATATTGAATTGATCTTTGTTCTTTGATTGATTTTTTTATTTGATCTGTGGTTGATGGGTTTTGGAATTAATTGATTATTTTGGCAGACATCTCGGAATTCAAATTTTCAGGTTCTATTTCAAGTGCACCAAATGTTCAGCCGAGCTTGCCATAAAGAGAGATGGCCATTCTAGCTGCACTTGACGAGATGAAGTCTATGAAGGTACTTGGGAATTTTTTTTATTGCATATTTTAGGTGTGGAAGGAATGGGGTTCATGTGTCATGCTTTCTTGTCTTTCCATACTAATGCAATAAATTGTTTTTTTTTGGGGGTTTGTAGTCAAGACATGCAATTGTCAGCGTAGATGCTATGCTTGAGGCCTTGCAGAAAACAGCTGCAGAAAAGTTACTCTGCTTTCAATACTTATTTTTATTTTAAAACACATTTTATACCATTATGTAGATGGGAACATGTCAATGTTGAAGTTTGAAGATCACTGGGATTCTATTTTTTGTATTTGATTGATTTTATGAAATATGTAATGCTGTTATGAATTTAATTCTGGCAATATTTATAAATATCAATGTTTGGTGGTAGGATTAGGTTAAACCAAGTGAATTAGCACATCGACATCCTAACATTTAATGTCTGAACTTCTTGTGTTGGTAAAAAAACTTATTTTGTGTTTACTGCTTAAGACATCTGTAGATTGTAGTATGGACAATTCAGGTTTTGACATCATACATGATAGTGGCCCTTGCCATTGGATTGAATTTCAATATCTGTACCATCTTAGAATGCCATGTTACATCACCATTGATACATCAAATTTGTAGACTTTGCAATCTGGTTTCTTTAATGAGATTGAAGCATTTTCCTTTTTCATCATCTATCGCTTATTACAAGATGTATCATGTATGCCACTAACTAGTTGGCATAATTCTTTGTTTCTTCTGGTAATTTTTTCCTTTTTAATTTATGAGCTGTGTCCCCTCATTCTGACACTGTCAATGTATTTTTATTCTGGCAGGAGAAGAAGTTGGAAGAAGAGGATGAAGCACTTGTAAAATCAATATTTGAAGTTAATACTTGCATTCTCTTTGTACTGGTTTTGTTTTAGTTCCTTACCCATCTCAATTTTATGTTCTTTACTTTTGTCTTTATGGATGATGGTTCTTAACTCAGCTTTCTTTGTTGTTAAATTTTAAAGCGGAGATCAAAAGAAGTTATAAGAAGGATTCCTGATGAGCATTCGGATGATGATGATGATTTCAATCAGCTTTCAAATGCCAATAGTGAAACGATGAGAAATAATTCGAAGGTATGATAATCTTGTAATGTGGTTTGTACTTTTTGTTGGCCGCATTTTGGACATACAATTCTTTTTGGCTAGTCAGAGTTAGGACAATTTTAGATATTGTTAAATACTATTCAAAGAAACGAAATTTTATTGTAAAATTTGTCTAACAATTTATTGCATAAGTCATGACTATTATTTTTCTAAATAAATAATTATATTTTAGATGTTGAAAGTATTTTTATATTGTATATTCATTTAAAAACTTGTTAAATTATGAATTTGATTCATTTTGCTACTTTGGAAAGGGGGGAAATAAGAATCCGCAGTAGTCCTGTGGCAACCATTATACTTTGGCACTACAACCATGATTTAAAACTTGGACCATATAGATGCAATAAATGAAAATAACTTCTGGATTGTGATAGTTTGAAATTCATTAGAGAATTAGGATGGGTGGAAAATAGAATGATGGAAAAAAAAAGGAGGGATAGCAAAGTTGAAAATTGATGAAAAATGTTTTCCACTCATATGCTTGTTGGAAAAGTTGTAAAAAGTGGAAGAAATAAAACAAATATTGATTTTTTTCTGTCAATTTATGTGAAATATAGTGTTACGATATCTATATTTTCCTGGTAAAATCTAATACAAATCACTAACTCATTTTCCACTCTCTTGTCTTCTATTTTGAAGTTTAAACTTTTGGTTTGGGTGAGAATTATCCCTTGTATTTTCCTTTTCTATTTTCCCCACCCTACCTAATGATGCAAAATAGTTTCTATCCTTTGTTTTCTTGCTTTTCCATCTTCTCACATTTTCCTTCTACAACTATAATGCTGCGAAAATAGTTCAATAATAACTCTTTTAGTATGCTAATTTAGGATCACTCATATTTTAATTTTGATATAGTGGCATTTTCTGTATAACATTTGGAATGATTTGGGCCTTGTGTCTTTTGATGAATCTCACATCTGAATTCTCTCTCAATTTTTACAGCCATAGTGCTTCAATCTATTCACAAGCCCTTGTGATCTATCTATTTTATCGTGAATCTTTAAATAATTACTCTTTTTGTTGTGTATTATGAGGGAAGCCTATAGATGTTGTCCATCAGTCCATACTTTTTATTTAGATCAAATGATGAGTTCATTAACTAATACATTTACTTGCATTCTTTGCAGAGGAGAAAGGTTTCCAATGAACATCCAAGTAAACTGATAGATTCATTAACAAGGGCCAATGTTTTAGATAGCGCAGACGGTGGAGGTATTTTATTTATTTATTTATTATTTTCAGCTTGTTTAACTTGTAGAAAATTGAAATATTTCTACTACAATTGAATATATTACAAATTAAAAGTAAGGTAATATATTAATGTGTGTTCAGATGTGTGTGAATATGTATGTCAACTGTCAAGTTGATTTTTTTTTTGTAAATTTTTAATTATTATTATTATTATTATTATTATTATTTGGCACTTTCTAATCTTGATTGATTGTTTTGTTGGAGTTATTCGTTAGTTGCTAGTAATATGTTACATATATGAGAAGTTTAGAAATAGAGTAGGAAAGTGATTGGATGTAAGTTAGGTTTAAAAGGTGCTGGAGTTGAGTGGGTTTTGGAGGGAAGATAACAGACTATAGAAAGGGGTGGTAAGTGTATACTCGACTCAAATCAACTTAACTAAGCATTTATCTCAAAAATTTATTTGGGGTCGACTATATGGATTCTCTTTCTCCACTCTAAACGATTTTGGGTTAAATCCTCCGAAATGTGTAATGCTTGTAGGTCATGTTGTATTACTTTCCTCCAAGTGAGTTTAGGTTTTTCTCTTTTTTTCTTTCTATCCTCTAACCCAATGTGCTCTACTTGTCTAACTAGAGCCTCCATATGTCTACGCTTCACATGACCAAATCACCTAAATCTCCCTTCTCTAAACTTATCCTCAATTGGCACCGCTCCTACCTTTTCTCTAATACTCTCATTATAGACTTTATCTAGTTTAGTATAGCTACTCATCCACCTTAACGTTTTCATCTCCGCAACTCTCATCTTAGACACATGCGGCTCCTTCATTGCCCAACACTTGCTACCATATAACATGGCCGGTCGTATGGCTGTACGGTAAAATATTTCTTTCAACTTATCGGGAATCTTGCGATCACATAAAACTCTCGTGTCACGTCTTCACTTCAACTATCCGGCTTTAATCCTATAACTAATATCTTCCTCACATCCCCCATCTACTTGAAGGATTGAGCCGAGATATTTAAAGTGATTACTTTGGGGCAATACCACTCCATTCAAACTAACTCCTTCCCTATCACCAGTTCGGCTTTATTGAACTTGTAATGCATATATTCTGTCTTTGTTCTAGTTAACTTAAAGCCCTTTGACTCTAGGGTACTTCTCTGAAGCTCCAACTTTCTATCGACTCTTTCTCTTGTCTCATCTATCAGAACTATATCATCCGCAAACATCATGCACCAATGAATACTCTCTTGTATATGTTTCGACAATTCATCTCTCTCTCTCTCTCTCTCTCTCTCTCTCTCTCTCTCCCCGCCCCTTCTCTCTCTCCTCTATTCTCAAGTCTATTTTTCTATTTTTCTTTTCTATCTCAAGTCTGTTTCTTTTGTAATTGCCAATTAAGGGTCAGATCCTAACAAATTAGTATCAGAGCTCAAAGATTCTTGGAATCTCTTGGGTTTTCCTTTTCTTTAGGGTCGCAATTATAACTAGATCTGTGGTAATTACTGCCGAAGCTGTGAAGCTTGCAGAATTGGAGGAGAAGCTTAACAATTACCAGCTGCAATCCAAGAAGGCTATCGAAGGTCTTAGAGGGGAGTTCAAGTAGTCTGCCGAGTCTATTCTTGGTGACCTAAAAATTTTTGTGGCTACTCTTGTCAATGATAAAGGTAAGGGAACTTGTGGTGAAGGGAGTGGGGTTGGCACTGATCAACCACTTGTGATTAATTTGGGGGGAAAGGGCATTTTCCCAAACCCTAAAGAGAACTTGAATCCTTAACCAAAAGAGGTGGGAAGTTCTTCTGCCACAGTTGTAATGGATTGGGAAGCCAGATCCAAACTGTTACCTAGGGTGGAATTGGTCACTTTTGATTGCCAAGATCCTAGATCTTGGGTAAGAAAGTGTGCGAAATTTTTTGAAGTTTATAGGGTTCCTAAAGAGCAATTGGTGGAGATGGCTAGTCTGTTTTTGATAGGGAGAGTTGATGCTTGGTTTCATAATTGGAATAAGAACGGGAAAAAGGTTGCTTGGGAAGAGTTTGAGCAAAGTTTATGTAAGAGGTTTGGAAAGCAAGGGTTGGATGATATTGGAAGAATTTATGAAAATAAGGCAAGAGGGGAGTGTTGATGAGTACCAAGATAAATTTGAGGATTTAAGGGTGAAAATGGAGAGGGTAATACCAGATTTGGGGGAATCCTATTTTTATTCTGGATTTATTGGGGAATTAAGGGATGGTATAAGGTTGATGGTGAGAATGCTTAAACCAGCAACATTAGCTGATGCTTTTGAAGCAGCTAGGTTGCAGGAACAGTTATTGGAGGCTGAAAGAAACATTAAAACCCCATTCAGAACCTATATTAGTAACTCAAGATCTTCTCAGTTCAGTTTCTATTCTCCTGTTACCACCAAATCTCCTCAGTGTAATTCCAACTACCCATATGCTCCTAAACCACCAATAGCTGATTCTGGTGGCAACCAAAAGTCTAATTCTGTTGGAAGTAAACCTGCCACTCAATCAGTGCTTCGTCAGGCAATTATTTTACCGCAAAACCTATTGGCCAGCAGTTAATTACTGACAAATGATCTCCTAGGCCATGTTTCAGGTGTGGGGAGAAATACTTTCCAAGTCACCAATGTAAACAGAAAACTTTAATAGCTTTGTAGAATGAGGGAGGAGGAGATCAAGGGGAGGAAGTTTGGCATGAGGCTTGTGAGGGTTAAGAGGGATTAGATCAGGGGGTTCAGGAGGCACTTACATTGTCTGTAAATGCAGTAGAAGGCATTCAAGGGGTGGATACAATTAAAGTGTTGGGCTATCTGGAAATAGACAATTAGTGATTTTAATTGATAGTGGAAGTACTAGCGGCTTTATTGATGCCAAAGTAGCAAGTGAATTGAAGTTGCCTTGTGTGCTAGTTACAGCTGTTGCAATTACAATAGCTGATGGGAGAAAAATTATGAGTTCTTTTATTTGTAGTAATTTTACATGGAAGATTCAGCGTTTCAAGTTTTCCTTTACTGTTAGAGAATTGGGTAGTTTTGACATGATCTTTGGAGTTGATTGGATGAGAAGTTCTAATCCCAACATGTTTGATTTTGGAGCTAGATTGGTTAGGCTTCAGATGGATGGGATGATTGTAGAATTGCAAGGGTTTAATGATGCAGCATCTCCATTGCAGTTGCTTCCTTGTGATAGTTGTCAAAGGCTTTTACAGAAGCAGGGGTCAGATTTTTCCAAACTCCTTTGTTTAGTATTCAGTTTTCTGAACAGCAGGAGGTAAATTCTGAATCTTCTGAATTTTTTTTCTATACAGACTTATCCACCTGAAGTTCAATCTCTATTGGATAAGTATTTCTTCTTATTTGAAGAACCAAAATCACTGCCATCCTTCAGGTTTCACAATCATTCTATTCCTCTATTACCTGCTGCCCAACCTATCAAATATTAGATCCTATAGATATCCCAGTGTTATCAAGGCAAAAGGCGACGCTAAGGCAACAAGAGACCTTATGGCCTTAGGCGAGAGGCGAGGCGAGGCCTTTTCTAAGCAAGGCCTCGTACTCTAAATTGTCTAAATTATATATATGTGTACTTGTAACATAAAATTCATACTTTTAACTAGTTTGATATGTAAAAAAATGCATATTGAAAAGAAAAGAAAAACATTATTTACATTATGTCTATATGTAAGATAAAAAAATTGAAAATTGTGCGTACCTGCATTTCCAGCTTAAGTAAAAGAAAAAAGTGAGGCTGTAAAATTAAAACTCATAGTATAAGCAATAATACAAATAATAATAAGAGCTATTAATATAAAAAAAAAAAAAGAAATTGTGCATGCCTACATTTTGAACTTAAGTACAAGATAAAAGTGGATACTATAAAATTGAAATTCATATTATAAGTAACAATACTAGTAATAATAATAAAAGTTGTCGAATCATGAAATAGAACATGCAAATTCTAGAAGTTCAAACTTTAATAATTATACATCATGCCATATTGATATATTTCAAAAGCATTTATAATGCTAACAATAATCAACATAGAGAAGCAAATTACAAATTAATTAATTAAGCAATAATTCTCAATACTTTCCCAAACCCCCAATTCAAGCAAATAAGAAATTAAAATATTAAATATTTGATTTTTTCATAAATTTGCATAATTATACATCATGCTATATTGTTATATTTCAAAAGCATTTATAATACTAACAATAATCAACATAGAGAAGCAAATTACAAATTAATTAATTAAGCAATAATTCTTATTACTTTCCCCAACTCTCAATTAAAGCAAATAAGAAATTAAAATATTAAAAATTTAATTTTTCAAAAAATTGCATAATTATACATCATGCTATATTGTTATATTTCAAAAGAATTTATAATACTAACGATAATGCAACATAGAGAAGCAAATTATAAATTAATTAATTAAATAAATAATTCTCAATTCTTCCCCAAACTCTCAATTCAAGCAAATAACAAATTAAATTATTAAACATTTGATTTTTTTTCAATAATTTGCATAATTATGGATCATGCTATATTGGTATATTTCAAAAGCATTTATAATACTAACAATAATGCAATATAGAGAAGCAAATTGCAAATTAATTAATTAAAATAATAATTCTCAATTCTCCCCCAAATTCCCAATTCAAGCAAATAAGAAATTAAAATGTTAAACATTTAATAAATAAACAATAATTTGCATAATAAGAAATTACAATTTACACATCAAGAGCATTAATACTCATTTAATAAAAACATATCACATAATCATAATCACAATAACAATACCCATTTAATTACATTATCACATAATACCCATTTAATAATAAAATTATGTCACACTAAATTTTTAATAAATTTAAGTATTTAACCAAAAAAAAAATCTGGACCTTGTAATAAATCGGGCAGCATAACAGTATGTGATGGAGGCATGGGGCAGAGCAGAAAAGAGAAAAAAAAAAAAAAAAGTAGAGCAGATTGATCGCAGCAGTGACAGGAGCAGATTGATGGCAGCAGTGAGAGGAGAAGTGCAGATGAGAGAGAGAGAGACAGAGGGACAACATACCTGGTTGCTGTGGTGCGCGATGCTCTGTTCTTCATTTTCTCGCTGTCACTGGGAAGGATCATCTTGGTGGCTAGCTGGCTTTGTGCAGTCAGGTAAGTGACAATAGGTTTTAGAGTTTCATTTATTTCTCAGCTGTTAAGAATAAAAAAAAATTAAAAAAAAAATTCCGGTCACTTTCAGGAGGAGGCGCCTCTTGGCCTCGGCGCCTTGTCCGTCTCTTGGCTTCGGGGCAGCCGCCTCTTTGAAGTCACCTCGCCTTGGCCTGGGGAGTCGCAGCATGCTCGCCTTGCCTCACCTCGCCTCTCGACTCGCCTGGCGCCTCTTCTTGCCTCTTACAACACTGAGATATCCTCATTTCCAGAAAACTGAAATTGAGAAACTAGTGTCTGAGATGCTTGACAGTGGGGTGATTCAACATAGTAATAGCTCTTATGCTTCCCCTGTTTTATTAGTTAAGGAAAAAAGATGGGTCTTGGAGGTTTTGTGTGGATTATAGGAAGCTGAATGATGCTACTGTTAAAAATAAATTTCCATTTCCTATTATTGAGGATCTATTGGATGAATTGCATGGGGCAACAGTCTTTTCCAAGATAGACCTTAAAGCTGCCTACCATCATATTAGGATGGACGCGCCAGATATTCCGAAGACTGCATTCAAGACACATAATGGGCACTTTGAGTTTACAGTCATGCTCTTTGGACTTGCAAATGCACCAGCAACATTTCAGACCCTTATGAATGATATATTTCAGCCATTTCTTAGGAAATATGTGTTGGTATCTTTGATGATATCCTCATTTACAGCCCTGATTTAGCATACCTTATTTCTCATTTAGAAGGTGTGTTTAAGATGCTAGCAGATCAGCAGCTTTTTGCTAAGCTTTCAAAGTGTTCTTTTGCTGAAAAACAAGTGGAGTATTTGGGGCATATTATTTCAGAAAAGGGGGTAGCTACAGATCTAGAAAGGATAAGGGCTATGGTATAATGGCCATTGCCCAAGTTAATTAAGGAATTGAGGAGTTTTTGGGGGCTGACTGGCTATTGCAGAAAATTTATTAGAAACTATACTCTTATCAATAAACCCTTGATTGATTTATTAAAAAAAGATGCCTTTCAGTGGTCTTCTATACAACATGCATTTGAAAGCTTGAGGAATGCTATGTCCTCTGCCCCTTGTTAGCTATAATTGATTTTAGCCCACCATTTATTGTTGAAACTGATGCAGCAGTCAAGGGATGGGAGCTGTATTACAGCAGCAGGGACGCCCTATTGCTTTTGTTTCCAAGGCATTTGGGGATGGGGCATTCAGTCTGCAAAAAGGAATTAATAGCAATTACTTTTGTTGTTTCTAAGTGGAGACATTATCTAGAGCAGGGGCAATTTTTTTTATTAAAACAGATCATGAAAGCATCAAGTATTTGCTGGAACAGAGACTTGATACTAACCTGCAGCAGAGGGGAATATCTAAGTTGTTAGGGTTGGATTATAAGATTTTATATAGAAAGGGGATTGAGAATAAGGTGGCTGATGCTTTGTCTAGATGGAGTTTTGAGGAGCCTTCTGAGAATAATTGTTTTGCTTTGCAATCTTTCCCTAATTCCTGCTTGGATGTCTAATTTTGCAGCCACTTATGAGGGGAATGTGAGGGCTGAAGAGTTAATTCAGCAGTTTTCAGTGGCAGTTGATAGCATTTCAGGATTTGCTTTCAAATCTGGATTGTTGTATTATGAAGGCAGATTGTTTGTGGGCTGTAGCACTTCTTTGAGGAGTCACCTTATTTCTTTATATCACAATTCACCCTTGGGAGGACATTCAGTGGTATTACGGACTTCTCATAAGTTGAAGAAACATTTTCATTGGCCTTGGTTAAAGGAAGATGTGGTCGATTGGATTAAGAAATGTGATCAGTGTGCAAGATGTAAGGGGGAAACATGTGCAACACCTGGGTTGTTGCAGCCTATACCAATTCCTAACCATGCTTGGCAGTATATCTCCATGGATTTTGTGGAGCAGTTGCGCAAGTCACTTAAGGATACCATCTTAGTTGTGTGTAGATTTACCAAGCATGCTCATTTTATGGCTCTCTCTCACCCCATTCTGCTTCTTCAATTGCAGGACTGTTTTTGGATCATGTTTACAAGTTGGATGGGGCACCTCAAACTATTGTTTCAGACAGATATAAGGTATTTACTAGCCTTTTTTGGAGAGAATTGTTTAAGAAATTGGGTACTTCTCTCTGTTCCAGTACCTCTTATCATCCTCAATCTGATGGACAGACTGAGAGGGTAAATCAATGTTTGGGGGGGTATTTAAGAAGCATGGCTCATTTAAAACCTACTACTTGGGGTAGGTGGTTATCTGTAGCAGAATAGCGGTATAATTCTACCTGCCATAGTGCTATTAGGATGACTCCATTTGAAGCACTTTATGGATACTATCCTCCAATGCTTCCAGCCTTGCCTACTGAGATGACAACAGTTGGTGCAGTAGAAGATTTTCTTGAGGACAGGCAAGCTATTACTTGCTCAGAGAATTTACAGCTTGCTAGGAATAGAATGAAGCAGCAAGTGGATAAGAGGAGGACTGAAAGGGAATTTCAAGTAGGAGATTGGGTGTATTTGAAATTGCAACCATATAGGCAGACCACTATTGCTGTAAGGAAACATCTCAAGTTATCTGCTAAGTATTATGGCCCTTTTCAGGTGTTGGAGAGAGCGGGCACAGTTGCTTATAAATTGCAGCTGCCAGAATCTTCTACTGTCCACCCAGTTTTTCATGTTTCATTACTTAAGAAGAAGTTTGGGGATAATCAGATACCTACTTTGGCACTTCCTTAATTGGTGGAAGATCAGGTGGAAGTCAAGCCAATAAATGTGCTGCAGACCATGGTGATTGACAGGCTGAATATGCAGATTCCTCAGTCTCTTATTCAGAGGAATGGCTTATCTCAGGAGGATGCTACTTGGGAGGCTAATTCCTTTCTCATGTCCCGGTTTCCAACTTTTGCCACCTCCATGGGGCTAGTAGGTGCTCAAGGAGGGGGTATTGTTACATACCAGAGAGAGAGGTTTAGGAATACAGTAGGGAAGTGATAGGATGTAATTCAGGTGTAAAAGGTGCTGGAGTGGAGTTGGTTTTGTAGGGAAGTTAACAGATTATAGAAAGGGGCAGGAAGTGTATGTTAGAAAATAACAGATTACTAGAATTGGTATAAATACAGTTGGACAGCAGACAGAGATCATTCATTCAAGTAATATCAAGAATCAGTTCCTTCTTCTCAATCTCTCTCTCTCTCTCTCCTATTCTCGAGTCTATTTTCTGATTATCTTTTCTATCTCAAGACTGTTTCTTTTGTAGCTGCCACTTAGGGTTCAGATCCTAACATAATAGTTTATGTTATAAAAATAAGTATCCATATTTTAGGCGAATGCTGATTATGTAAGTGGCTAATGACTAGCAGATTTTCCTATACTCAATTTTCTATTATGGCTAATGCTTAAATTTGGTCAAGTATATGCATAACGTGTAATTTTGGTATCAGTTATAGTCAAACTTGTAAGACTCTGTGCCAACATTTTCAAATTACTGGTGTGGCATTCATTTAATTCAAAAATTTCACATGAGCACATCTCTAGGCTTATTTAGGGGAAGGGAAGGGAAAGAATAATGGGAGAACATGATGAAAAAGATTTATTATTTTTTTTCTTTCCTAAGTTTTTGTTTCTAAATAATTAAGTACTGATTTTTAAATTATGCTCTTCTTTTTTTTTGGAGTCTACATCTAAGCACGTCTGAAATTTAAGTGTTAGTTATAGTAGAAATTGATCAATGTTTTGGATTATTTTATCATTAAACCTTTTTTAATTCATGAATATTAATAAAAACGGTGAAATTTCCTGCTGCTATGTTGGATGTTTTCTGCATGAGGGGTCCAATGTCTTCAGGGTAAAAAAGAATAACTCTTGAATTAGAAAAATACTTTTTTTTTTGTGAGCTGGGAAAAGACCTTTTTCTGCTACAAAATCTACATTGTATTCAATTTGAAATGCAACACTACTTTCTGTTCAAAATGTTCAAATATTCTTGTGATATTGTGGAATTGCAAGAATACTAATATGAAGACACTGACAAATTCATGTTTGCTTGGTTGATAGCAGGAAGTTCAGGTAACTCGAGGACACAGACTGATACCAAACCCAAGTTCTGATGGCAGCAAGCTGGCAATGGCTGAACAGAGTAAAGAAGTGGAGAGCACGGGGCTCCTATCATTATGTCAGAACTATAACAGTGATGATGAGTAGTCGGTCAATGTATTGCATGATTGAATGATTATCAAATGTGAATGAGAACCCAAAAAAAAATTCCAGAAACTTCCAAAAATTTTCTGTGGTATCTGTTAGCCTTTCCCTGATATTGAATACCAGAAGATTGTATATATGAAGAAAAGTAAGAGGATATAATAAATTGATGTATTAGAATTTAACACAATGGGAAGTTGAGTTTTATGTTTAAATGTGCGAGTTTCATTTCACTGTGCTTTAACTGAAAATGCTGATAAACTATAACAGTCGACAGTATGCTTTGGCCTGGATTTATTCTATCATCAAAATATGTTTATTGTTTATTGGCCTGGATTTTTGAAGATATCCACGCTCAAATTTTAATAGATAGAAGGGTTTTATAGGATATTAGTTTTTGAAGCACGTGCTAAAAATCACTTATAGTATAATGAAAATAGTGACTTGTAAATTTTAAAAACTTAATTTGATAAATTAATTAAATTTATATAATTATGAAAATTTTAACACGAAAAAAAAAATAAAATTAATTATAAATTTTTAAATCATGTAATTATATTTATTAACACTATATTATTTAATAACTAACATTTTATTTATACATCAAAATCTATAAAAATTCGTTGAACTTCATTCTTAATAAAAATGTTTGTTCACCTGCAGAGAAAAATATGCAGTTCATATTTTAGTTTCTTTAAGATATCATTTTTATAAATTTAATAAATAATCTTATTTTTATTATCAAGTTTGTTGAACTCATGTAAACTTAGAAAAATTGACAACATATGGTGAATTGTAAATCCAAGCAATATTGAGGCTTTAAATTTAAAGTATGACAAACAAGTGGTAATATAATATTTATTTTAATTTCTTTAATATTTTATTTTATATTTAATAAATAACCTTAATCACTATTATTTTTTTCCTAATATTCACATTTTTGTTATATATTATTTTTTTTTATCTTAATGTGTGTTACATGTTAATTTACTCATTATAAAAATTCATAATTTAAATATTTTATTTATATTTTTTTAATTTTATGAATAATAGTCAATTAAATTTTATTATTTATTAATATGATTGTATTTTATTTCTAATTAAATTTTGCTAAAAAATTATAACAAAATAAAATTAGTAAGTTATATTATTTTAGTTAATTAAAATATTATAAATAAAATACATGAAATAAAATTTTTAATATATATTACTTTAGCGATTAAAATATTATAAATAAAATACCATATTTGGAATATAAACATTTTGATTTTATAAATTAAAATTTATTGTTTACTAAAAGTTATTTTTAAAATAATTTCATTTTTTTGAAATTTTTTTTAATAAAATTATTATGGTCCATTTATAATACAGATTGTAAAGTAAAAAATATATATTTTACTAGTTGACTTTATCTTGATGTAATAAGAATTTTAAAACTAATAAGTTTTCATAAATACATTTTAATTTTGTATTTTTATAAATAATGAAGGCTATTTTTGAAAATATCAATATTCTCCCTTTCCATTTTTTAATTTTCTTTTAATTTTTTGTTATTATCACCAATTTTTAACTTAATTTTAAATATTTATTATTTTTAGTAAGCAATTGAAATTGAAATAAATTAACAATCAAAATTATAATTTATCAATTAACTGAAAGAGAAATAATAATAATAGTTAAAATTACATCACGTTAACTAATTTAAATCAATTTTGACTATAGATTTAAACAAATTTTAAAATCATGCTAAACTTATAAAAAAATATAACTATAATTATAAAAATTTGAAAAAAAAATTATTAAGCTGTTAAATTACTTATTAAATGAGTTAAGATTTTTACTTTTATAATTATTTTTTAAAATATGATTTATAATAAAAATAAAATTTTAATATATTAATTATTATTTATTGTAAATTAAAAATTTATAAAAATAATTTAATCATTTCATAAATTTTCCTATGCATATTTTTATATTTATTAATTGATAATTAAAAAAATACAAGATTATAATTAAAAAATTTAGATTAATGGTCGAATGAATTTTTATAATTTATATATATATATATATAATTCTGTATTATGTAAATTAAAAAACTTTAAAAAATTGAAATATTTAAAAGTATGCATGTAAATATATTGATGAAAATTTAAATTATATAATTTAAAAATATATTATTATAATTATATATTAATTTTATTCTTTAATAAAATTTTAAATATTCAGATATTTAGACAATTAAGTAAGGCTAAATGATAAAATAAAAAAATAAAAAACTTTATATTGATTATCAATTTTTGTCAAAACTTTTAATTTTATTAATTTTAACAATAAATTTAATTAAAAAAAAATAAACTCATCAATCGATAAAAATAATTTAAATTTTTTTATTTATTATTAATTTTAGTTACTGCTTTTAATTTTATTAATATATTCAATAATTTTAGTATTTTTATTAATTTCAACAATTTAAACTCTATTTTTTTATACAAAAGGAAATTTTATTAAAAAAAACAATAAAAAAAAACATGAAAGATAAGAGAAAAAAAAAAACTCACAAAGAAGCAAAGAAAATCACCTAGCTTTATTACTATTTACAGTAAGCTAAAAAAGGAAGATTAATATTCAAAAATTGATAACTTTTTGCTTACTTTTCCTTTACACAATTGTACAAAAACAATACTTTTATAGACATATCAGTTAAATTCAATTCAAATTAAAATAACATTAAAATTAATAATTAAAATTAAATTGAAATAAGATTATTTGATTAAATATTAATTTAAATGAATTCAAATTTCCTTTTTTTCAATCCAAGTTTTTAAGACAATTGATTTCCAAGTTTCATCTATATGTTTCTACTATAATTTTTAATTCTTTATGTAGAATTATTATTCAAGGAAAAAAAAATTGAAGCTTCGGTTCATATTATAATTATATTAAAATTAGAATTATAGAATAGCACTAATATTTTATAATTATAGAAGTTTTTAAAAAATTTTTAAATCCAATTCAAATTAAAATACTATTGAAATTAATGAGGAATTTAAAATTAAAATAATTTTTATATTTAATTAAATATTAATTTAGTTCTAATTTATTATATTAATTATGAAAAATATACAATGGGAATTACTTATTTATGTTAATTGGTACAAATCCTTTTATTTTCCCATAATATTATTGAATTATATGAATATTATTTATTAAGATAGGATTGTATTATGGAATTTGCCTTTTTTTTTTTAAAAAAAACTATAATACATAATGTTTTTAAACTTTTAATTTAGTTATACTTTTAGCATAGCAATATAATTATAATATATTTATATCATTAGTATTTGTCAAGGATTATATTACTATAATAGAAAAGGATTACTTTTGTTTTTTATTGTAGTTTGGGATTTTTTTTAATTTTTATTTACAGTTTTTGCAATAAATTTTTTTTTGTAATTCTTTATATATAATTATTGTTGTCCGTTGTAGCAACCCAAGAGGGGGGTGAATTGGGCTCTAATTGAAATTTTTTGGAGGCTAAGAGAGATTAATGAAAAATAAACACAAAGAAGGGTGAAGGAGGAATGAAGATATAATCGATTTATAGAGATTTGGTTATCCCAAATTTATGTCCTCTCGTCAAGGCCCTCCTTGAGAATTAACTCCACTAATTTTTCTTTTTTGGGTGAAGAACAAACCCTTTACAAAACCACAAGAGCAAACCTTTACTGTTTCATGAATCTCTTTTTACACAAGCAATTTAATTCTCTAACACACTCTAGATACAATATATACTCTCAACAACTTTTAATCTCACTCTGAGAACACAATAATTACAGCTTAAAAGCATGCTCTCAAGAAATTAATTGAAATTTCTAGAGGGAGAAACTAGGGAAAACCTTTGAAACTCAATAAATTCTCAAATAATAAGTTGTTGTTACTTCCTTCTAGTCATAAATAGTCTCTATTTATAATTTTGTCAAGAAAATTATCGTTGGAGATGCATTATATGCAATCATAGTCATTCAATCATTTAAAACCTTATTTTATCGAATTGTAGAAACCCTTGTTTGGCCGCCAAACCCTTACTTTGGCTGTTGAAAGTTAAGGTGCCAAAAATATAAGTTTGAAAACTTAACTTCAACTGCTGAAGTTCCCTACTTCGGCTATCAAAGTGCTCATTAGACAGAAAAACACAAAAGGTCAGAAAATTCATAACTCTTTATCTCGAAACGGGATATTCGATCCATTTGAATCAACGGAAAGCTAATTTAATAAATTTTCCATCAAAAACATTTTCAAAAACTAATTTTGTATTTCTCAAAAGTGAAAATTTCATTTCACTTCCCTTTGGTAAAAAAATAGGTAAAAACAAAGACATAAAGAAATGTTAGAAATAGCTAGACTTGAGCCTGTTAGTAGTATGCCCTATAGTATATCATTTAGTATGTACCTTGTACATCTTTTATTAATAAAAGGCATCTTCACTTTTCCGTTTACATAATATATTTATGTGTAATAGAAAAAGTCCATTGATATTTTATTTGAAATTCTATTCTTAAGTTGTTAAGAATATGAGTGACAGTATTTCTAGCACAAAGTATCATAAATAGGTTCACAATCGAGGATACTTCACAATAAGGACATGACTTATCCAGAAAGATTATAATCATGCTTGTTTCCAAGTTATTTATATGAGATGTAAATAAGATGGAATGGTGAGTCTCATGCCATATAACAAACATGATAGGCACTTATACATGATAAGTAGGCCGAACCAGTGACATTTATGACAAGCACATGGAGTTTACTCTTGTCAATGCATTGTCATAAATCATATCAGTGCATATAATCTTTAGACCTGAGATAGCACAGTTATCTTGTATATAGGTGGTTTGAGTTTGATACTGCTTTCATACTTGTACTGTGTATGGGTATATGGGCATGTGTTGGCTCCTACTAGTTATATATGGAGGCAGGTGTTGATCAAGATGGAATCTGGTCCTCTAAGTAAATAGGGATAAAATCCTATGTTCATTTAATTGTTCTTGATGTTTCAAGTTCCTGGCTAGGACAGATAGATTTAATCAGAAAAGAGTTTCTGATGAGAAAAGAGTTTTAATCAAGAACTGGAATTAAAAGAGAACATAATATTCATAGCAAATGGGGTTTGACATAAACCATGACTCCAGCTCGGATTGAGATTTTATAACAGAGAGATTCTAGTGCATGGTAACATATGATTATAAGTTCATTTAAGGTAAACCTTATTACTAATTGGGTAGCCATGGCATGCTATGCTAGGTGTTAACCATGGTCTATGAGGTACATAAAATGATTTAGAGAAATCATTTATGGTAAGAAAGAGTTCTGATGATATTAAGAGTTGATATCATGTCTCATTGCCAATTAGTGATGAGCCTAGTAAGTCACACATATACACAAGTAATCACCAAATTAAATATGATTTAATTAATCAATTAAAGAGTTTAATTGATTAATTAAATAGGTTTGGTTTGCAATTAGATTGCAAAGTCCTTAGTATAGCTTGAAACCAAATCTAGGTTATTAGATGTATAATATAAGTTAAATTTATATTCAAAGTGTTTAAATATGAATTTAATTAATGAGAAATTAGTTAATAGAGATTAATAAATTAATTTATATTTGATATGAATTGATTAGAAGAAGAGAAATAATTATTTTGGGTTGAGAACTCAAAATTAAGACACAAGGGTATTTTGGTCATTTCACAGAGTGATATGTAGCACCATAAGATGGTGACACATGGCATTAAACATAAGCTTGCCATAAGTCTTTTAATCATGTAAGATGATCAAAGTCAAGATTAAATATAGGTTTAACACTTGGCACAATGTGATTGGGTCAATTAAACCTAGAGCTAATTAAAAGGTGACATGTGGCAAGGGTTTTAAGTGATGACCTAGCTATATAAGTATTGTTATGAAAGAGTAAAAGGTGTGAGCTGCTGTTCTTCTTTGATGCCGCCACCCAAAGAACATCTCCCCTCTCTTCTTCTTCATCTCTCATCAATTCAAAGAGATTAGCCATCAATCTTTTGAATTAAAAATACTAGAAATTATTTCTAGTGTCCTGTTTACATATGTAATCTCTCAAAAGGCAAAACTTAATTTTCTAATTCATAGAAAAAGCTTAAGAAGCTATTCAAGGGCTGCCATAGGTGATCTTGGTGTGGACAAGCTAGAGGGATAACATTTGGTGTCCTAAAGACGCATCCCAAAGGTGCCAAACACACTGCAGTGCATCAAGAGGTTAGTGCACTTGTTCTTAATCTAATCTAGGGTTCTTAAAATTAATCTAATTAATTCTAAAATCTTAAATGGCAAATTTAGATCATTGAAATCAAATAGATAAAAATAAATCTTACATGATGCATGTGACCCTAGGTAAAAAATTTTTGAATTCAATGATATAAACTTATGTTTTTCATGCTTCTTCTCCTGCAATTGGTATCAGAGCCACTATATTTGCCATTTAGATTGTTGATTATATGATTTAATTGTGTGGCATGATCATGAGATGATAGATCCATTGCTGGTTGCAAAGAAAGGTGACGGCTTAGTGATGAACACCATTGTGTGCGCAAGGTTTGTTCATCCCTTATGGTGCGCATGGTTTTGAGCAATATTTGTGCAATTGTTGTATGATCTAATGCTCATAATTATATCCATTTTATGTCTAATTAAATTGTTTAATTAGAGTTTTAAATTACACAATTAAATTTTGATTTAAATCTGAATTTTAAAAGTTGTTTGAATGAGATTCAAATCTGAATTTTTAAAGTTGTTTGAATGTGATTCAAATCTGAATTTTAAAAGTTTTTTGAATGAGATTCAAATCTGAATTTTTTGAATTTGTTTGAATGTGATTCAAATCTGAATTTTTAAATTTGTTTGAATATGATTTAAATCTGAATTTTTAAATTTGTTTGAATCATATTCAAATCTGGATTTTTAAATTGAATATGTGATATTCAATTTAATTTATGTATATATGTTTTATTTAATTGTTAAATAGTGATATGCATGATGGATGATCATGGACTATAAAAGACCAATGTGATTGGATTTATTCTTTTATGTTTCTTTGGGATTTTAATTTAAATTAATTTATTTTTGGGCATGTATTATTAAGGTTGTAATAATTTTTGGGTTGTAATTTCATTTATTTAGTTCTTATAAATTTGCCTTGGTATGCCAAGGATTACTATGTAATATTGGATTGCAAGAAGATCAAGGATGTCAAGAGCATTGGTGGGACCAGTGGGAGGAATTCAATATCAAGTGTTGATTATGTACTCCTTCAGCAACTCTTGTAATATGAATGAATGAAATGCACCTAGGAATGCCCTGATTCAATTCTTGGTGACTCAGAATTGAATCCCTTAGAAAGTCCATGATCAAACCATATTTATTATCCATGAATGCATGAGATGTATATGAATGTATGCAAGTATATGATATATGCATGCTAAATGGATAATGTGCAAAGTGAGACCTTAATAGTAATTAGGATGACCATAAAATCTTCCAAACAAATGATTAAGTTGGAAATGCTATAATTAAAGTAATTATAACATGAGCCCTCCATTGAAGCAATTATTTGAAATTTTAAATACTTGCATAAGATGCAATTAATTTAAGAGATTTTCTTAAGAATAATTATTAAGCATGAGATGTTGTAAATATGTAAATGGTTTGGTGGCCAATATTGGATGTACCTGATGACATAAAAATTATTTGCATAATTGCTGGCTCAATGGGATCAACTTAACTAATGCAAGATAAGTCAATAATGGATGTACCTGAGATTTTGAGCATTAGGGGCTAGGTAAAGGATTGAACCTCACATGAGATGTGATGGGCTAGAAGTTGCTCACTTATAGTTTATTGTAATTCCAATAATGGATGTACCTGAGGATGATCAATAGAATTATAGGAATTCAATCACTCACTAGAAATCCATTCAACTAGGATTTCCGTTTTCTACTTTGAAAGTGTAGGATTCACTAAGTTAGTGGGAGGATCAATTTGATTAAAAGACCATAATCATTTTGGTTAATTACATGATATATTTACTAATTAATCTGGTTATTTTCTGCAGTTAATTTTCTGATAATAATGAGCACAGAACAACCACCACTATCCAATATCCTTGCTAGCATACTTGATCGCAATAAGTTGACAGGACCTAATCTGTCTGATTGACTAAGAAATTTGAAACTTGTCCTGAACCTTGAACATATAGGATATGTTCTAAACTCAAATGTTCTTGGTCCCTTACCTCCAGAGGCCACTCCAGAGGAACATGAAACTTTAGACAAGTGGAAGGAGCATGATATGAGAACTACGTGTTACATGCTTGCTTCTATGAGTAATGAGTTACAGAAGCAGTATGAAAACATGCAGAGTGCGAGTGAGATCATCCTTCACCTACAAGAGTTGTATGGTGAGCACAGCAGGAATGCTAGGTATGAGATATCTAGACAGCTATTCCGCATGAGGATGTCTGAGGGACAGAATGTTGGGGATCATGTTCACAAGATGATTCAGCTGATTGCGTAGCTGGATCATCTTGACTTTAACATGGATTTCCAACTGCATACGGATTTGATCCTTCAGTCCCTTCCTGAGTCATTTGGTAATTTTGTGACAAATTTTCATATGACTAAACAGGAATGCACCTTGGCTAGTTTACTCAACATGCTAGTTATTGCCCAAAAGTATATGCCGAGCAACAAAGGAAAAGAGGTAGCTTTGATTACATTTTCTTCTGCTAGAAAGTCCAACAAGAAAAAGGGCAATTAGAAAAAGAAACCTCAAGTTTTAGGATCTTCCAAGAAGATAGCCAAACAGAAAAACAAAGATCAAAGCTGATAAAGGCAAAGGAAAGTGTTTCCACTGCCAGCAGGATGGGCACTGGAATAGGAATTACCCAGAGTATAGCAAGTAGTAGCAGCTTGAAGTAACGAGATATTAGACTCTGAATTGGCATTGGTTCAACTGTTGAAGCCTTAGCCATAAGATCTAGATCTTAATACATATGTGGACATGTTTTGTATTTAAATAAGGTTATGCATGTACCTGATGCCTTTTAAGAACATCATTTCTATATCTAGTTTGACTAGAGATGGTTATGAACTTCAGTTCATAAATGATGTTTGCCATATTTATTTTGGAAATAAATATGTTAGTTCGGGTTATATGCATGATGGACTTTATTATCTAGATAATAATGTTAAATACAAATCTAATACAAGAAATCTAAAAGAATGTAATGCCATGATGAAAATCAACTCAAGTTCAAAATATATTTGGCACTTAGGATTAGGTCATGTTACAGAAGATAGGATTACAAAACTGGAGAAAATGAGGATTTTATCCTCATTGGGCTCTGAGCTAACTCCAACTTGTGAATCTTGCCTACAGGGCAAAATGACTAGATCACCCTTTGTAAGACAAGGGCTAAGAGCTGAAAATATTTTGGAGCTAATACTTAGTGATGTATATGGTCCATTTAAAGAAATGGCTAGGGGTATTTTTCATTACTTTATTACCCTTACTGATGATAAATCAAGGTTTGAGTATTTATATTTGATGAAATACAAACATGAATCCTTTGAAAAGTTCAAAGAATTTAAATCTGAAGTACAAAATCAAACAAGAAAGAGTATTAAAGCTCTTCGATCAGATCGTGGAGGTGAATACTTGAGTACTGAATTTGATGAATACTTGAGAGAGCACAACATTGTTTCCCAGCTGACTCCTCCAGGAACACCACAGTTGAATAGTGTATCTGAAAGGAGAAATTGTACCCTATTGGATATGGTACGTAGTATGATGAGCTATACTGATATGCCAATCTCCTTTTAGGGATTTGCATTAGAATTAGCTTTGTATAGTCTGAATAGGATTTCATCAAAATCAGTATCTTCCACACCTTATAAGATATGGCATGGAAGAAAACCAAGTCTTAAGCATGTTAAGATTTGGGGTTGTCTAGCTTATATAAAAAAAAAAAGCTGAACATTGATAAATTAGAAACCAAATAAGAAAAGGGTCGATTTATTGTATATCTAAAAGATAGTTTTGGATATTATTTTTATTTGCCTACATCACAAAAGGTTGTGATAAGTAGAAATGCTATATTTCTTGAACAACAGTTTGTTCAAGAAGGAGGCAAATGAAGGCAAATAGAGTTGGAATTGGAGAATTTTGACCAACCAACTGATCAGATGGATATAGATCTATCTAGTTAACCTACACCTATTGATGAAACATCTACAGCTGTTCCTCGTAGAATAACCAGGGTATCTTACCCACCAGTGAGATATGGTTTCCTTCATAAAAAAGAACAAGAGTTGTCTACTCATGAAGAAGGAGATCATAGAGATGATCCACTTACCTATGAAGAAGCTATATCAGATATAGACTCTTCAAAATGGATTGATGCTTTGAAATCTAAAATTGATTCCATGTATAAGAATCAAGTTTGAGATCTTGTTGACCCACCTGAAGGTATTGTACCTATAGGAAATAAATGGGTTTTTAAGAAGAAATTTGGTTCTGATGGAAAGGTAGAGACCTATAAGGCAAGGCTAGTAGCGAAAGTGTTTCACCAAAAGTAAGGAATCGACTATGAGGAGACTTTCTCACCTATTGCCATGCTTAAATCAATTAAGATTCTATTAGCAATAGCTGCATACTATGATTATGAGATTTGCCAGATGGATGTCAAAATAGCTTTTCTCAATGGATACATTGAAGAAAACATTTTCATGGAACAACCTAAGGGGTTTTGAATCCCACGATGGTTTCAAAATGCGCAAGCTAAAGCGATCCATTTATGGGTTAAAACAAGCTTCGAGGAGTTGGAACATCCGTTTTGATGAAGCCATTAAGTCATTTGGTTTTATCAAAAAATGAGGAAGAGTCATGTGTATATAAGAAGGTTAGTGATAGTATTACCACTTTCCTTGTCTTATATGTGGATAATATTCTGTTGATAGGTAATGACACAGGTATGTTGACAACTATGAAGATATGGTTGTCAAATACATTCTTTATGAAAGACTTAGGGGAAGCAACCTATATTCTTGGGATTCACATCTATAGAGATAGAGTGAAAAGAATAATTGGTTTATCCCAAAGTCTATACTTGGAAAAGGTGTTAAGGAGGTTTAACATGCTTGATTCCCAGAGAGGATTGTTACCAGTAAGACATGGTATCCACCTTTATAAAGAGATGTCTCCAAAAACACCTGAAGAAAGAGATAAAATGGCCAAGATTCCATATGCTTTGGCTATTGGAAGTTTAATGTATACAATGTTATATACTAAGCCGGATATCACATATGCTATTAGTTTGACTAGCAGGTATCAATCTAATCCAAGTTTGGAACACTGGATAGCTGTTAAGAATATCCTTAAGTACTTGAGAAGAACTAAGGATTTATTCTTGATATATGGAGGTGGTGACTTGCAATTGGATGGTTATACTGATTCTGATTTCCAATCAGATATCGATGATAGAAAGTCTATCTCTAGGTTTGTGTTCATTTGTAAAGGAAGTGCAGTTAGTTGGAAGAGTTCCAAACAGAGTACAACTGCTGGTTCCAATACAGAGGCTGAATATATTGCTGCATCAGATGCTGCAAAAGAAGCTATTTGGATAGTCTCACTAGAAATCCAAACACATAGAAAAGCGCTACCACATTATCAGAGAGATAGTTAGGCAAGGCGATACAGCCATGCGGAAAATAGCATCAGCTGAAAAATCCAGCTGATTCATTCACTAAGCCTTTGTCACAAGCTCAGTTAGACCGACATCTTGAGAAGATGAGTCTAAGATATTATAATGAATGGCTCTAGTGCTAGTGGGAGATTGTTAGTAGTATGCCCTATAGCATATCATTTAGTATATATCTTGTACATCTTTTATTAATAAAAGGCATCTTCACTTTTCTGTTTACATAATTTATTTATGTGTAATAGAAAAGGTCCATTGATATTTTGTTAGAAATTCTATTCTTAAGTTGTTAAGAATATGAGTGACAGTATTTTAGCACAAAGTATTATAAATAGATTCACAATCGATGATACTTCACAATAAAGACATGACTTATCTAGAAAGATTGTAATCATATTTGTTCCCAAGTTATTTATATGAGATGTAAATAAGATGGAATGGTGAGTCTCATGCCATAAAACAAACATGATAGGCACTTATACATGATAAGTAGGCCGAACCAGTGACATTTATGACAAGCACGTGGAGTTTACTCTTGTCAATGCATTGTCATAAATCACATCAGTGCGTATAATCTTTAGACCTGAGATAGCACGGTTATCTTGTATATAGGTGGTTTGAGTTTGATACTGCTTTCATACTTGTACTGTGTATGGGTATATGGGCATTTGTTGGCTCCTACTAGTTATATATGGAGGCAGGTGTTGATCAAGATGGAATCTGTTCCTCTAAGTAAATAGAGATAAAATCCTATGTTCATTTAATTGTTCTTGATGTTTCAAGTTCCTGGCCAGGACAGATAGATTTAATTAGAAAATAATTTCTGATGAGAAAATCTTTTTAATCAAGAACTGAAATTAAAAGAGAACATAATATTCACAGCAAATGGGGTTTGACATAAATCATGACTCCAGCTCGGATTGGGATTTTATAACAGAGAGATTCTAGTGCATGGTAATATATGATTATAGGTTCATTTAAAGTAAACCTTATTACTAATTAGGTGGCCATGGCATACTATGCTAGATATTAACCATGGTCTATGAGGTGCATAAAATGATTTAGAGAAATCATTTATGGTAAGAAAGAGTTCTGATGATATTAAGAGTTGATATCATGTCTCATTACCAATTAGTAATGAGCCTAGTAAGTCACACACATACACAAGTAATCACCAAATTAAATATGAATTAATTAATTAATTAAAGAGTTTAATTGATTAATTAAATAGGTTTGGTTTGCAATTAGATTGCAAAGTCCCTAGCATGGCTTGAAACCAAATCTAGGTTATTAGATGTATAATATAAGTTAAATTTATATTCAAAGTGTTTAAATATGAATTTAATTAATGAGAAATTAATTAATAGAGATTAATAAATTAATTTATATTTGATATAAATTGATTAGAAGAAGAGAAATAATTATTTTGGGTTGAGAACTCAAAATTAAGACACAGGGGTATTTTGGTCATTTCACAGGGTGACATGTGGCACCATGAGATGGTGACACATAGCACTACACATAAGCTTGCCATATGTCTTTTAATCATGTAAGATGATCAAAGTCAAGATTAAATATAGGCTTGACACTTGGCAAAATATGATTGGGTCAATTAAACCTATAGCTAATCAAAAGGTAACATGTGGCAAGGGTTTTAAGTGATGACCTACCTATATAAGTGTTGTTATGAAAGAGTAAAAGGTGTGGACTGTTGTTCTTATTTGGTGCCGCCACCCAAAGAACATCTCCCCTCTCTTCTTCTTCATCTCTCATCAATTCAAAGAGATTAGCCATCAATCTCTTGAATTAAAAATACTGGAAATTGTTTCTAGTGTCTTGTTTACATCTGTAATCTCTCAAAAGGTAAAACTTAATTTTCTAATTCATAGAAAAAGCTTAAGAAGCTGTTCAAGGGCTACCATAGGTGATCTTAGTGTGGACAAGCTAGAGGGACAACATCTGGTGTCCTAAAGACGCATCCCAAAGGTGCCAAACACACTGCAGTGTATCAAGAGGTTAGTGCACTTGTTCTTGATCTAATCTAGGGTTCTTAAAATTAATCTGATTAATTCTAAAATCTTAAATGGCAAATGTAGATCCAAAAACATATTAAAAGAGTTTTAATATATTTTTTATCATTGAAATCAAATAAATAAAAATAAATCTTGCATGATGCATGTGACCCTAGGTGAAAAATTTTTGAATTTAATGATATAAACTTATGTTTTTCATGCTTCCGCTCCTATAGAGCCAACACAATCAACCAATTGAGATTCACAAAGTATAAAGAAAATAAAATTTACATTGTAGAATCTCCCATGATCTTTGCTTCAATTCCTTGCTCTCATTCAATCTTGATTTTGAAGTAATTTTTCAATTTTGAATTTGGGACCTACAATTTTAACACAAATACTTTCAAGATAGATTAGTAGCACACTAATTGTTTATTATAATCAAAACATGGATTAGGACCCCTAGGTTCAACAATCTCTCCCTTTTTTTATGATGACAAACAATTAGTGGGTGAAAAAAAAATTAAACACTAGTGAAATGTGCGTTTTTCAAAAATTCTCTCTCTTAGTGTACTCCCCCTTACAAAAATAAAATGCCTTAATAGATAAAATTAGGAGATCACATAAGAGAGATTTTAACTCAATGAATGTAATAACATGATGTCATAATTCCTAAATGAATGAAAATGCAAAAGGCATTGCTAGATCAATAACAATCCAATAAGAGAGATAATAAGCTAATATGTGAATCAATATATCATAAATATACCAAAAAGGAATAATCATCATCCAAAAAGCCAATGTGGCCAATGGCTAAGAACATGTCTATCATTTGTAAAACCTATATCAGTTATAAAACCTACAACAATACATCCACTAACTAAAACATCCACAAAACATCCCCTAGCTACATATCTCCCCCTTTTGGCATCATCAAAACACTAACCAAAGGGGAAGGTGCACAAAAAGAACATCTAAGACAAAAGAATAAAGAAGTCAAAACTCTAGAGGTTATAGAATAGCTATATTTGATGGAGGAGCGCGAAATGCCATATGGTGGAGTAGTGAGATAATCTGGGCCATTTGCTCCTCCACATGCTGCTGATGCTGAAACTAGCGATCTTCCATCCACTACAGTCTATCCTCCATCTAGACAGACCTGAGCTCTAGATGAGCCAGAGCATCATATATATCATGAGAAGTCTTAGAGGACTATCCTTAGTTTGCTTTGCCACTGGGGCCAGCTGTTGTTGTGGCTACACAGGCCTAATCAGAATAAGCTCCCACTAGTGTGCACTAAGGCTATGGTTTCTGTGACTGTGGTCTCTGAGAAGATGCACAGGTCTATGCCTCTGAGCATGCTCATTACTGTCCTAGTAAACAGTAAGCCCATGTGCAAAATTGTGTCCATGGTATAATATCCATAATCTCTAGGTATGGTCATGGCGGCTTCTGCACTATGATAAACTCTATAAGCCTTAAGAAGTCTAGTGATAAGAAGATCGTAGGGGAGATAAGCCATGGAGTGCCTAAAGGCAGAAGCCATAGTATGAAGGATCAGAATAGGTAGGTTAAAGGGACGACTCACTAAGAGATAGGTCATAACAAATATATTAGTCTAAGTAAGGTCAGACCTATGACTTGCTTGTGGGATGATCTCATGAGTGATTATATGATATACAACCTTGGGTAGTGTCCTAAGGTATGCTGTAGGAAGACGAATAGGGTCACCAATATGGTTGCCCCTAAAAACAATCCTAACTTAGTCTTTAGGAGTGCAAGGCTCAGTGATCCACTGGTGAGTGTTGGACACAACTACATTAGCATTTGGGACCCCCAGGTGCTAAGCTAGAATATCAAGAGTAAAAGAAAATGGGGATTTTATCTTCATTAGGCTCTGAGCCTACTCCAACTTGTGAATCTTACCTTCAGGGCCAAATGACTAGATCACCCTTTGTTGGACAAGGGCTAAGAGTTGAAAATATTTTGGAGCTAATACATAATGATGTTTGTAGCCCATTTAGAGAAATGGCTAGAGGCGGTTTTCATTACTTTATTACCTTTACTGATGATAAATCAAGGTTTGGGTATTTGTATTTGATGAAATACAAACATGAATCCTTTGAAAAGTTCAAAGAATTTAAATCTGAAGTAGAAAATCAAACAGGAAAAAGTATTAAAGCTCTTCGATCAGATCGTGGAGGTGAATACTTGAGTACTGAATTTGATGAATACTTGAGAGAGCATGTCATTATTTCCTAGCTGACTCCTCCAGGAACACCACAGCTGAATGGTGTATCTGAAAGGAAAAATTGTACCCTATTAGATATGGTACGTAGTATGATGAGCTATACAGATATGCCAATCTTCTTTTGGGGATTTGCATTAGAATCAGCTTTGCATATTCTGAATAGGATTCAATCAAAATCAGTATCTTGCAAACCTTATGAGATATGGCATAGAAGAAAACCAAGTCTTAAACATGTTAAGATTTGGGGTTGTCCAACTTATATCAAAAAGCTGAACACAGATAAATTAGAAACTAGATCAGAAAAGGGTCGATTTGTTGGATATCCAAAAGATAGTTTTGGATATTATTTTTATTTGCCTACATCACAAAAGGTTGTGGTAAGTAGAGATGTCACATTTCTTGAACAACAGTTTGTTTAAGAAGGAGGCAAAGGAAGGCAAATAGAGTTAGAATTGGAGAATTCTGACCAACCAACAGATCAGATGGATATGGATCCATCTAGTCAACCTACACCTATTGATGAAACATCTACAGCTGTTCCTCGTAGATCAACCAGGGTATCTCATGCACCAGTGAGATATGGTTTCCTTCATGAAGAAGAACAAAAGTTGTCTACTCATGAAGAAGTAGATCATGGAGATGATCCACTTACCTATGAAGAAGCTATATCAGATATAGACTCTTCAAAATGGATTGATGCTATGAAATCCGAGATTAATTCCATGTATAAGAATCAAGTTTTGGATCTTATTGACTCACCTGAAGGTATTGTACCTATAGAAAACAAATGGATTTTCAAGAAGAAAATTGGTTATGATGAAAAGGTAGAGACCTATAAAGCAAGGCTAGTAGCAAAAGGGTTTTTCTAAAAGCAAGGAATCAACTATGAGGAGACTTTCTCGCCTGTCGCCATGCTTAAATCAATTAGGATTCTATTAGCAATAACTACATACTATGATTATGAGATTTGGCATATGGATGTCAAAACAGCTTTTTTCAATAGATACATTGAAGAAAACATTTTCATGGAATAACCTAGAGGTTTTGAATCCCAAGATAGTTCCAAGGTATGTAAGCTAAAGCGATCCATTCATGGGTTGAAACAAGCTTCGAGGATTTGGAACATCCGTTTTGATGAAGCCATTATATCATTTGGTTTTATAAAAAATAAGGATAAATTTATCCCAAAGTCTATACTTGGAAAAGGTGTTAAAGAGGTTTAACATGCTTGATTCTAAGAGAGAATTATTACCAGTGAGACATGGTATCTACCTTTCTAAAGAGATGTCTCCAAAGACACCTAAAGAAAGAGATAAAATGGCCAGGATTCCATATGCTTCAGCTATTGAAAGTTTGATGCATGCAATGTTGTGTACTAGGCCGGATATAATATATGCTGTTAGTTTGACTAACAGGTATCAATCCAATCCAGGTTTGGAACACTGGATAGCTGTCAAGAATATCCTTAAGTACTTGAGAAGAACTAAAAATTTATTCTTGATTTATGCAAGTGGTGACTTACAATTGGATGGTTATACTGATTTTGATTTCCAATCAGATATCGATGATAGAAAGTCTACCTCTGGGTATGTGTTCATTTGTAATGGAGGTGCAATCAGTTGGAAGAGTTCCAAACAGAGCATGACTGCGGATTCCATTACCGAGGCTGAGTATATTGCTGCATCAGATGCTGCAAAGGAAGCTGTTTGGATAAAGAAGTTTGTGACAGAACTTGCAGTAGTTCCTTCCATTAAGTCAGTAGTTTCACTCCACTGTGACAATAATGGAGCAGTCATACAGGCTAAGGAACCCCGGTTTCACCAGAAATCCAAACACATAGAAAGGCGCCACCACATTATTAGAGAGATAGTTGGGCGAGGCGATGTAGCCATGCAGAAAATAGCATCAGCTGAAAATCCAGCTGATCCATTCACTAAGCCTATGTCACAAACTCAGCTAGACCGATATCTTGAGAAGATGGGTCTAAGATATTGTAATGAATGGCTCTAGTGCTAGTGGGAGATTATTAGTAGTATACCCTAGAGCATATCATTTAGTATGTATCTTATACATGTTTTATTAATAGAAGGCATTTTCACTTTTCAGTTTACATAATATATTTACGTGTAATAGAAAAAGTCCATTGATATTTTGTTAGAAATTCTATTCTTAAGTTGTTAAGAATATGAGTGACAGTATTTCTAGCATAAAGTATCATAAATTGGTTCACAATCGAGGATACTTCACAAAGGACATGACTTATCCAGAAAGATTGTTCATTTTTATTCCCAATATATTTATATAAGATATAAATAAGGTGGAATGGTGAGTCTCATGCCATATAATAAACATGATAGGCACTTATGCATGATAAGTAGGCCGAACCAGTGACATTTATGACAAGCACATGGAGTTTACTCTTGTCAATGCATTGTCATAAATCATATCAGCGCACATAATCTTTAGACCTGAGATAGCACAGTTATCTTGTATATAGGTGGTTTGAGTTTAATATTGCTTTCATACTTATACTGTGTATGGGTATACGGGCATGTGTTGGCTCCTACTAGTTATATATGGAGGTAGGTGTTGATCAAAATAGAATCTGTTACCCTAAGTAAATAGGGATAAAATCCTATGTTCATTTAATTGTTCTTGATGTTTCAAGTTCATGGCCAGGACAGATAGATTTAATCAGAAAAGAGTTTCTGATGAGAAAATCTTTTTAATCAAGAACTGGAATTAAAAGAGAACATAATATTCATAGCAAATGGGGTTTGACATAAACCATAACTCCAGCTCCAATTGGGATTTTGTAATAGAAAGATTCTAAAGCATGAAAACATATGATTATAGGTTCATTTAAGGTAAATCTTATCACTAATTGGGTGGTTATGGCATGCTATGCTAGGCGTTAACTATAGTCTATGAGGTGCCTAAAATGATTTAGAGAAATCATTTATGGTAAGAAAGAGTTCTGACGATATTAAGAGTTGATATCATATCTCATTGCCAATTAGTGATGAGCCTAGTGAGTCACACACATACATAAGTAATTACCAAGTTAAATGTGATTTAATTAATTAGTTAAAGAGTTTAATTGATTAATTAAATAGGTTTGGTTTGCAATTAGATTGCAAAGTCCCTAGCATGTCTTGAAACCAAATCTAGGTTATTGAATGTATAGTATAAGTTAAATTTATATTTAAAGTGTTTAAATATGAATTTAATTATGAGAAATTAATTAATAGAGATTAATTAATTAATTTATATTTGATATAAATTGATTAGAAGAAGAGATAATTATTTTGGGTTGAGAACTCAAAATTAAGACACAAGGATAATTTGGTCATTTCACAGGGTGATATGTGGCACCATGAGATGGTGATACATGGCACTACACATAAGCTTTCCTTTTGTCTTTTAATCATGTAAGATGATCAAAGTCAAGATTAAATCTAAGTTTGACACTTGGCACAATGTGATTGGGTCAATTAAACTAAGAGCCAATCAGAAGATGACATGTGGCAAGGGTTTTAAGTGATGACCTAGCTATATAAGGGATAGGATGAAAGAACAAAATAGCATTCTGATTTTTATCACAAAGCTGCCGCCACCTCTCATCCTCTCTTCCTCTCTTCTTCTTCATCTCTCATCAATTCAAAGAGAATTGCCAACATTCTCTTGAATTAAAATTGCTAGAAATCGTTTCTAGTGTCCTATATACATCTATAACATCTCTAAAGGCAAAACCTTAATTTCTAATTGATTGGAAAGGCTTGAGAAGCTGTTCAAGGGGCTGTCATTGGTGATCTTGGTGTGGACAAGCTAGAGGGACAACATCTGGTGTCCTAGGTGCATCCCAAAGGTACCAAACACAACTACAGTGCATCAAAAGGTTAGTGTAAATATTCTTGAATTAATCTAGGATTCTAATGAATTAATCTGTTAATTCTAAAATTTTAAATGGTAAATATAGATCTAAAAACATATTAAAAGTGTTTTAATATGCTGCTTAACATTGAAATCAATTAGGCAAATAATGAATCTTGCATGATGCATGAGACTTTAGAAGAAAATTTTTGAATTCAATGTTCTAAACTAATATTTTTCATGCTTCCACTCCTTCTGAGAGTACCACTTATAGTCAATGGAAATTGGAGAATTCCCTTATGATGTCTTGGCTTATTAATTCGATGCAACCTCAAATAGCCCATGAATATTTGCTATTGAACAGTGTAGTAGATATTTGGAATGCAGCTTCCCAAACTTACTCTCAGATGGGCTATGATGCACATATCTATAAGCTAAGAAATAAGGTTCATAGTACAAAGCAAGGAAAATTAACCATTGCTCAGTGCTTTGCAGAATTGAGTGGTTTATGGCAAGAACTGGATTACTACCCAAATTTTTAGGCCACATGTATTGCTGATGCTGTCAAGTTCCAGAAGCTGCTTGAAAAAGAGAGATTTTCTTGCTGGATTAAACATAGAGTGTGATCAGATCTGGGTCCAAGTACTTGGTAAGGATCCCAGCCTTCTCTAAGGCAAACTTATTCTTATGTACAACATGAAAAGAGTTGTAGAAGTGCCGTGATCCATTCTGCATCTATTAACAAGGCTGGATTAGTAGCTGTTTCTTCCCGAGAATAGTCACATAACTCCAATAGCGGTCCATTAGACAATGATCATTTACGCTATGACTATTATAGGAAATTAAATTCTAGAACCCTGAAATGTGTGTTTGTGGGTTATTCTGAAACTCAAAAGGGGTATAAGTGTTATCATCCTCAACTCGACTCAACTCAACTCGACTCAACTAAGCCTTTATCCCAAAAATTTATTGGGGAAGTGTTATCATCCTCCTTCAAAGAGATATTTTATGAGCATGGATGTCAACTTTCGGAAATCTAAACCTTATTTCTAGTCACCTCTTCAGGGGGAGAATAAAAAGTAGAGGTTATTTTCCCTACACCTTTTCAAAAGGAGATTCTTAGACTTGAACATAATTTAAGTAGTGAGAAAAACTAACCAATTGCTCCTCAAACAGTTGCTTCTCAACTTAGAGAGATTGAATAGGGTGGATTTAAGAACTTATACTCATCGTGAAAAAACAAATACAGTCATTGAGCATGATACACTTGATCAGTCAGAACCCTCGAATTTGGCTCCTAAACATCCTAGTCTTGAGGAGGTATGTGGTGAGCATCCTTTTAATTCTCAATATAATTTTGATTATTCCATTAATGATATTGATCTTCCTATAACTCTTAGAAAATGAATCAGGACCTGTACCAAACATCTTATATCCCATTTTTTTTCCTATGACTCTTTGTCACCTGCCTATAGAGCCTTTGTCTTATTTGTTCCTTTTGTTTTTATCCCACATGATTGAAAGAAAGCATATCTTAATCCAAAATGGTGGATAGCTATGGTAGAGGAGATAAAGGCTTTGGGCAAAAATGAAACATAGGATCTCATTACTCTTCCAGTGGAAAAAAAGCTAATCGGATGCAAGTGGGTGTTCACTGTAAAGCATAGAACTGATAGTTCCATTAAAAGATACAAGGCAAGATTAGTAGCAAAAGGCTTTACTGAAGCATATGGGGTGGACTATCAGGAAGCTTTTGTTCCTGTTGCAAAAAAGAACATTATCAGAATCTTGTTATCATGTGCAGCAAATCTTGAATAGAACCTATAGCAGTTCAATGTCAAAAATATTTTTCTGCATGGTGACTTAGAGGAGGAGGTGTACATAGAAATTCCTCCAAGAATTGGTGATGAAAAAACTAAAAGAAAAACCTACAGATTGAAGAAGGTATTATATGGTCTGAAGCAATCATCGAGAGCATGGTTTGACAAGCTTAGTAAGGCCATGATTTCTTTTGAATATTATTAAAGCAATGTTGATCATACCTTATTTATGAAACATTGCAGAGATATGATTACATTGCTTATTGTTTATGTTGATGATATAGTTGTGACAGGAGATGACAAAAAGGAGATTGCCAATCTTAAAGAACTGTTGGCCCGTGAATTTGAGATTAAACACATGGGTGAATTAAAGTACTTCCTAAGAATAGAAGTGGCCACATTAAATAAAGGAATCTTCATTTCTCAAAGGAAGTACATATGGGTTCTTCTAAAAAACCTAGCATGTGAGGCTGTAAACCTATTGAATCTCCTACGAAGCTAATCACAGACTGCAAGCAGGAGTTGGAGAATCAGTTGACTTAAAGAGATATCAGAAGTTCATTGAGAGATTGATTAATCTCTCTCATAATAGACCTGATATAGCCTATCCGATGAGTCTAGTGGGTTAATACATGCATGATCCTAGAGAATCTCACTTAGAGGCTGTCTTTTGTATCTTGAGGTATTTGAAATCTACACCTAGTAAAGGACTTCTTTTCTCAAAGCATGGTCATCTCTAGATTAAAGTTTTTGCAGATGCAGATTGGGCTGAATCTCTTAATAATAAAAGACCAACATCAGGCTATTGCATCGTTGTTGGTAAGAATTTAGTCACTTGGAGAAGTAAGGAGCAAAATGTGACAGCAAAATCGAGTGCTGAGGCAAAATATAAAGCCATGACACAGGGAATCTGTAAGCTATTATGGTTACGAAAGTTGATGGAGGAGATGAAGCTGTCACACCCTACCCCTCTGTAAGGCATAACATGATCCCGTAGTATACCTAATGAATTACCAACTTCGTCTACTGATAACCCATTAAATACACTACAAGGGATTTTAAAACTTTTCTTACTTCTTTTTACAGTGGTGAGTACTATTTACAGGTATTAAAATTTTTTTTGAACTGAAGTGAAATAGCTAACACATTTGAATTATTAGTAATTTCTATAAAAATTTTGGCGGAGTGCCATCTGTATTTTGAATAAAACAGTTCTTCAAAAAACCTGTAAAAAGCACTTCAAATATATTTCACAATCTCAAACTCCAACATTTAATCAACACAATATGTTTCTCAACATTTGTCAACTCAAATCTACAATAATTTTTCAGTATTTTCCAAGGCTGAGATAAAGAAATATAACACAATATTTACAAACCAAAATAATTTACAAATTTAGTTTACAACTTTAATGTACAATTTTAATTTACAACTGCTCAAAACCAAGAACACTATATACATACAATGAACATACATTACAATACAAAATACAAAATATGGTATACTCAATATACCCGATGAACTCTCAATACAGCATTAGTAGCCTAGTAATGAAAAGCTATCACTGAGTAAAATTTACTCAGTGGTGCACAATAACAATTTGAAATGCGATATATAAATCTTTTATTGACAATTCACAAATCAAATAATTCACAATTCCATTTCACAATTTACAAAGTTCATATAACACAAATTTGATCAAATAACTGAATAATATAGTTTTGACAATCAATAACACTATTTGATCAAATAACTGAATAATACAATATTGCCAATCAATAACACAATTTAGGCCATGACACAATTTTTTCGCACATGCCGTGTTGTACACCACGACAAGACACACTCATCCCAATAATCGAAATCAATGAGGGAGGAAGCTAGCTAAATAATGAGTACTCATCCACACTCACCTCAGACTGACAAGTCAAAGAGGGAGAAACATAATCACACTCACCCCAGACTGATAAGTCAAAGAGGGAGGAATATAATAACAGTATCATGCCAAGTGTGAATCAAAACAATTCCAAATCACAATATTTCATACAATTCTTAAATCATATTTTATCTCAAAATTTCTATTTGCAAAGTAGACAACACAATAATTTCCAAATAAGATTCTCAAAGCCAAAACAATAAAAAAATTATTCATAACTCAATTCTCCAAATAAATTTTCTGGTAAAAGTAGTGAATATAAAAAGTATTGTGCACAGACACAATTTAAAACTATAATATTCAAATAAATTTTTAAGTAGAAAATAATAAATCAAAATTATTGTGCACAAACACAATTTAAAATAATAACATACAAATAATTATAATTTATTTCAATTGAAAAATTCAAAAGAAATAACTATTATGCACAAACCTCTGATAACTGTCTCTTGCCTCTGACTCAGTGTTTCCTTCCCTTTCCCTGAGTCTTTGCTAACTGAAACACACAATTTGAAGTGTTTCAGTACTCATTTAAACCGTCTCTAACAGTAAGGCTTAATACTTAATTTATTGAATTTTATTATTTTCTTAATCAACCTAAAATGTTAACCCTCGATGCAGTCTAGGTGAATTAGGTTCTAATGTTATCAATATATCACATTTGTAGCCTTTTAGTATTGGTACATGTTACCAAATTCATTTCCATATATATTGCATTTTATTGCAATTTGTCTGATTCCGGTATACCAATTTGACCTAACCGGATGACCTAGTTCCCTCGGTTTTCGGGTTTCGGTCAAAACTATAAACTTGTAGATCTATGTCTTATTGCACGCGGGGCAAAATTTCAGATCATTCTGAGTTTACTAGACCAAGTTATGGTCATTTTACTATTTCTGGTCAGAATGTACCAAAATTGGTCACTTTAGGTCATTTTAGGTCACTTTAGGTTCGGCCAGTTTTTGGACCCGAACTTGTGCAAGCTATTTTACTTGTTTATGGTCATTTCTGGGCTTTGGTGTCTTCATAAGACTTGTAGATATATCTCTAAAATATTCATGGTAAAAATTTCAGGCCAATTGGACCTGTTTTGAGTGAGTTATGGCCAAAACACTAACTGCTGCCCAAATGGTCAGTTTTCAGGCTTTCAATGCACTAATCCGGATTTGGTCATTTTTCAAGTCACCTTCCAAGCAGAATTTTGATAAGCTTCCTTCATGAAAGTTGGCACTTTTTGTGCCTAGTTTCACCTCCAATTGGTCTCATACCAATTGGAGCCACACACTTAAGGTTCTAAGCCAAAACACACACTGTCCTATTGCACATTGTTCATCACTCATCAATTACACATTTAACACTTATCAAGTTACACATTCATGCCATTTCTATTTTGTACCATAACATAAACACATTTCACAACACATTTTTGGTCATTTTGGCAGCTTATAACCACACTCAATATCCACATTATAGTCCAGAATTTACCAAGTCCAAATTACACACAATTTAACTACATAGTATACCTCATTCACATGTCCAAACTCAAACCCTCATACACATACACAAGCTGCCATAACAAGCACTACAATTCAACATTAATATTCCATAAACCAAACTATGAAATAACATTTTATTGGTTCACAATTCAAGCTGCCGATTCATACATCTCTCTCCATTAATTTCCAAGCTTCCAAAAATCAAGTATACATTCACATACATCTAATATACATCACCCAACTTATTCCTACACACATAAGCACTTCATTAATACTTTAATCTACCATTTACATACAAGGATAAACTGCCCTTAAGGAGTTTCCATGGCTGCCAAAAATATACATCTCCCTTCAAACATCAAACTCCAAAAATCTTCCCACAATTCAAGTACCCATAACATCCACACAAACTTTAATGAAGCAAGCATCAAAAATACCTACTTACCACTTTGGAAACTCTTCAAAACCTCTCCAAAACTTTATCTTCTTGTTGCCTATCTACTGCCCAAGGTGTATGGACAACTTTTAGTGAAGGGAGCTTGAAGTTTCCATGGTTGGATCAAGCTTGCATGGAGCTTCAAGTTGGACGGCAATGGAGGTTTTCCTCAAGACAACTTTCGGCTGGTTCTTTGGGAGTTTGAGGAAGATGACAATCTATCCACAATGGAGGTGTAGTGGTCCACTTAGGTGAGTTAGTGGAGCACTATGTGTGATTTAATGTTTATTTAATCTTAAATTATCAATTTCTCACATTAAGCTCCCAATTTTTGCTATTTACATTATATACCACCAATTTAATTTTTCATGACATTTTCCAAGTGTAATATCATTTATTTTTAATGGACATTTAGGTCAAAAGACAACTCAGGGTGTCAAATGACCACAATGCCATTGCATTCAATTTAACAAAGTTTTGTCGTTTTCCCGATTTCTCACTTTTCTTTGTACTAATTAATTAATTTTTCTTTGATATTTCTAATGATATTTATGCTTCAATAGGTCTTTAATTATATCTTAAAAATATTTTTCAGGGTTCCTCGTGGTCTAGGGCTAGTCAACAGTTCTTGCCGCAACTTCCTGGTGCGGTCACCCATCGCTAGGGTTCTCGGCTCGCTTAACTTGGTTACATTTCATTGCTATTATTTTTCCTTTGTTTTATTTTCTTTTCTAGTATTTCGTTATTTTATGTCTCCTCATCCATATCTAAGTGCAGTTCTAGGCATCCTAGCTGTCCGGACAACACTGGTCACCGAAACAGTAGAACGCACTACCGAACATAGGGGTGTTACAGAAGCTGTCAAAAACAAACAGTTTGTCCTTGTTTTGTGATAACAAAGCTGCTATAAATTGTAACACCCTAGGCAAATCCCACATCGACAAAACATGGGGGAGATGCTGGGTTCATAATGGGTCGAGCCATTACATTTGTGGTATCAGAGCTCAGCAAGGACGCTGAGTCCTATAAGGGGGGTGGATTGTAACACCCTAGGCAAATCCCACATCGACAAAACACGGGAGAGATGCTGGGTTTATAAGATGGAGGTTCCTAACCCCTATTGACGCGTTTTAAAACCGTGAGGGCTTGAGCGGACAATATCACTAGTGGTAGGGCCATTACATTTGTGGTATCGAGCGCTCGCGTGCAACCTTAAGCGATGGTGGGGCAAACCTCGAGGGCGAGTCCCATAAGGGGGGTGGATTGTAACACCCTAGGCAAATCCCACATCGACAAAACATGGGAGAGATGCTGGGTTCATAAGATGGAGGTTCCTAACCCCTATTGACGCGTTTTAAAACCGTGAGGGCTTCGGCTCAGAGCGGACAATATCACTAGTGGGCCGAGCCATTACATAAATATTGTGCACAACCTAGTTCAACATGATCGAACTAAACGTATAGAGATTGACTAACACTTTATAATAGAGAAAATAGTGGATGAATCTTTGAATGTCTCTCATGTGTCTTCAAAGGAACAATTGGCCGATGTGTTTACTAAGGGTCTCAGCAGCAAATTATTTCATACTCTAGTTTGCAAGTTGGGTATGTGTAATAAATATGAACTAACTTGAGGGAGAGTGTTGGAATTACGTTAATTATGTATATTCCTACTTTGTAGTGTTATAGTACTGAATTATAGGGATTTTTATACTTTCTTATTTTTGTTAATCTTCCTCTCTATATGGGATTCCCTTTCCTTGTATATTTAGCATTCCTTCCTTAGGATGAATCTTTTGTATATAAATACAACCTATGTACACAAATTAAATATAGTGAAATAAACAATTTTTTTCTCAAAATCAATTGTTTCAACACAAAGTCATTTATTTACCCAAAAAAAAAGTCAATGGGAAAAGGATATAAAGCATATTACATAGGAGTTGTATAAAATTGAACAAAAATATTAAAAGAAAAACTACTTGGTCTATTAGAAATTTAATAGAACTTGTTTGTCATTGCTAATATAAAAAGAATTAAAAGCTATTTCCAAGTAGCTATAATACATCCAACATTTTTATTTTAGGAAGACTAATGTTAGCATACTTACAATAAATAATGATGATGATTGGGAATCAATTGCCTCTATGAATGGAGCCATATTCCATCCTGAAAACATTAAAAAAAAAAAGATTTTTATTACTAAAGAATAAGGAATCAATGACCAAATTATTACATACCTTAATTTTAGAGACAATGCACAAATCTAAATGCTGTAACTTCCAATTGCATCTCAAGTGCTTGGAGAAAAAGTCCATATATCAAACAAACACCAAACTAAACACTTACATAAGGAGCTTGAGGATTCATAAAACTCATCCTTCCAAGCTCAAAAAATCAAAACCACAATAACTCAAACAAACCTAGCACATGAAATAATAAAGCAGCCAAACAACACCATTTGATAAATAAAAAAAGATTTAAGTTGTCGCACTCTACTCCTCAGTAAGATGTAACATAATCTCGTAGTACATCTAATGAATTACCGTACTTCGCCTACCGGTAACCCATTAAATATACTACAAGAGATTTTAAACAATTTTCTTACTTTTCGAAGGTGGCAAGCACTTTTGATAGGAATTAAAAACTTTTTCTTGAAGTTTAAAGGCTAGTTAAAATTTTTGTACATTTTTATTTTTACGCAAATTTTGAAAAATTTTCGGCAGAGTGCCATCTATATTTAGGAAAAACAGTTCTTCAAACACCTGTAAAAATACTTTCAATAATTTATTTCATCAAAATCAACTATAACCACAACACAAATCAACATCATTTCTCCCAACTCCATAATTCAAAACAATTCTCAATTCAATTATCTTCAGAAATAATATTAAATAACTTTATTCATTACAAAATTCAAAAAGAAGTTTGAACATTATAATAATTTGCACTTCCATTACACACCCAAAATAATATTTCAAAAGTTTTATACATCTACTCAAATAATTTACACACATATATTTACATGCATAATCAAAATCTAATATACAAGGGTATAACTAAATACCCGTACAAAAGCCTCAATGTAGTCCCAACAATCAGCAACTCACTCTGCTACCTTTTTCCTTATTTCTATCTGTGACAGCAAAGAAAGCTATCGCTAAGTATAAAAATACTCAGTGGTGCACAACAAAATAAAAAATGCAAAATATAAAACATTTGTTATTAATTCACAGTTCAAATATTTCACAATCATATTTTAATTTTCAAATCACATTTATCACAAATCACAATTTAAATATTTCACAATTTTTAAAGCTTAATATAACATAAATTTGATCAAACAATTTAATAAACACAGTGTTGTCAATCACTAACACAACTTAGGCCATGACACAAAATTTCCAAACATGCCATGTGTACATCACGACAAGACATACTTACCCTACTAATCGAAATCAATGAGGGAGGTGGCTAGCTAGCTAATGAGTACTCATCCAAACTCACCCCTGACTGGGAAGCCAAAGAGGGAGGAATATAGTCATACTCACCCCATAAATAGAGGAGGAACATAGTGATATTGCCATGCCAAGTGTGAATAAAAAATAATTTAAATCAAGTTATTCAAACATTTCACGCAAGACACAAATCTATTTCCAATTCAAATTTCCATTCATAAAATGGCAACACAACATTTCTCGAAACCCATAAGTAGTACAACTAATTCACAATGCATAGCTAAATAAGTTTTCAATTAGAAAACAATAAATTAAAGTTTATTGTGCACAAACCTGATGTGAGTCGCCTCTAAGCCTTGACTCAGTTTACCCTATCCTTATCTAGGTCTTTTTTAGCTAAAACACGCAATTTATAGTGTTTCAGTATCTTATCTCACAATAAATCCAATAATTAATTCATATATACTTAATTCTAGCCCCAATATGCTTAAACTAACGTTCTTGAAAATTTTCATTTCAGAGTTACTATTCACGACACTATTCAAGTTAATTTGTTGACTTCCTTATGCTTAATAGGTATAAGGATTTCAATTTCACTAACATACCACATTTTAGTTATCAATTTTGTTGGTTTTAGTTACTCCTCAGATTTTTAGGTTTCCTAGGCACAATTTCAAAATTTTCAGATTTGGTGTCCAATTTTGTACTGTTCCATTGGTCATGTTGCTATTAGAATTTGGTAAAGTTTTCTTCATAGAAGTTGTTCCTTATTGTCTTAACTTTAATTTCCTTTTTTAATCACTTAATTTGGAGTTTTATAGCCCTAGTTATGGCTATTTGAACATGGCTGTCCGAATTTGGTGTTATCAAGAATTCTGGGCATTTTCTGGATATTGGCCATTTTTATGTGTTGACTACAGGTAAGTTTTTAGACCGCTTATGGTCAAATTTTGGGTTTGTTTTCTTCATAAAAGTTGTAGGGCTATGTCTCAGATTTCTATCAGTATAAAATTCAAGTCATTTGGACCTTCCTAGCCCAAGTTATGGTCATTTATGTAACTACTGTTCATTTGGTCATTTTTGTACAGGGAGTGTGCCCAATTCCGAATTTGGCCTAATTGTTCACTGAGTTATGGTCACTTTCTAGGCATGATTCCTAAATGGAAAATGTGTCATTTTGTGTCTAGTTTCATTCCCAATTAGCCTTACACTAATTGGGTTGGTAAATTTTCAGTTTTGGTCCCTTAAAGGGACCTAAGTCAAGCTGCCTGCAGATTGACCTCAACCAATCCGAATTGAAACTTAGTTCCAACAATTCATACACACTACAAATGGTCACAATTGACCATTTCTCAACTCAAATGAGGTCATTTGCATTAAGTGATCATTTTCTACAATTTTTTTTTTCACCCAAACCCTAAGTGCCATAAACCCTAATTTCCAATTTATCAAAATTCATCAAATCAAAGTGTGCCAATCACATCTACATGCTCAATTAGGCTTGCATACACATTTACTTGAACTAAAACATATCAACACTTCACAACCCCATGGCTGGCCGAAATTTACACCTTTGTTCTCATACATAATTTTCTCAATATTTCATGTTATTCCATCCATTTCTACTATAATTCAAACATTTTTACTTAAAGAAAAGATTGGATCAACTTACCTCAATTGAAGTTTTTCCAAAAGCTCCAATTCTTCTAATTTCTTCTTTCTTTTTATTCTCAATAAGCTTGCCAAGATCCAACAATGAGATTTATACAAGAAAATTGTGGAATTTATGGGGTTGATTCAAGCTTTGAAAGCTTGAATTTCATGGCTATGGAGGAACTAAGGAGAGAAGAGAGAGAGAGGAGAGATGGATGGCTAAATGAAGAAGAAACTCTTTTTTTTTTCCTTTTGAATTTTTTTTAACTTTATTAATACATAATTATCCACAATTTCAATTTTTAAATATTAGATTTATTGCATCATGCTTATGTCATACATGATGTAAATAAACTTTTTTTTTCCTTTTTCTTTTTCATTTATTTTTTCATTAGTTCTATAATTTAATTCTTAATACCAAAATTTTTTTTTTCTAATTTTATTGGACAATTAGGTCAGGAGTCAGGTCTAGGGGTAAATTGACCAGATTGTCCCTCACTGGTTCAATCTGGTTTGCAAGTTATTTGATATTTCTTTCGGATCTCTGACCTAATTATTTGACCTACTTAACAACTCTTTTTCGTGATTTTCTCTTTTTCACTGTGTTCGCAATAGTCCTAAAGACCGCAGCGTCAAATTTTATGGTTCGAAATTTGAGTTTAGACTGACCTCGCAGTCATTTCCGAGAAGATCACCCATCGCTGTGACTCCCGGCTCATTTAACTTCTTGTGTTCTATTTTTCTTATTTATACTTAACTATTTGACAATTACTAATTATTTGTATTTAGGGCTTCTCTAGGTATCTTAGATATGGTTCTAATTCTCTTAATTGTCCGGACCGACACCGGTCACCGGAACAGTAACATATATCAGGCTATACAAATAGGGGTGTTACATAAATATACTATTATGTCCAACAAAAACTATTAGTTTACTAGGCAATAAAACAAGATAAGCAACAAGAAAGCAGAACCTTAAGTTTGAAGAAGACTGCAAATCGAACCATATTTAAATTTTCATCACTTTATAAATAGCTAAAGACAAAAGAAGATTTAATGCTCAAATTTCTAAAGATAATTCTTCTTTTGCTCTCCATTGTCACATGCGAGAAACAATTTTTTACAAGAAAAAAATTATTGGAAAAAAAAAAAGAACGAGGAATACAAATAAGGTCTCTAAAGCTAAGAAGCAAATAAGAATAAACAATTAGTAAAGTAGTGTTCTCCGTTCACATAGCATGACACTTAAAAGAAATTCCTCTAAAAGCCCCTCTAAGCAGACATTCACAAAGAAGCCAAGAAACCCACCTTATCTTACAATAGATTGAAAGGAAAAACTTGTGCCTTTAAAATTGTGAGCATTCTCATTCCTCCAAATAATCCACAATAGCACAAAGAGGGCATAAATCCAAGGAAATTCGGTATCCTTTCTATCCTTTCTAATACTAAATCTTCTAAACTTTAAACCCACAAACATCTCCAATGTAGAGAACCAAACCCAATTCTGCTAAAAAGTTTAAAAATTTATTTCCAAAGGAAACAAGCCAACTCATGAAGTAAAACAAGGAAAAGGAAACTTGCTATGGTGGCATATAAAGCACATCAATACAAAGACAAAGCCTCTTGATGCATTCTTAGTTTTGAAAATCCTAAATATTGGAACACACACATGAAACAAATCCCATATACACCCTCTTTTGGGAATCCCACCCCCACAAATGCCAATGATCCATGTGAATATGCTTAAAAAGCTATTTTCATGGACTCATTAGAACTACTGAACAAAGAGACTACTAAAAATGTGTTTTTTCTCATTGTGGATTAATAAAATCTTATGACTTTATAAGTTCTTTGTTATGTGCATGAGCTCCCCTTGTACATGGATAGGACTTCAATTCTACCAAAGTATTAAAAAAATAATAATAAATTAACAAGCACATTGAATACATTTGTCTCACTTAAATGAAACAGTATTGTCAGCACTATCGATTAAGATATCTTAGTAGCAAAGAGATATTCAGATATTTTTGCATCAAAGAAACACTCAAGTAGGCCCCACTGAGGAATTTTGATTCAGATTTTATCAAAAAAATGAGCTTTCACAACATTTCTAAATAAAATCACAAAGTTTTCAAGATAAGTACAAATCTTTTTTTATTGTTCTTTGTTTTGGTCTTTTCATCCATAAGAAATGGCTATAAGAGATTCCACGGAGACAAATATAAAAAAGGAAACCTTTAAAATCAACAAACTGAATCCTTCTGTAGTAAAGTATATTAAAAAAAAGGGAAGAAGAAAAAGAAGGGAAGAAAACCCTGATTATACATTGCTTGAATAAACAATCCTTGTTTTTCTAGCAGCAATCAATATGAGATCAAGCCAAACTCATAATATCAAATGATTCAGTCCAGAGATCAGATGCATATACAAGCAACTTACTTTGCAATTCATCATGTCTAGTGCTCTTTTCAATCAAAAGGCACTCTGCCAGAATCACCACCTGCTGGATTGTTGTAAACGGGGCAACACCACCCAAACTACTTTTTTTATTACCTTGTGTACTAATTCCAGATTCATCACCGTTCTCTAGCAACTTTGGTGTCATAAGGATGTTAGAGGATTCATGTTAGTGCAGCTGCAAAGTTTCTTCATTAATTATGGAATCATGGTCAGTAACACTAGCACCACTATTTGATGAGCTTCTATTTATAAAAGTACCCTTTGTGCCTTTAGCTCTACCTGTAACCAATAGTGATCCTAGTGGTAAGCATAAGTTCCTATAGATTTATAATAGCAGTAGTAGTAATAATTTTAAAATATTAACCTAATGCACAGTACAGTAGCCAAGAACTCCAATGACAGAAAGTTGAAGCCCAGCTGATGCTTGAGCTGATCCAAAATGTAGTCTGACATAATAAAAATGTTTCAGATAGAGCATTAAAACAAATAAAGATTACTACACTAAATAGTGACCAGAAAACTGGAATCCAATTGCAAAACATTCAGTCCATCACTCATGCACTCTAATTGAAAATGGCATCCTAATAATTGAAAGGATAGCTATGTGTTTGAAAGATAATGATCATACATGTTATCCATCTGTCCGTGAATAATATCCTACGTTGCAAGCATAAATAGTTAGATTTTTTTTAAAATAAGAAAAGAGAATAACAGTGTTCAAAATCGAGGGTCAATGAGTGTGGATCAATAAACTGGTTGGCCTCCATATTGAGCTGAGCTTGAAACTGGGCTTCAATTCGCCAATACTTATATACCCTTCAATTTTCTTGTACACTACTGATGTGGGACTTCTAACAAGCCATAATATTCCAACAAAAAGCATTCAAAGAATCATTAAGGCTTGGTATATTGAAGGAAAAAAGAAACTGGTATAAATATGCAATGTAACTTATGTAAGAGATGTAAAACAATAGTTCTCTTTGCAAGTGCTCAACTGCATTCAAAAACATCTCCATAAGTTGATCTAGCATTGTTATGCTCTAGTTTCTTCATCAAGAGTTATGACATATAGTGGCCTCAAAGAGGCAATTTCTGAATTAGGAAATGAAGGTGCACCCTCTCAAATTACTATTTGAGAAAGCAACTTAGGTTCTTAGCCAAAACAAACAGATAAATGCAATATAATTTTTTAGAACGAACAACACCTTGCTTAGAATATGCATGGCCTAAACAAAATCTTAAAAACTAAACCTCTGATCAATAAGAGGTAAGTTAGAAGCTTATATCCTATAATTTCTTATCTATCATCACCAAAAAGCAAGCATTACAACATCATGATATGTAGATTGAAAATCATACTAAGAATATAAAGTAAAAAAAAAAAAAATTAAAACAATCACATGCAACGTAAAGGAAAACAGATTCTTCTGAATTCCTAAACATCTAGTTACAAATGGTAGAACACATATAACAGTTAAAAAGTCCTCTCACTACATGAGTTAATGATACCTGCATGAATCAACCTGTCCGTAGGCATATTCTATTATTCCTGCTTCTAAATGGACCATTGATACAATACTAGAAGCTTCTTCATCATGCAAATTAGCACACTAGTAAATTGTTACTTGCTCCAAAGTACCAAAATGACATAGAGTTTAGCCCATATTCACTTGCAATAGATCAAACAACTCAAAAGATTGCTCATCTAAAATTCTCTGTTGAACAAGTAAGATCCTAGCAAGCTACCATGAAATGCTTTTGATTCCATATGTAGAAGACACCGTTCCTTCAAATAGCAAGTCTTTTGTCTTTATAACCAATATTTTAGTAAAAACTACAAACTAGAAAACAAACAAGCAATTGGTATAGACCAAATATGATCAAGAACAAAACCCACCTAGCAACACAAGCCACTTATACAAACAAATGTATTAAGACAGAAACCATAATACTAAGTGAATAGGTATATTTGTTTAAAAGCAGTACCTGAAGATTTGAGAACTTCCCAAACAAGTGACAACCACCAGACATAAGCTGATTGCATGCCCAATCCTCCCATTCCACAAATTCTCCACCTTCTGGCATTTTGAATTGCAACCACCACAAATTCTCCACAAATTCTCCACGCTCTGTCAACTCAAAATATACATGTTCAGCAAAAGAATACTCCGGCAAGTCAGGCAACTGAGTTAAGAGTTTGGTTGCATCAGAAAAGAAAGCATGGAGATAGTTTCCAATCTCAATTGAATTGAGAAGTTCATTTATGAGTGAGTGGAGATTATGAATATTGCCATCATTACTACGGTGACTAGAATCTGAAGAAGGTGAAAGTGGGGAAGGCAGAGGAGCGACGGTGTAACAGAGGAGACAAAGTTCATAACCGCGTAAGATTTCGCACTCTGGTGGCTGTAATTCTTGCAGAGCTTCGGCCATTTGTATTATATTGTACTTAATCTATAAATTCAAAGGCTTTTTCAGGTTTCAGCAGAGAAAGGTAAACAAAAACATCAAATCAAACCAAGAGTGAAATTTAAATCTCAAATTACCATAAATAGAGTGATTGGTTCATTTTTCAATTTTCTTCAGGTGCTAGTTTAACAGCTTTAGTTGATGACATGGACACTTGAGGATCATGAAAAGTGCAAAGCCATTGTCTCCTCTCACATAGCATTAACCAATTAAGCTCAAGAAATCAAGGGTCTAGCCGCCAGCTTATGGTATAGCCTTACCACACTATTACCTTTTGGTGGGAACGGCCTTGTAGAATACAATCATAATATATAAGTTAACATAGAGAAATAAAAACTCCTACCTAAGTACAAAAAAATCTAACTCAACCCTCCCCTAAAATCATATGAAAAAGCTAGCAAAATTTCCCTAGTCAAAAAAATAAAAAAGGGACAAGTATAGACACAACCCTCCAAATATATATCTATCTGCCTTATTAGAACTAAAACATAACATATAACAATTATCACAAACAATACATATCATTTTAAACATTAAACTCATCAATAAACTATTTCCTCTTAATAATAATAATAATAATAATAATAATAATAATAATAATAATAATAATAATAAGCTATAATTGCAAAATAAATTTCTATTGATAAATTTATAACATTAAAAAAATACACATTAAAAAAATACTATGAAATTCCCACTTCATAATTAGAAAAGCTAAAAAGCATGCAGGGAAGCTATGAAAAGCATTATTTCATGCCATGATAAGGAAGAACTAATGACAAGAGCATCAACCACCTGCAGCAGTCACACTTATTGCAAAATTGCATAAACCCTTGCTCTTTAATGTAAATCCATGCTTACCTTGTCATCAAAGGCTTTAAGAGATCAAGCTCATTTACATAAGCTTTTCAAGCCTAAGGTGGTAAATGAGCCAAGATTGAGCTTGGCTTGTTTATATTATAAACGAGCTCAAGTTGAGCTTCATAAATTTTGAAAGAGACAAACTCAAGCTCTATTATTAAACCTCTGGTTGAACTCAAGCTTTTAAAAATATTGACAAGTCAAACCTAGGCCATTAAAGCTCAACTTTGATCATTTACAACCCTCTACTTCCATATCCCTATAGTTGGCATGTTTTGCCGTGAACCAAATTATATAATCGGTTTTTCTCCATTTAGGCTTAGAAAAAATATAAGCTTTAAGCAATAATGAAAACCTGAAACCATCTAGCTTTTATTCCATTAGTTTCCATCTATGAATAGTGTGAAATTGCCTTTAAATGATTATGAATTTGAGCAGAGCCTCTCATTATTGTGTTTCGCATGAAAATGTCTGGTTCAACAATTTAAGCGAATACTTAGTGGGCATAGAACTGAACTGATTAGTGAGATAGAACCAAACCAAAAATCTCAGTTCAGTTCGGTTTCTTAGTTTAAATTCAAAAAAAAATCCTCAGTCAACTCTTCAATATCTTAGCATCAAGAATTTGAATTCAATGACAACCCTTTCATTTTCACATTTGAACTTGCTTTATAAATATAATGCTTTTTTGGTTGGCTTGAATGTGTTTGGACCATTACATTTCACAGGCATAGGATGAACTAAGAAAGAAATTTCAGTCATATGCACTAAAAATATATCTCAAGGAACAAATGTGTAGGAGAACAAATGTTAGTTTTTTCCCAGACCATCTCAACTGAATAACAAGTTGCTCATTATGCAGGCTACTGGTTTAGGCCTTTGAACATTCAACATCTAAAGTCATAATCCACATAACAAAATTTCATATTATAATTTCAAAACACAGAAATCTAGAGTTATAATCAATCACTTTCCATGTCAAAACAATTCCAATTTAATGGCCTGCATGCTTATAAAAAACTTCACCTCCAATATTGGTTATTCTCCATATCTTCCTCACAGTGACCAGACTTCAAATACCACAATCATACAATGTCAAAAATAATCTCCTAGAACATTAAGTACTTGTAGAATCGAACTCTCAGAAGTCTTTTCTTTGGTCACAACATAAAATTTCTTATGACGAGCTCACAATGGCATATGAAACTATCCAGAAGTCAATGTCGCAGCAAAAATGTATCAAAAAAAGATTTTACAGGACATAAGGCAGCAATAAAAATTGCAGTTATAGAGAAACTCATTCCTTCCATTCAAAACTATGTAGTTTTGATAGAGTTAAATTCAAAACCACGTAGTTTTGTAATCACAACTTAACTTTTACTTAATTATTAATTATAATTATAATTTATTATATTTTTATCAATTTAATTAAAAATATATAATAATTTCCTATTATTAGTTTATTTATATATATAAATAATTAATTTATGTATAAATATGTTAAAAATTTGTTATCATATCGCTATATCGATATTATAGTTATCCAATCTAATCACATTTTATTATAAAATGCTATTTGTAAATCTATATAATTATATCTTTTTCTTTAATTTTTCTTATTTAAGTTATATATATTTACACTACAAGAAATTTAAAAAATAATTACAAAAATTACTGATTATATATACAGATATTTCATTGGTAATCATGATTACTTATGAATTAAAGATGAAATTTTTTCATCCATAAATTTTAGCACAGGTAATTTTTACTGACGAAAAAAATGTTTCGCTCAATTTACCGATGAATTATTTTGTAGGTAAGTTACAATTTTTTAGTAGATAATTTCATGAGATATTGTATACTTATAAATTATCGACTATTTATCAATAATATTTTTCGTTGGTAATTACTGAAGATGACAAATTATCGTAAGTAATTACCAACGACAACGTTTCATAGCTAATTTTTATTTCATATTTTTAATTTAATTTTTTACTTTTTAATTTACTTCAATTTTTTAATTTAAATTAGCTTTTAAATTTAATTGAATTTTTAAATTAAATTTAATTTAATTTAATTTACTTTTAATTTTTAAAATTTTTATTATTTTTAAATTAAATGTTAAATATTAATTATTTTAATTTAAATGTAAAATTATTTTTTAATTTTTTAAGATTTAAATGACTCAAAAAAAATTACAATTGGGGCCTAAAGTAAGCCCCACATAGTGGCTATGCCACAGTACCTTATGTTGGGAAGTGATTTTCTTTTCATAGATAAACTTACTCATTTCCTATCTATTCACAAACGATACGAGAATTTCATAATTTTTGTAATTTATCGATGAATAATTTTCATATGTAAAATTTTTTAAACTTTTTAAATTATTTTTTCTTTTTTTAATATTACCGATTAAATATGATTCATTGGTAATTACTAACGAAAAAATTTTGTATATAAGCTTTTTAATTTGTTTTAATATTACAGATCAAATATAGTTCGTTGGTAATTATCGATAATAGATTTTGATAAGAAATTTATTTTAAAAATTTTATTTTTTGTTTCTTTCTTAATATTACAGATCAAAAATAAATTCGTTGGTAATTATTGACAAAAAAATTTTATAGGTATTTATTTTAAAATTTTATTTTTTATTTTCTTTTTAATATTACCTACAAAAAAAGCAAGTTCATTGATAATTACCGATGAAAAATTTTTGCATGTAAAATTTTTTAAGCTTTTAAAAATTTTTCTTTTTTATTTTCTTTTTAGTATTACCAACTAAATTTCGTTGGTAATTACTGACGAAAAATTTGTATAGATATTTATTTTAAAATTTTATTTTTTATTTTCTTCTTAATATTATCTATAAAAAACGAGTTCGTTGGTAATTATCGATGACAAATTTTTATAAGTAAAATTTTTTAAGCTTTTTAAAATTTTTCTTTTTTGTTTCCTTCTTAGTATTACTGACTAAATATAATTTGCTGATAATTACCAATGAAAATTTTTTGTAAGTATTTATTTTAAAATTTTATTTTTATTTTTTCTTAATATTACCTAAAACAACGAGTTTATTAGTAATTACTGACGAAAAATTTTTATAGGTATTTATTTTAAAATTTTATTTTTATTTTCTTCTTAATATTACTTATAAAAAACGAGTTCGTTGGTAATTACAGACGATAAATTTTTATAGGTAAAATTTTTTAAACTTTTTAAAATTTTTCTTTTTAATTTCTTTCTTAGTATTACCTACTAAATATAATTTCCAATGAAAATTTTTCATAGGTATTTATTTAATTTTTTTTTATTTTTTTCTTAATATTACCTAAAAAAAACGAGTTCTTTGGTAATTACTGATAAAAAATTTTCATAAGTAAAATTTTTTAAGTTTTTATTTATTTTTAATTTTCTTTTTAATATTATCGACTAAATACTAGTTAGTCAGTAATTACTAAAGAATCTTTTCATCGGTAATTTTTTTATTTGATCACTAATTTTACTGTCAATATTAGATGCCACTTTTAATTACAAAATTGTGTTGTCGGTAAAAGGTTAATCAGTAATCGGCCGATAATTTTATTGGTATAAATTAGTTTAAATTTTATTTCTTTTTTTGTTAATAAAGCGTCGGTAAATTACTAACGATATTCTGTGATCGGTAATTTTCGTCGTTATTATATATATATATATATATATATATATATATATATATATATATATATATTAGACTTATATAGGTTAATTAAAACATTTTTAAAAAATTAGATAAGCACAAAATCAAAAGTGAAATTTTGGAGTTAAAATTTTATATAAATTAAAACTTTTAATGTATTGATACTTTTAGATATACTGTATATTTCATGCATTAATATTATTCTGTACCATTGGAAGAAAAAAGTTTAGTATTCATTAAGTTCATATTTATACTTTATAATTAATTAGAATTTTAATAAAAATAGTTTTTTCAAATATTAAATAAAATCTTTTTTTTTTCCATTAATTCACATACTAACTATTTATTTGTACTTTATATAGATTATAAATAAATTAATTAAAAAAAAGATATAAAAACTATTTCACTGATATTTCATATTATAAATAATCATAATTCTTTCTAAAACATCAAAAAGAAATTATAAATAATCAAAGAATATATATATATTTTTTTTCTTTGATTGGTTTGAGATGTATGCTAAACAGCATAACATTTCATATCCGTTTTCCAAAACTCCAAAAACTTTCAAAAAATCAGATCCAGTTTCAAAACCTTTTCAAATTTCAAAACCTAAACAACAGGAGTTAGAAGATAATCAATCAGAGTTCATTGCGGCTCTAAAAGCTCTCCTAAAGAGAACAGAGGAAAAACTGTCTGTTAACGCTGTTACTGTTAAAAATAAAACTCCTCACAAAAAGAATTCAAAACAACGGGTTTTAAATGAACAAAACCCCCAAGAAACCTTTGAATTACAAAACAAACCTCTTCCAAAATCAATCCCAGAATTACAAATGGAAAGTGAATTCAAAATCTCTGAATCCACTGACAATCATAAATCATTACAAAAAAAAGAATTAGTCATTCAAAATTTGAATACTAATTTTTCAACTTTCCCTTCAAACTCCAACCAGAAGTCTGAAGAAAACGCGCCTTTACAAAAAGATGGATTAGTTAAAAATTCATCTAATTCAGATTCTAAAATTAAATCTGAAGAAAATGTAAAAAATGTCAACATGCTTTTAAAAAATCAAGAATTAGTCTTAAATGTTTTAAAGCATGACGAAAATCCTGAAGATCAGAAAAAATTATCTTTGTAGCCGAGAGGGCGTATTTAGGGCAGTGATTCCTGATGCGATTACCTCACTTAACTCAAAAGATCAACCTAGAAAAATTCTTTAAGTATGAATCCAATTTTCTGTAGGACAGTTTCTTCTTCAAACTCTTCTACCTCGTCCTCCGAGTCGAGAAAGATAGTTAATAGTGAAGAAATAATAATCGAAAACTTTGAAAAATGTATAGATAATTGGGAAATTCCAAAAGTACAAAAAGATCAGATCTATCAGACTACAAAACTCAATTTTTTCAAAACTGATTTCACAATCAAAACTGAAGAAAGAGATCTTCAGATTACAAAACCCTTTGAGACGATTTCTCTTCTGTCTCAAAAATCCTTACAAAAACACCGTGAAAAACAATACAAATACATCCATATAGGTTTAGTCCAAATTGGAATTAAACCGCTTACAAAAGAAGGGTTGAACACCTTAATCCTAGCAGTTCTTAGAGATACTAGGTTCATAAACTTCTAGGACTCCATGCTTAGTTCAGTCGAGTCTAGCTTGTGCAGTGGACCAATATCTTTTGATTGCTATCCAAATTTTACTGTTTCGTTAAACGACATTAATATTACAAAATCCCTTGTCTTACAAATCAAAACTCACAATTACAAAATGCTTGAAGGATCTATTCCTCTTACACTGATTTACAAAATCCATTACAAAGCTATGGTTTCTGCTTTTGCTACAAAACATAAGTTTCAAAGTAAAAGAGGAGAAACTTTGCTTTTACAAATTGATCTTACAAAATCCAACACTGTAATCCCTTGATCTATCCAGTGGAAGGACATAACCCTACCAGAAGAATGGATCTTAGAAGGTGCAGTAGAACCAGAATCTTCAAAAATAGTTGAGCCAAACGTTCAACTTAGGCAAATAACCCAGTATGATGATGAAAGAGTCAGCCTTAGCTTTAACAGAAACCTTAGGTTTTCAGATGATTCCTCAACGTCTAGTACTGTTGACATAGGAAGAGTGTCTAGTATACCTTCTGTCATTAGTTTGCCTGTTACAAAACCAATTGGAATACAAAATATTCAGCCTAGGTATTCTACCTCAGACTTACCTAGTTCTTCTAGGTTTTCTACTTCAGAAATACCCAGATCCACTTTACAAAACGTAAATTACTCTATAAATGTTTCACATCTAGTTTATACAAATTTACAAAATGAGTCTGTTCAGGATGAAACCCAAACATAGTCAGAACCTACTTCTCCTACCTTTTCAGCCATTACAGAAAATGAAACCCGAGCCTACTATCAGGCAATACTTGAATTTACTGGCTCGGCAAAATTCAAACATTTTTATCTAAAAGAAAATCATGCTGATCCGGCTTATTCAACCTGCCACATTCAAAACTTCCTTAATCCTACTGATTGGGGGCAAGAACTTACAAAACCAAAAGTCTTCCATTATCATTCCAAAACAAGATTGACCATTGCCAACATTTCAATTATTGAGATTACCAGCAGGCATGGTATAATACCTTCCTCATACAAAACCACAAGAATAGCCATTCTTGGCTTTTTTATTTCCAAAAAACATTTGACCCTTCCAAAACCCCTTCATGGTTTGCTCAGTGGTGGAAGTATTTTTATGCACTACCTGAAATTCTTACACCAGAAATATCAGAGAGTTTAAACCTTTTCAAAACCCATTAATATATATATATATATATATATATATATATATATATATATATATATATATATATATATATATATATATATATATATATATATAATTTAACATAATTTACACCCATTAAATAAAAATACTTTTCTAAGATACTAAAGATTTTATTAAGTTTATTATTGTCTCTCTCAACATTATTTTCTTGTATGCATGTGATTAAATCTATGTTTTTGAAAACTGTCAAGATAAAATTGAGAAATTAAAATTAAAAGTATATAATTATAAATTAAATTATAAAAGTTATTAGGTAGCATAATAGTTAAATGTGTATTTTACGATGCATTTAAGAGTTCAAATTATGATTATTTATATTTTCTTTAAAAACTTTTAAGATGTGTGGAAAATAAAAATGACAAAATTGCTCACTTTATAAAAATCTAAATAAAACTTCGATTCTTAGAAGATTGACCATATATAATTTTTTTTTAACATATAAAGTCTGATGCTATTAAATCAATTTACAATATTGATTAAAATTCTTTTTTTAGACAATCTTAAAAATTGCATTTTTCATATTAATCTAATGTATAATAAAATTATATTATTTATTTATTTATTTAAATAAATTATTAACTAAATTTATTATCCTTGCTAATTAATGAGACTATATTTTTTATTTGTAATTTTAACATTTTAATTAAAGTATTTTAACTTTATTAAAATATTTTTTATTAATAACATAAAATATAAAATATTTATTTATATTTAAAAACTTAAAATTAATTATAAATTTTTCTATTAACAATAATAATTATTTTATTATTTTATCTATATTTTTAAAATTATTTAATTATCTTAAAAAATAATTATTTTCTTATTTTAATAATAAAATAAATAATATAATATAATAGATTAGTAATTATATATTTAATTTAATAATAAAATAAATAATATAATGTAATAAATTTATAATTTTATATTTATTTAAAAATTAAATAAATTATATGATATATATCCTTATTAGTCATTTCACATATCAACAATAACAACTAAATATAATTTTATTAAATACTTAACATAAAACAGCTATCATTAACTATCAATTATCAGCTATCAGCTAACTATAACAACTACCAGCTAACAGCTAGCTATCAATTGTATTCAACAGTTAAACTAAATAAGCCCTAAAATGAATATTGTTGGTCCCGGCTTGATTGGGTTAAGCATTATTTTATGTGGAAGTTATGGCCCTTACTTATGCTTTTAAATGTCTGCACGGGGAATGGGACTCTTATTGTTCAGGGGCTTTGGCTGTTGCTTTTGGTCTCAGTCTTGCCACTGATTTCGTTTGGTATCGGTGTCGAAATTATTATTTAAAAAATTATTTTTTTAAATATATTTATTAAAAAATATTAAAAAGTAATTAAAAATTAAATTTAATTAATTTTAAATATAAAAAAATTAAAAAAATAAAATAATTTTTTTAAAATTTATTTTTTTAATAATATCTATAATAATATTTTTATTAAAAAAATAGTTTTACCTTTCAAAATTCAATGCTAATCAGCGTGTTAGTCTTTTTTTTTTTTTCTCTTATTGTCGAACTGAATTGCAAGTACATTGTTGAGAAAGTCCAAATGCAGACTTCTGTTCTAACTCTTTTGGGAATGATTCTTGAGAATTGCTATGTCCATTGTGGTCAGCTGCATCAAGTTCGGTGGTCTTTTACTCCAAGAAGTTGTAACAAGCCTTCTCGTTATTTAACTAAATCTTTTGTCCCATCTATTGGTGAGCTTATTCTAGTGTAGTTTTTCTTCATCCTTTATGCAATTCCTCTGTTTCAATCAAAAAAAAAAAAAAAAAAAGACGTGAAGTTTTATAATATACTACGTGTACAATAACCACATGAGAGCTAAAAAAGTATCACATAAGATTGATATCATATAAGATTTAGAGGCATATATTTTGATGAAAATATAAATTAAATAATAAAATTAAAAATAAGATTATTATGAAAATAATTAAATAAAACAAATTATTGTGAAAATAAATTATATAGTCTATAGAATTCATCATATATCAGAATACTATACTCATTTTGCAGTATTTAGTATTTTATTTTAATGAAAATTGTATTTACTTTTATTTAGAAATTAATAAAAATTGAATTAAATATCCTTAATTTAGTCGATTACAGAATGGAATCCAACTTTCATATGCGCATTTAGACATCAGTATGTACTTAAAACGACAACGTTTCTTCATGGCGAAAGCCCTAATTACCATTTCTTTCCTGTGTTCCCTCCATTTCTTGTCTTAGCTTCTTCCCTTCTCTCTCTCTCCTCCTTCAGCCAAACTCTCACCGCAAAATCCTCCCTTTCACCCTCTCTCGTCTTCTTCTCCTTCTCTACCTGCTGCCAAGTAAAGCCAATTTTCTGTCTCTGCTGAAGCCTGAAAAAGCCTTTGAATTTGTAGTTTAAGTACAATTTAGTACAAATGGCTGAAGCTTTGCATGAATTACTGCGACGGGAGTGCGAAATCCTACGCGGTTATGAACTTCGTCTCCTCCGCTGCACTGTCGCTCCTCCGCCGTCCTCACTTTCACCATCCTCGGATTCGAGTCATCATAATAATGATGACAATATTAATAATCTCCACTCACTCTTAAATGAACTTCTTAGTTCAATTGAGACTGGAAATTATCTGCAAGCTCTCTTTTCTGATGCAGCCAAACTCTTAACTCAGTTGCCTGACTTGCCTAAATTTTCTTCTGCTGAACATGTTTACTCTGAGTTGACGGAGTGTGTGGGGCTATTTATCATGAGCGAAGGTGTTGATGATGAGGAGAGGGCCTGCAGGGTGATTCTGGTCTTGTGTGTTGCCGTTGCTGCAATTTTCTTCTTCACTCAGTGTAACATTACTGGGTCTGTTTTTTTTTTTTTTTTTTTAATTTGTATATTCTTATCTTGTTATCATGTTCAATTGGATTTTGATGGCTTTTGTTATTAATATTTTTCTTCTGCATATTGTTTGATTTTGGAAATTTAGACCAATAGATGAGATTCCTAGATTTCCTCTGCCATTCAAAGTGCCAGAAGGTGGAGAATTTGTGGAATGGGAGGATTGGGCACGCAAGCAGCTTATGTCTGGTGGCTGTCACTTGTTTGGGAAGTTCTCGAATCTTCAGGTACTGTTTTTAAACAAGTATACCTATTCACTTAGTATTATGGTTTCTGTCGTAGTACATTATTTTGTATAAGTGGCTTGTATTTCTAGGTGGGTTTTGTTCTGGATCTTATTTGGTCTATACCAATTACTTGTTTGTTTTCTAGTTTATAGTTTTTGCTAAAATGTTGGTCATGAAGACAAAAGACTTGCTATTTGAAGGAACGGTGTCTTCCACATATGGAATCAAAAGCATTTCATGGTGGCTTGCCAGGACCTTACTTGTTCAACAGAGAATTTTAGATGAGCAATCTTCTGAGTTGTTTGATCTATTGCAAGTGAATATGGGCGAAACACTACGTCATTTTGGCACTTTGGAGCAAGTAACAAGTTATTGGGGTGCCAATTTGCATGATGAAGAAGCTTCTAGTATTGTTTCAATGGTCCATTTGGAAGCAGGAATAACAGAATATGCCTATGGACGGGTTGATTCATGCAGGTAGTTATTAACTCATGCAGTGAGAGGACTTTTTAACTGTTACATGTGTCCTACCATTTGTAAGTAGATGTTTAGGAATTCAGAAGATTCTGCTTTCCTTTATATTGCATGTGATTGTTTTAATTTTTATTTTTTACTTTATATTTTTAGTATGATTTTCAATGTACATGTCAGGATGTTGTGATGCTTGCTTATTGGTGATGGTAGATAAGAAATTATAGGACACAAGCTTCTAACTTACCTATTATTGATCAGAGGTTTAGTTTTTATGATTTTGTTTAGGTCATTCATCTTCTAAGCAAATGTGTTGTCCTTTCTAAGAAATTGTATCGCATTTATCATTTTGTTTTGGCTGAGAACCTAAGTTGCTTTGTCAAACAGCTATTTGAGCGTGTGCACCTTCATTTCCTAAGTCAGAAATTGCCTTTTTAAGGCCACTCTATAAGTCATAACTCCTGATGAAGAAACTAGACCATAAAGAGGCTAGATCAACTTGTGGAGATGATTTTGAATGCAATTGAACACTTGCAAAGAGAATTATTGGTTTAGATCTCTTACATTGCATATTTATGCCAGTTTCTTTTATCCTTTAATATATCAAGCCTTTATGATTCTTTGAATGCTTTTTGTTGGAATATGGCTAGTGAGAACAAGTCCCACATCAATAGTGTACAAGAAAATTAAAGGGTATGTAAGTATTGGCGAACTGAAGCCCAGTTTGGAGCCTAGCTCAGTATGGAGGCCTGCCAGTTTATTGATCCACACTAATTGACCCTCGATTTCAACACTGTTATTCTCTTTTCTTATTTAAAAAAAAAAATCTAACTATTTGTGCTTGCAACTTGGGATGTTGTTCACGGAGAAAGGATAACATGTATGATTATTGTCTTTCAAACACATTGCTGTCCTTTCAATTATTAGGATGCCATTTTCAATTAATGTGCATGAGTGATAGACAAAATGTTTTGCAATTGGATTCCAGTCTTCTGGTGGTTGTTTGGTGTAGTAAGCTTTATTTGTTTTAATGTTCTATCTGGAACATTTCTGTTGTGTCAGACTACATTTTGGATCAGCTCAAGCATCAGCTGGGCTTCAACTATCTGTCACTGGAGTTCTTGGCTACCGTACTGTGCATCAGGTTAATATTTTTAAAAATATTATTACTATATATATATAGGAATTCATGCTTACCGCTAGGATCACTACTGTTACAGGCAGAGCCAAAGGCACAAAGGGTACTTCTTGTCAATAGAAGCTCATCAAATAGTGGTGCTAGTGTTACCGGCCGTGATTCCACAATTAATGAAGAAACATTGCATCTGCACCAACATGAATCCTCTGATATCCTTATGACACCAAAGTTGCTAGAGAATGGTGATGAATCTGGAATTACTATACAAGGAAATCAAAAAAGTAGTCTGGGTGTTGTTGCCCCTTTAACAGCAATCCAGCAAGCAGTGATTTTGGCAGAGTGCCTTTTGATTGAAAAGAGCACTAGACAAGATGAATTGCAAAGTAAGTTGCTTGTATATGCATCTGTTTTCTGAACTGAATCCTTTGATATTGTGCATTTGGCTTGATCTCATGTTGATTGCTGCTAGAAAAACAAGGAGTGTTTATTCAAGTAATGTATAATCAGGGTTCTTTCCTTCTTGTTCTTCTTCACCACCAATCCCTCCCCTCTCTCCCCTCAAATTTAGAAATTTGAGCATCAAATCTTCTTTTGGCTTTAGCTATAGTAGGTGTTTGGTATGGCGTTTGTGTGATACATGGACTTTTTGTCTAAGCACTTAAGATGTAAGATGCAATTGGAAGTTGTAGCATTTAGATTTGTGCATTGTCTATAAAATTCAGGTATGTAATAATTTGGTCATCGAGTCCTTATTCTTTCGTAATAAGCATCTTTTTTTTTTTTAATGGTTTCAGGGTGGGATATGGCTCCATTCATAGAGGCAATTGATTCCCAATCGTCATCATTGTTTATAGTAAGTATGCTAACATTAGTCTTCTTGAAATAAAAATGTTGGATGTATTATAGTTACTTGGAAATAACTTTTAGTTCTTTTTTTACTAGCAAAGACAAACAAATTCTATTTAATTTCTAATAGGCCAATAAGTTTTATCTTTTAATATTTTTGTCCAATTTTATTTAACTCCCATGTAATATGCTTTCTATCCTTTTTCCATTTACCTTTTTTTGGGTAAATAAAGGACTTTGTTAATCCTGTTAAACCCTCTTTCCCCCATATAAAGAATGGATTATTTTCTTATTTAAGAAAAGGAGGGGGGACATGAAATTGATTAATTGCAGCATTTAGAAAGTTATATATTATAATTTGGAAAATTTGTGTTTCAATGTATAATTTTTGACAAGCAAGGGTAAAAGAATAAAAATTTTTTTTATAAGATTTGATATAAATGACCAACATGAATTAGAAACTTGTAAATTCTTTATGATATGAACAAAGAAAATTTTCAAAGGTTGTTTGCTAAAGGTAAGAGCTTTTTTTGATTTAAAATTCTTCGAAGGTGGGTTAGTTCATTTGGAATTGTCTTTTTGGACATTTTGAGGAGAATTGGGTATTTCCATTTTGATTCTTTTATTAGGTTAAAAAATGGAGTTGGATTTGGTGGTAGGAAGGATTCTTAAAATCTTTTGGAATTGAGTTTCCTTTGTGGTGTTGGAGTATTTGGAGCTCCAAAGTTTTCTCTTAGCAACACTGAGCATTATCTTTACACTATTGCCAACAAAATGTTTCTTTACGAGCACTTTTCACTTGCATAAAACTTGAGAATCATTCAATACCTTTGGTGTTAGAAATTGTAGAAAGTGAAGAAGAAGAAGAAGAAGGAAAATGGGAGAAGAATTGCTTGATTATTCCCTCAAGTTCAGGGTTTATATATAAACTAAGAATCAATGCATCGATTAGGAAATCCAATCAATGACATAATGACTACCTATATTCTTTGTAATCATAATCTTAGTATTCACATACACATCATACACAAACAACTAGGATTCTAACACTATCTTGCAAGCTGGATGAATACATATCATATGCTCCTAGCTCGTTACAAATGTAATCAACCCGAGAACCTATAAGGGATTTTAGTGAGGATTTCTGCTAAACGAAACTAGTAGTAATATATTTTGACTTTTGCTTGATGAAATGACAATAACTCTATTTGTTTTGTCCTTTCATGAAAAACTAAATTACAGGTATTGTGTAATGTTGCTTGATTATCATACATCAACTTCATCTATTTAATATCCGCACATTTTAGTTCTTGAAGAAGTTGTTTCAACCAAGCAAGTTTACATGTTGCTAAAACTATAGCTCGATATTTTACTTCTACACTCGACCTAGCTACTACATCTTTCTTCTTTTCCTAAATATTAAATTTCCTCCAAACAAGACACAATATCTTGAAGTAAATTGTTTGTTTGAATGAGAACCTGATGCAGCATAAGCACAATAGAGCACCACACACAAACATTGGTATTTGAGAGAAAATCTAATATAGAAAATCTATTGATTGAAATCTAAACTGAAATACATAGATTAAAAGGGTTTATATAGAGTTTTGAAACCCAAACTAACTAGGAACATCTGTGTCTATAAACTAGGAAAATAAGCAAATCTTAAACAAAGTTGGAAACCAACTCTAAATAGGAAAAATAAAGAAATCTAAGCTTTTCTCATGCGTAACAAGGCCTAGCTAGTGTTGCATGCTTGTGACACTTGGCTTTGCCCATGTTTCTCTCTGGAATATTTTTCTCAACATAGGGTGGGCCTGTGATGCTTTGGATTATGTTCCCTCAGCTTTTTTGTCTCACATTTCTCCCACTACTCCATAAATACATCACCAACACCTTCCACATTAGTCTCCTCCACTCGGAAAAAACTTGACCCTGAGTTTGGTTCAATTTTTGGATACAAAGGCTCATACACTACTCATTTTTGAACTTTTGATTTGTGCTTTAGCCTAAAAGGAAACTTTGCAAGAATTAACAAACTTTGCAAGAATTGACACCATCTTGTATGCATGTCTTTGCTAATCCTTTTGCTATTCAAGTACTTTGATACCTCGTGCTTTGAATACAACATGAAGCCTTTTACCCCCCCAAGTAATGCTCCCATGTTTTAAGAGCATGCATAATTGAGTAAAACTCTTTGTCATAAGTGCTCCAATTTCACCTAGCATCATTGAGCTTCTCACTGAAATACGTCACAAACCTTTCTTCTTAGGACAAGATAGCTCCAATCCTAACTCCACTTGCATCACAATCAACCTTAAACAGCTTATCAAAGTTAGGCAATACATGTACTGGTGTGGTGCATAACTTTTCTTTAAGGATTGCAAAGCTATTTACGACTTCCTCTCCTTATTGGAATTTGCCTTTCTTTAAGCATTCTGTCATTGGTGCATCAATGGTGCTAAAGTCTTTAATAAAGAGCTTGTAGAAACTGGATAGTCCATGGAAACTCTGAACTTCGGGGTTCGGACACATTAGTTGGAGTTGGACATTCCCTTACATCTTTGACCATCATCCACTTGTGTACCTTCAGCACTCACAACATAACCCAAGAATATCCATTTATTGGTCATGAAATTGCACTTGAAGTTAATGTACAACTTATTCTCTTAGAAGGTTGTTAGTACCTTTCTCAAGTACGATAAATGATCTTCTTTTGATTTGCTATGGATCAAGATATCATCAAAGTAAACCTCCACAAATTGCCCAATGAAAAGTTTTAATACTTGATTCATCAAGCTCATAAAGGTTCTAAGTGCGTTGGACAATCCAAATGGTATCACTAGCCACTCAAAGAGCCTCTCCTTTTTTGTTGGCTCTCTTTCATTTATCACTAGGTCTAATGCAAATCTGATGGTACCCATTCTTCTAGTTAATCTTGGTAAACCACTTCACACCATGTAGCCTATCCAACATGTGATCTCTTGGAATTGGAAATTTATAACCCATTGTGATTTTATTGATGGTTTGGCTATCTACACACATCCTTTAGCTACCATCCTTCTTTGGGATCGATAATGTGAGAACAACACATGGACTCATGCTTACCTTAAGAGGGCCCTTTTGAAGCAGCTCTTCAACCTTCTCCTTAAGTATTTCACTCTCTTTTGGGCTCATCTTGTAGTCTGGCAAGTTTGGCAAACTCTCACCTAGAATTAAATCAATGTGATGTTGGATATAATGCATTGTAGGCAGCCCATTTGGTGTATCATCTGGCATCAACTCTTCAAATTCTTTCAATAGTGGCTAAACTAGCTCCGAAGGCTCCTCCAATTGAGGTTTAGCTTACCCCATAAGTACCTGTTTAACAATCAAAGCATGAACTTGTCCTGTTTCTTTAGCCTACATCTTGAACTCCTTTGTCCTTTGTGATTGTCAAGAAGGTCTACACCTTCCTTTTTGCTACTTTGTTCTTTAATGGCAATAAATTGTATTTCACTCCCTTCTTTTTGCTATATGTATTGTTTCTCCTAGATTGTTGTGCATTGACATCATTTGCCATGGTCTCCAAAACAAAGTGTGATAAACATTCATGTCCACAATGTCTCAATAGACGTAATCCTTGTACTAGCCAGTAGAAAATGGCGCTTTGCACCTTTCGATCACCTTGATTGTACCAACTGTTGTTTTAATTCGTCCCAAAGTGTATGGATTGGGATGTTTTTCAATTGGCAACCCCAAGCTCTTCACTGTCTCTTTCCCTACAGTATTTTCACAACTACCTCTATCAATAATAACACCAAACGCTTTATTATGAATAGCATACTTGGTTCGAAACAATTGGTGACATTGAGTTTGGTCCGCTTGCTTTGGTGCCAACGTCATTCGCCTCACTACGTAATTTTGGCCTTCATCAAGCTCTTCCTTGAGCTCCTCATCATCTCCTTTGGCTTCGCAACACAATTCTTGCTCTTCTTCTTCCCTTTTAATTACATTCATTGTTTTACTCAAAGGATAATCACTAGAATGGTGGCCTTGTTGATTGCATTTGAATCACTTCCCAAGGACCTGTTGGGCATATGCATTGGTGGCTTTCTACACCTTCCTCACTTTACCTTCATCTATGGGGTGCTTTCCCACAACCTTTTCCTCTTGGTAGCACTCCTTGTTGAAAGCGATTGTTACTATACCATCCATTATGTGCACCATACTCTTGATTTGGTTTTGCCCTTTCGCTTGAGCTAGTAGTTTTATACCCTTCAAAATTCCGTGTACTCCTTTCTTGCTGCATCAATTCAGCATTTGTTGCCATGTTCTTTCCTTCAAATAATGTTCGTAGCACCTGGACACCAATTTAATCTTTGATTGCACCTGGATGCAATCCGATTATTAATTCCCTTAGGAAAGGAATCTCGGGTTTGTTTTCCAAGGGTAGGAACCAATTTTTGGAGTTGGAAAATACTTGGATGACCCAAACTACAGTGAATAAGATTTTGAGAATTAATAAAAGCAAAGATAGCTGGAGATTTTAGGTTTGAGAGGTAATATAGTCCTTGTGACTCATGTCCTATGCCAATCACATTCCTCGTATCTCAGTCCTGCACAAGAACAGAATCAGCCATGAATGTGACAGAACAATTAAGGCATTGGGTTAATTTGCTAATGGGGATCAGATTGTATGGACACTTAGGAACAAATAATATTGAAGTTAAAGGAAGGGAGATAAGAGGATGTGCTTCCCCGATTTCTTCAATTACAGTGTTTGATCCATCGACGAAAGTGATGTTAGAGACAGTAATAGAAGATCTAAAGATAGAGAAAAGACTTTTAGTGCTAGAGATGTGATTAGAAGCACTAGAGTCCAGAATCCATGAATATTGTGATGGAATGATATTACCAGATTGCACTGTTGAGACAGTGGATGAGGATGACTAATGTTAGTAGCTTTATATCGTAGAAATTGTTCATATTTTGGTTTAGTTAGAGTAACAGATCCATTTGTATCGCAAACCTTATAATTCATGTTGAACAATCAATTCTTACCTTTTTTTTTAATTGTCCAACAAATATCCTCCAATCAGTAAGCAATAAAAGGAACTGGTACTAGCAATTAGACATGCCAACCAATGTGCATTAATTAGGAAAAATGGGTTCATCAATAGGAATCAATATAACAACTAGAAGTAGATATAACCTGAAATGACTAAAGATTCAAAGGACCCAGGTGATGGGTTGTAGCCAGATGGAGTCACAATCATTTGCAAGACTGCCGTTGTTGATTCTGACTAAAAAGGATGAAGAAAACTTGGTGAAGTGAAGAAGCAGGTGCTGACCCGACTCGGTCGAATCTCACAAATGCGGTATCAAATGGAGTTCTGACGCTAGATTTGTAGTCACATAGAGCTGGAGAAGGGCAGGGAAGTTTTGTCCTTTGGTAACTGTTGAGATTTTTTTGGGTCACGACCAGGGTTGCCTTCTAACTCAAATGGATCTTTGTCTCCTGCCACTTTCAGGTAGCTAAATTGGTTTAGCTGGTGTCTTCTATTGATGGCCGATTGTTTGGCAGTGGATTTGTGGCTGTTTGGTGACCAGAGAATGGTGCTTTAGAAGAAATAGAGGTTTGTTCTCTGTTTCTGTGAGACCCAGAAAAAGGAAAGGGAAGGAATGGGAGCAGGGATTAAAACCCAAGCTCTGATGCCATGTGGAAAGTGAAGAAGAAGAAGAAATCGAAAGAAAAATGGGAGAAGAATTGCTTAATTATTCCCTCAAGCTCTTGGGTTTATATACAAAAATCGCATAATTACAAACTATAATCTCTATAATCATAATCCTAGTATACACACACATATTAGACACAAACAGTTTTCATTCTAACAGAAATGATTGCTTTTGTAACTGCCATTATGTATTATTGTGGAGCATGGTTATTGAATATGATTGTTGCTTTTCAAGAATTGAAGTTGTGTTGCTTTCCCTATTTTTTTGGTCCTTTTACTATGGAAGCATTTTTTTTTTTTAATTTACCATTTGATATTTTGTTCTTCTAGATAAGATATTTATGCAACCTCTTGCGTATCCGTTGGGAGTCGACTCGTAGCCATACAAAGGAGCGTGCTCTAGGAATGATAGAAAAATTGGTATGTGTGGCATCTCCCTTTATGGTTGGCCAATCTTCTTTAACTAATCATCATGTTTGGACTTTATACATTGTTTTTGCTGATTTTTAAATGCTTCTTCATTGAGTTAGCATCTATTTCTTTAATTGCTTTGAGTTTATTTAGCCATTTGGACAAGTTTGTGTTTGTGTTTAACAACGTAATCATCAGGAAAGGAAATGCTGTAAAGATGAATAAAGCTTGGTATGTTAGTTTGCTGACATTGTTCACAACAGGCTTACTAGGATAATTACGCAACTAAGGAAATTTGGGTGATCTGTTATTTTTTCATCAGATGGGTTTCTGCAGTGTTAATTTTTTTTTTTTTAAACTAGCTATAATGGTCGTCAGGAATCAGAAGATACCCTAATCTTACACACGCTTTTGGGAGGTTAACTACTAACTAGTCTTGCGTGTTTCTATTTCCTTACCTATTTTCACTAGAGCTAGCTTTTTTAAGTTCATTTTTATTTTTTTTTTTTGGTCATAAGCCTCATAAATTCAAGCATTAATTGACCATCAATAGTTCCTCAAAGACATTTCCCTTCTTGATCTTCATATGGATTCACGTCTTTGCATTTGCCATTTATCCAAAATTTGTTGCATTTGCATACCAGTTTCTCTCAATCTTTCTTTAACTTGCACTGTCTAAATAATCAAAATTTGGTTTACTTCGCTTGAATCTTGTTTTGTAACCCTAATATTCTTGGCAGATGTCACGTATTATAGGAGAAAGTATAGGAAGAGGGCAGAAAACAATGTGTGGACAGTAGTAAGGGAAGTCAAAGCAGTTAGTTGAATTGAGGGAAACTCTTATAGAGTTTGTTACTAGAGCAGTTACCAATTGGCGGGAACTGTAACATAAAAGAGCTAGGATAGCTCCTGTATTAGTCATTCAAGAATCTGAATCAATAATACAATCTCCTCTTCTAAACTTTCTAATTCCCTCTCTCTATCTTTTCTCTCTTTTATTCTTTTCTATAATTCTCTGTTACCCTAACATTTGATTTCTAATGGTATTCATGATGAATATATCATATTGTTTTAATGCCGTCTTTGATCCTCTAGGTGGTTTAACAAAATTTTTTTTTTTACTATGTATATATTAACATTTAACAAACACTCAAACACACACACACCCCCCAATGTTAGTCATCCACAATTTACATAGTTTTAATGTGGTCATTCTTATAGTTTTTTATTTAACAAATTTATGCTGTAGAAGATTGCTTCCAATTTCAAAAAAATACCTTCTCTTCTAATCTTTTGTGGGAGAAAGTCGTTTTTCTTGGCATCTTTATGCACTATTGCTTTTGAGGCTTTTAGAGGAGTGTCCCTAGGTGTCATCTAACATGAAATGAGAACATTACTCTACTTGTCTTGCTGTTTTTTCTATTTATATTTTACTTGTTACCCTTTTGATTTATTCTGATTTCAGAACAATTTCTTTTACAGAAGTAACAAGATGTTGGTCCTAAACAAAGTTGAATATAGGATTAAGATCTACGTATCTAACAGTTTGTTCTGGAGCAGAGACTTTGTTGAGCCGAGTACATGAGATGTTTAAAAATTTGACTCGCAAAGGCAGCTGGGTTTTCTTATTTTTATCAATCAGTCTCTTCTTGGCATCTTGACTGCAGTCTCGCCGTATTCTATTTCCCATTTCCTTCATCTTTCTCAAAATGTATGCTCATGAGTCCTAAGATCTCAATCTCAACTCAACTAAGCTGAAAGTCCAAGATCTCATCAATTCGAAGCAATTTCTTTAAATTTCTTAAGGGGTTTATTTTTGGCCGTTGACAGCGTATACATTCATGTGGATCTGCATGTACTCTTGGTTTAACTGCTGCCTTCGTTGTTAATAGCCATATAAGATCTCAAAAGCATTTCCTTGGTTGTACTTGCTGCCACTATTGTAGGCTTTCCTTAGAATTTACATTCTTTGAATGGCTCAGTTTGACTGCCTTTCTTGTTTCTGTTAGTTGCTATTGTTACCATAAGCATCTTGCCTTCTTTCTGACTATGAAACTTTTTCTTCTTCTTTTTTTTTTTTATTAAAAAATGGCTATATTTATTTGACATTAGATGTAAGGAGGCTCCCACTTTGTGCATTTAATTTGCACCTTTCTTTTGGTTGGGATGATATACCATCAATATCCCGGATTGAACTATGTACTGTTTTCTTGATTATTTGAATTTTACCACTTGAACTTAGAACTCAAATTCCTAAAATCTGGATTTATTCTGTTATCATTGCTATAATCACGAGTTAGTAGTTGTAACTCTTTTTTCTATCAGGGGTTTGAGGATTTTGTCCATCTATCAAGTTAGAGCTGGTTAAAGTAAATGCATTTTAATATTTTTGGTTTTGTCAGTACCATAGGTTCACTGAATTTTGAACTACTACAACCATGAAGAAACCTAAAGGAACACTAACTTGCGAGGAACTCACTACAAGCATATAAGCTTGCTTACAAGCATGTTGTGCACAGATATCAAACTTGATTGTGAATTAAGCTTTTTATTACGTTTAGAATCGATTAATTTTGTTGAAGTGCCAACACCTTTTCCACAAGTTTCTTCCCCTTATTACTGTGTAGCTTACCCACCCCCAGAGAATTTTCTCAGTAGTTATTCTGAAAAAAAAAAAAAAAAAACTGTCTTCTAATCTAATTTAATGTCCAATAAAAATCATTATATTTCCTTTTCACTTAGCTGCCTCCAAAACTCAACTTTAACTGGGATTTCCAAGATCTTTCAATTTTAGAGGCAGCTTGTTCTGTAGGATGGCATTACATTCTTCTGTTAGAGCAACTATCTCATAGTCCTCTGGTCTCCTTTTCTTGGAGAGGATTTCCTTTAAGAATTTTGTATAGGAGGGCATTTGAGATAACACTTCTGTAAAAGGAATATTGATATAGAGCTTTTGCAAAACCTCTAAAAATTTCCCAAGCTGCTTGTCCAATTTAACTTTCTAGAATTTCTGAGGAGAAGTTAGGGGGGGCTGGTAAGATTCTGGTAGTTTCTTTTTCTTCTTTTCCCCCTCTTCTTTGCTTTCCTTAGCTTGCTTATCTTCTTCCTCTTCTTGAATATCAGGATTTCTAGGAGTTTCTTCTTTCTGTTTTTGCTTTTCTTCTGGTTCTTGTAATGTTCTCCCACTCCTCAATGTGACAGCTTTGCAATGTTCTTTGGGATTCATCTCAGGTTGACTAGGTAACTTTCCACCTTGTTTGCTTGAAGAACTGGCCTGCTGAGCGATCTGATTTTCAAGCATTTTATTATGGGTGGCCAGTTGATCAACTTTGGAAGTTAGTTGCTTGATCATCTTATTTTGCTATTGCTGTGCTGCTAAAAAGCTCTCCATCATAGACTCTATAGTCAACTTTGATTCTACCTGTTGAGGTTGAGGGAGTGGTAGTTGTTGATGCATCAAATTATACTCTCTGTTCTGGAATCCTGGTGGTGGTTGCCTATATCCTTGCTGTTTGTTTATGGGTTAATTCTGAGAATTCTACAAGTTGGACCAAGAGAAGTTTGGGTGGTTCCTCCATCCAGGGTTATATGTGTTGGAATATGGGTTATTGACCTGCCTTTAGTTGAAGTTTTCTCCATTATTTACATAGTTCAGCTGCTCTATGGAAGGCTCGCTATAAAGACTGCATTCTGAAGTTGTATAATCTCCTCCACAACTACCGTAGAATTGGTTACTTGCTCCTATTACATTGGCCTGCATTCTATCAAGTCTTTTAGTGAGTTAGTCAAACTGAGCATTAGCAGTACAACAATAGCAAAATTCTATTGCTAGGCATCCAATTCTGAGCGTTAGCAGCACAGCAATAGTCAAACTGAGCGTTAGCAGCACTGGCATCCAATTTTAGGATCCCTGCTATTCTTCTTGCATCTCCTCTTTCATTTGACTACTCAAAATTATGGTACGCAGATAAAAGTAATAGGCATAAATGGAAGAGGTTTCATCCTATTCTTTTGATAATGTTTTTTTTAATTCCTGGTCAATCAAGAAGTGGGCCTTTACAAATACATGGGCTCAATATTCAGAACGACTTACACACTCACACACACACACACACACATATATATAAAATGAAGGAGAACATGAATTAAATGGTTGCCTTCAGATTTAATTAATTTAAATCTCTCACACATGTGACATGCTTTGTTTTATGGGAAGGGATATATTTAGCTCGTATATAATGTTGCCTTGTTGATAGTAAAAAATGCCTTGAGACTTATATTGGGACCTCGACTTGTGTTTGGTAAATTTTCAAGATGAAACAGTTCTTTCCTTATAGCCAGTTTCAAAATAAAATTGTAGCCAATAGATAAAGGAGGGAACCAGACAATATAAAAATGTGTTGCTAAGTAGGCTTGATTTGGTAAACTTTGTATTTTTTTACATTTTAATTTTGCTATTGTTAAAAAAAAAGAGTTTGCCAAAGCCTAAATTTTTGTGGCTTATTTTGTTCATAAATTCATGCCCTTGTTTGTACTAATATTTAATTATGCATTTTTCTTTTTTGGTTTGTAGCCTTGTTTATAGGTTAGGTCTTTAACTTCTAGTGATTCTTACTATATAGTCAACAGTTCCATTTTGCAATCTTTTAATTGCTGGTGTATTTGAGCCTATTTCCCTTCTTTATTGCTGGTTTAGTGGTGTTCACATATATAATTTGCATTATTTCAGGTTGAGGGCATTCATAAACCTTTTACTGGAGTGGCTAACAGGATTCTTCTTTCTTATGTGGCTTATGTTCCTGCTATTCCAATCCTGCAGAAGTAAAATAATTTCTTTTTTCATGATAACTTTGTATTTGGCTATTCATAACGGATCTTAGCTTGTTCTACTTAAACATGTAATTATTTAAAATTCCTTTTATTTCTCTCTCTCTCTCTCTCTCTCTCTTTTTTGTCTAATTTAGGGAATATGGTGAACTTTTAGTGAGCTGTGGTTTGATTGGGGAGGCAATCAAAATCTTTGAGGGTTTAGAGTTGTGGGACAATTTAATATACTGTAACTGGTAAGATGTCTCTTGATGGTGTTGTCCATGCGAACTTGTTCATTGTTTTATATATAATTACATATATTTATTCTTTGTTTCTGGTTTCATGGGATCTCATGTGCGATATTATATAATAAAACAGCTTATTGGGGAAAAAAGCAGCAGCTGTTGAATTGATCAAGACACGGTTATCTGAAATACCTAATGACCCAAGACTATGGTATATTAGCCATCTTCTCTTCCTTATTTTCTTTATCTGCAAAATTTTCTGTTGTTATCTTTGGTCCTGCTTGTTCCTTTTTGTTATGTCAACATAGCAATAAGAATATAAACAGTTCAACATTTTTTTTTACGATATCTGCCAGTCTATCTCCTAATTCTTTTTTAGTTGATTTGATTGTTGAGAGATTGATACTAGTGATTTGTCCAACGCCCACATGATGGAGTAGTCCTTGACTGTTATTTCAAATTCTATGCAAAAGAAGTCTCATATAACTTTAAAGGTTTTAAGGAGGATTAAACTTCAAACTTCTATGCTCAAGAAGTATTATGAGCGTTGGGGGGGTGGTGTGGGGTGTTGTTTTTGTGTTTGTTATTTTGTTTTTTAGCTAAAAGAATTGTACAATGTTGAAAGATAAATGTAGTGAAATTTCCTTGTGCAAGTCAACATGTAGCACAGAATTAATTTTGTTTGAGCACATATTTTTTCTCTGCAAATTGTTTTGCCCTTTTCTGTTTGGTTGTTGAACATATTGGACTAATTTGTTCAGGTGGAGTTGTTTTATTTTTGAAAATTGTGGCATGCAAGATTTAAGAGTGGTGCTTTCTATTTGTAGAGAATCTTAGCTGCACAATTCATGAACTAAGCTCTATTAATGCATGCATAATAAATTGTAAAAGTAACTCTGTATGTTGCTGTCCCATTAAATAATTTCATTTGGGTTTTGTAGTGAGACAAGGTCTCCTAGATTCCATAATTTCAATTCAGTGAATGTTGTTTGTGTATTATCAATTATTTTTAGTGAAGATCGACAAGGTGAATCTAAAAAATTTAGTCACTGGGGGCAATATGTGTTAAGTACACATAAGCATACACAAGGCACCATATACACGTATTCAAATAAAAATAAATGTAAAAATATCAAGAATAAAAGCAATAAAACTTGTTAGATTTTTTAATATGTTTTATAACCTGTTGAATTTTCAATATTTTGATTCCTTCATGCATATATATGTTACCAAACAAGTCATTCATTATCTTTGTAATTAACCATTTGAATTTTTACATGAGAGTGAATTTAGCAATAATGCATTTTTCTTTAAAGAAAATTCTTTTGTTAGAAAGATAATTGAGAAAAAAAAACTAATATTTAATAAATATAAAGGTTTTATAATATGCATCATTTTTTTGTTTTTGGAATGGGGATTGTTACTAATAACATTGAACTTGACAAAAATATATATTAAAATGAATAAATTAATCTAATTTAGTGGTAATTCTATTTTTTTTTCTAATTTTTAGTAGCATTCTAACTAAAATTAAAATAATGATTTTTATTTAGTCTAAGTACAATAAAAAAGCAACCTAAAAGATTAAGTGAACTATGGGGAAAAATTGATAAATTTAGTGGGGACAAAATTAATAAACTTAGTAAGGGTAACATTAAAAATAACCTACTCACATAAATGATTTCTAGGGGGCAACGGGCATGGTAAAACCGCCCATGAAGATTGACATTAATGCATTTGATTTGCACACACACACACACACACACACACACACACACACATATTTGCTCTACACTTAGTAGCAATGGTCTGGATAGCTTCCCTTTTGGCATTCATGTCACACTTACCTTATCCTTTCCATATGTTCCCTAATATATTTGAAGTATTTGTTGGCCAACGCACAAATGCATGTGATTGGTAATGTGCTTAAAGATTCTTACAAAATTTATTTATATGAAGAATAGAATGATAAGAGTATATGTGAGCATTCGGTCGGTTCGGTTCAAAACTGAACTGAACTGAAAAAATCGATAACCAATTTTCATTTAAAATTAAAAACCAAACTGAATTGAGCTATATATACTACTGAACCGAACCAAACCAAAATAAATCAGTTTGGTTCACTTTATAAATTTGGTTTTCAAGCCTCCATTTTTCTTCCATGTTCAATCACAATATTATCTCCCATGTTCAATCATAGTACACAATCACGAATTCAAATACATATCCAAAACAAAATAATTAAAAACAATATTTCCATCAATTGATTTAACTCAAAATTACGATGATCGATTCAAATCAAATAACAATATCAAAATTACATATTGCAGAATATAAATTAAAAAAAAATAAAAGAAAAAGAAATGGAGAAATAGGCAAATAGGAAACATTAATTCACAAACATGACTCATTTTGAAACTTTATTTTCTTGGCTTACAAGTAATTAATCTTCTCAAAATGCAAGCAGTTGATAAAATATCTTTGACATTTGGCAAAGCTTTTTTGCTGTTAGGGGCTCAAAATCTTTCTGCTATAAGAAAATTTGAAATTTTTAGCCGCTTTAGGAAAAATAATCATATTAAGGATCTAAAGAAATGAAAAGGAATAACAGGCAGAGAGGAAAAGAAGATAGATGGCGTCACTGGTCAAAGAAAGAGAAGAAATGTGGGTTGGGAAGGTGGGTGGCGTTACAAGGTAGAGAAAGAGAAGAAAATGTTAGGGTCTCTTTTGTTAAAGAATATATAGAGAGAGAGAGAGAGAATTGGATGGCTGAGATTAGTTTTAAAAGGATAGATGGTTAAAATTAAAAGTTAAAAATGTAAAAAAAAATGGGAGATGTTTGTCTTGGGTATCAAGACCAAGACACTGGCAATCCTTAAAGTGCATGCTACCACAATGCTAGAAGAGAGGAGTGTATCTAATAAGCATTTAATTAAATTTTATTCGGTTTGGTTCGGTTTCTCCGATTTTTTTTTTTTCTGAAAACTGAACCAAACTGAATTAATAAAAAAATTCTGAAATTAAAAACCAAACTGAATCCATTTACTATAAAAACCGAACCAAATTACTGAATTTCATTGGTTCGGTTAGTTTATTCGATTCAAACCGAATAGTGCTCAGCCCTAGATAAGAGTTTAATGGGATTAGCTTACTATCTCTGTCTTTTAGTTGAGTGGTTAGATACTTCATTGACATGTTGATAAACTTATTTTCTAGGTGTTCATTAGGTGATGTTACAAATGATGATAGTTGCTATGAAAAAGCCCTTCAAGTTTCTGACAATAAATCTACGCGTGCAAAGGTGATTTTTGTACTTTCAATCAAACGAAAATGGCATGCTTTTAGTTTAATATTTTCTTGAGCTAGTATATTTTGTATGCCAGAGATCTCTTGCTCGTAGTGCATATAATAGAGGAAATTATGAGACATCTAAAATCCTTTGGTACGTTTGCTTATTTTACTACTATTTTCTTACTTTCTATGAATTGCATACAATATCTTTGTAGTGAGTAGTACAGAGAATAAACTTTGGTTACACCACAGGGAATCTGCAATGGCCTTGAATTCTTTATATCCAGATGGTTGGTTTGCACTTGGTGCTGCTGCCTTGAAGGTACCTATGCCTATTTTGAAATGTTTTTCTGGTATTTTATTATACACATACAGGTTTTGAAACTTACTAATGAAAATAATGGTGCAGGCTAGGGATGTTGACAAGGCTTTGGATGGATTTACTCGAGCTGTTCAGCTGGATCCTGAAAATGGGGAGGCTTGGAATAATATTGCATGTTTGTATGTTATTGTTTCCTTTTCTTTGTCTCCTCTTTCTTGTCTTGTCATTTATTCCTCTACTATAAGAACTTATTAGCAAGAGAGATAAATTGAATAGTTTCTAGGAAAATGCCATGTAATGAAACATTGAGTACAACTTAAGGGAAAAAAAAAAAGTCGTCCATATATACCACTTCAAAGCTCCAGAAGTAGAATGAAAGTCATGGAGAAAATCTAGGTTTATAATAAGAACAAAGGCAAGTTCTGATTGTTAATTATAATCACATTTTCTTTTTCCAAATAGATACTCTAAATCACTGCAAACACAGTATGACACCTTAGGCCATGTTTGGTATGACGTAGGCTCCGTTTGTTTCACAAAAAATAATTTTTTGAAAAATATGCACTCAAGAAAATGAGTTAACAGAAAATATTTTTCTGGTCAAATGGAAAACTAAGTTATTTTTAAGGAAAATGACTTTCTCTTAATAAAGGAAGTTATTTTCCATTTTCTAAATTTTGATAATTTTATTGAATTGTAAAAACACTTATATATACAAAATATAAAAACATACTATTAATTTAACATTGCAATTAAATAATGGAAAATATTTTCATCGTAAATACTTTTTTAGAAAACATTTTTATGAAAAACATTTTCCACATACAAGTTATTTTCTGCGAAACAAACAGAGCCGTAATCAAAGTTGTAATGTAATCATGATTACATTGCATATTTGATTGCGTTATTTTGTAATGGAATGACAATTACATAATGCAATCAATTATGTTTAAACTAATATAATGATTATTATATACAAAAATGGATATAATTATGATTACTTGTTTTAATTTTTTTTTCATTTATTATTAACACTACCACCATCACTACACCTACCACCACTGCTACTGCTATCACTACCCCACCCTGTTGCCGCCGCCACCACCATTACCATCACCACCACCACCACCACCACCACCACCACCACCACCACCATCACCTTCACCCTATTACCACCATCGTTATCATTACCATCATCACTACTATCACCACTTGACAACCTATGCATTAAACAAGGAGAAAGGTAAAAAACATGAAAAAATTATGATTCCACAATTACTATTGCCCTAATACATAAATTTGCCCTCAAACTTTATGGAAAAGGTATAATGCTGCCTTATAATTTCATTTAAACGTATTACACTGCTTTTGCTTTATTTTTATAAGGAAGATTGTTAAGTGGCCAAGTCCATGATACGTTACTTTTACTTGTACTAATGTTAAGAGAATGTTGATCTCTCTTTTTGAACTTTTGACATGTTAAATTTTTAACCTTTTATTTTCTCTCTTCCTAATGCTCGATATGCACATAGGGAGAAAGCAAGGAAACTGCATTAGGTTAAGGAATTTCAACAAATTCTTTGTGGGCATTATTTTATTAACACTCAATGTAGATCAATAAAGGCAATCCCATGATGACAATCGCCACATTCAAATAAAAAACTAGCAGGAAAAAAGAAAGTATTATAGAGAGAGACGTGATAAGCTATGTTAAATTTGGAGAAAGTATTGGTCAAATTACAATTTAATTTATTTTAATTCGGACTTGTATAAGTGATTAGATTGCTTTATACATTAAAATGACTAGTCAAGTTAATGTTGCAATCTAATCATTTATATTTACCCTTTCATGTTTATACTTTCTTGATGCGGGATATAATCCCAACACTCCCTCCCTCAAGTGCAACAACACAGTTGTCACTTGACAATTTAATTTGTATTTTTAACCCAATTCGGGCCCAATTATACAGTCTTATGGGCAGCTTAAACTCACATCCCAGTCCAGACTCTGATACCATGTTAAATTTGCAGAGAGTATTGATCAAATCATAATTTAATTCATTTTAATTCGAGTTTATATAAATAATTAGATTACTTTAAACATCAAAATGACTAGCCAAGTTAATGCTGCAATTTAACCACTTATATTTACCTTTTTCATGTTTATACTTTCCCAATGTAGGATATAAACATGGTATCAGAGTCTGCAAAAAACTCTAGGGTTTCTAATTTTTTATTGTCCTCCATCTTCGAAAAGCAATGGATTTCAGTCTCAAAATTTGTTTTACTTCTTCAGGATTTGAGTTCCAAAGTTATGGGTTTTAGTCTCAAGTTATTCATCTTCCTCTTCTTCACTTTATTCATGATTTGAGAGTCTAGAGTTGAAGTCCCTACTCTCTTCTTCTTCTTCTTCTTCTTCTTCTTCTTTATCAGAGCCTAGGGTTTGAGTCTTCGCTATTTTTCTCCAATATTCTCATTCTTCTTCATTTTAGCTGAGAGTTTGAGTCCCAAAGTTATTTTTCTCCCAAATTCTCATTCTTGATGATGGATCCGTAACTTCAGCAAAAATCTCATCATCAAGGAGAAGTGTTAGAATTGATAAGATTTTACTTTAATTAATGGGATATCCTTATGAGAAAATCATGTAATTGATTAGCTTACTTAGTGCTTGTGTTAATGAGTGATTTACGGAATGCCATATATCTTGTATCTTTTATTATAAATATGGACTCTTATGTATTATGTTGAATACAAGCAAATGAAAATGTAATCCTTTGAGGTTCATTCTAATTCTCTTCCTTTTCTTCTTTCTTTCTAAAAACTCAACAAGCTAGATAGATGAAGAACAGTGGTCCAAATGCATATTTCCTGAAAGCCCTTTCGTTAAAGAGAGGTAAATCCATTTATAGTTAGGATTAGTAAGTCTGTAACCTACTTTGACCACAGCTTCATCCTTGTACTTGTGGCTAGCATGGCAATGGGCAAGTAACCTGCAGCTGGACTACCAATCACCAATTCACTCACGCCATTTGCTTAAAGAAGTTGATTTGATTCTTGAGAAGTTTATGAGATGAAGACATTATCCCTAGGCCCATTTTGGGAATGAATTGGAAGAGCAACTTGCAATTAAATGAACTCAAGTATATACTGGTGGTGGGAAAATGGCAGTAGTAAAGGGAAATTCGCAATTAAATAAATTTGAGTGAATAAAAGAAATTTTACTTTTGTTAATACTGTTAACCAATATGTAAACATTTTTTTCGACCATGGGGCTGAGTGAAAGAATGACAAGACAAGAATGGGTCTATCAAAGGTAGGATTGTTTAGGTTAACTAAGAGAGAGGAATAGAAGCTTCTTAAAACTCTCTACTTGCTCATTTAAGCATGTGGTGGACCTGATGTGCCTTTCTAACACCAGTGATAAGGGTTTATGCAAATAAAAAAATCATGTGCATTATCAAATTTTTCCCAATAAGTTCAAGGGAAAATTTTATGTATTTGGTCATAAAAAAAACACATTGTTATTTACACATTGTAATGATTGAAATGGTTGAAAATGAAATTTATTTCTTTATCATCAAGGATTGTAATGATTGAAAATTTCAAGATAAAAAAACACTTTGTAATTTACAAACTAGAAATGTTATCATCATGAAGAGCAAAAGACAATAGGGATTCATTACAAACCCACAAGTCTTTCGAAAAGCCAATAGGGATGCATTACCAATTTTATATTTAATATTCTAAAATTGAAAATCAATTTCTCACCATAGGTAATCGTGACCCAAGCCCACACTGGAGAAAAGGGAATATTTCACAACTATTATTCTTCTTTTATTATTAGGAAACTTATTAAGTTCTTTTATGTTTTTGTAGGGTTTTTTTAACCCATTTTTTATTTAATTTCTCTATATAGGTTGTAGCTTTTGTTGGCATATTTAGTTTTTGTTTCAATTAAAGAATTTTGGTGTGAGAATATAGGGTTCTACATCTCCTAACTAATTTATACATTTTGCAATAATAAGCTTCCCATTTTCTATTGACTAAGGATTATTTTGCTAAAGAAGCAAAAGAGGAAATGATTTGATGAGAGATAATATGCAAGGCTGATCCATTTCCTCCTTAAGCTTCCATCAGTGGAAGCATTTTGAATAGAAGAGATAACATCCTCTCCAATGCAATACCCAATCATTGCATAATACATTGGCAAGGATCTTATGCAAACTAGTTAAGGGACTATATCTATAGTCCTTAACCTTAATGTCCTACCTTCTTATGTTGTAAAGTGGAATTTAGACTTTCATTATTACAATGTAAGCATCAGAATAACAATCTATATTACGTTTTTAATTTCTAAGATGCATACCTAACTTCATCTTGTTATAGACCTATAGAATGCACCTTGTGCCTTCTTTGCCTCCAATTACATCCGAAACAACATGTAAACCTTATTTTGACCGTCCATCATTGGGTGTTTGTGGATTCCATTATCAGTGTGTATTCATGGGTTTTTGTACCACCTTGCCTCCCAAGTGTCCTTGCCTCCCACCTTGCCTCCCAAGTGTCCTTTGCACTTAAATGTGCCTAGTTTAATAGCATGGATAAGTACTAAACTCTTAAAATTGTTTTCTGATTCCACAATCCTACAAGAAAGATATACTATAGTTAAACCATTAAGGACCAGGGACTTATATGAGAAGCTGGTTCACAAGAAATTTTGAAGGCCAGGATTGTTTCCTAATTTTTCCTCCGAGGGCCTAGGACTCGTCCTTTGGTAGGGCTAGGCCTAACCATGGTTTGGTTTGAGCATGGAGTTGGACTAGTCTAACCTAGAACTGGATTGGTCTAACTTGGAACCAGAAACAGGCTGCATTCTCTCTCCTATTGAACTGGACCAGAATCGGTCGGTTCTGTTCAATCTGGTTCAGGGCCAAACCAGATTTTTTTCCTTTTAAAGAAAAGGAAAAAGTTTGGGAAAAATTTCAACTATCGGATTAGATCAAAACCAGACCGGATAGGAATTGGGACCTGGGAGACCCTGTGGTTTGAAGGCCAGGATTGTTTCCTAATTTTTCCTCCAAGGGCCTAGGCTCGTCCTTTGGTAGGGCTAGGCCTAACCATGGTTTGGTTTGAGCATGGAGTTGGATTAGTCTAACCTAGAACTGGATTGGTCTAACTTGGAACCAGAAACAGGCTGCATTCTCTCTCCTATTGAACTGGACCAGAATCGGTCGGTTCTGTTCAATCTGGTTCAGGGCCAAACCAGATTTTTTTCCTTTTAAAGAAAAGGAAAAATTTTGGGAAAAATTTCAACTATCGGATTAGATCAAAACCAGACCGGATAGGAATTGGGACCTGGGGTACCCTGTGGTCTGGTCTCAGGTCCCCTGAACCCTTGAACCGGCCCGGACCAAACCAGCATCAAGGTCTAGGTGGGGATGTAACTGAGTAATGTGCTGGTCCCTTGCCTTTCTCATTGCATTTTGAAAGTGGGAAAGGGGGAAGGATATCATGATGTGCATCTCTTTCAACACAACAGTATGAGCAAAAGTTTTTTGTCAATACATTGTAAACTTGATGTAAAGCATATTTATTTTATCCTGCATTAGATTGGTGTTTCTCTCTCTCTTTTTTCGAAATAACTATTATCAAGATCATAAAATTCTAATTTACATATTCTTTTCTTTCTTCTATGGGAAATCTCAGTTACATAACTCTTTATCAAAATGCAGGCATATGATCAAGAAGAGGAGCAATGAGGCATTCATTTCATTCAAGGAAGCCGTCAAGTTCAAGTATGTCTTTTCCTTGATAAAACCTTGTCACTTTTTCTAATATAAAACGTGATGTGAGAGTGTACACACGCAAACACATTGTTTATTCTGTTTTGCAAAAATTGACAAGAATTCATTCCAGACGAGATAGCTGGCAGTTGTGGGAGAACTACAGTCAAGTTGCAATGGATGTGGGCAATGTTCGTCAGGTACAAATTTTGCGTGCCTATTACATGTGACACTTAGTGCTTTGAGTTCCATGGTACCATATCACATAATGTATGTGACAAGCACATTAATTGCAGATATCTTTTTTCCTTTGTTTATGGTTAGGCTCTGGAAGCTATACAGATGATTTTACATATAACCAGTTGTACACAAGCTGATGCTAAATTATTGGAGAGAATTATGCTAGAAATGGAACGAAGAGCTTCAAGTATAGTGACCAGTGATAATCATTCCACCAATCAAACTTGTTTCAGTGACTCTAATAATGGTACTATAAATGATTCAGAGATGCAATTTGGATGGTCACACGAAACTGAGCAGTTGGTGGAGCTACTGGGTAAAATACTTCAGCAGGTTTGTGGATATTTTTATGGCAGAAGTTTTACTTTTTGTTCCTCTGTTCCATTTTATGCACAGATTATATTTTGCTATGTGTTAGTGCTACTCTTTGTGGATATTTGAGGTCATAAGTTAATTGTTCCTGTTGGCTATTTTCTACGATTAAAGCAACACGATATTGCAGCATAGCTATCAATCCATATATATCTGCCTTTGATTAGTATGTTTAGCATTCACATTAAGTTACTTGGAAATGTTAGAGAAATCAGCTTTGACTAGCTTTATTACTGTTGGTGGTGATTTTAATTGTGTGGTATACGTGCAAATTATTAGCATCCTATAAGTTATCTTGAAGTATTTTTGTTCGAGATACAGATAATTAAAAGTGATAGTAGAGCAGATATATGGGGTTTATATGCAAGATGGCACAAGATTAAAGGAGATGTCACAATGTGCTCTGAAGCCCTCTTGAAGCAAGTTAGATCATATCAGGTATCTGCAGCTTTTAGTGAATTTCAAGGGCCTTTTATGTGGTACACCATATGTTATGAAAAAGATATAATAAGAGCTTTCAACCCAACTTGATCTTCTATTAGATTTCTAATGCATATGTTTCCTTTATTCAGAAACGATCATGGATATAAATATAGCAATTTTATAAGCATCTTTGTTGTACGTTATATAGTGTGAATCAAATGCATGCTAATAGCTCAAGGATAGATGAACATGAACAAATTTGAGGTACGTGGTGGGATTTAGATGGGTGCTTCACTAGTCTGGAAATTTACATTAGTAGGGACAATTGTGTGTGCATAGGTTGCTTGTCAAATAAGCACTGCAACAGGATGTTTTTAAGAGATTGACATGTCATGTATTGATTAGGCTTTATAAAAATTATAATGGATTACACCATCTTTTCTTTGTAATAACTTGCTTATAATAGACATGATTGAGCTAAAAAATTGAACCTATTCCTTTACACTGCGCTGTTGAAAGCTATTATTAGAAAAAGAAAATAATGCCACCATAAACTTTTCCAGGGCCATAGTTCTGAAGTAATTTACATCATTCCCAGCACAACTAATTTTTAATGTGTTTGCCAAGTGTTTTCTTTAACCATGTTATAATGATATCTAAAATTATTCATATTCTATTAATATTTTTCTTTTTCTTTTTTTTTTAACTTTTCTTTTTATATGTAATATTCATCAGCTAATTCTTCAATATATATATATATATATATATATATATGAAAATCTTCATCCTGCTTTTTCTGAGCTGATTTTATTTTAGTTCAGAAGGCCATCACTTGAATTGTTGTTTATGTTGCATGATTATAGTTAAATTCTTTCTCAGGGATCTGAGTTGTGGAAAGATAGAGAAAGATTTAAAAAGTTTGCACATGCCTCATTGGAACTATGTAAGGTGTATATGGAAATATCTTCCTCCACTGGTAGCCGTCGTGAACTTTTTACTGCTGAGATGCACCTCAAAAATATAGTTAAACAGGCAAGATATATATTTTATAATGTCAAGGGACATTGACTTGAGTAATTTATGTTGGAATGTCCTTCACTAGTTGACCATAAATATTTCAGTCCATGCGTTGTTGCCAATGGAAATTGTTCAGATTTATTTTCCGCTTATTTTGTAAACAATGACAATAAGAAAAACCTATTGAACTCTCAGGCCGAGAGCTTTTCAGAGACAGAAGAATTCAGGGATATTCAAGCTTGTCTTGATGAAGTGAAGATGAAGCTTCAATCCAATTCTTTGCCAACTTGAGAGAAGGCTAAAACATCCGTTTGTGATATTACAGGTGATAAATACAAGTAAACAATTTTCATTCACGAGCACACTATCCTTTTGCTTTATGTGTTTTTTCATTCCATCTTTATTCTTTATTCAGTTCAAAATTACCGGTATATTTTTTGAATCTTAATAGAATTTGTTGCCTGAAATTCTTGCGTCTTGGAATCAATCTGCTACTACTACTCTTGTTTCAGCTTATCTTTTTTGTCTGTCATTTGATGATTTTGAGAAGCTTGCTTCTTTTACTGAATCACTTGCAGATTGAACAACCATTCTCCCACTCCCCTTCCCTCAGTAATAGAAGGATCGTTTACTTTTATTTTCAGGGGAGTGCTTAATTTTTGTTGAAACACAACGAGGGACTCTTGTAGGTTTAAAGGAAACCTCACTTTTGGGCTGATAGAAGATTAGGATTTTGTCTACCTCTCCTTTTCATTATCATGTAACTTAATCTAATATAAAATCCGATTCAACTTGTAGCATCTGTTTATGTATACATTGATCATGGTTGTATATTTATTATAAAATTCAAGTTCCATTTTAATTTTGGTCTTAACCTTGAACATCCATGGCGGGGATGGAATAGGGGGGTTAAGTTATTTATTTATTCATCGAGCATCGGAGAAGGGAGATTTTAACATTATCATCCAATTGTTGTACCAGTGGCCGTCTCCTCGTAATGAACTCTATTAATTGAAATCTTTCTGTCCTGTTTGATACATGTAGATGAATCTTGAATTTCAAATTATTGTGTTGCATATATTAAATTTACTTGATAAATGTGATTTTGATTTTGAATAACAATAATAATATATACGATTCTTTACTTAGCAATTGGATAATCCCAAGCTTCATTGCAATGTTGGATAATCACAAGCTTTATTGCAATGATGAAACATAATTTTCGTTTCCAATTTAGTTCTTTGATTGCATGAATTGCATGCCATGTAACGCCAACCAAATGACAAAACAATGGCATATATTTTAACCGTTATTGTAAAATGAACTTCTTAGTTTTTTTGGATAGAAAATTGAGTTAAAAATACCCCTATTTTTGTCAAACCTATCGATAGACCCGTTGTATGTCCATGGTTTATTTTAGGTTGGAATTATTATTAGAGTTGCGATTGAAAAAAAGTATTTTTTTACATATATTAATTAAAAATTATTAAAAAATAATTTAAAATTAAATTTGATAAGTTTTAATCATAAAATAATAAAACAATGCTTTATTTTCAATTGTTTTTTCAAGTATTTGTAATCATCTGGTGTTGAATCGAAATTTTTTCAATAGTGTTGGACTTGATAGCATCAACTAGATTTTGGCGTTCATTTAATAGATTGTTTTGAAAGACAATGGCTTATTGACCTGTCTAGGATGTGCTTAGCCCTGGTCAACACATTAGAAAATTAATAATAAATTGCTATTAAAAAAATTAAATTAAGTTACTTATCAATTTATCACGTGTATAATTATATCATTTTCTTAATTTTTTAAAAATAAATAAACTTTTAAATATGCAATATTTTTTTTAACTTATTTAATTTTAGATTTTATTAAAAAGAGTTCAACAACAATATTAGTGGTATTTATAAATATAATCAATTTTATTGTAGTTGATGCAATTACAATCACAACACAAACAATCTGGTATAGACAATTGAACCATACATGGAGGTTCTCTAGAACTCCTTGCTTTTATATTTTTCATTACTGATTTCAAAGAAGTGAATATTAAAAAAAAAAAAAAGAAATCAAAGAAGTGATTATTGAAGTAAAACAACATTCCAAAAAGAATTTAATACCAAAAATTGTTGTATACTTTAGCTGCTAAGAATTCCTACCAAAATTTATCTTTTCAAATATCATTTTGGTTGGAGGTCAACAATGGTGCAATCTAGATCATCATGAAGAAAATATCAGAACTCTCATAATTTAGGTTACTGTACCTAAAGTAGGCTAGGGAGGTGTATTAAGTCCCCATCCTTCTATCACGTTTGAATGGTTATGATATGAACTGTTGAGCATCATGAATCATGAATCGTAGGTCGTATCACGTGAGAATAGGCTACCTAGATAGAATTTACTCTTAAATATTGACTTGCAGGTAGAAAGTTTAAGCTAGCTTGTAAGTAAAGGGATACATTTTAAGGGCTGTCTCTAAATTTTAGGAGTTGTAACAGAATCGTCTCTGAACTTAAAAATATAACATAAAACCTCTGAATTTTGAAATTTTACATAGTAAAATCTTTTTAATCATCAATAGCAGTAACGTGAATAATTCTTTTTTCTCTATGTGATAGCGACAAAATCAACTATGATTTTCTTCACAGACTAACTATATAAAGAATCTTAATTGTATGAGATAATAAAATACTAAATGAATAATAACTTATCAGAGGAACTGCCTTTAAAAGGATTTTATTGTGCAAAATTTTAAAATTCAAAGAGTTTTATGTTGCATTTTTAAATTGAGAAACGACTTTATTACGGTCCTTGGACCAATAAATAATAAACATATTTTGATAATAGAATAAATCCAGGCCAAAGCATACTGTCGACTGTTATAGTTTATCAGCATTTTCAGTTAAAAGCAAACTCGCACATTTAAACATAAAACTCAACTTCCCATTGTGTTAAATTCTAATACATCAATTTAAATTCTAATACATCAATTTATTATATCCTCTTCCTTTTCTTCATATATACAATCTTCTGGTATTCAATATCAGGGAAAGGCTAACAGATACCACAGAAAATTTTTGGAAGTTTCTGGAATTTTTTTTTGGGTTCTCATTCACATTTGATAATATCATTCAATCATGCAATACATTGACCGACTACTCATCATCACTGTTATAGTTCTGACATAATGATAGGAGCCCCGTGCTCTCCACTTCTTTACTCTGTTCAGCCATTGCCAGCTTGCTGCCATCAGAAGTTCCGACTGGCTTCTTAGTAACTGAAATCTTGACAATTGGAGATAGGAACTTGGGTTTGGTATCAGTCTGTGTCCTCGAGTTACCTGAACTTCCTGCTATCAACCAAGCAAACATGAATTTGTCAGTGTCTTCATATTAGTATTCTTACAATTCCACAATATCACAAGAATATTTGAACATTTTGAACAGAAAGTAGTGTTGCATTTCAAATTGAATACAATATAGATTTTGCAGCAGAAAAAGGTCTTTTCCCAGCTCACAAAAAAAAAAGTATTTTTCTAATTCAAGAGTTAATATCATCATTATTTAGCGATGTTGCACAGATACCTCTAAAGACATTGGACCCCTCATGCAGACAACATCCAACATAGCAGCAGGAAATTTCACCCTTTTTATTAATATTCATGAATTAAAAAAGGTTTAATGATAAAATAATCCAAAACATTGATCAATTTCTACTATAACTAACACTTTAATTTCAGACGTGCTTAGATGTAGACTCCAAAAAAAAAAAAGAAGAGCATAATTTAAAAATCAGAACTTATTTATTTAGAAACAAAAACTTAGGAAAGAAAAAAAATAATAAATCTTTTTCATCATGTTCTCCCATTATTCTTTCCCTTCCCTTCCCCTAAATAAGCCTAGAGATGTGCTTATGTGAAATTTTTGAATTAAATGAATGCCACGCCAGTAATTTGAAAATGTTGGCACAGAGTCTTACAAGTTTGACTAAAACTGATACCAAAATTACACGTTATGCATATAATTGACCAAATTTAAGCATTAGCCACAATAGAAAATTGAGTATAGGAAAATCTGCTAGTCATTAGCCACTTGCATAATCAGCATTCACCTAAAATACGGATACTTATTTTTATAACATAAACTATTATGTTAGGATCTGAACCCTAAGTGGCAGCTACAAAAGAAACAGACTTGAGATAGAAAAGATAATTAGAAAATAGACTCGAGAATAGGAGAGAGAGAGAGAGAGAGAGAGAGAGAGAGAGAGAGAGAAGAAGGAACTGATTCTTGATATTACTTGAATGAATGATCTCTGTCTGCTGTACAACTGTATTTATACCAATTCTAGTAATCTGTTATTTTCTAACATACACTTCCTGCCCCTTTCTATAATCTGTTAACTTCCCTACGAAACCAACTAACTCCACTCCAGCACCTTTTACACCAGAATTACATCCTATCACTTCCCTACTGTATTCCTAAACCTCTCTCTCTGGTATGTAACAATACCCCCTCCTTGAGCACCTACTAGCCCCATGGAGGTGGCAAAAGTTGGAAACCGGGACATGAGAAAGGAATTAGCCTCCCAAGTAGCATCCTCCTGAGATAAGCCATTCCTCTAAATAAGAGACTGAGGAATCTGCATATTCAGCCTGTCAATCACCATGGTCTGCAGCACATTTATTGGCTTGACTTCCACCTGATCTTCCACCAATTAAGGAAGCCCCAAAGTAGGTATCTGATTATCCCCAAACTTCTTCTTAAGTAATGAAATATGAAAAACTGGATGGACAGTAGAAGATTCTGGCAGCTGCAATTTATAAGCAACTGTGTCCGCTCTCTCCAACACCTGAAAAGGGCCATAATACTTAGCAGATAACTTGAGATGTTTCCTTACAGCAATAGTGGTCTGCCTATATGGTTGCAATTTCAAATACACCCAATCTCCTACTTGAAATTCCCTTTCAGTCCTCCTCTTATCCACTTGCTGCTTCATTCTATTCCTAGCAAGCTGTAAATTCTCTTTGAGCAAGTAATAGCTTGCCTGTCCTCAAGAAAATCTTCTACTGCACCAACTGTTGTCATCTCAGTAGGCAAGGCTGGAAGCATTGGAGGATAGTATCCATAAAGTGCTTCAAATGGAGTCATCCTAATAGCACTATGGTAGGTAGAATTATACCGCTATTCTGCTACGGATAACCACCTACCCCAAGTAGTAGGTTTTAAATGAGCCATGCTTCTTAAATACCCCTCCAAACAATGATTTACCCTCTCAGTCTGTCCATCAGATTGAGGATGATAAGAGGTACTAGAACAAAAACAAGTACCCAATTTCTTAAACAATTCTCTCCAAAAAAGGCTAGCAAAAACCTTATCCCTGTCTGAAACAATAGTTCATGCAACTTGTAAGCATGATCCAAAAATAGTCGTGCAATTGAAGAAGCAGAATGGGGTGAGAGAGAGCTATAATATGAGCATGCTTGGTAAATCTACACACAACTAAGATGGTATCCTTGCCAAGTGACTCAGGCAACTACTCCACAAAATCCATAGAGATGTGCTGCCAAGCATGGTTAGGAATTGGTAAAGGCCGCAACAACCCAGCAGTTGCACATGTTTCTCCCTTACATCTTGCACACTGATCACATTTCTAAATCCAACCCACCACATCTTCCTTAACTGAGGCCAATGAAAATGCTTCTTCAACCTATGACAAGTCCATAATACCCCTAAATGTCCTCCCAAAGGGGAATTGTGATATAAAGAAATAAGGAAACTCCTCAAAGAAGTGCTACAGCCCACAAACAATCTGCCTTTATAATACAACAATCCAAATTTGAAAGCAAATCCTAAAACACTATCAACTGCTAATGAAAACTGCTGAATTAACTCTTCAGCCCTCACATCCCCCTCATAAGTGGCTGCAAAATTAGACATCCATGCAGGAATTGGTGAAGATTGCAAAGCAAAACAATTATTCTCAGAAGGCTCGTCAAAACTCCTTCTAGACAAAGCATCAGCCACCTTATTCTCAATCCCCTTTCTACATAAAATCTTATGTTACATAACAGCCTGCACACTTAGTGAAACAAAGCAATAGGGAGAGAGAGAGAGAGAGAGAGAGAGAGAGAGAGAGAGAGAGATGAGAAAAGAGATAGATTGGATGAGAAAAGAAATAGATTGGATGCGAAGAGAAGAGAACATTCAGAGATGAGAGAAAAGTATTCTTGTTTATTAATTCTTGGAATGAATCTCCTCTAGTACATTTCTCTTATTTATATAGCAAAGACTTCCTCTACAATAACTACACTGCTCTCCTCCTCATACAACTACAGCTCCATTCCTATTATTTCCTTTCCCATATCTAGCTTTGCTATACTTAACAATACCTCCCCCCATGAGCACATTCTTGTCCCCAAGAATGTGAAAATTCAGGAAATATGAACTGAAAATTGCAGGTACTCCCTCATTTGCAGTTGGAAATTTGAACTGAATGGCCCAAAAAAAAAAAAAAAAATAGCTGGAAGTTTCAAGTACATCCTTCTCTTCAGCTGAAAGTATGAACACTTGAATGACAAAGAGTTAATTTTCTTCCTTTCTCTTCTCCCAATTTCCCATGTTTGTTCCTTTAAGATCACAATACCATTTGGGGGTTTAATTTTCTTCCTTTCCCTTCTTGATATTTCCCATTTATCTTCCATGAGACTGATAAGAGTAAAACAGCTGAATTTACCATCTTTGCTCCCCAAATACAGCCACTTGCTTCCAACACCCACACTTTTTGAAACACCTTTATGTTTCTTTTTTTTTCAAAAATATTCCCAAGAAGTTCTACAGCAAACAGTTTAGTTTTGTGAATGAATTTGAATTGTGCAATTACATCAGATTTAGCTCCTATTTTCCCCATTGCAAACTCTAGTTGCCCATCATCACCATCCTCATATATCTCACCTATACTAGACATATCAACAATAAAATCTTGCTCCGTCGCAGCACTAAACTGATCTTCGTATTTTTCTTCTAATCCCAGCTGTGGATGAATTGTTACTTTCTGAACTTCAACAGGTATGTCGTCTTGATCCTTAGCAACCATGTTTTCATTTTGAATTGAATCTGATTGATCTAGGAAAATCTCCTCTCCATCAATAATATCAACCTTTTCCACTTCTCCATCACCAACAATATCAACCTCTTCCTTTTCTCTATCACCATGAAGAAATGCTGCATCATCAAGAAGGTCAGTCTCCTCCTTAACATCAAAATCTCTCATCTCTCCTTTTTGATTCAGCAATCCCGTATCACTGCCATTGCTCCAAGAATTCTCGGGTAATGATTTTGGCCTTTCTATTTGCTCTTCTAACAATTTATCCAATTTTTGCCATCTTTGATACAGCAACTCCTCTAAGCGTTTTGTTACTCTTCTTTCAAAAACTTCAAACATTCCCTTGAGATCCTTTTGTTCCCAAAATTGTACGTCCATGGTTTGATACTCTGAGTGTATTTTATTTCCAGGAAAATTTGAGGAAGAAAATATTAAAAGAAAATCAGACCTGAAGCATGGATTCCGAACATGGAACTGCTATTGGAATTGGAAGAAAATTACAGAGAAAGGAAGAAGAAAAACTTGTGAAAAGAACAAAAAAACAGGGGAATAGAAGTTGAGGTAAAAATAAGGATTTCAAGAAGGAATAGAGAAAAGAAACCCTAATAGGGTAGAAATTGAAAATAGAGAGATTGAGAAGAAATTGATAGAAGGGAAAGGAATAAGGTAGCTCTTAAGATGGGAAAAAAAATCTTTTTTTTTTCAAATTTTCTGGAATTTGGGAAAAGTCTAGTTCTCCAAAAAAAAAAAAAAGAAATTAGAGACAAGGTGGAGGAAGAACAATATTTCAAGAATTTCAAGAAATGAGTTTCTTGAAATGCTGGAAATGAGAAATGAAAGAAGGAAATAGAAGAAAGAACCAGAAAGTAACAGAAGAAGAAAGAATTTGATTCAAGAATTTCAAGAAAGAAAGAAGAAGAAGAAATGGAGGGGAGAAAGGGAAGAATTTTCAAGGAAAGAAGGAAGAAATTTCAGAGGAGGAGAAAGAATAATTTAGAGGGAGAGGGCGAGAGAGAGAGAGAGAGAATAGCATAAAGAAACCTGGAATTCTGGAATACTCCCATTGATCTGTTCAGGCTTGTGACTCCAGCAAGAAGGATTGGAAGCGAGCCCAGCTCAGAATAGGGCTCTAATACCAATTTGTTACATAACAGCCTGCACACTCAGTGAAACAAAGCAATAGGGAGAGAAAGAGACAGAAATAGATGAGAAAAGAGATAGATTGGATGAGAAAAGAGATAGATTGGATGAGAAAAGAAATAGATTGGATGAGGAGAGAAGAGAACATTCAGAGACGAGAAAAAAGTATTCTTGTTGATTGATTCTCGTTTATTGATTCTTGGAATGAATCTCCTCTAGTACATTTCTCTTATTTATATAGCAAAGACTTCCTCTACAATAACTACTCTACTCCCCTCCTCATACAACTACAGCTCCATTCCTATTATTTCCTTTCCCATATCTAGCTCTGCTATACACAACATCTTATAATCCAACCCTAACAACTTAGATATTCCCCTTTGCTGTAGGTTTAGCATGAAGTCTTTGTTCCAGCGAATACTTGACGCTTTCATGATCTGTTTTAATAAAAAAATTGCCCCTGCTCTAGATAATGTCTCCACTTAGAAACAACAAAAGTAATTCCCCTTAATTCCTTCTCATATACTGAAAGCCCCATACTTCTCACCCCAAATGCCTTAGAAACAAAAGCAATAGGGTGTCCCTGCTACAGCTCCCATCCCTTGACTGCCAGCATCAGTTTCAACAATATACGGTTGGCCAAAATCCGGCATAGCTAACAAGGGGCAGAGGACATAGCAGTCCTCAAGCTTTCAAAAGCATGTTGTGTCATAGAAGGCCACTGAAAGACATCTTTTTTTAATAAATCACACAAGGGTTTACTGATAAGGGCATAGTTTCTAATAAATTTTCTGCAATAGCCAGTTAGCCTCAAAAAACTCCTCAACTCCTTAATTGACTTGGGCAATGGCCACCATACCATAGCCCTTATCTTTTCTAGATCCGTAGCTACCCCTTTTTTCTGAAATAATATGCCCCAAATACTCCACTTGTTTTTTAGCAAAAGAACACTTTGAAAGCTTAGCAAAAAGCAGCTAATCTGCTAGCACCTTAAACACATCTTCTTAATGAGAAATATGGGATGCTAAATCAAGGCTGTAAATGAGGATATCATCAAAGAATACCAACGCATATTTCCTAAGAAATGGCTGAAATATACCATTCATAAGGGCCTGAAATGTTGCAGGTGCATTTGTAAGGCCAAAGAGCATGACTGTAAACTCAAAGTACCCATTATGTGTCTTGAATGCAATCTTCGAAATATCTGAAGTGTCCATCCTAATATGATGGTAGCCAGCTCTAAGGTCTGTCTTGGAAAAGACTGTTGCCCAATGCAATTCATCCAATAGATCCTCAATAATAGGAATTGGAAATTTATTTTTAACAGTAGCATCATTCAGCTTCCTATAATCCACACAAAACCTCCAAGACCCATTTTTTTTTCTTAACTAATAAAACAGGGGAAGCATAAGGTCTATTACTATGTTGGATCACCCCACTGTCAAGCATCTCAAACACTAGTTTCTCAATTTCAGTTTTCTGGAAATGAGGATATCTATAGGGTCTAATATTTGATAGGTTGGGCAACAAGTAGTAGAGGAATAGAATGATTGTGAGACTTGAAGTGATATGAACCTGCCTGACTCCACCTCAAAAGCTAACTCGCAAGGGGAGGTTTGCAAACTCATATATATTACACTCAAGACCTCCCTACAAAATCGACGTGGGACACATCATTACTGACCCTTTAAACTGAACGTCCTCGTAAAGCAACTTGAGTCTTGACTCGTTCACCCTGACCTCTCAAAAGAACATTAGGGAACCTTTGTACATGGCCTTGTTCCATCAATTCCTATAAAGTGAGGCTCTGATACTAAATGATATGAACCTACCTAACTCCACCTCAAAAGCTAGCTCGCAATGAGAGGTTTACAAACTCATATATATAACACCCAAGACCTCCCTGTAGAACCGATATAGGAAGCATCATGAAGAGTGGTAGTGATTTTGGTTCTTCAAATAAGAAGGAATACTTATCCAATAGAGATTGAACTTCAGATGGATAAGTATGTATAGAAAAAAATTTAGAAGATTCGGAATTTACCTCCTACAGTTCAGAAAACTGAATACTAAACAAAGGAGTTTGGAAATTTGACCCTTGCTTCTGTAAAAGCCTTTGACTGCAATGGAGATGCTGCATCATTAAACCCTTGCAATTCTACAATCATCCCATCCATTTGAAACCTAACCAATCTAGCTTCAAAATCAAACATGAAGGGATTAAAACTTCTCATGCAATCAACTCCAAGGATCTTGTCAAAACTACCCAATTCTAGAGTTCTAACAGTAAAGGAAATCTTGAAACGTTGAATCTTCCATGTAAAATTACTACAAATAAAAGAACTCATAATTTTCCTCCCATCAGCTACTGTAATTGCAACAGCTGTAACTGGCGCACAAGGCAACTTCAATTCACTTGCCACTTTAGCATCAATAAGGCTTCTATTACTTCTACTATCAATTAAAATTGCTAATTGTCTATTTCCATGATACCCCAACACTTTAATTGTATCCACCCCTTGACTGCCTTCTACTGTATTTACTGACAATGTAAGTGCCTCCTGAACCCCCTGATCTAATCCCTCTTAACCCTCACAAGCCTCATGCCAAACTTCCTCCCCTTGATCTCCTCCTCCCTCATTCTGCAAAGCTATTATAGTTTTCTATTTACATTGGTGACTTGGAAAGTATTTCTCCCCACAATTGAAACATGGACTAGGAGACCATTTGTCAGTAACTAACTGCTAGCTAATAACTTTTGTGGTAGATTTATTGGCTGATGAAGCATTGACAGATTGAGTGGCAGGTTTACTACCAACAGAATTAGACTTTTTGGTTGCCACTAGAACCAGCTATTGGTGGTTTATAAGCATATGGTTAATTGGAATTACAGTGAGGAGATTTGGTGGTAACAGGAGAATAGGAACTGAATTAAGAACATCTTGAGTTATTGATATACGTTTTGAATGGGGTTTTAATGTTTCTTTGAGCCTCCAATAACTATTCCTGCAACCTAGCTGCTTCAAAAGCATCAGCTAACGTTGCTTGTTTAAGCATTCTCACCATCAACCTTACATCAACCCTTAATCGCCCAATAAATCCAGAATGAAAATAGGATTCCGCCAAATCTGGCACTACCCTCTCCATTCTCACCCTTAAATCCTCAAATTTATCTTGGTACTCATCAACACTCCCCTCTTGCCTTATTTTCATAAATTTTTCCAATATAATCCAACCCTTGCTCTCCAAACCTCTTACATAAACTTTGCTCAAACTCTTCCCAAGCAACCTTTTTCTAATTCTTACTTCAATTTTGAAACCAAGCTTCAGCTCTCCCTATCAAAAACAGAATAGCCATCTTCACCATTTGCTCTTTAGGAACCCTATAAACTTCAAAAAATTTCACATTTTCTTACCCAAGATCTAGGATCTTGGCAATCAAAAGTGACCAATTCCACCCTAGGCAACAGTTTGGATCTGGCTTCCCAATCCATTACAACTGTGGTAGAAGAACTTCCTACCTCTTTTGATTAAGGATTCAATTTCTCTTTAGGGTTTGGCAAAATGCCCTTTCCCTCCAAATTAATCGCAAGTGGTTGTTCATTACCAACCCCACTCCCTTGACCACAAGTTCCCTTGCCTTTATTTTTGACGAGTAGCCACAAAAATTTTCAGGTCACCAAGAATAGACTCAGCAAATTGCTTGAACTCCCCTCTAAGACCTTCGATAGCCTTCTAGGATTCAGCTGGTAATTGTTAAGCTTCTCCTCCAATTCTGCAAGCTTCACAGCTTCGTCACTAATTACCACAGATCTAGTCATAATTGCGACCCTAAAGAAAGGAAAACCCAACAGATTCTAGGAATCTTTGAGCTCTAATACCAATTTGTTAGGATCTGAACCCTAACTGGCAGTTACAAAAGAAACTGACCTGAGATAGAAAAGAAAAATAGAAAAATAGACTTGAGATTTTTGGGAGGGGGGGGGGGGAAGGGGGAAGGGGGGCGAGGGAGGGGGAGAGAGAGATTGAGAAGAAGGAACTGAATTCTTGACATTAATTGAATGAATGATCTCTATCTGCTGTACAACTGTATTTATACCAATTCCAGTAATCTATTATTTTCTAACATACACTTACCGCCCCTTTCTACAATATGTTATCTTCCCTCCAAAACCAACTCACTCAATTCCAGCACCTTTTATGCCTGAATTACATCCAATCACTTTCCTACTCTATTCCTAAACTTCTTTCTCTGACATGTAACATATTACTAGCAACTGATGAATAGCTCCAACAAAACAATCAATCAAGATTAGAAAGTGCAAAAATAATAATAATAATAATAATAATAATAACAACAATAATAATAATAATTAAAAAAAATCAACTTGACAGTTGACATACATATTCACACACATCTGAACATACATTAATATATTACTTCACTTTTAATTCGTAATATATTCAATTGTAGAAGAAATATTTCAATTTTCTACAAGTTAAACGGGTTGAAAATAAAAAATAAAAAATAAATAAATAAAATACCTCCATTGTCTGCGCTATCTAAAGCATTGGCCTTCGTTAATGAATCTGTCGGTTTACTTGGATGTTCATTGGAAACCTTTCTCCTCTGCAAAGGATGCAAGTAAATGCATTAGTTAATGAACTCATCATTTGATCTAAATAAAAAGTATGGATTGATGGACAACATTTATAGGCTTCCCTCATACTACACAACAAACAGAGTAATTATTTAAAGATTCACGATAAAATAGATAGATCACAAGGACTTGTGAATGGATTGAAGCACTATGGTTATAAAAATTGAGAGAGAATTCAGATGTGAGATTCATCAAAAGATACAAGGCCCAAATCATTCAAAATGTTATACAGAAAATGTCACTATATCAAAATTAAAATATGAGTGATCCTAAATTAGCATACTAAAAGAGTTATTGTTGAACTATTTTCTCAGTATTATACTTGTAGAAGGAAAATGTGAGATGATGGAAAAGCAAGATGATGGAAAAGCAAGAAAACAAAGGATAAAAACTATTTTGCATTATTAGGTAGGGTGGGAAATATAGAGAAGCAAAATACGAGAGATAATTCTCACCCAAACCAAAGCTTTAAACTTCAAATAGAAGACAAGGGAGTGGAAAATGAGTTAGTGATTTGTATTAGATTTTGCAAGGAAAATATAGATATCATAACACTATATTTCACATAAATTGACAGAAAAAATCCACATTTGTTTTATTTCCTTCCACTTTTTACAACTTTTCCAACAAGCATATGAGTGTTTGCTATCCCTCCTTTTTTTTTCCATCATTCTATTTTCCACCCATTCTAATCCTCTAATGAATTTCAACCTATCTCAATACTCAACTCAACTCAATTCAACTAAACCTTTATCCCAAAAATTTGGGGTCGGCTATATGGATTCGCTTTCTCCACTCTAAACGATTTTGGGTTAAATCCTCAGAAATTTATAATGCTTATAGGTCATGTTGTACTACTCTCCTCCAAGTCAATTTAGATCTACCCCTTTTTTTCTTTCTATCCTCTAACCTAATGTGCTCTACTTGTCTAACTGGAGCCTCCGTATGTCTACGCTTCACATGACCAAACCACCTCAATCTCCCTTCTCTCAACTTATTCTCAATTGGTACCACTCCTACCTTTTCTCTAATACTCTCATTACGGACATTATCTAATCTAGTATGGCCACTCATCCACCTTAACATTCTCATCTCTGCAACTCTTATCTTAGACGCATACGACTCCTTCAATGCCCAACACTCACTACCATATAACATAGCCGGTCGTATAGCTGTACGGTAAAATTTTCCTTTCAACTTATTGGGAATCTTGCGATCACATAAAATTCCCGTGGCACGTCTCCACTTCAACCATCCGGCTTTAATCCTATGACTAACATCCTCCTCACATCCCCCATCTACTTGAAGGACTGAGCCGAGATATTTAAAGTGATTACTTTGGGACAGTACCACTCCATCCAAACTAACTCCTTCCCTGTCACCAATTTGGCCTTCACTGAACTTGCAATGCATATATTCTGTCTTTGTTCTACTTAACTTAAAGCCCTTTGACTCTAGAGTACTTCTCCAAAGCTCTAGCTTTCTATTGACTCCTTCTCGCGTCTCATCTATCAGAACAATATCATCCGCAAACATCATGCACCAAGGAATACTCTCTTGTATATGTTTCGTCAATTCATCTAAAACTAATGTAAAAAGGTAAGGGCTTATAGCTGATCCTTAGTGTAATCCAATTGAGATCGGAAAATATCGTGTCCCCTCCCACTGTGCACACAGTAGTAGTTGCTCCTTCATACATATCTTTCAACACTTGTATGTACCTAATAGATACCCTCTTTTGTTTTAACACACTCCATAGGACATCTCTTGGAACACTATCATAAACCTCCTCCAAATCAATAAAAACCATGTGTAGATCTTTCTTCACATCTTTATATTTCTCCATCAAGCTTCTAATGAAAAAGATCGCTTCCATAGTTGAACGACCGAGTATGAAGCCAAATTGATTGAGAGAGATAGAAGTATCACGACGTAGTCGATGCTCCACAACTCTCTCCCACAACTTCATAGTATAGCTCATGAGTTTAATTCACCTATAGTTCGAGCAACTCTATATGTCTCCCTTATTTTTAAAAATAGGTACTAAAATACTCGTCCTCCATTCATCAGACATTTTCTTTGAGTTTAGAATCCTATTAAATAATTTAGTTAACCATGCCACTCCCATATCTCCCAAACACTTCCACACTTCAATTGGTATTCCATCAGGTCCACAGGCTTTACCCACTTTCATTCTCTTAAGTGCTTCCTTTACTTCTAAAGATCTAATCCTTCTAGTATAATTCACATTCTTTTCTATCGTTCTATAGTCTATATCCACGCTATTACTATTTTGACTATTATTAAAGAGATAATTAAAATAATTTCATCTTTTTTTAATGTCCTAATCTTTCACCAACATTTTTCCTTCTTTATCCTTAATGCACCTAACTTGATTGAGATCTTGACATTTCCTTTCTCTACTCCTTGCTAATCTATAAATATCTTTCTCCCCTTCTTTAGTTCCAAGTTTCTCATATAACTTTTCAAAGGCCTGTGCTCTTGCTTGACTAACTGCCTTTTTTGTCTCTTTCCTTGCTATCTTGTACTGTTCATATGCCTCATTATTATCACATTTAGGTAATTTCTTATACCATTATCTTTTTCTCTTCACTGCCTTTTGTACTTCCTCATTCCACCACCATCTCTCTTTTGAGGGTGATCCATGTCCTTTAGACTCTCTTTTGATGCCATCTGTATCCACATATCATTGGCCTCCATATTCAGCTTCCATACTTCGGACTTGAGAAGCTCATTTTTGAACTTCACTTGCTTTACTCCGTTGAACTCCCACCACTTTGTTCGAGCTACACTATTTCTTCTGACCTTACTTGAATTATTCCTAAACTTGACATCCAAGACCACTAACCGATGTTGACTTGTTAAAGCCTCTCCTAGAATGACCTTGCAATCCTTGCACAGAGCTCTATTTGTCTTTCTGGTTAAGAGAAAGTCGATTTGGCTTCTATGTTGCCCACTTTTGAAAGTCCCTAAATGTGACTCTCTTTTGATAAAGTAGGTATTTGCTAGTATTAGGTCGTATGCCATAGCAAAATTCATGATACTTTTTCCCCTCCTCATTTCGATTGCCAAAACCAAAACCTCCATGAACATTATCATAGCCTTGCCTATCACTTCCTACATGTCCATTTAAATCTCCACCAATGAAAATATTCTCTTCATTTGATATGCTTTGCATTAAATCATCCATATCTTCCCAAAATCTCTAGTCCTATTTGTGGGGCACAAGCACTAACTACATTTATTGTTTTTCCTTCTAGTACTAGATTTACTAGTATAACTCTATCTCCTACTCTTTTCACAGCTATTACAGCGTTTTTCAATGTCCTGTCTATGATTATGCCCACTCCATTCTTATTTCTCTCCTTTCCGGTAAACCACAGTTTGTACCTTGAATTACCCACTTCTTTGCTTTTTTCTCCTACCCATTTAGTCTCCTGAAAGCAAGCAATATTCACCCTTCTCCTTTTCAAGGTATCCACAAACTCCATTAATTTTCCTGTAAGTGATCCAACATTCCAAGTACCAACCTTGATCCTCCTCCTATCCTGTTCCTTCCTAATTGGTCTCTTTTTATGATATCTTCTATTATTTTCTATGTCTATCTTGTGTTCTGTTCTACTATTTGTTTTACTATCTATCCTATGTACTAACTTCTTTACCCACACCTGTCCATGATGTGGGAACCCTTGCTCACTTAACACCACACCCGGGCGCCGGCATGGCTTGTCGCTTTCGGTGAACGCCCTACACCCTTGCATATTTCTCACTACATCCGGGTTCCGATGTAGCGCGTCATTAGTAGAGGACGCCCCAACGTTTATATCATTTGAATCCATATCATAAGGTGTGACGAAATTTTTACGCTAGTTGTCACCTACCGCAACCCTCCTCCTTTATTCGGGCTTGGGACCGGCTAAACGCAAACTACTTAGGCGGAGTTTTCAACCTATCTCAATCCAGAAGTTATTTTCATTTATTGCATCTATATGGTCGAAGTTTTAAATCATGGTCGTAGTGCCAAAGTATAATGGTTGCCACAAAACTATTGGGGACTCCTATTTCCCCCCTTCCAAAGTAGCAAAATGAATCAAATTCATAATTTAACAAATTTTTAAATGAATATACACTAAAAAAAAAATACTTTCAACATCTAAAATATAATTATTTATTTATAAAAATGATAGTCATGACTTATGTAATAAATTGTTAGACAAATTTTACAAAAAAAATTTTGTTTCTTTGAATAGTATTTAACAATATCTAAAATTGTCCCAACTCTGACTAGCCAAAATGAATTGTATGTCCAAAATGGCCAACAAAAAGTACAAACCACATTACAAGATTATCATACCTTTGAATTATTTCTCAACGTTTCACTATTGGCATTTGAAAGCTGATTGAAATCATCATCATCATCCGAATACTCATCAGGAATCCTTCTTATAACTTCTTTTGATCTCCGCTTCAAAATTTAATGACAAAGAAAGCTGAATTAAGAACAGTCATCCACAAAGACAAAAGAACATAAAGGAGAGATGGGTAAGAAACTAAAACAAAACCAGTACAAAGAGAATGCAAGTACTAACTTCAAATATTGATTTTATAAGCGCTTCATCCTCTTCTTCCAACTTCTTCTCCTGCCAGAATAAAAATACATTGACAGTGTCAGAATGAGGGGACACAGCTCATAAATTAAAAAGGAAAAAATTACCAGAAGAAACAAAAAATTATGCCAACTAGTTAGTAGCATACATGATACATCTTGTAATAAGTGATAGATGATGAAAAAGAAAAATGCTTCAATCTCATTAAAGAAACCAGATTGCAAAGCCTACACAAATTTGATGTATCAATTGAGATGCAACATGGCATTCTAAGATGGTACAGATACTGAAATTCAATCAAATGGCAAGGGCCACTATTATGTATGATGTCAAAACCTGAATTGTCCATATTACAATCTACAGATGTCTTAAGCACTAAACACAAAATAAGATTTTTTACCAACACAAGAAGTTCCGACATTAAATTTTAGGATGTGGATGTGCTAATTCACTTAGTTTAACCTAATCCTACCTCTAATGCTTATAACCAAACATTGATATTCATAAATATTGCCAGAATTAAATTCATGACAGCATTACATATTTCATAAAATCAATTAAATACAGAAAATAGAATCCAGTGATCTTCAAACTTCAACACTGACATGTTGCCATCTACATAATGGTATAAAATGTGTTTTAAGAAAATAAAAATAAGTATTGAAAGCACAGTACCTTTTCTGCAGCTGTTTGCTGCAAGGCCTCAAGCATAGCATCTACGCTGACAGTTGCATGTCTTGACTACAAACCCAAAAAATAAAATAAAATAATATTGCATTAGTATGGAAACACAAGAAATAATGACATATGAACCCCATTCCTTCCACACCTAAAATATGCAATAATAGAAAATCCCAAGTACCTTCATAGACTTCATCTCGTCAAGTGCAGCAAGAATGTCCATCTCTCTTTTGGAGTCCAAAGTCCGATTCTCCAAGGATTTCATTGCATCACCCATCTCCTCAGCATCCCTTTTTTGCCTCTCCTTATCAGCTTCCTGGTACAAGCAATAATTAAAAACAAAAATTAACCAAATTCTGCGACAGAATTGAGCCTAACAACATTCAATAGAAAAAAAAAATTCCAAATAGTTACAAACCTCATCCTCAGCGCGCCAGGGCTCAAAATTTCGTGTAGCGCCACTCTCAACAACATAATCAGAATTTTGAGGATCAGTCTTTATGGCAAGCTCGGCTGAACATTTGGTGCACTTGAAATAGAACCTGAAAATTTGAATTCCGAGATATGTCTGCCACAATAATCAATTAATTCCAAAACCCATCAACCACAGACCAAATAAAAAAAAAAAAAAAAAATCAAAGAACAAAGATCAATTCAATATAAGAAAACATACCTCACCAATGACATCTTCCTTGCGAGAATTGAACTTGGTGCCCTTATATATATAATTGCCACAAGTGTTGCAACGTATACTCATTGGAAGCATCATCCGGACCTTAATCTGCTGGTTTTTTGGCCTCCTAATTCGGGGAAGCTTCGATGGATCAAAATCAGGCGGATAATACTTGTTCAAAACCTTTCTCTCTCCCATCTTTCTTCTTCTTCTTCTTCTCTACCACGCAGGAGATTCGAAGTGTTCAAAGGATTGCTTTGCCAAATTGAGTAGCTGAATGGGTTAATTTTCCTGCGTATGTGAAGGGAGAGGGGTGCTTAGGGTTTTTACAAGAAGAAATTGTAATGTCTAACTGCTTTATATATAGTTGAGATGTCTCTCTGTTATATATAATCTTAAAATTTTTTTTTGGTTATTATCATTAGATTAATTATTAATTAATTAATAGCAAAATATGTAAATGAAATATATATAAAATGAGTTAAAAATTAAAGCAACTATATATATATATATATATATATATAAACTGGGTGTTACAATTATACATATATAGCCCCATAAAACCACCACATCTTCTACGCTTTTTAAATAGCTCTTAGCTAAAAAAACCCATTGATTTTAGATTATATCTATACCTAGTTTTTGGGGGTAACTGATAATGACTGCACGGCTTAGCAATTACTTCAAAATTAGGCCTAATCATCGCTAGACCACTTGTAATCCTCCAAATCAAAATTAACTCATGTACTAAAATACATAAGAATTGAAAGTAATCCATGATTTTCTAACCCAATATTCCTTCGGCTTTAAAAGTTTAGTAATCCAAGATTTTATTTTTCAATTCTTCGTTACTAATGAAAAATTTCTAACCCCAATAGCCCATATTCATTCGGCATCAATTGTTCTGTCCAAGATTTTTTTTTTCAATAACCCCAAGAATCCATATTCCTTCGGCTTCAATTGTTCAGTCCCATATTTTTTTTTTAATTCCTTTTTACAAATGAAAAATTTTTAACCTCAATTAACCCATATTCTATCGGCACTTTTTCAGTCCCAGTAATGTGCAAAATGTACAATAAAAGAAAACAAAAAGTCTGCAGCAAGATAAACTCACCTTAGTTTGTAGAAAATAATCTGCAGTGAATGAGCTGCTGGAGAACGTATCGGATCCGCCGAGAACGAGCCAAATTTGTTGAGAATGAGCTAGATTTGCTGAGAACGATTCTGTGTTGAGACTGATGAAACCAAAGAAGAAACGCCGAATAGGAATGAGATGAAGTTCTCGTCCGAAGAGAAGCGGCCGAAGGCTACTGGAGAAGAAGTGAAACGGCTAGGGCTAACAAATGAAACGGCTGGGCTAATATGACAACTAATACTGCGGAATTTAGACTATTTGCATAAGAAACTCATTCTTTCCATTCAAAACTACGTAGTTTTGATAGAGTTAAATTCAATACTACGTAGTTTTGTAATAACAACTTAACTTTTATTTAATTATTAATTATAATTAGAATTTATTATATTTTTATCAATTTAATTAAAAATTATAATAACTTCCTATTATTAGTTAATTTATATGTATAAATAATTAATTTATATATAAATATGTTAAAATTTTGTTATCATATCGCTATATCTATATTATAGTTATCCAACCTAATCACATTTTATTATAAAATGCCATTTGTAAATCTCTATAATTATATTTTTTTTAATTATTTTATTCCACATTTATGATTATAAATTATGGTATCATTAAAAAAAAATTAGATATAATGAGTGTAATTATGAACAATTTAATTTTTATGGAAGAAGTGGACAATATAAGTATAATAATCTATATTATATATATAAATGTATGAAGGAAAATATTAACTTTATTTAAATTGTCTTTATTCTTAAAATTAATTATAATTATATTTTTATTGTTAAAATTTATTTTAAAGTATGTATAAATTTGAAATTCTTAATTTTAGAGTTTACATAAATTTAAAATTATTTAAAATTTTTAATCCTACTTATATTTAATTTTAATTAAATATAAAATTATATAAGAAGTAATTAATTAAAATATGAAATTAATAAATAAAAAATAAAAATAAAAAATATTATTTATCTATCTATTATTTATAAAAATATAAAAAAAAAATTATTTCTGGCAACAGATAAATAAAATCGTCACCATTAATGCATATTAAAGTTAATAACATACTAATTTATATAAATTTGTTCATAATACTATTTAGCGATAAAAATATGCACCACTAATAATTTTAGTAAATAGTGCCTTCTAAATATTATCGTCGCTAATATTTTAATGATAGAAACTTTGTCGCTAAATACTTTAACATACTAATTTTATAATATTTTATATTCTTTCTAATAACTTTAGCGATAAAATATTTGTCACTTAATAATTTCATTTTTCAATATTACATTAATTAATAAAATTAAAATATTATTATTTTAATAATAATTCTATTTATATTAAAAAATATATTATAATTCATAATACAGTAGTTCTATAATTCATTAAAAATTATTTAATTTATTTTAATAAAATTAATAAGTAAATAAATATATATATATATATATAATTAAATAAAATTTAGCATAAACTAAATATTAAAATCAAAATTTTAAGTTTTTAATTGAATTCAAGTAAATAAACCATATTATTGATCATATATTTAAAACCTTTTTTTTAATTGTTTATATTAATAAAATATAACTTTAATCAAACTTGAAATTTATTTTTATACATAAACAAATTTTATTCATTTCATTTTCAATTAAAATAAAATAAATAATTTTATATTCTGAAATTATTGTTTAATATAATAAATTAAAAAATAATTTATATTGAAAACTTTAATAAAATTATTATAATTGCATTTCAATTTTGACTAATTTATATAAATAGAATAAAAATAAAATAATTTAGGTAAATAGAATAAATCATCACCAATTTTATAATTTTAATAAAATCAACTAAAAGCAAAATAAAGTTAAAAAAGTGCTTAGAATTTTTTTTAATTAATTAGTTCTATTTTCAAATTAATTTTATTCTTTACATCAACAAAATAATATAATTTATAGATATATTAAAAATTTTTAGAAAAATACTATTCATAAAATTATTTAGCCTTTATTTGGATAATTAATTAATTAAAATAAAAAAATTAATTTTATATTAAAATATAAAAATCATAATATTAAATTTAAATGCTCGTTCATTTTAAATTTTTATCTGTTTATATAAATTTTCTATTATTATTTATTGGCTAAATGATTAAAAAAATTAAAATTTTTATAAATTTCTTTAATTTTAGCTAAACATTTTAATTTTGTTGATTTAATCTTAAATTTTGACATTAGTTTAAATTTTAATAATTAGTCTAATTAGATTATTTAATTAGCAAAAGTAATTCAAATACTTACATGCATTATTAATATTAGCTCATTTTTTATTTTTATATCAATTTTAGTAGTTATTATCAAATTGATAGAAAATGTTATTTTAATTAACTTATATATCATTTTAAAAATTATAATTACATATATTTTGATTTTATTACTTGTTCATACTTTATAATTAACTTATTTTGTTCCTTTTTTCCCTTAACTCTAAAATAAAATGATAGGAAATGTGTGAATTAAAAATATAAGTAAAAAGAAAGAGAGGAAAAAATTTTAAAATTCATATAATAATATTAGATATATTATTTATTATTTTTTTATCAACATTAAATTTATTAAAATTAATAAAAATATTAAAATTATTGAATATATTAATAAAATTAAAATGCTAAAATTGATAATAAAATAAAAAATTTAAATTACTTTTTACCAATTGGTGAGTTAATTGTTGTCGCTAATATTTTAACGATAGAAACTTTGTCGCTAAATACTTTAACATACTAATTTTATAATATTTTATATTGTCTCTAATAACTTTAGTGATAAAATGTTTGTCACTTAATAATTTCATTTTTCAATATTACATTAATTAATAAAATTAAAATATTATTATTTTAATAATAATTCTATTTATATTAAAAATATATTATAATTCATAATATAGTAGTTCTATAATTCATTAAAAATTATTTAATTTATTTTAATAAAATTAATAAGTAAATAAATATATATATATTTAATTAAATAAAATTTAGTATAAACTACATATTAAAATCAAAATTTTAAGTCTTTAATTGAATTCAAGTAAATGAACCATATTATTGATCATATATTTAAAACCTCTTTTTTTAATTGTTTATATTAATAAAATATAACTTTAATCAAACTTAAAATTTATTTTTATACATAAACAAATTTTATTCATTTCATTTTCAATTAAAATAAAATAAATAATTTTATATTCTAAAATTATTGTTTAATATAATAAATTAAAAAATAATTTATATTGAAAACTTTAATAAAATTATTATAATTGCATTTCAATTTTAACTAATTTATATAAATAGAATAAAAATAAAATAATTTAGGTAAATAGAATAAACCATCACCAATTTTATAATTTTAATAAAATCAACTAAAAGCAAAATAAAGTTAAAAAAGTGCTTAGAATTTTTTTTAATTAATTAGTTCTATTTTCAAATTAATTTTATTCTTTACATCAACAAAATAATATAATTTATAGATATATTAAAAATTTTTAGAAAAATACTATTCATAAAATTATTTAGCCTTTATTTGGATAATTAATTGATTAAAATAAAAAAATTAATTTTATATTAAAATATAAAAATCATAATATTAAATTTAAATGCTCGTTCATTTTAAATTTTTATCTGTTTATATAAATTTTCTATTATTATTTATTGGCTAAATGATTAAAAAAATTAAAATTTTTATAAATTTCTTTAATTTTAGTCAAACATTTTAATTTTATTGATTTAATCTTAAATTTTGACATTAGTTTAAATTTTAATAATTAGTCTAATTGAATTACTTAATTAGCAAAAGCAATTCAAATATTTACATGCATTATTAATATTAGCTTATTTTTTATTTTTATATCAATTTTAATAGTTATTATGAAATTGATATAAAATGTTATTTTAATTAACTTATATATCGTTTTAAAAATTATAATTACATATATTTTGATTTTATTACTTGTTCATACTTTATAATTAACTTATTTTGTTCCTTTTTTTCCCTTAAATCTAAAATAAAATGATAGGAAATATGTGAATTAAAAATATAAGTAAAAAGAAAGAGAGGAAAAAATTTTAAAATTCAGATAATAATATTAGATATATTATTTATTATTTTTTTATCAACATTAAATTTATTAAAATTAATAAAAATATTAAAATTATTGAATATATTAATAGAATTAAAAGGCTAAAATTCATAATAAAATAAAAATTTTGAATTACTTTTTATCAATTGGTGAGTTAATTATTTTTTAAATTAAAAGCAGTTGAAAAAGTTTCTGATTAAATTGATATAATTAAATTTTTTTACCAAAATTGATAATTAACAAAAAAGTTTTGGTTTTTTTTTATCTTTTAATCTTATTTAATTATATAAATATATGAGTATTTAGAGCTATACTGAAAAGTAAACTTAATATATGATATATAATTATAACAATGTATTTTTAAATTATGTATTATATAATTTAACTTTCATCGATATATTTATCATATATACTTTTTTGTTTTAAATACTTGAATTTTTAAAATTTTTAATTATATATATTAATAAATAATAAAAATTAGTTCAATCATAAATTTAACTTTTTAATTATAGCATTACATTTTTTTCTAATAATTAATTAATGAATATAAAAATATGAATGTAAGAATTTACAAAATGAACAAATTATTTTATAATTTTTAATTTACAATAAAAAATATTAACATATTAAAATATTAATCTTGTTATAATTCTTATTTCAAAAAATACTTACATAAATAAAAATCGTAACTCATAAACACTTTTATTAATAGTAAATAGTAATATGTAATTTAAAGGCTTAATATTTAAAATTTTATTTTTGAAATTTTTATAATTATAGCTAATCTTTTTAACTATTTTAGCATAGTTTAAAAATTTTTTTTAATATATAATCAAAATTGAATTAAATCAGTTAATGAAATATAACTTTGATTATTAGTTTCTCTTTTAGTTATAATTTTGTTTATCAATTTATTTTAATTTTTAATGCTTATTAAAAATAATTCATGTTAAATCAACATATAAAACTAAAGATATAGAAAAAAGACATTATAATTTTTATCAAATGGTAATTATTATTCTAATATTTTTTTTTATTTTTAGTATTTAAATTCAATTATTACTTATTTATATTTTATTTATTTGATTTTATTTGTACTTATATTGAAGTAATAATCTTTGATCTTATAATCATATACGAAAAATTATTAAAAAATTATATGAAAATAAATTAAATCACAAATAATGGGTATAAATAATGTACATAGCACATTTAAAAAACTAGTAATCATAAAAGCACATATCTAAGTTTAAAGGTGTATATATCTACAGAAATTTAAATGTTTAAGAGAGAGGTTTTTAAAAAATGCGTAAAAATTAGTACATAGAGGTGAATACTGACGCAAGGAAAGAGAGTAACAATAATGAATAAATATCTTAGTGTTAAAATTGAATATTCATATTTTAAAGGTTCAAAATTCAAAAACTAGTAAAAGAGATAGAAAGGGAGAGAGGTAGAGAGTAACAATAATGGATGGAGAACTTAGTGTTAGACTTAAATTTTAATCTCTTAAAAGAACTAGTCAAATAGATGGAGGAATGGAATGAGAGATATAAAGTTATAGTAATAGTTGGATAGTTTAGTGTAATTTAATCTTTTAAAGGTTTAAAATTCAGAGGGGTTGGAGGGGGATGTTACATAGAGAGAAAGTAATAAAAATGACTATCAATTTAGCAATTGATTCATAATTAGTTGTTATTTACAATTGAAACGACTAAAATCAATTGCTAATAGCAATCAATTATTGCAATCAATTGTGAATTAGTTGTTAAATTATAGAAGCAATTAAAAACCTCTATAATTTAGCAATCGATTTGTGAATCAATTGCTAATAGCAATCGATTTGTGAATTTAGTGCTATTAGAAACCGATTTGTGAATTTGGTGCTATTAGCAACCGATTTTTAAATCGGTTGCTAATTATATATTTAAGGTTTTTCTAATATTGATTTGCAACCGATTTAGCAACAAATTATATTTTGGTTGCTAATTAGCAACTAACATGAATCGGTTGCTAAATTTTTTATAAATAACAATTTTATTTAAAAAAAGATCAAAATCATAAGTTAGTTGCAAAATCGATTACAAATAGCAACCGATTTCAGTTGGTTGCAAAAATCGGTTGCAAATCTGCTTGTCTTTTGTAGTGATTGAGTTTTTCAAAAATACCTTTAAAGTTTGCATAAATTTAAAATTTCTAATTTTAGAATTCATATAAATTTAAAATTCTCAATCCTACTTATACTTAACTTCAATTAAATATAAAATTTTATTAGAAATAATTAATCAAAATAAAAAAATAATAAGTGAAAAAATAAAATTATATTATTAATCTATAATCTGTGGTGATGAAAATTCGTTATTAATTATTTTTAGCGACAATATATCAATGCTAATACTTTCAGCAATGAGAAGCTATTTTATGCAAAGATGTTATTAATACTTTTTAGCAATGCCTTATCTATCGCTAATACTTTCGATAATGAAAAATAATTCTATATAAATTCGTTGTCAATAATTTTTAGAGACAAATTATCCATCGCTAATACTTTTAGTAATGAGCTATTCAATACAAATTCATCGCTAATAATTTTTAGCCACGACTTATCTATGGCTAAATATGTAAGTACCTTCAATTTCTAATATTAGTAATAAATAACTTTTATATTTACACACTCTATTTTGGTATAATAAGATTCAAATTTAATTAATTTTACCTTATAATTGGTTTTTTTTTTTCTTCACTATATTTTTTAATTTTTTTTCTCAAATGGGCATTTATATATATTAGAATTAAAAAAAAAACTCTTAACTGTATAAATACTATAGTCAAAGAGAATGATTTAAAACAAAATATAGAAAGTAAATGTGTAAAAAATTTAAAAATACAAATCAATTTTAATTAGTAGTGAAATATAGTCATGGTCATTTATTGTTATGATAATGAATGACTATATTTAATTAGTTATTGAATATAAATATATTATAATTGGATTATATCATATATGAAAAATTAAAAAAAAATACATGAAAATAAATTAAATAACAAGTAATGAATATAAACAATATGTATTGTACGTATCAAAAAAAAAAAAACTAGTGTCTATAATTTTAGCTTATGGCTCTTCAAAACAAGCGCGCACACACAGGTATATATATATATATATATATATATATATATATATATATTATTTTTATAATTATAGAGATGCAAAAAAAATGTATTATAATATAACTTTTTAATATAATATGTAATTGAGAAAATTATTGAGTATTATTAAATAAAAATTCATTGCTATCTAAAAAGAAAATTGAAATTAAAATCTCACATAACTGATCTTTTTAGATATGAAAATTTAAAAAAAATTATAAATCAATTTGAGTTTTGTTATAAATTACAAGTTGGTTACAATATTTTTTATAAGAATTTATTTAATCTCTTAGATTAGATTTCATCAATAGGATAATCCCTCTATTTATTTTTTATATGTAAATAATTATTTATTTTCATATTTAAAATAGTAAATCCTTATGCATTGATAAAAAACTGAAGTATAATGTGGTTGGCTTGCATAATTAATTTGGGCAAATGAAACGGGAAAGTGATTTGGGTAATTGATTTGGGAAATCAATTTTGGTTACTTATTTTGGATTTCATGTAAATGTAGGGTACCTATTGTGATTTCTTCAGGTGGCATGATGAAAGATTCAATGATTATCTTGTAAAGATTTTTAATAAGATGAAAAAGGATGTTGCAGACCTGAAACATGAGCTAGAACAAGTTAGTGGTAATTGAGGATAGAGGAGTTAATTGACAAGTGTTGCCTTTGATGAGATTAAGCCCTTGAAGAAGGAGTTGAAGGCAAGTGAAGAAAAGTGCAAGTCATGGAAAAAGAGTTGTTCTTATTATAAGCTATGTTTCTGTGCCTCTAGAGAAATGTTAATGTTTGTAATTTCAACTCAAAAGAGTTGAAAGTGAGAAGGCTGTTATGATGCTTATAGGCATATTGGTTCATTCTAACATTTTTAGAAGATTATGATATATGGTCCATTCTGCACTTTTTTATAAAGATTATGGTCCATTCTGCATTTTAAGCAATATTTGGTTTAATTTTTAACTTAGGTTCAATATGCACATTTTGTACAATTTGCACATTTTGTACAATCTGTAAATTTTTTCATTATACTAATCTAGTAACCAAAATTTATAATTCTTGCTACATTAACAACCTAATTCCTACTTCATTAACTTATAATTAATCATAAAAAAGTACAATATTTGTAATTCTTACCAACTTAATCTATCTAATTACAGGATATCTAAAACCAAAATGTGCTATAAAAACCAACATTCGACAAATGCTACTACAGAACTCAAGTTTAACACAACAATTAAGCCACCAAAACCAAACACACTGCTACGATTAAAATGAACATTCTTCCACAAAATGTGCATCTTCTCATACCTCCTTCCTTCTTCTCTACTTCATGGTCATTTAGCCTTAATAGCAGACCAAGAATCACATTCTTCGAATGCTCTGGCACAGTGGGCTCAAACCAAGAGAAATAACCACATGCCATAGAAGCCTTCACCTTGCAAAAAGAAAAAAATCACATTGCAATGACCAAATTATAATAAAAAAAAAAAATCATAGTATACCATTATATACTCACCTCATAATATCTACAATTGAAAAAACTTCTCCCAGGATTCAAGCGTGTCCAAGAAACCTTCAACGTTGCTGTTTCTTCATAATGGCAGATCGAATACACAAAATTCATATGGTTTGACTCCATTATTCAACAAAGTCCCTAATTTTCACAATTTCTTAATTTCACAGAACTAGGGTTTGTATGAATAATGTAAATTTCAATAACGAATCAAAAGATCAATGAGACTAACTTTCTTACGGGTGTAAAATCGCTCACCAAAGAAAAGGAATCAAAGAAAAAAATTATAATAATGTGAGGATGAAGATATGCAACACGAATGATTTATCTCTAACATAGAAACGACTATCTTTTTCATACCCAAGTGCCAACTAGCCATTAGAGATGCCACGTCAGCAACACAAAGCCTCCTCAATTGCTTCCCATCGCATGCAATCATGCATTGTGCTAACTGTACAAATTTGGATTTAATTATTAAGTATTTTGTAAGTTTAGGTGTGTGATAGGTAAAATTTTTAATTTAGGTGTGTGTTAGGCAAAAAGTGAAAAGTACAAGTGTGTAATGATGTATTTGGCCATGAATAGTTAGTTAATGTATTGCATGATTGAATGATTATCAAATGTGAATGAGAACAAAAAAAAGAAGTTCAAAAACTTTCAAAATTTTCTGTAGTATCTATTAGCCTTTCCCTAATAGTGAATACCAAAAGATTTTATAATTGAAGAAAAGGAAGATGAGAGCAAATTGAGGTATTAGAATTTAACACAATGGGGAGTGCAAGTTTCATTTCACTGTGCTTCAAGTGAAAATGCTGATAAACTATAACAGTCAACAGTATGAAACTTTGAATGGCAATCCATTGAAATCCAAGGGATAGCTAAATTTCAATGCATGCTTTGGATATTAGAAACATATATCGGATTTAATACTTGAAAATTTGTGTATTGCTAGAGAGAGAAAAAAATGATTCCATTATCAAAATATATTTATTATTTATTGGCTTGGATTTTTGTGTTTTTAATGATAATATCTAGGCTATGTTTGGTATAATATAATCGTAACTACATTATATATTTAATTATGTTGTTTGATAACACAAAAAAATTTGATGTAATAAAATAATAATTACATAATATAATTAATTATATTTAAAATAATGTAATGATCATTACATATAAAATGGATGTAATTATGATTATTTGTTTTTAAATTTTTTTTATTTATTATCAACAATACCACCACCACAAGTATATGGCCGCTACTTCTATTATCACCACTTCCTTACCCTATCACCACTACTACCACCATCACCACTACCACCATTACCATCATTATCACCACCACAACCACCACGCCCTTGTTACCATCATTACTATCACCACGCCATCAATTGACCACTGTTATTACTTGACCAATGCTATCACCATTTAGTCATTGCCACCTCTACCACAACTTGACCTCTACCACCACCATAACCTCACCTTGCCACTACTTCACTTTGCTACAACCATCACCTAACCACCGTTGTCGTTACCCCCATTGCCACTTAACCATCACCACCATTTTTCTATCAATCACTGTAACCACTATCACTTATTATTAACATTATAAATAAAATAAATTTTAAAATCAAAATTATAATTATATTATATTACTTATATTTTTATTTTGCAACCAAACATAGTAATGTAATGATAATTACATTATATTATAACATTGATTGTATTACATAATTGATTGTATTGCATTACATTAAACTCTACTAAACATAACCTAAATTCATTGGTATTTACATGTTTATTAATGGATTGGTTTGTACTTTTTTTTATTTGATTAAAGCACATTCAAGTCAGCAATCCTTAATTTATATTTTTGGAAGAGAAAAACTTTTTAATGAATTAATTTTTTTATATCATATTATAATTCAAAAATTATGTAAAATGAAGTTTGGCTCGCTAATACTATATTTGAGAGGATGTTTATAAAGGAAAGATATGGGCTTTTAAAGTAATATATTTATTTGGGAGTAAGGTTTTTTTTCAAAGAAAACAAGGCTTTTGAAAGTTTCAAAATTTCTAAAATCCTCACTTTCAATCTACTAAATTTGTGTGTATTTAGGAGATTTTCATAGCTTACCTTGCATTGCCTTAAAAAGACTTCCATTTACTCTATCTAAACATACTGTAAAGAAATTTTCTAATGCCACTACTACTTTTGAGATAAGCTCCTATTTTTAACTTCATAGTTTTGAAATTGAATGTAATACCATTAACAATACCATTAAATTAGAGTTTATTCATTATGTTGTATCCAACTATCCATTATTAAAATTAATTTAAATCCATATATATATATTAATATTAATTTATAAAATAAAAATCCTTTAATTTAATTTATTATTAAAAAAAATCATTCTCACGCAACTCTCGCCAAAATTTGGATGAATCTGCCATTGTTACCTGCCTAACTAGCTCTAATTTTATTAAAATAAAAATAAAACTAACAAGGTTGTGTAGTCTCTCTCTCTCTAAGCCTCTTCAATACCTAATACACTCAATTATGCTCCCTGAAACAGTTTATTATTACTATTATTATTCTTATTATTATTATTCTTATTATTATTATTATTATTTCAAATAAATTACAATTAAGTCCTTGAAATTTTACAAAACCCACATACTAATCCATTATGTAAGTTTGGCAATGATTTGATCTTTCAATTTTATTTTTGTTAACAAATCGATCCTCACATTTTACTTTTATTAATAAATTGATCATTATCACCAATGAATTTTAAGGACCAATTTGTTAATAAAAGTAAAGTGTGAGGACTCAATTGTTAATGAAAATAAAATTTAAGGACCAAATCATTACCAACTTACACCAAGAATTAATCTATGAGTTTTGTTAAACTTCAGGGACACAGTTGTAATTTACCCTATTATTTTTTTCATTCGACACTCTGCGAATCCAACCTCAATAAGCTGCAGATTTTATCATATAGCACGTTTAGTTTTACATTACAAGTACAACAATCGTAGTATGCTCGCAAAATGGTGACCAGAAAAGAAAAGAATGGCCTCATCTATATGATTTGTCATCACGGTGCTACACTAAGTCTCAAATTGCTTGCCTTCAAAAGTCTGCCCAAAGCTCCAATCCTTGGGAGCAACATTGTAAGAGGTAATTGTGATTCCATCACTACTAGTGACCTCAAATGAGAGAGGTTGATTCTTTAAATCAGCATTGATATGCCAGTTCTGGCCCCAGTTTCTACCCATTTGAAGCCAACCTGTTCTTGAACCTTTAATCTTCACCGCAGTTACATCACCTGCACCTGCAACATTGCCGATCATCACTGAAATGAAGATACCAGCTCCAGAGACAGTAAAGCGAATTCCTCCTTCCTTTCTGCATTTGATTCTGTTCAACAAATTCACATTTCAGCGAAAGAGAATCACTTCAGCAGATCATGGCTTCCAAGTCAATAGACTTTACATTCAAATCAATAAGAAACAATCTCTCACACATGTACACGTGCATGCAGACCCATACGAATCCTTGAGCAAATCTCCTAATCCACAAACTTAGACCAATTGAGGTGTCTACAGTTAATTGCTTTAAGCAGAAAATGTCGCCTAGGATAACTAAACTCTTGTCTTCGATAAGTTGCCCAAATTTAAATTATTGGTCAAACTTAGCAAATGACATGGGCATGTTCTAAAATAGAATGTTAATGAGTTGCAAACAAATAATGCAAAGCAATAAAAGCTGTTATTATGTAAAAGTACACTGTTTGTAAACTGCTTTGTACCATTTCCTAAACAAGGAGATTTGAAATAGCAACAAATAGAATTGTCAAGAATCATAAGTCCGGTTTTAATAGATAGCTTGAACCAGCTAAGAATCAATATGGTCCAAGGTGAAGAGAAAGGAAAAAGTAAAAGCATGAATATCAGGACTTGGGGCATTCATGCTTCAGTGTCAAATATGGCATGAAATTCATGTAACCCCCAAAATTGGAAGAAACTAATGATTCAATTATTGTTCACTCAAAAATTTTTTTTCCTTTTTTTTTTTTGTTAATTTGAGATATTGATTCTTAATTTCCCACCATATCCTCATTATCTACGTCCAAAACAGGTTGCCAATTTATAAGGTAAACCAATCATTGGCCATATTTGATATTCCTCCACTGAAAATAAAATAGAGAACCTGATTTGATATTCTTTACTTTCCCTCAAGGTCCTCTTTCTTTTTTACCCCCAACATTTGAAGGCACCTTCTAGGTGAGTAAACTGTTGAAACTAGTATTTGAAGATTTTTTTTTCTTTTCTTTTTATTATTTCAATCATTACATAGAGATGTCTAGAACCAAACTTTTTTCTTTTTTTAAAAAAAGCAAAGTAGCAAACATCTGTATCATGCATAATGCATTATAATGAAAGTCCTTTTACTTCTTTTAATAAATGATTGATCGGCTGTCTCTCACTATCTATTTACCTTATGCTATATGTTTACTATTTCTTTTCATCAAATAATGGAAGACTTCTACTTCTTTTAATAATGATTGATGGGCTGTCTCCCACTCTTTATTTAGTTTGTTCCATATTTACTATTCTTTTTCATCTAATAATAAACCAAAAGCAGAACGGTGAAGAGCATAGGAATTCAAGCAAAATTTTTGCCCATGCACCGAGTTTAAATGTACAGTGACTCTATAAAATGTCTATAATGAGTTTACACATTACCATACACATAAATAGGAGCATATTTCTTACACTAGATCTACATGCAGCATCACTCCTGTAAAATGACTATTATGCAAATTAGATCCACCCATATGGCCCACATACGTGAGCCATGGTCCCTAAAAATCCAATTCAGGGAAGATAATTATGGATTTCAAAGCCTAATAGTTAGTGCTGGGCTAACAAGAAGCAGGCGCATGCCATGGTGTAAGTTAGCAAGCTAACTTGCATATGTTAGCATGAAAATATACAAAGAAAAGTACCATAAGACACATAATATATATATATATATATACACACACATACACACACACACGCATACAATCTCACATGAATGAAAATGAACATCAAAGAAAAAATGAAATGAAAGGAGGTGAATATGTACCTCCGGTACTGTACAGGCATGTTACCGGCCTTCCAGATGGCTATCTTCTCATAGGACTCGATGGGAAGGACGAAGTGTTTGTTTGGTGGGTTACAGTGGCCTCCACCATCAGCAGTGAACCCATAATTGGGAGCACAAAAATTAGTAACCGTCACAATGACAGAAGTGCCAGGGATGCACCACCGCAGGTCTTCCACACACCGCAACTCAAAGCATGCACCACAGATCTGGCCCCGCTCAAACAAAGCCTCGCTGAGCCCCACCGTGGCCAGGCCATACCCTGCTTTCCCTAAATCTCCATAACCACAGGCACCACCAACAGAGTCGCGAGGGTCGGAGGCAGCATAGTATGTGGCATGTGCAGAATGCCAATCAGAGAGGGAGGAGGAAAGTGGTGGAGAAGAGGAGGAGGAGGTGTGGGAAGTGGCAGGTAATGAAAATGTGAAGAAGAAGAAAGGTAGCAAGAGAGAGTGAATGGGGTTTAGTGGAGGTGGCGGTGACATTTTTTTCTTTTGAAAGGGGGTAACCACGAAATTTAAACTGCCCTCATATCTTTACTACCATCTGCATACTACCTGAATCCTCCAATTTTTTTTTAATTAATTTTTCGGTAAATATTTATTGAGAATATTGTATATGGGGTCAGATATCTGAAACCTAATCCAGAACAATCTTTAAAAAAATCTGTTAAAGCCAATAAATTTTTTCTTAAAAAAAAACTATTAAATTCAAGAAAATTCAAAAAATCCAGCAGCACACCTCAAAAACTTCACACCATTGCTATCAATTGATGACATCTTGAACCAACCTAAACACAAGTTAAAAGTGATCAATTATCAATCAAGAAAGAAATTTAAGATCAAATGTACACAGCAACAACAGCAAGGAATCCTCCAGTGTAATTCAAAAAGAAGGAGTATATACACATATTTGGTTCTTCTCCCATTACTTCATTATTATTATTGCTGTTTTTCTTGTTTCTTTGATGTAGTACAGCAATAATCATTTGTAAACAAGAACTTCTTACCTTTAAAACTTAATTAATAACAGAGAGAGACCAATGTGCAAATGCTAAATATTTTGATTTTGACTTGCAATTCTAAGTAGATGCAGGAAACATTACTCATTTCACATGCAGAGATATTCAAACTCATGATACAACAAGGGATATAAAATAATAGGAATTTAGAAGTCTTGGACATTTAGAAAGTTTAAAAATTTTAAAACTATCAGAAATTCAGAAATACAGCAAGGAGATATATTCAAACTCATGCCATAGTAACCTTCTCAAGTAACAAATTACTAGAGATTTACAGAATCACACCCCAGAAATATAAATAAAAAAAAGCCAAGAAATTATAGAAACACCATAAATAAAATGCAAACTAAGAAGAACAAACATAAAGAAGTTTATCTCTATTGCAATAAATTCAACAGCAACTAGCAAACCAGAAAGATGAATCAGCACACTAAATTTAGAGTTAGTTTTCACACAATACGAAAATCACCAACTGCCCTAATTTTTTTCACGAGTCATAAATAATTGTAAAATATGGAAATTAGCATTTGAAATACCTAGAAAATTCCTGAGAAATTTGGAAAATCCGAAAATTTCATTAGATCACCAAAAATTTAAAATTAAAAAGTTCTGATAATTCAGGATGCTTAAGATCAGTGGAATGTGTAATTATTTTTGTTTTAAGAATAAAAAAGACACATCAAACTTAAGATCAGTGGAATATCACTAATGTAAATAATTATTAAATAAAAGAATAATAAACAGACAGAAATCCTTAACCCATCCCAAAAGAGTAACAGAAAAGGAGGATATGAATGTACTGCTTATTTGAAATAAGCAAAAGAGATCATGGGCAGTATGCTATTCTCAGTACAGTAGTTCTGAGACCTTATTTTTCATTTTCCTAGAGCAATAGATGTAAAGACAAAGAGACATTAGTTCCTCTAGAACAATAAATGAAATTTCCAGGTTCTTCCAGAGCAGCAATAACCAAAGATCTAAACAAAGTTACTAGAGCAAGTATCTGGTAATTGTAATAGCATTTTACATAGCTAGCACACAAACAATTGGCATTTTAACAGCAAAAGAAACTATGCAACAGTCCCAACTCCATGAGCATTAACCAATCAGCTTCAAAACAACACTCAGTTGAAAGCTTTTAGATTTGAATGAAGTTGGTGTACAGACCCAAACATGCAGATATTTGAATTGAAATGAGGAGATGATACTCTCAAGCATGAAATTTCCAGGTTCAGAAACAGCATAAAAAGAAAATTCTTCTCTAGCTTAATAATTTTGGAAATGGGATGGTTTTGAAAAAGAAACAACTAGTTTCTAAGAGATCAAAACTAATAATAATGGGATCTTGCTATTTTAACTTCGGAATCCATGAATATGATGGCTGCTCATAAATGACAAGCATTTAAGATTAGAAAATTGAAGAAGAAGAAGCTTTTAAAAGTAATACCTGGTAAACCTGTTTGCATCAAACGAGAGAGAGAGAGAGAGAGAGAGAGAGAGAGAGTGGCTGATGGAATCTTACGCCAAAATGGTACAAACCAAAAACAAGGTTTGTTATGGCCTATTGGTTTTCCCCAATTACTCTAAAACTACGCCGTTCTTTAGTCTTTTCTATCTCAGAAATTTTTTTCAACTCAATCATGTACGATTTCATTAAAGATTTGACTTTTTTCGCTCTATTTTAACATACAGTGTATCCAGCGTACAATATAAATAGATTGATTAATTAATTAATTTATTTATAATAAATTTTTAAATTTTAAATTAAATTTATAAATTAAAAAAAATAAATTAAAGATATGATTTTTTTTTATTATTTATAAATTTTATATTTATAAATTAATTTGATAAAATGTTTTATTATGTTATTTTTATTTAATTTTTAAAATTTTATTATAATTTTTTATTTAATTTTTTTTATTTTAATAATAAATATATTTATAAATTATTTTTTTATTAAACACATCAATTAATTATCAATCATTTATAAATATTTTAATTAAACGTATAATTATTTAAAATTTTAAATATTTATAAATTTAAATTAATTTATAAGCTTAATTTTTATTAATTAAACTAAATACTTTCTTATTATAAGTTTAAAAACAATGAGAATACACGTACAATAAGAGCAACAAAACGAAAAGAAATGAATAGTGGAACTTCCAAATATTTAGAGATCTGAGATGTATTGATGTTAATGATAGTTCATTATTTCAATGAGTTATTTTTTAATAGAAGAATATTATAAAACACTTGCTTGAATTCTTTATGCATATATTTGGAAGGAAATTTTATAAAATATCTAATCGTTTTGCTGCTTGTTCAGTATATTATTAATTATTTTATTTTTAATAATATAATTTAATATTTATTTTTATACTTTTTAAAATTATACTATATAATTTAATTAATTAATTAATTATGTTAAATGTAATTTAAATTTGTACTAAAATTTAAAATAATTATATGCACATTAAATTTAAATTATTTTATTTTTTAAATTAATATTCTTTCATAAGAATATAATTATTAAAATCTCCTTATTAAGTTAGACAATACACTTTTGTGAGCTATTTGAGTTTCAACTTTCATATGTATATATGTACATTTTGGAAAATTTGTAATTTTTAAATTAAAATGTTTATAATTTTTTTTCTTAATCTACCAAATTAATGTATTGAGAATATTTTTCTTCTTAAAATTTCTAAATACTTTAAAAAATTTTATTTAACATTAAAAAACTATAATATTTAAAATTATGAAAAAAAATTTATTTATTTATTTATTTATTTCAAAATTACTTTACTTTAAACAAAATATAAATCACTGCTAAATGACTGATCTCAACCTACAACGTTTGGTGAAAGCTGAATTTATTTTGTAAAAAAAATATTCGTTTAATTAGATTATTTAAATTTTAATTTAATTAGGTTTTAAATTCCAATATCATTATTCATTGTTGTTAACTTTATTTTTTTTTTATATTGTGGATTCTGAATAATTCAGATCTTGGGTTGAATTGGTTACTATTTATAGGTGGATTAAGGCCCAAATTAGAGAAACTCGAGTTTTTTTTTTTAATAAAAACATTAATGATTTAAGTATTCAATGACCAAATAAAAAGGATCTCATTAAATAGAATGAATATAAATATGCTACAAATGATGTGAACAGTAACATAGGTTTTAGTCCTGCTTTTTCTCATTATTAGCAAGTCAAAAGACTTGAACAAGGGGACCCATCACTTTTAAAGTAAAAGCACAACATTTCAAAATTATGTTACCAACATAATCTCGTTTGCTCTTTTTCCCTTTGCTTCCTTAGTCCACTTACTTTCCACTCATTTCTCTAGTGTGAACATGTTCCTAAAAAGTGCTTTTAAGAGTGGATTCTCTGTAATATTAGAAATTAGTTGCAAATCTAATGATACCATGCTTAACCAACTCCCTTTTATTTGTGAATTCCTTTATCATGTTCAATGCACTGGTGTGGTTGTAAAGAAATCCAATTACAAAAATTACTCTTTATAAAGTTCTCTTCACTCAAGCAATGTTACAAATATCTTCTAACATGAGGTCCACACAATGTGCTAATGGAGTCTAATACAAGCATTTCCTTTTTGCTTGTAACAACTTGCCTAATTAAAAAAAAAAGGGGAGAAACACATGCACAATTATCATGTATTTATTTTAAAATTGTCTTATACTATCATAAAGAATATAAAAATTAAAAATTATATAAAAGAAAAGCTAATAATAATTACTTACTAGCTAACTTGTAATTGCTTCCTTTGTCAGTTATCATTTGAACAACATTTGCATCCCCAATCCACTCTACAAAACTATCAAGCAATTAAAAATTCTTCTCTCTTGTTTTCACAAAAGAGGATGCTTCAATAAACTCCATAAACTATGTTTCCAATGGACAATTGCCTAAGAAATTTATAAAAGTTTTCTCCCTCTTGTCTTTCCATATATCAGATATAATAGAACAACCATGCTTTGCAATTCATCCGTGTGTCCCTTCAATAAATCTTTAATATTAGCTAGTTTCTTTTTTAAAAGTGGAACCCTCAACTCATGATAGCTTGGAGGTTTTAAATTTGGCTTTTAGCTTCCAATAGCTTTAATCATTCACATAAAGGAGTCTAAACTAAGCATTAAATGGTATGTCTACTTGGTAAAAAAATCGAGCAATATACTGGATTGCTCTAGCTCTTACTTCTTTGTCACTTGCATCATTCATCCTTATTTGTCTAAGTTTCCATCATTTTTACCCCCTTAAGCTACTTTATTTGGTTTTTGAATCATATATAAATCCATTGGACCCTTTCCCATTGATTTTGCCTTCTTAGTGCTATTAGCTACTTCTATTCTATTCTTTCCCATCCTTTTTCCATTAGCATTCAATTCATGAGCCATATAATCTTCAATTTCATCGACACCATCTCCAATTGGCTCATCTTCTAAATCACGTAATGAGTCATATGATTCCATTATTTGTGCTTTTTTATTACTCATGTAAAATTTCAATTCTTGCTTCACATCTGGAGGACATTTTAAGCATGCAGTTGCATTTTTAAACTTTTCTACTTGATGCTGTTTTGCTCTAAAGATTCCCCCCTTAGTGGTTTTCTCACAAAACATACAAGTCATCGAATTAATATCTTTAGGATCTTTCAAGTAGTTATATTTCCATGCTGGATCTTTTTTATTGTTTTGTATGTGATGATGCTATAGATTTGTCAGTCATTTATTTTGATCCTAACCAAATGAAAAAAAAAAAAAAATCCACAACAAGAATTAAGAAAACTAGAATAGATTAGAATGGTAACTTGTAAATATTAGAATAGACTAGATTATTGTAATATAATACTCAAATAGATTGTAGTGAGATTATAATGTGCAATGTAACAGAATTTTATCTGATAAAAAAAATGTAACAAAATTTTTGAAAAAAAAAATTATATATATATATATATATATATATATATATATATAGAATACATGCAGAATTTCATATATATGGGTTTTAAAAAAAAAGTGATAGTAAAAAAAGTTTTAGAATTTGAGGAGGGATGGAAGAGAAGAATGAAGAAAAACAATGGATATATTAAAAAAAAAAGAATTCAAAATTAAAAAAAAAAAAAGAAAAGAAAAGAAAGAAGTACTTGACACTTATACATTTGGTATGTCGCAACGTATTTTGCAGTTGTCAGACAATTCACTCCGAAGTGGAAAGATGAGGAGTCGCCACTCTAATTTTTGCAGAAAAAATAGAGAAAACCTTTTATTATATTTTCAAAACTTTTGTTTTAAAGAAAATGATCTACTTCTATCTCAGAGATTCAAGGTTCGGGCTCCTTATATGTGTGGGGAAAATATTAGGCATCCCACATCGTCCCAAAAGGGTAGATGGATTTAAGAATGTGCTCAAATAAATTAATGTCAATAATTTGGAATGGAGCTTAATTTATAATATTGGTTCCTTGAATTTGATCGGAAATATAAATGTATAAACGCTTAAATATCTCACTATTAGGGTAAGTCAAATACAAAAGTAAGTGAAGCGACCCTAAAAGTGAACTTTGACTCCATTTGATCTTTGTTTTATTTTTATATTTTTGAAAACTTTTTATTTTAAAGATGCTTCTAAATTTGACGAATAATTTAATGAAATTTTGTTTGAAAATTAAATTTGGTTTGAAAATTAAATTCTGTTTGAAAATTAAATTGGGCTTTAAAAATTAAATTTGTTGAAATAAAATCTTGCCTAAAATGAAATTATCTTAAACAATTCACTTATAAATTAAAATTTTTGGAAATTAGATTAACTTGAAAATTAAAATATGTTTGAAATTGAAAATAGATTTTAAAATAGATTTTTGGTTTTAAGATTTTTAATTTTTATTTTTTTAAAATCACATTATTAAAAAAATAGAAGCCAATTATTTTTAAGAAATTGAATTTTAGTTTTATTTTAAAAAGTTTCAGTTATTTTATTAAATACAAATATTGTTAAAAGGAGTCAAACATAGATGTGATACAAGTGATGCCTACTTAACATTTTATTAATTTCCTCCCTTTCCTTGATTAAAATTTTAATACCGGGAAATGTGTCATTTAGTTGTTAGGGATTCCAATAGATTGTGAAAACTTTCAACTCTCCATTGTTGATCACATCATCGGTATCAAAATAACTGAGGGTGTTATGTGTGTGGTGCGCCTAATTATTTATAAAATGCAATTTATGAATTGAACATGTATGTTACTTACAAATTGATCGAGAGATTTAACAAGATGCCCTCAAAATCAAATTTCTTTTCGATTTGTAGCTCTCAATCAGCCAAATAATTCATATCACAAGAATAATATTATCTATTAAATCTATTGCTACTTTTGATTATTTTGATTTATTGGGTATTATCATCACACCGAACAAACTATTACTTATTTATTTTAGGTTCAAGATGCAATTATCATCGAACCCAAAATTTTCATTTTATTTTATTTTGTGGGATTTAAGATGAAATTATCATTAAATTTCTCAAAGATTTTATTATTTTAATTTTATTTAATTTATAGAGTTTAAAATGGAATTATCGTTGACCTCTAAAAAAACCTTAACTATTTGACTTATAGGATTTAAGATAAAGTTATCACTAAACCCTAAAAGATTTTATATGCTTTATTTTTTAAATTCGTAGGATTTAAAATGAAATTATCATTAAATCCTAACACCCTTAGATTTTAAAATCATGAGGTCCAAGATGTAATTATCATTAGACCTAAAATATTTAATTCTAACTTTATAATTAATAAAGTCTAAGATGAAACTATCATTAAACCTCCAATTATTTTTATTTTGTATTTTAGTGCATTGTTATGAGGTTCAATATCATATCTTATATTTAGGTGATGAAACTATCAACCAACCCAATAAATTTTAATTAATGATTGATCTCTTCTTCTTTTTTTTTTTAATATGTTTAAGGTGAAATTACCATCAAATACTAATTAAGGTCTATGATGAAATTATCAATAAACCCAAAGATTTAATTAATTCATTTCCATTGGACTTTAATAGGCTTAAGAAGAATTTTCTATTAAAACCCACAATTTAGATTAATTATTTTATTTTAATAGGTTTAGGGTAACATTACCATTAAACCTAAAACATTAATTATAAAATTTTATTTTAAATAGGATTTAAAGTGAAATTACCATTAAACCCCAAAGCTTTAATTTAGATTTTTATCTTTAGAATTTATGATAAAATTATCAATAAACCTAACAAATTAATATGATTTTGTGAGGTCTAAGATATAATTATCATTAGACCGAAGATTTATTCCTTTAATCCAATTTGCTCATTTTCAATTTATTTATTTTTTGTTTTTAGGATTTATGATCAAATTATCAATAAATTCCAACCAATCTTTTAATTAATTTTTTTTAATTACAAAGTCTAAGATGCAATTATCAATAGACCTAGAATAATTAATCTCAAATTCATGACAAACAGGATCTAAGATGAAATTATCATTAGACCTCCGATATTTAAAATTTACTTTAATTTAATTTGTTTATTTACTTTGTTTTTCAAGATTTATGATGAAAATATTAGTAAATTCAAAATTTTAATTAATTTTAATTTCATTTATTTAATATTTATTTTCAGTATTTATAATAAAACTATCACTATTTTTTTTAAATAAATTATCTATCCAAACCACAACCCGATGTAAAAACCCATTCTTTAAAAAAATATCCGACTACTCCCTACTAACATAATACCACTTGAAGGCCTTATATTTGGACTCAACAAAAAAGAAAAGAAAAAAAATAAAAAAAATAAAATAAATAAACAAAAATTAATTGATGAGATCTAAAATGAATTAACAAGTTTTCCACACTCTGTAAATTACAAATAATCCAAACACCTACATCTTATTTCAACATGATAGATAATTTTTAAATCCATGGAAAACTGAACAGTCAATTCATATATCAATAGATCATCTAGCAAAGTACATTTTCAATCTACATTTTTCATTAAAAATTAAAAGAAAAGTTGGACGCTACTATAAGTAGCGTCCAACTTTTCTTAAATATTTTTAATTATTTATTTTTTTAATTTTAATTTTTTATTTTATTAAATTTTAATTTAATTTTAAATTAAAAATAATGTTTATAATAAAAATATTATAATATATAATATTATATATTATAATTTTATTTATTAAAATAATATTTATATTTTATTTAAAATATAAAATAAAATAATTAAAAATTAAAAAAAAGGTTGGATGCTAATATAATTAGTGTCCAACCTTTAAATTTTTTTTAATTAAATTTTTATTATTTAAAGGAAAGCTGGATGCTATTTTGAATAACGTCCAGCTTTCATGTGAAAATTTTGATGCGGACGCTATTATAAATAGCGTCCTGTTAGAAGAAATAACACAAGTAATGAAGGAAAGGATTGTGTATTTGTCTGTATCTCATTTACAGAGATATTACATCTATTTATACATGAGAATATGAACTAATTTGGACAAGAATAATAATTGCTATAATTATGCTACACAAATCTCCTATAATCATGCTAATTGCTGTAATTATGTTACACAAATATCCTATAATCATGCTGATTGCTGTAATTATGCTAACACCCCCCCTCAAACTCAAGGTGGTAGCACAGGTGCCAACTTGAGTTTGCTTAAGAGATCCTGAAAGCGAGCGGGAGGATGCGTTTTGGTGAATATATCAGCGGTTTGGCTGACAGAGGAGACATGAATCAAACATATGGTGCCATCAGCAACATGATGACGTACAAAATGACAATCAATTTCGATGTGTTTGGTACGCTCATGAAATACATCATTATGAGAAATCTGTATGGCACTTCTATTATCGCAATGAAGTATTGTGGCAGAAGAATGAGTGACACCCAAATCTGTTAATAACCACCGTAACCAAAGTAATTCGGATGTAGCATCGGCAAGAGCACGATATTCGATTACGTGCTAGAACGTGCAACAACGGTTTGCTTTTGCTACGCCAAGAGATAAGAGAATTACCCAAGAAGAAACAATAACTGGTTGTAGAGCGGCGATGCCGGATCACCACCCAATCAAGCATCGAGTAGCTAGGGAGGAGGTAGCGGAAAAGTGCAAACCATGAAAAGAGTGCCTTTGATATAACGAAGGATTAATCTGCAGAGAAATGAGTTGAGCGAGGAGCGGACATAAATGGTGACGGATGAACGACATATGAAATATCGGTCGAGTAATCGTGAGATAAACAAGACTCGATAAGTCGCCGATATAAAGTAGGATCATCAAGAGGAGTGCCATCAAGAGGTGTAAGTTTGCAATTGAGCTCCAATGGGGTTGATATCTTTTTTGCTATCGATGATGCCCGCCGAGAAAGTAAGTCGGATGCATACTTGGCTTGAGATAGATAATAGCCATCAGAATTTTGAGAAACTTCAAGGCCCAAAAAATAGCTGAGAGAACCCAGGTCTTTCATTTCAAAATGTTGATTGAGATAATGTTGTAACTCTAAAATACCAGATGAATCATCTCCTGTTATTATCATATCATCAACATAAAGCAGCAGAAGAACAATACCACTGTCAGTTCGACGAGTGAATAATGCAGAATCATGTGGACTAGAGAGAAAACCAAGTTGAGCAAGAGTGGAACTAAATTTGGCAAACCAGGCCCTGGGAGCTTGTTTTAATCCATATAAGGCTCGCCGAAGTTTGCAAACCTTATGAGGAGAATGATAACTAGGAGGAGGATCCATATAAACCTCTTATATTAAATCACCATGAAGAAAAGCATTTTTCACATCCATCTGGAAAAGTTTCCATTTACAAACTGCAGTAATAGCTAAGAGACTGCGAATAGATGTTAATCGGGCCACTGGAGCAAAAGTTTCCTCATAGTCGATACCATACTCTTGAGTGTACCCTTTGGCTACTAAGCGAGCTTTGTAGCGTTCAATAGTTCCATCAGAACGGGTCTTGATTTTGTAAATCCATTTGCAACCAATAGGAGTCTTGTTTGGTGGAAGATCAACTAAATCCCAAGTATGAGTTTTCTCTAAAGCACAAGTTCGCTACCATAGCTTGTCGAAGAGGGTCGAAGACTTGCCTCACGATAAGAATGAGGCTCATGAAGGGTTGCAATAGTAGAGTAACAATGAAAATCAGAAAGATAATGAGGAGTTTCTCTTACACGGGTAGAACGACGAAGAGTAGTGCTAGGAGGAGATGCAGGCGCAGGTACTGGATCAACAACTGGTGCTGATTCAACAGGGGCAGGTGTAGTTGGGCTAATATTGAGCACATCACAATCACCTGGATCAGGACTTGGAAACAGCTCTTTGGAGGAGTCAGTGAAAAATAGAGAGTCAGTATTGACAGAGTGATGAAATTTGGAAAGAGAAGAGAACATAGTATTTTCCCAAAAGGTAACATGACGAGAGATGCGTAACTTATTAGAAACAGGATCCCAACAACGATACCCTTTGTGTTCAATGCCATAACCAAGAAAACAACATAGACGAGCACGGGGTTCTAATTTGGTATGTTCATGAGGTTATAAAAGAACAAAAGAAACACATCCAAAAGGTTTAAGGATGGAATTGTCAGGAGGTTGTCCAAACAACTTTTCAAAAGGAGATAAATTATGAAGAACCAAGGTAGGAAGACGATTAATAACATAAACAGCATGAAAAGCTGCTTCTCCCCAAAATTTTTCTGGACATGAGGCAGAAAGAAGAAGAGTACGTACAGAATCAAGAATATGGCGATGCTTGCGTTCGGCTCGCCCATTCTGTTGAGAGGTGTGAGGACAAGAACGTTGAACAACGGTGCCTTGTTGACTAAGAAACTGAAGTAAAGAAGAATCCAGATATTCCATGGCATTATGCTCTGAGAATTTTAATGTCACAAGAGAACTGAGTTTTAATCATTTTTGCAAATGTGATGTAAATTTGTGATAACTCAGATCGATGTTTCAAAAAATATATCCAAGTAAACCGAGAATAATCATCAATAAATATTACAAAATAACGAAAACCATTTATTGAAGAAATAGGAGAAGGACCCCAAATGTCAGAATGAATTAAACCAAAAGGAGTGTCTGAAGTAGTATTATTATGAGAAAAAGATAATGCAGGTTGTTTTGCAAGCTGACAATTTAAACAATTAAATGACTCAAACTTAGTAGATCCTAATAATCCACGAGAAATTAAAGGTTGAATTTTACTGGTAGAAGCATGACCAAGACGAAGATGCCATTGGTGAATGGAGGAATTAGGGATTGTAGCTGCAGACACAAATCTCTGAGGAAGATGTAAAGATGTAAGCTCAAATAATCGACCCACTCTGCGACCCTCCCCAAGAATCTGTCCCGTTTGTGGATCCATGCACTGGACACCATGGTGAGAAAAAATAACATTTAGTCCTTTTTCATACAACTGACCAACAGAAATAAGATTGAGTGCCAAATTAGGGATATAATAGGTGTCAGGGAGATGAAGATTTGAGGTAGACACATGACCAGTATGTGTGATGTTCATTTTAGTACCATTTGCAGTATGAATTGGTGGTAAGGAAGATACTGAGTTTTGAGAAGACAAGAATTTAAGATTAGTGGTCATATGATTACAACATGCAGAGTCAAAAGCCAATAAGAATTACGGAGTGGCGGACATGGCGGCAGGAGAATTAGAAGAGATAACTGCTTTGAATAGTGCCTCAAGATCACTCATGGTGATGGCGGTGAGAGCCCTCGATGCGATAATAGCATGTGAGAGGAAGATCCAAGCTTTGAGACATTCTTGAATTTAGAATGCCCTCCTTTGATATTGGAGGGCGTGTGGGACAATGTTCAAGAATATGACCGTAACCATGACAATATCGCATTTTATGGTAGGACAATATGCAAAAGCATGACCAATTTGATTACAATTCTTACGAGTTGATTGCCGATTTGATGTGAGGATCGAGTAGTTGCAAGAGCGATTTCAAATTGAGGAGTTTTATCCAAAGCGAGACGAGTCTCTTCAAAAATAATCTCTTGAATAGCGTTTCCAATGATGGGAGTGGATTTCGATGTAGCGAGGGGCTCGAGCGACCTCATATTACGATCGAAGAGCCATTAGAACTTGAATGAGATGAAGATGATCTTCATTGATTTTGGCACGAGATATTTGATTCCAAATAGGTTGGACACAGGCAAGAAAATCATTCCGCAGATTGACTCGCTTCTTGTTTCAGATTATGAAGAGTAGTCCACAATCGATAATAGTGGGCAAGTCCAGTGGTTCGATATCGATTAGCAAAAATCCGATTTCTTTGCGAGAGTCATAATTAGCAACGGATGTGGATGGACGAGACAGAGGTATTGCGAAACCAGGTGATGATATGATGATTTTTACTATCCCAATCCTCAAGACGGTCAGCAAATTTTGCATCAGTTTCATCGTTCTCTCTTATCGGCGTAGTGATATCTCCGGTAACAATACGCCAAAGCTCGCGACCTATCAAAAAACTTTTCATTCCTTGAACCCAAAGATTATAGTTGGAACCAGTCAGAACTGTTGCAATAGGTTTTGAAATATCAGATTTCTCCATTGATAACAAGATGAGGAGAAAAAAAAATGATATAATAATAGGTATGAAAGAATGAACGTAGCAGGTTGTAGAGAGAGCAGAGAGACCCCAAAAAACTAGAAATAAAAGCTTTATGGCTCTGATACCATGTTAGAAGAAAGAATACAAGTAATGAAGGAAAGGATTGTGTATTTGTCTGTGTCTCATTTACAGAGATATTACATCTATTTATACATGAGAATATGAACTAATTTGGACAAGAATAATAATTGCTATAATTATGCTACACAAATCTCCTATAATCATGCTAATTACTGTAATTATGTTACACAAATCTCCTATAATCATGCTGATTGCTGTAATTATGCTAACACGTTCGAACCTTAAAAACGCTATTATAATTAGCATCCCGCTCCAGCTCAGCTTATCTCACCCCTTCTTGGTAAATATTTTCAAACTCACCTGTTTTTGGTATATTTTTATTTTAGATTATACCTTTTTTGTCAAAAGCCCAGATTGATTTGGGTTGCAACCAATTTTTTATAGCTGCAAGTTTCCCTTCATCGGTGGATACCCCATCTGCTAAGATAACATGACCTAGATACTCAACTGCCTTACACCCAAAGGAACATTTGCTTCTCTTCGCCAATAAAGAATTGTCTAGCATCACTTGTAACACTTGCCTTAAGTGATCAATATGCTGCTTCTTATCCATGCTAAAGATCAAAATGTCATCAAAAATACCAAACGACATTTTTGGAGAAAGATTAATATGGAATTCATTAAGCTTTGAAAAGTTGCCAGTGCATTTGTTAACCCAAACAGCATAACGAGAAATTCATAATGATCCTTATGCGTCTTGAATGTCATTTTGCAAATGTCATCCTCACAGATATGCACCTGGTAATACCCTGATCGCAATCAATATTCGAAAAGATTATTACATTCCAAGTTCATCTAATAACTCCTCAATAACCAAAATTGAGTATTTATCCTTTATAGTTTGTTGATTCAATGCCATGTAATTCACACATAAATGAAATGTAGAATCCTTCTTCTTAACTAATACAACAGGGCTGGCACAGGCACTAATACTATCACGTATCACACCTGCAGATTGCATTTTAGTTATAAGTTGTTCAATAACATCCTTTTGAACTCTTGCGTACTTGATTGCCAAATATTAATAGGTTGAGACCTTCCTTCACAAATAAGATGCCTACCTCTAGGCTATTATTAAAAGAAGAATGGTGAAACGTCAAAACCAAGCTGCTGCTCAGTTTTGTTTGATATGAATGAATTCTATAAAATTTTTTAGAATTCATTTATAAATCTAAAATTTGAATGTTTGATTTAAATGAAAATTCATTTGAAATTCCTAAAAATCAGTTTCATGGAATTTGTTGTAACTTAATTAAATTCCATCAAAATTGATCGAATTTGTAAATGAATTCCAAACTTAAAATCATATATATTTTTAGTGATAAGATTATCCTCTCTTATTATATATTATTTTATTTTATTCTCTTCTTATTTATATTCTCTCATTCTCTCTACATGACAGACAGGCATAGATATAGATATAGATACAGATACATACACTAATAGAAACAGTCACAGGTAGACATAGGCACAAACAAACATAGACATATACACAAAACAGATGGACACAAAGACACAAACATATACATACATAAATATACATACAGATGTAGACATAGACTAAAAAAAATAGACTTATACAGACAAGCACAAATATAGACACATGCATATACAGACGAAAACAAACAAAGATAAACACAAATACAAACTCAAGCATGCGCACGCACGCACACAAATAGATATATATATATATATATATATATATAGAGAGAGAGAGAGAGAGAGAGAGAGAGAGAGAGAGAGAGAGAGAGAGACAAAAAGGCATAAATAAGACATAGATATAGGTACAAATATATACAGACGTAGATAAATATATAAAAATATAGACACAAACATATATAGATATAAATAAATAGATATAGATATAAATATAGATAAACTCAAATATAAACGTAGATATTTATAGACGTAGACAAACAAAACAGATAAATATAAATATAAATAAATACAAATAAATAGAAATATGCATAAATAGACAATATTTTAACTATTTTAAATGTTTATACTTTTAATTTAAAAAAAAAGATATATGCAATAATAAAGATAAAAGGATAATTTTAGAAAAATAATATTTTCAAATAGTATAAAATATAACAAGCAAAGGATCATTGAATTTATTTGTAAATAAGATGAATTTTATAATAAAATTAAAAAAAATAATCTTATCTTTTTAAGCATTAAAAAACGTTTGACGGTTAGAAGTTGTATGGTAATAACTACTTTTGTCCACTTGGGGCCAACGCCTCCCCTTAAATTGTAAATTATCCTATTTATTTAATTGGAAAGACAATTTCTTGGAAAACATAGAGAATTAAAGTATAAGGACTGAGAAACATGCAATTGACTTCTCTACGATTTGTGAACCCATTTAATAGCAATTGACTTCTTTTACTGTCGTAAGTCACGAAGATTACAGAAGAAGAAACTGCTTTTATTTTTCATTTTATTATTTTTCATGTTTTATTTGTTTCCCGCTCTCATGAGTCTCCTCTTTCTTCTAGGCTAAGAGATTTTTTATGAAAGGAATTAAAGGACCTTTGAAAATTGCAAGAAACTGTGGAATGAAACCAATTAATGCAAATAAGACGTTCTAAGTCAAGCAGAGTACGGAAGAAAACGATAGGATCTCTTTCTTTTTAATTGAAAAGCAAAAGAGGTGCTTTTCCTTTTAATCCAGGCTAGTGCTTGTACTAAGATTCCTAGTTTCTTAACCTTGTGACTTTCTTCTTTCTTTATGGCTAAGAAATCGCATTTCAGCTTTAAATCGTGAAATTTTAAATGGGTTTTTTGTTATTTAGTTGCAGGTAAAGAGTTTAGTGAGAAAGAGGGACTAAAAAAGGAATGATGGCAGGGGAGAGTTCAAGCAGGAAGATGGGTTTTCCCAATGACTATGGCTTCACTGACATCTTGTTTTCATGGTCTCTTGAAGACATATTCAATGAAAATCTTTTCCAGGTCTTTCAAATTATTATTATTATTATTATTATTATTATTATTATTATTATTATTTTGCTTATTTTGGGGAAAAAATGATGGAAGGGGAGACGATTTTGCGACTTTTGGGTTATTAGATTCTTGAATGTTATTTGGGTTTTGTTAGAATAATTTTTTTTATTGATTTCAACCAACATTAACATGAAATTTTATAATCCTGAAGTTGGACTCTTGTGCTTATTGTAGTCATTTGATTACTAAGTCAGTTTTCAATTATTATATCTAACCATTTATGGTGTATAGGAATCTCTCCCTCGCATGTTATTACTTATGTTGCTTGTTTTGTGTGGGTTGTGGGCTTTCACCTACCCAACCCATGTCATTTACTTTATCTATCGTTCTCTGCCTTGGTAACATATAGAGACAGAGGAACTTGCATGTTTGTCTTCTTAAGAACCAAGGAACATTACTTTGAGCTTGTGTGTGTGTGTGTGGATGGATGGAGGTCACTAAGTACACTAAAATAAATTATGTAGCCAAATTAAGGACGGTATACTAAATTCACTTCCTGATCAAACTATGGAGCTTACATTGTGCATGCCAGTTAAATGGTGGAAATGTAGCTATTGTGTAAACGTTGTGTAATTGCTTTTTTAAATCAAATATGGAATGTTGGAGTTTCTATTGATACTTGAGGATTTCTTTACTAGCCTTTTGAAAAGAAAGAGCCCACAATTTATAATTTATTTATTTATTTATTATTATTATTATTATTATTTTTTGTAGGCGGACAAGATTCCAGAATCATTTGAATCGGTTAAGCATTATTTTGAATCATATTTACTTCCTTTATTGGAAGAGACACGAGCACAATTGCATTCGAGCATGGAGATTATTTCCGAAGCGCCATTTGCTGAAGTGGTCAGCTTCTCTGAGTGCAAGCCTCATGATAAGTTATTGTATGATGTTAAGGTTGATCACTGGAGAAACAGGTTCAATGATCGTGGGAAGGAGCCTTACAATACATTGCCCGGAGATATTGTTGTTCTGGCAAATGCTAAACCTGAAACTTTCTCTGATTTGCAAAGGGTAGGAAGGACATGGGCTTTTGCAATGGTTACTAACATCACAGAGGATGAGAATGAGGATGCTAGCACATCTACTTATTTTAAAGTCCAGGCATCAAAACGTGTTGAAGTTAGGGAGGGGTTGCAGAACTCACTGGTTGTGATTTTCTTGATAAATGCAACCACTAATAAAAGAATCTGGAATGCATTGCACATGCATGGAAACTTGAATATCATCAAGGGATTTCTGTCTGCTGATTCTGTGGTAAGGGATTCAAATATTATATTTGTTGTAGATAGGATTTTGTAGAATCGACTTGTAAATGTTTTCTTTATGTTAAGTGGAGATATGCAAATGGCCATGATTACTTGATGACCTTGGACCAGAAAATGTTGATCATTTTAACCTAACTATTCCAGTCTATATGTATTCTTTTTGATGAGTCAAAAGTTATAGAGAGCCTTTTAATTTAGAGATTAGAATAACTTGGCAAAGAAGTGGATGAAGCCTACCTGAGCTTGCATTGCATTCATAAGACACTGGAACTGCCAATTTTTAGTAGTTTTTTACCTGGCAAGAGAATTAATAAGAGAAAAGGAAATTTTCTTTGATTCACCTATGCTACTCTCTCTTTTTTTTTTGCAGCTTCTTGTCTATATAGACTTGGTAAAATCTAATTTTGATTTGAAATATTTATATGTACTGCATAAATCTTGCTTTACAAGAGAATAGATAATGTGCCATATTGGTCGTATGTCTTTCTCTAGTGTATTCCAGACTTGATATTTGGAGGGAATTTGCATTTGTTTTTCTAGTACCGTTGTTGGAATTTACTGAAATTATGTTCTTGGTAACAGGTCAGGGAAAATTGTGCCCTCTGTTCTGTTAGGAAGAATGAAATCTGGGATGCAAAATTTGCTATGAATTTATCATCAATGTTGAATGACTCCCAAACTGAGGCTGTATTAGCTAGCCTTGATAAAATGCAGTGCAATCACAAGTGCTCTGTGGAACTCATTTGGGGCCCTCCAGGGACAGGGAAGACTAAAACTGTTAGCATACTACTCTTTAACCTTTTAAAAATGAAATGTAGGACCCTGACTTGTGCTCCAACTAATGTTGCAGTTATGGAAGTGGCAACTAGGGTATTAAAGTTGGCAATAGAATCTCATGAAAAACACTCAGAAGCAGATGCTTTGATTTATTCTGCAGGAGATATTCTTCTATTTGGGAATAAAGAAAGGCTGAAAGTGAATTCGGAAATTGAAGAAATATATTTGGATTATCGTGTTGAAAGGCTTATAGAGTGTTTTGCACCTTTGACTGGATGGTGGCATTGTTTGACTTCAACAATAGACTTTTTTGAAGATTGTGTTTCTCAGTACAATGTTTTCTTGGAAAATGAATTGATCAAAGAGAAGGACCGCAATCTTGAAAGTGAAAACAAAGAGAAAAAATTCAGCAGTAAAACAGAAGTTGAATTTGAGGGGAATAAATCATTTCTTGATTTTGTGAGAGAAAGATTCAAGTCTACTGCATTACCTCTGAAAAAATGTCTCCTTAGTTTATGCACACATATATCTGAAAGTTACATTCTGAAACATAATCGACAAAACATTACATCCCTTGTTGGGCTCCTTGATAGTTTTGATTCTTTGCTATCTCGGGATGATGTAATCTCTGAAGACATAGAGGAGGTTTTTGCATGTCCAGAGTTAGTTGAGGATTATTCTCAAGGTTTTTCAGATATACTATTGATGTTGTGCTTGAGGAGAAGGGACTGCCTTTCTTTATTAAAATCTCTGCGTAATTCTCTCAGAGAACTTAATCTACCAAGTGCAATGAACAAGAGATCAATAGTCAAATTCTGTTTTGAGAAAGCCTCTTTAATTTTCTGCACAGCATCAAGTTCATATAAACTGCATTCATTGGCAATAGAACCACTGAATTTACTGGTAATTGATGAAGCAGCCCAACTTAAAGAATGTGAATCGGCAATACCCCTAAAAATTCCTGGTATTAGGCATGCCATTCTTATTGGTGATGAGTGCCAATTACCAGCTATGGTGGAAAGCAAAGTACATAAATACTCCATCTTATATATATTACCTTTCGTATTCAAAATGAGTTAGGTTGTATTTATTTCTACAACATAGCTTCTCATTTCTTTCATTTTTTGTAGGCTTCTGATAAAAGTGGCTTTGGAAGAAGTTTATTTGAAAGGTTGAGCTCATTGGGTCATCCAAAACACCTTTTGAATATGCAGTACAGAATGCATCCATTTATAAGCTGCTTTCCAAATTCAAAATTTTACTTTAATGAGATCTTAGATGCACCAAATGTTGTGGGGAAAAGTTATGAAAAGCATTATCTTCCAGGGCCAATGTTTGGACCCTATTCATTCATAAATGTGTTTGATGGAAGAGAAGAGTTGGATGATGTTGGACGTAGCCGAAGAAATATGGTTGAGGTAGCTATTGTGTCAAAACTAGTGCAAAGTCTGCACAAAGGTAGGAAATAATAAATTTGATTTTCCTATTACCACTCTGACGTGGAATTTTACACTTGATTATTCTGTTCCCTTTGGAGAAAGGCTTAAAAGGATGAAGTTTGTAGTGTTTGTGATGAACTTTTGACTTAACTATAACATTTTTCATGTGGACAACATCATTAACCTCTTGAAATAATTATGCTAGCAGCATCATTATTCTGCTGAAACAATGTGTCTTGACTAGCATTTCTGTTGTGCAAATATGTTTTTGGATATGATTATCTTTTTGTTTCCTTGCCTGTTTTTGCATCAGCATGGAATGGCTCAAAACAGAAGCTTAGAATTGGTGTAATATCCCCATATGTTGCTCAAGTGACTGCAATCCGAGAGAAAATTGGTCACAAGTATGAAAATATTAATGGTTTTTCTGTGAAGGTGAAGTCAGTAGATGGGTTTCAGGGTGGGGAGGAAGATGTCATAATAATATCCACTGTGAGAGCAAATAGAGATGGGAGAATTGGGTTCATGTCCAATCCTCGGAGAGTCAATGTTGCTATTACAAGGGCAAGGTATTGCTTCAAATTACTTCTTTCCCTTCATCGGTTTAATAATTCAAGCAAAAACGATAACACAAAGTTATTTTATTTGTTTATTTTTTTCCTTGTAGGCACTGTCTTTGGATTTTGGGAAATGAAAGAACCCTAACTAATAGTGAATCGATTTGGAAGGAATTAGTTTGTGATGCTAAGAAGCGTCACTGCTTCTTTAGTGCTGATGAAGATAAGCAACTGGCAAAAACCATATTGGAAGTCAAGAAAGAGTTTGATCAACTTGATGATTTGCTCAATGGAGATAGTGTATTTTTCAAAAGTGCTAGGTGGAAGGTATATAAATTCAGACTAAACTTACGTTATCAACATATCTGTCCTAAAAAATATTTATGTTAATTTCTGGTTGCTAGGTTCTTTTCAGTGAAAACTTTAAAAGATCATTTGGAAAGCTGGCATCCATTCGGACAAAGACATCTACTCTGAACCTTCTTCTTAGACTTTCCAGTGGCTGGCGCCCTAAGAAGAGGAATGTGGATTTTATTTGTGACTCTTTAAATATCTTGAAACAATTCAAGGTTGAAGGATTGTATGTAATATGTTCAATTGACATACAGAAGGAGAAAAGGTACACTCAAGTTTTGAAGGTTTGGGACATATTGCCAGTAGAAGAGATTCCAAGATTGGTCAAACGTCTCAATGGCATCTTTCAAAGATATACGGATGATTTTATTAGTTGTTGCAATGAGAAATTTCTAGAAGGGTATGCCTTTGTTGGCACTACATAAGATTGTTCTTTTTTCAAGAACCTTAACATATTAAATTCAACTTATTTGCAAGAGCAAGTAATAATTTTATTTTTTGCTTTCCCTTCTATATCTAATGTTGTTTTTTCATGTACAGAGGTTTGGAAGTTCCCAAAACTTGGTCAACTTCTTTTGATATTGTCCAGTTTAAGAGTCTTGTCAACAATGAAGGGGGAAGCAATCTGAGTTCTAATGATAAATGTTATGTGGAGAACTCAAAAGTGAGTGACAGCTTGTTGCTAATGAAATTCTACCCCTTATCCCGTGTAGTTGTAAGCCACTTGCTTTCTGATCCTGATGGTCTTGAACTAGAGCTCCCTTTTGAAGTAACAGATGAAGAACGGGAAATAATTCTATTCCAAAAAAGTTCGTTTATATTGGGTCGATCTGGCACTGGAAAAACAACTGTTTTAACAATGAAATTATTTAAGAAAGAGCAACTTTTCCATATGGCTGTTGAAGGTTATGGTGAAGAGAGTGACAATACCTCCAAGTATGCATTCCAGAGAATCGATGTTGATGATGATATAAAAAATGTTGAAAACAGTGATGGTGAGGCTAAGAATGCTGTTTTGCGCCAGCTTTTTGTGACTGTTAGTCCTAAACTGTGTTATGCTGTCAAACACCAAGTTTCTCAACTAAAAAGGTATGGGGGTTGCCTTCAAAATGTAGTGCTATTGTAGAAAGATATTACCCAATTTTCCAAGTTGGTGTATCTTCCTCAAATTAGTAGTTATGATGCAACTAGGCAATATAATTTCCAAATGACAAACGTATGAATATATTTTCATGTTAAGCAATGTGGGATTTAAAATTGTAGAAATTTTGTTAGGAATTTTATTAAATATGACAACATTAAACAGACTTTGTGACTTCATTTTTCATGATATTATCAAATTCATGTGCTTATGTTTGCAAAATTCTGCTAAAATGAAACAATTTGAATGCATGTGATTGGAAAAATGTTAGGATTTGTCAAGTTATTGATTGACAGTTTGAAAAGGAAAGTAAAAGAAAATTTTGTTTTGCATAGCGAATTTACTAGCTAATATTTTCTAAATTTTAAGATGAAATTCTTTTTGTCCTCTTCTTTAGTAATACTGATAAGACATCTCATTGTGATTTAAGATTATATCACGCCCAAATTCTTCTGTGGATGATTTGTGCAACATTTTCAGTTTTGGGACTTCCATTTCAAAACTCTGCAGTATACTTCTGAGACAACCAATGAACTTTGTTGCACATGTCAAATATTTATTATATGATTTTATGCTTCCCCTTATATTTTAGCAAATTCTTTCTAAAAAGTTTCTTATTATCTGTGTTGACCTTGAAATTTCCTCTGAGTTTCTAAACAACTGTATGATGAGTTTATCATACATTAGAATACAAGTGCGAAATTCTCATTCATTTTTTTTTTAATTATCTTAACGAGTTTCTTTATTTTTTAAATCGACGTTATCATTGTGCTATTTATATATGCATTTTCTAATATAAGCTTGTATGTGTATACAGATTTGCCTCTGGTGGAAAATATTCTGCGGGTTGTATTCCAGCTGATAAGGAGGATATTGATGATGCTGCACAATTCAAAGACATCCCAGATTCTTTAATTGATATTCCTCCAGAGTTGTACCCTCTTGTCATAACTTTCAATAAATTTCTGATGATGCTTGATGGAACAATTGGTAATTCTTACTTTGAAAAGTTTCCTGATTTGAGACAGCTTTTGCATGGTAAAATGGGAAGTTCAGGCTCTATTGCAATGCAAACTTTTATAAGAACAAGGGAGGTTAACTATGAGAAGTTTTGTTCAAATTACTGGCCGCATTTTAATGCAAAGTTCACTAAAAAGCTCGACTCTTCTAGAGTCTTTACAGAGATAATGTCTCAAATAAAAGGAGGCTTGAAAGCAGGGGAGTCTTCTGATGGTAGACTCAGCCGGGAGGACTATATTATGTTGTCTGAGGGTCGGATATCCACTTTAAGTAAGAAGCAGAGAGAAACAATATATGATGCATTTGAAGATTATGAAAAAATGAAGAAAGCAAATGGTGATTTTGATTTGGCTGATCTAGTTAATGATCTCCATCATCGGCTTAAAAATGAAAATTATTTGGGAAATATGATGGATTTTGTTTATATTGATGAAGTTCAAGATCTTACAATGAGGCAGGTTGCACTTTTCAAACACATCAGCAAAAATGTGAGCGAGGGCTTTGTATTTTCTGGTGACACTGCACAAACTATTGCCAGGGGGATTGATTTTAGGTTTGAAGATATCAGATCTCTGTTTTATAATGAGTTTGTTTTAGGATCCAGAAGTGAAGGTAATGAAAGAATGAAGGAGAAAGGTCAGTTATCTAAAATTTTTCATTTGAAACAGAACTTTCGAACCCATGCTGGTGTTCTCAAGTTAGCTCAGAGTGTTATTGACCTCCTTTACCGGTTTTTCCGACCATTTATTGATGTTTTAGATCATGAAACTAGTCAAATATTTGGGGAAGCCCCTATTCTGATTGAATCTGGGAATGATGAAAATGCAATTGTTACTATATTTGGGAACAATGGGAATATGGGAGGAAGTTTTGTTGGGTTTGGAGCCGAGCAAGTCATATTAGTAAGGGATGATTCAGCTAGGAAAGAAACTTGCAATTATGTTGGGAAGCAAGCTCTTGTTTTGACCATAGTGGAATGCAAGGGCCTTGAGTTTCAGGTCAGTGGTGTATTTTTTATATTGTCATTCTTCTTTTATGTAGTTGGAACATTAAAGTTGTTTCTCCTTTATCAAGTTCTACTTCTTGCTTTTTGTTGTCATTAACATTGTTGCTCTTCTTGCTCACTAATTATCAGATATGGTCAATTGTTTTAAGATTATGATGAATATGTCAGCACTTACAATAATTTTTCTGATTTTGATGTTATTTCATTATGTGTGAGGGAAATAGTTGGTTTATTTTCCCTCTCACTTTGGTTAAATGAAAAATAGTGGAAAAGATGTTTTTGCTAATGAGTTGGTTATGCAGGTAATGTTTTCATAAAGCCATTTGTTTAATGTTTACAACATTGTCAAATGTTCACATTTTCTTGGCCTATGTCATGGTATTGCATTATTAACTTTGTACATAATCTCTTTGTAGGATGTACTATTGTACAACTTCTTTGGCTCATCACCATTGAAAAATAAGTGGAGAGTTATTTATGAATACATGAAAGAACAGAATTTGCTTGATGCTAGTTCTCCATCTGTTCCAAGTTTTAATCCAGGAAAACACAACGTCCTGTGCTCTGAATTGAAGCAATTATATGTTGCTATCACTCGTACAAGGCAGAGATTGTGGATTTGTGAGAATACTGAGGAGTTCTCCAAACCAATGTTTGATTATTGGAGGAAGAAGGCCCTTGTCCAAGTCAGACAGCTGGATGATTCTCTTGCATTAGCAATGCAAGTTGCCAGCAGCCCAGAAGAGTGGAAGTCACAGGGTTATAAGGTCTTCTGGTTTTTATTTCTTTGTAGTTTCTTAAATATGAATAACCTTGCTATTAATTCTGTTATTTTTCTTGTCGATAATATTGTTATCATGTGCTTATCGGTATTTTACCCTAAAAGTGTGGAAGTGCAATAAATTAGTGCAAGTTAGGAGACTGTTGTTTGCAGTTGCTGTTATCAATGATTATTGCATTTTTGTCTTCCATATAAAGTATATAACAAGAATATTTGCTGCCATCATGTGCTATCTTGGGAGTATCAATAAGAATAATTTTTTGTCTTACATAAAACTACAAGGAGATGAAGATGCCTTTCATACTGAGTTCTTGTAGTTGCATCATGTTCATGAAATAGTAACTTTCTCTTTCTTTTCCTTATGTTGGTCATGAAGCTTTTGTGTTTGGGCAACTATGAGATGGCGACAATGTGCTTTGAAAGAGCAGGAGATGAATATGGAGAAAAATTGGCCAAGGCTTCTGGGCTCAGAGCAGCTGCTGAAAAAATGCAAGCTTCAAATCCTGAGATGGCTTCTACCGCCCGCAGGCAGGCTGCTGAAATTTTTGAGGCCATTGGAAAAGCTGAGTATGCTGCAGAATGTTTTTTCATGCTAAAGGAGTATGAAAGAGCAGGTACAAAGTTATTTTCTCTTTGTTCCTTATTTAGGCATCTTGGAAACATGAATCAGAAATAAGATTAATTATGTGGAGGAGTACTATATTATTGCTTCGGCGTGTACTGTGAGCTTTTTGTCTTATTTTTTGACTTGCTATATTAGGTCTCTCGGCCCTAAAGAAGCTTTGTATTTCATTGTGAAACAGTGGATGTTATGTGGGATCATTAAATTTCTAATGTCACATTTAAATGTCATCACTGCTTATATACATGTGTTTTGAAATGAAACATTTAAGTTATTGGAATATTTGTTTTGTTAATTGCACCATTATTCCTATTGTCACTGTAAAAGGGAGTAAGAAGGGGAAAAGAGAGGGAGTGTACACTGGTCTAGTTGGTGTGTGATGATCATGTCATGAAGCTTAGCTTCAGTTATTGCCAAATTTCTAAAAGTTGATTTTGTGAATTGACTTTAAGATTCATAGACCTGTTGACGGTAATTCTTGTCTTTGCAGGAAAAATTTATTTGAAATGTGGCGATTTTGCTTTGGAAAAAGCTGGGGAGTGTTTCTATCTTGCTGGATGTTATAAATTTGCAGCAGAAGTATATGCCAAGGGCAACCATTTCTCAAAGTGTTTATCTGCCTGTACTGAAGGAAAACTCTTTGATGTGGGCTTGCAATACATTCAGTATTGGAAACAACATGTGACAGAAGATAGTTACATGGTTAAAAGGAGCGAGGAAATGGATAAAATTGAACGAGAGTTTTTGGAGAGCTGTGCACTTCACTATCACGAGTTGAATGATAACAGAGCCATGATGAAATATGTTAGAGCTTTTGACTCCATAGCTTCCATCCGCACTTTCTTGGAAAATTTAGGGTGCCTTGATGAGCTTCTTTTATTTGAAGAAGAATCAGGCAACTTCCTGGAGGCAGCAAAAATTGCAAAGCAGAAAGGTGAACTTTTACATGAGGCTGATCTGCTTGGAAAGGCTGGACATTTTAAGGATGCATCATTGCTTATTCTTTGGTATGTGTTTGCAAGCTCTCTGTGGTCATTTGGGAGCAAAGGCTGGCCCTTAAAGGAGTTTACAGAGAAGGTGGAGCTTCTAACAAAAGCAAAGTCACTTGCAAAGAATGATTCGAGACAATATTACGAGTTTGTGCATATGGAAGCCGGAATTTTATTGAATAACCAGTGCAGCCTGTCCACGATGAAACAACATCTAAACGCTTCTCAGGGACAGAAGAGTATAAGAGGTGAAATATTATCTGCTCGAAAGATTCTGGATGCACATCTTAATTTAAATGCCTCTAAGTATGAGTGGGAAAATGACATGGTTCTTGATCTAACAAGGTTCTCAGAAAATAAAATTTCAAAAAATCAGGTTTGTATTGAGACACTAGTTTACTTCTGGAATTTCTGGAAGGATAATATTGGGAAAATATTCGAGTATCTGAGAAGTCTTGAAACACAAGACGCTAGTGAATTCAGAAGTTATGGAGAATTCTGCTTGAACTACTTGGGTGTGCGCAGGCAGTTTAATATTCTAAATGCCATCTATATTCTGATGATCCCTGATGCATATTGGGTGAAAAAAATGGATACTCGATTTATGCAAAACAATGGGAAGTTCAATTCTCTAGGTGTTCATCAGTTTATGTCTGCTGCTCAGAGTTATTGGTCTGCGGAATTACTTTCTGTTGGTCTTGATGTGTTAATCAAACTTGAAGCTCTTTATATCCTCTCAGTTAAGAATTCCTTCTCTTTCTTCTGCCAGAGCAGGGCTCTTAATCATATCTATGAAATAGCGAAATTTCTTTTCAATTCCGAGTTTCTGGACCGCAGACACTCCGACAACAAGGCACTGCTTAAATTCATTGGCTTGTCATATGAACACTTGTTTGGCTGCATTTATCCTCTGGACTGGAAAGAATCATTGAAAAAGAATATGATTTCTATGAGGAGAACTAATAGTTTTAGAAATTTAATTAAGGAAGTTGCTTCTGAAGCTGTTAGTGTGAATAACGAGCTGTCTTATGGGCAGCTTGGAAGGATATCATTGGCAATTCTTGGTTCTGGTAAGCCGTGTGATGAGTTATATAAGAAGATTGTAGATGGTTTAAGATGGAATGCATCATGGATGGCTTTAATGGAGGATCTCTGTTTGAACTCAGGGTTCGGAGTCTTACCAGACAATAACACTGAAATACCCTTGGATCAGCTGCCTTTGAAGTTGAAGTTACATGGAGCTTTGGTAGATACATATAATGCCAACTGGAGGAAAGAGAATGACTATGTCTCACCTGGAGATTTCCTATACCTTGTTGAGCGCCAACTGATTTTGTTATCTTACTCTCGCGGGTTTTTTCTCACCACAAAATCTTCTTTTACGGAATGGCTTATCTACCTGGAATGTGATGGCAGCCAAACTTCCAGTTCGGTGGAACTGGCACCACAATCTGCCAATGGCATCCTGGGGTTTTTAGCCAACATTGTTCGGCAGCTTCTTTGTAATAAGATGGATATGATGGAGTGGATTAGAAAGTGTCACACAAATGCAAAGGACTGCTATGCATTTGTGATATTGAGACTAGTTGTTATAGCATGTTTGCTTTCTTTGAACTATGGTTTGTGTAGGGACTTGCTTTTTGAGTTGCTGGGTATGAATTATATTACTGATCAGCTTCCAAGGCAGTTTTATAATGCCCTCCAGAACAGGTGGAAGAAACGGAAGTTTCTGAATGCAAGTGCAGATTTAAATGTGCTTGCTGATGCATTTCAGAAAATAGGAAATCCACTGGTAATTGTGAGCTTGGATAAATCTTGTCCACAATATTCAAGCCCAAATGCCATATTTTTGGATATGGTTGGCCAAAGCAAAGAAGATATGTTCACAATCTTGTTTCCACATACCAGTAAAGCTAATGAAAATAACAAAGAAAATGTTGCATTGGACACTACTAGCCCTTGCAAGGGAGTAGCGTCTCCTGATGGATATGATCATGGCAAAGGATCCAGTCTTAATGAGGAGAACCTTCCTTGCCCACCTGGCGAGCTGTGGGAAATACTTGGAGCATTAAAATCGATGAATCAGGGAGAAGACAAGAGTACAAGGGCAAATGATCAAAAAATTAAGGTGATGTTCAAATTCTTTGAAATTTTTTTGTTCTCTTTTTCTATAGTTTGAAGCATGACATCAGTTGAGGATTTTAATCTGCTCCAGCTTATTGAATTATTGTTTTTTTTTCAGACAAATATAGGAAAGATAATCCACTTTTTAAGTACTGCATTGAATGGATGCTTGCAGAAGGGCGCTCCTGACAATGAAAATGGTAGCTTGTATGGGGAAGCTGCCATTCTACTCGAGGAATTGAAGCAACTGTTTGCTGCATTAGATATGAGGTCAGTTTAAACATGGTGCTCTGATATTTTACTTGCTTAACGGTCGCATATGTAGTTTTTTCTTAATTTTCTTTTTAGAGCTGAAATTTTATTTTGAGGGGGTGGGAGAGAAGAAAGAGTTTGAGCAAGGGCCATTTATAAAATCTAGTGGTCCTCTTCTATCCTTAAACTAATTATAATTTGATGTTGGTTCGGTAGTTGAGTCAGTGGTGAATAAACGCAGTCAAAACATCCTTAAACTGAAACATTAACCATGTTTATTATATTTGCTGTTAATCTAAATGGCAAAATGATCAAATAAACAATATTTTGGACTGTAGTTGATAATTTGCAAGAAGGGTATATAAACTAATTCCAAAGATTGAAGATAAAATTGATAAAAATAAAAGGATTTACTAAAATTGATAAGTTGCCAGAATGAATGCTGTGATTTTTTTTTTTTTGTACATTATTTCCATCCTAAATATGTAATCTGTATACTGAATATTTACCCTTTTCCAAGTGGTCCGGAGCTTGAGAATGACATTTCAAGAATTGAAGAACTTGTTAGCAAGCTGGAATCAAGAAGGCCAAGATTGGAGAATTTCATCAATCAGAAAATGTTGCAACAAGATGAAAGCCTTGGAAAGGAGGCATCAGATGACAGCAAATTTGATGAAAATGTTAATAATGAGGTTATGAATAGTGAAAGTTCTGATAAAGGCAAGATCAATGATTCTCAGGCTACAGTTGCTTCTGGAAACGAAGGCAGCAGTTGTCATGCAGAAAACAAAGGCAGCAAAAAAAAGCCTAAGAGAAAAGCAGGGAAGGGGAAAGGAGGCCGAAAAAATAAGTAGCTAGTGGAAAATTTAAAGATATAGGCATCGTGCATTTGCAAATATAGGTGTATACGAGTGCATTGCTCTTCTATTTCCGTATGAAGTGGACCATTATGCCACTGCAATAGCTTCAGAAGCTCAGTGCTTTGTTATTTTCTGTATGTGGAAGCCTTCTGCAGAAAGTGGCTTAAAATCTTTGTTTTGATTTGGTGTTGGTGGCATATCATGCATGAACACTTCCCTGTAATTGCATTTAGGCCAAGCATATATTATATCATCAGGCCTCAGTTGTGGTCAATGCACATAAATTCTTATTTATGGGTGTTAATTAATTCTCTTCACTTCCATAAGAGCAAAAAGAAAACAAAATGTTGATGCATAATGACTCATCCTTAGGTGAGAGTATATGAAATCTGTATTTCTAAAAGAATATATGACTTCTAACCTGTTTGCAAATCCAAAGATAGTAGGTTAACACTGCACTCATGGCATTGTTTTTTGCAAGACCAAGGCAGCAATGGGTCTGTTATGTTTCAAGTATGAATATACAGTGATGTTACTACTATAGAGCCAATATCAAACAAAAATTGGGTCAGAGCCCAATATAGAATATCTGGACTCCTAATACACTTAAACTGAAGTTATCAGTAACATAAGCGTGACCACAAGGAACATTTACACCTATATGCTTCAACTGGTCCAGCCAAGAACAGCTTAATCACCAAGTAGAATGGAAAATATTTTGACTTGATTCATAAAACTAGTGGCCATAAATAACTTAACAAGAAAATATTAGTTTGGCCACCTGTGCCAACCCAAGACTATTATTTCCCAGATATCGTAGCATAATGTCCCATATCTAAAGGAATTAAATAATAAACAATGATAGAGGAATCTCCATTGCCTCGGTAGAAATCCAATTAAAAACCAAATAAGGTTGAGAAAAGCAAATTACAGCAGGCAAGGGGTCCAGTGTCAGAGGTTCAAGGAAGAGGTTGGTTCTTTAGATAAAGAAATTTTAGGTTGGGTAAGGGCAGGATATAAAAAGTGGACAAGAAGGAAAAGGTTAAAGAAAACCAAGGGAATACCACCGAGTATGTGCCTGGGGCAGTTCAAAAAAGGGTATTGGTTAGAGGAGCTTCCAGAGAAAAAGTGCAGAGAGTTCAAAATTAATCTTTTACCAAGACATCAAATACCTAACGGCCAAACGCATGAGCACATGACATTTAAACTGAACCAATAGCAATGGTACAATAAACAACTCACAAGTATTCAGAATTTTTACCATATAAACCAAGAATCCTTGATGATAATGTAGATGAAGCAGAAGAAATTGCTAAAGCAAACCTGTTTGTTCAGGGAAGATAACCATAAACCACATGTGGACCAGGATCAGATCATACAGTTCCACCAAAACAAACATTTATTCATGCCAGTCATTTCTGTAGCGTTAAAATGGTATTTAACAATGGGGAAAAAATTGTTGGGGAGTGTTCTTGGAGACATTTTGAACTCAGGAAGGAGGTAGAAACCCAACTAGAAACAGTTAACTCAAAAATTAAACCAAGTCAGATCTATTATTGTAGTAAATTGCCTTTATGCATGCAAGTCATAACCTTTTTCTTTAATTATTTCACCAAAGTAACCAACAAAAGATTGTAATTGAGTCTTCACTGTCTTCCACACTATAAAGTTGTTGTAAACTTGTAGTCCACTGTCCATAACAAAAAAATTCCTAACGGACAGCACATCAAGAAAACATAGACCAACAACAAAGCAGAGAATTACATTGCATGTATAGCAGATAATTTTTCAACATTAACATTGGACAGTTTTCCGCATGAACAATCAAAACATGCTCTATAGCAACAAGATATGGCATTTCCTTTATTCCTTTTGATGAAAATTCAACATCAATTCCTATAAAACAGTAGCTTACTAAACTTACTAAAAGAAGCCGAGGGCTACATGAAAATCCAGTGTCCCCTTGTCTGTCTGGAGATCCTGATTTATTATTAGTTTATTAACCAAGAACTCCCATAGGTTAAGTAGCTCATTTCTCCTCATTTGACCCAAAAAGCTTCATCCTTGACAATGGGGTCCTCAAATAGCCCTCCACCTCAAACTTCTTCGGCGAAAGCTTCCTATACTTGGCAAACTGTTCTCTTGCCTCCTCATTCTTATCAAGCAAGCTATATATCATTCCTCGACAAAAATATGGCCTGAAATCATTGGGATCCTCTTTCGACAACTCTTGATAACTCTTCAATGCCTCCTCTACATTCTTTTGCAAAAATTGTATCTGTGCCATAATGAACCTCACATCTCTTGCTTCTTTTACTTTATTCTCCTCTTTGGCGATGTCTAGAGCCTCTTGTAGCCTCCTAATAACCGCTTCTCCTTCTCCACAACGGTCCATTAGGAGTGCGTTCTCGAATAATGCCTCGAAAGACAATGGATTCACATGGAGAATTTCTTCGAACATCTTGCGCGCATCCCGGGTTCGACCCATTTCATTATACAACCTAGCGATCAAGAACTTCCACTCTGTCACCGATGGTTGTGCGTCTACTAGACGCTCTAGTACCTTCAGAGCCTCCTCGTCTTCCCCATTTTCAAGCTTTTGCTGTAAAAGAGATTTGAGAGATTCAATTGCTTCAGCACCAGACTCAAGCAATTGAGATAACGGTGTTACTTGGTCAGTTTGGTTCTGGTTTTGCTGTTTCTCTACCTTTTCTCGTTCTGCTTCTTCCTCTTCATCAAGGGTTGGCCTATTTTCTGTAAGAGTTGGTGACGTTTCAGCTCTCGCCGGCAAAACTGAGAATCTGGCGGCCACTGAAACGGTGAAACCAATTAGAATAGCAGCTTTGGTGAGGCTTTTGAGAACGGAGGGTCTGTGGGTATGATCTGATGATGCCCTGACTGTTCTAAGGGAAGAGATAGATGAGAAATTGGTATTAGGTTTACGAGATTTGAGGGAGATGAAATGGGAAAGAGAAGAAGGGTTCATGGAAGTTGTTTTGAGATGGAGGAAAGAAGAAGCTAGTGTGGAGTTCATGGTAGGAGCAATGGAGAGGATTTGTGTTGAGGGGTTTAGGGTTTCTGATAGGAGGGGGAGAGAGCGAGAGAGAGAGATGGTCAGAAGGCGATCTGACTTTTCATTGAATTCATCGCTCAAGACATGGATTCATTCAACTTCACAATTTTAATTTATTTTTTTATTTCTCACAATATGAAAATACATTACACCAAACCTTCAAAAACAAAGCATTGCATTTGCCCAAAAAGAAAATGGTGGTAGACTCGCATGCCAAGAATATGCATCTATAAATTTAAAAATTCACTTTCTATTAAATAATTATACACAAATAATTGCAAAAATTATTTAATTAATATTTTAATAAAAATTTTAATAATTTATATTATTAAAATTAAATATGAAGTGGAATGATAAGACATAAAAGACATAAACACTTTTATTCTCTCTTCCTTTACTTTCAAAAAACGCGTACTTCTGAATTTGTTTCTTTCGGCTAATTGTGAAAAAAAAAATATTACTTTTTAAATTTTTATAATTTTACTCATATTATAAAAATTATAAATTAAATCATAATTTTTTTTAACTCTTATTAATTCTATTATATTATTAAAAAAATTATTATAACACTAATAGAAATGTCATATAACACTCTATGAAAGCACAATATAAATATAATTAAGTTATATTTAATATAAAAGAGAAAGACATATCTTTAAATAAAAAAAATATTTAATTAAATATGAGTGCCTTATATTAATATATACTTGATTAAATGTAAGTACCTTATATTAATATATATTTAATAAGTATACACTTAAATAATTCTTTAATGTTAACCAATGAAACAATGATATGGGATTAGGATACTTGAAGAGACTTGAAATATGCATTTTAAGGTAAAAATATATTATTTTAGTATACTAATATGAAAAGTACTACATATTATAAAAGTTACACTCTTAAGTAGCACTAAATGGCGTTTTTGTTAGTGAGATAACTAATTTTTTAACGGTGGTGTAGAATTAGTAAAAGTTAAAAAGTTTAAAATTTAATTAGTAATTTTCATAGTATGAGATAGAATTGTAAAATTTTGAAAAGATTTTTTTTTAGTAATTATCTCTTTTTTTTCATATTTTAAATTATATATATATTTTTTATTTTTATTAACTGACCTACTTTTATATGAATAAAACTTGTGCCAATTCAATTGGGATACAATTCTATCAAATAATTTTTAATTATTTACAATAATCTTCAATGAAAGAATCTCAACCATATAATAATCATTTGAAATTATTTTAGGTTTTATTTGTCGTAAAAATAATTTAGCTGACAAATAGCTTGGATAAAGGCGTGCCGGATACTGAGTGTATCAACTATGAAATTCATGCTTTGTAACTTTTGAATCAAACAATTATGAGAACTAGCTACATTGAATGCAACTTCACCTTTAAATGTAATGTGAATGTGAAAGAAAACTGGAATTAAAAAGTAAGAATGTATTGATTGCTGAAGAAAAGTACAAGGTTTTTGAATAGTAAAATGCAACAGTTTGAAAATTAAAGATTGCTTAAAATTGAAATTAAAAATAAAAGTAAAAGACAAATCAATGGCTGAAGTCTTAGATTGATTGAACTGCTACAATCATTTGATTGTTATTGATTTGTTGATTGATTGGAATGGTTATTTGGTTGAGTTGTTGGGGTCGTAAATATTGCTGCTCATTTGATATTTATAGCTCTCCTTGTAGGTACCTAGAAGATTTTGGAAGATCTATCTTGACGTTCTGCAGTTATTAGCAGTTATTAGCCCACTCCTTTATAACTTCTTGTAACTGCTAATAACTTTCTTTATCTCAGCTAACCACCAGATAACTCCTCCAGATATTTATTTAATAATTATCTTAAGTCATTAATTAATCAAATTAATAAAATAAAATAAATTAATTTTATAAAAAATTAATTTAATTAATTCTTAGATAAAAAAATAATTAATAAATAAATTGATTATTTTAGTGTAAACAATTATCCCTAGTGCCTAGACTGGCTGACAAGCCATTTTAGGTGGCAATTAAAAATACTAAATTTAGCTTATTTCTATTCAAAATTTGTAAAAGATTCTCCAGTATCTTCAATGCTTTCTCCTAGGAATTTTAAAATTTAAATTAACTCCATCCTAATGACTTTCCCATGTCCCATAGAGTTCTAATTATTGCAAATCATGCTTTCCCATGGCATTAATGGCACTTAAAGCCAAATTCTCTTTCCTCTTTTCCCATTCCACCTCACCTTCTCCATTCTCACAACTAAGCTCTCAAACTAACACCATTCTCAAATCTAAATCAGGTCATCATCAAAAGCATCACAAACCAATCTACATATTTTCTCTCATTTCTTCCTTTATCTTCTTCTCTTTCTTTTGTTTGTGCGCTACCCATTCATTGTCGTTTGGTTCTTCCTTTGGTCGCCATCATGCGATTTCCTTTCTCACTGGTTTGTCTTGTCAGCGTGCTATTCCCTTCATCACTGACCTTCCTTTTGCCATTAACAACCAAGCAATCATCGCCTCGTTCGATGGCTTGTGTCTCAATTTAAAGGTCCTTCCTCACACAATTCATTTCTTATCTCTTTTAATCCTGATTTTTAGTAACACAAGAACTTTTATCCCTCTTTAGTTGCTAATTTTGCCATGAAATTGTTGGCTATTGAGTGGGTTTTGTCGATTTTTGCTAGATTTGAGAAATTCGCAGGTACTTATTTGTTGCTTAAGTACCTGCACTAACTGCAGTATGATGTTAAGTACCTGTGTATTAAATTACATGTTGGTACTTGTATTACTTGCTTGATTATTGTTTGGGCACACATATTTGATATGTCCCTTTGTACTTGTAGAGATGGCGTAGGTGACTTTCCCTCTAGCTCCAGGTACTTGCCAGTTCCTAGGTACCTATTGGTTCTTAGGTATTTGCCACGTTATAAGTACCTACTATTCACAGGTTGTAACACCCCCGTTATATAGCCTGGTATATTTCACTGTTCCGGAGACCGGTGTCGGTCCGGACAATTAATGGGATTAGGGCCACACTTAAGACAACTTGAGAAGCCATAAACACAAATAATTAGTAATGTTTAATTAGTTAACTATAAATAAGAAAAACAAAACATAAGAGGTTAAACGAGTAGAGTCACAATGATGAGTGACCTCCTGAACGATCAGCTAAGTCGTTTTAAACTCAAATTTTGAACCGTAAAAAGTGACGCTGCGGTCCTTAGGACCCTTATGAACACAGTGGAAAAGAGAAAATCATGAAAAAGAACTGTTAAGTCAGTCAAATAATTAGGTCAGGGAGCCGGAAGAAATATTGGATTATTTACAAACCGGGATGAACAGGCGAGGGGCAATTTGGTCAATTGACCCCGAGAGCTGACTCCTGACCTAACTGTCAAATAAAATCGGAGAAAAGAAAATTTCGGAATCGAGAATTAAATTAAAGAACTAATAGAAAAAAAAAAATAAAAAGAGATGAAAATGAAAAAGTCAAAAGTTATGACATCATGCATGATGTCATAACTAAAGTAATAAATTGAATTATTTAATTTGGGAATTAGGGGTCTTCCATAAGCCAAAAAAAAAAAAAAAAACGTGTAAAGGAAACCAAAGGAAAAAAATTAGGATTTTCTTCTTCCTTGCCACCCCACTTTCCTCCCAAATTCCTCCATGAATGGTCCTCCATTTAAGCTTACATTTAAGCTTAATTTTCTTCACTTAATCCAAATAACTCTCTTAAAAACCACCCTAGAGCTTGTTATTGCAACTTAAGAAGGAGATTACAAGAAGAAAGAAGAATTAAAGATAGGGTTTTGAAGCTTTAACAAAAGGTTAGTATGTTAAATTGTTACTTTTCCATTCAAATGCATGTTTAGGTAATTAAGTGAGCTAATAACTTGATTTAAATGAAACAAATATGGGGAAAGAATTAAATTGAAATTTTGGGCAGCTTGAGAGGAGTGTGGTTTGCATGAATATGATGCAATTGAGTGAGTTTAGAAGCTTTACTTAGTGAAATGATTAACATTAAAATTATTAGAAGTAGTTAAATGCAAGAGTTAGTGAGATTAAGGTTTCAATGCTAGGGTTTATGGACCAAAATTTGGAGAAATGCATAAATGGCATGTTTAACCTATTGTGAAATGAAATAATGGTCAATTATGACCAAATAAGTTGTGTGGGAATGATAGGAATGAAAACTAAATTCGGAGGTTAATGGTCATGCTGCTGGCAGCATGACCAAACCCACAAAGAAGGACCAAAACTCAAATTTTACAAGCCCAATTGATATGCCACCAATTGGAGATGAAAATAGACATAAAAGAGCACAATTTTCATTAAGGAACCATGGCCAAAAACTGACCAAAACTTGGTGAAACAATTGACCAAAGTGAGTTGATTGCAGGCTGCCACTGCATAAAACTGACCAAATGAACAGTAACTGTTCATTTGGTCATAACTCGAGCTAGGTAGGTCAAATTGACCTGAAATTTTGCCAGCAATTAGATATGATATAGACCTAAAACTTTCATGAAGAACACCAACCCAAATTAGGCCATTAACTCATTCAAATCATTGAGCAAAGTTAAAATTTCTGTACTGAAATTCTGCAGAATTTTCATTGAGCAGCAATGTTTGGAGGGCTATAACTCTCTCCAGAAAACTCGGATTTAGGCGATTCTTGAATCGATGGAAACCTAAGACATAGTACAACATTTCATATGAAGAAAGTGAGACCGAATTATGAACTTAACTTGATCAAACAATTGACCAAAGTTGGACCAAAAATCTGCCAGCACCTAAATTGCAGTATGAGCGAGTGCACGTGAACAGTAAACTTATTTTGGCCATAACTTGAGCTACAAAACTCCGATTGAGGTGATCCAAAAATGAGAATACACTTAAGACAATAAGGAACATTTTCTATGAAGGAAGTTTTGTCAAATTCCAACAGTAGATCGACCAATGGAATAGTGCAACCGGAAAACCAAAACCAAAATTGGCAATTTTGCCAAAATGACCTAAGCTTTAAACAAATGACCAAAACCAACAAGTTTGGTGACCAAAATGTGGTATGTGGGTGAAGTTGGAGTTCCCATACCCATTAAGCCTTAGAAAGTCAATAATTTGACTTGAATAGTGCAGTGAATAGTAACCAGAAACACAAAATTTCGAGAACGTCGAATTTAACACGTTAGAGCTAGCTAAATGTGAAGTTAAGTTTATTTTGGATTTATTTTAAGTTCTAGTACTGAAACATTGTAAAATTGTGTGTTTCAGTTGAAAAGAATATCGGGAAGGAACCCGAGGAACCGAGTCGAGGCTAAAGGACGACTCGTTTGAGGTTTGTGCACAACATATACTTTTATAATCATCTTTTGCATATCGTTTTAAATAATGTGAAATATTGGATTATGACATTCTTATGATGTTGATCTAAATTGTTGAAAGTTATTATGTATATTTGAAAAGAAAATGTTTAGCAAATTGTTAAGATAAGTTTTGAAACCACAGTGTCATGACCACATATTTGAACACCTCACTAGCACGACTAGTGGGGGTAATTAGTTTCGAATTTTGATTCCTTCTCTGGAGAAGTGTTGAGGTGTGCCAGTAGAAGAGGATGTGAATGGATATCCATATATTTGAGCTAGCTAGCCTTGTGATGTGATTTCTCTTTAGCCTCTGGCTATTGAGATTCTATTTGTTTCGAATGGCATGATTTAACTGTGGGTTTTATGAAATGTGTTTTGATACTTTGAAATAAACTTGGTTTACATGTAAAATCTTACAATGCATGATTGTATTTAATTTTCATGTTTAATCAAATTTTTGAATGAATGTGCTTTAAGTTTTGCATAAAGATTATTTTAGTATATTGTGCACCACTGAGTCTTAGTACTCAGCGATAGCTTTTATTGCTGTCGCAGATACAGAGATTAGAGGAGCAGCAGACTGAGCTGCTGAGGTGTGAAGTCATCAGTTTGAAGCCTTCGGGTATAATTTATACCCTAACTGTAAATACTTCTTTTGATGTATATATTGCACATAAATGTATGGACATGTAAAAATGGGTCTTGAGCAGCTTGTACACAAATTTGTATGAAGTTTGTAATAAAGTTTAGTTTGTGTTTCTTTTGATATAAATTTGTAAGGTTATGTATAAATTATTTTGTTTTTAATGAAATATGAATGATATTGATTGTCAGTATTTTGAGAATTATTGAACTTGTGAATTTTGATAAATTGATTGAGTTTGATTGTGAAACCGAAGTAGTGGTTGAGAAAATCTTTTAGAAGTGCTTTTTACAGGTATTCGAAGAACGGTTTTCTCAAAATACAGAGGAAACTCTGTCAAAATTTTTATCAAATTTGTGGAAAACTAAAATGGCCAAAAATATTAATTAGTTTTAATTTCAACTAAATGTTTTAAATACTCATTAGAAATGCTCACCACTTGTCAAAGATAAGAAAATTGTTTTAAAATCCCTTGTAGGGTACTTAATGAGTTATCGGTAGGTGAAGTTCGGTAGTTCATTAGGTATTCTACGGGATCATGTTATGCCTTACAGAGGGGTAAGGTGTGACATGTTTTAGTGGTATCAGAGCAAAATTTTTGAAGTATGTTTTAGCTTGTGAATTTGTGTCTTTTCTTTGTTAAGTACAAATTGCTCAATGTCCATATTTGTTACATACGATTGCATTACATCATGAATATGAACTAACGGAGGAAATCTCCTTGTGTTACTTGTTCAGAGATACCCTATCTTCATCTTGATATGGAAGTTGGGGATCGCTCAGTTGAGCTGTCTGTTGAAGCTTAGTCTCAAGGGGAAGCCCCAGCTTTACCGAATGTCAGTGGGTCAGCAGCACCAGCACCACAAATGCCGCAAATTCCTGCACAGTTCGCACAGCAGATAGCGGATATGTTTCAACAAATGGCTGGGGGTATGCCTACTCAAGCTCCACCCCAACCACTGGCACAACCATCGCCTCGGCCGGACAATATGATAAATTATTGAAGTATGGGGCTGCGAATTTAAAGTACTGATGGACCCACTTGAGGCAGAGCAATGGCTTGAAAGAATGGACAGTATTTAAGAAGGCCTTGCCAAGATGAATTAAAGTTTGAGTATTCTGTGTCTCTACCGCAAGGATGCGTATGGTGGTGGAAGACCATCCCCACGGCTTGGCTGAACCACGGTGCTAACACAGGATGACTTTATCGAGAGTTCGCATGTAAATACATCCCGACGCATATGTTGATCGAAATTGCAAGAGTTTTGAGTCTAAAACAAGGGAATAGATCGGTGGCGAGTATGAGAGGGAGTTCTCACTTTGAGTCACTATGCGGAGAGTCTCCTTACTACCAAGAAAGCAAGATGCAAGAGATTTGAGACGGGTTTGAAGCCCAAAGATACGGATGCAAGTTGTAGGATTTCGACACAGCAACTTCTCAGAACTTATGTCCCAAGCACTTGAACTAGAAAGAGTTAAAGCAGAAGCAACCCCAGTGAAGGAAAAAGCTGAGAAATCAGAAAAAGACAAGGGAGAAAAATCAGTTGAGCAGAGTTCTGGTGCTACCTCCGGAAAGAAAAAGAAGTTTAGTGGACCCAGCAGGGTCGAGGTGGCAATTTGGCGGCAGATTTTGCAGTCGAGACCCTAGGTGCAGTCGTGATCAGCGAGGGTTCACATTACGCCGCCCGTGAGACTTGTGGCAAGATTCATGGGGAATGTTATTGGGCCACTGGAGACTGCTTTTACTGTGGAGGCAAGGGCCATATAGCTAAAGATTGTACTAGTGCTCGAGATATGGTCCGGCTCCTACTCGCCGAGGGATCTATTGAGTCCCGCTCCTAGAGGCTCACGATCTGTTGGCGAGAGGAAGAGGCAGAGGTAGAGGCACCGCTCGAGCAAGTGGCACGATTGGTCGATCTGCACAAGGAAGTGCGTCGGCCAGAGTCTACGATGAGACAACGAGAAGAGGCCGAGACTTAGATGTGGTAGCCGGTACATTCTCTATCTCTGGTCAAAATGTATTTGTGTTGTTTGATCCGGGTTCAACCCATTCATATGTTAGTGCTAGCATAGTCGGTTCACTTCTTTGTTCCATGTGTGCAAATGGGTTTTGAAGTGCTAGTAACTAGTCCATTAGGACAAGAGGTCCGGTCAACAGAATCTATAGAGACTGCGTCCTTTGGTGATCCAAGGACATATTTTCTGTCGACTTAATTGAAATGCCCTTCAGAGAGTATGATATCATCTTGGGCATGGATTGGTTAGCTGGGCATCATGCCATGATTGACTGTAGGCGAAGACGATCACTTTTGGTCTCCTTTGTGCGGTGATGTGGTAATACACGGGAGAGGCATTTATCGCCATCAAACATCATTTTTGCACTAGCCGGAAGGATGATTAAAAAGGGTGTGAAGCATACTTGGCACATGTGATAGACACCCGGTGGGGAGTCGGCACTAAGGGACATCCCTACGGTATGTGACTTTCGGATGTATTTCTGAAGAATTGCCGTGGATTACCTCCGAGAAGAGAGGTGCGATTTAAAATTGATGTTATGCCCGGTGTGGATCCAATCTCTATAACGCCATATAGAATGGCACTGCAGAATTGAAAGAGTTGAAAGTGCGATTGCAAGAATTGCTTGACAAGGGCTTTATCCGCCTAGTGTGTCACCTTGGGAGCGCCGGTGTTGTTTGTAAAGAAGAAAGATGGCACTCTCCGCTGTGTATTGATTATCGGCGATTGAATAAGGTGACAATAAAGAATAGATATCCATTACCCGCATTGATGACTTGTTTGATCGGTTGAGGGGTGCGGTATGTTCTCCAAAATTGACACGAGATCGAGTTATTATCGGTGAAAGTACAAGAGCAAAGTATTTCTAAAGCGCCTTGAGAACCCGCTATGGCCATTATGAGTTCTTGGTCATGCCATTGGGTTAACTAATGCTCATTTGCTTTTATGGATCTGATGAACACTATTTTCAGACCATACCTCGACCAGTTTGTGGTGGTATTCATAGATGATATATTGGTATATTCGAGGAATGCAGAAGAGCATGATAGACATCTGCGGATTATGCTGCAGACTTTGAGGAGAAAGCGACTATATGCCAAATTGTCGAAGTGTGAATTTTGGCTGAAAGAAATATCTTTTTTGGGGCATGTAGTATCAGAAGAGGGCATTAAGGTAGATCCAAGTAAGATTGTAGCTGTCCTTAATTGGAGGCCACCCAGAAATTTCACAGAGATTCATAGTTTTAGGTTTATTTGGATACTACCGTAGATTTGTGAAGGATTCTCCATGTTGGCATCTCCATTGACCAAGCCGCTTAGAAAAGATGTAAAATTTCGGTGGACGGATAAATGCCAGTGAGTTTTGATGAATTGAAGAGATGTTTGGTGAAGCTCAGTCCTAACTTTACCCACAGGGTAAAGAATATACGATTCTGGCGATGCTTCTCACAACGGGTTAGGTTGTGTGTTGATGCAAGATCGAAATGTCATTGCCTTTGCATCACGCCAGCTAAAACCGCATGAGAGGAATTATCCGACACATGATTTGGAGCTTGCAGCCATTGTGTTTGCTCTTAAGATCTGGAGACATTATTTGTATGGGGAGAAATGTTACATCTACACAGATCATAAGAGTTTGAAGTATTTGGGCACCCAGAAAGAGCTGAATTTGAGACAGAGGAGATGGTTAGAGTTGATAAAAGACTATGATTGTCTGATAGACTATCGGCCGAGAAAGCTAATGTTGTGGTGATGCCTTAAGTCGCAAGACTATGGCAAGTCTACGGGTTACTCCTTTGTCTTTGGTACATGAGTTAAGATCATTGCATGCCAGCTTAGAGATTAATGATGAGGGGCAGACAGCAGTTGCATGGCATGTACAGCCAGTGTTGATTGATCAGATTAGAATGGCTGCTCAGAATGATCGAAAGTATCGGTCGATGGAAGAAGCCCAGGCAAGAAACCGAAATTCTCACTCGAGAGATGATGGTCTATTGCTACACCAGGGCAGAATGTGTGTTCCTAATGATGTTGAATTGAGGAGGATCATTTTAAAGGAAGCACATGAGTCTCCTTTTGCCATGCACCCTGGTGGTACAAAAATGTATAGAGGGCTAAAGGAGCATTCTGGTGGATGGGTATGAAGAGAGATGTGGCGAGTTTGTATCCAAATGCCTAACTTGTCGACAAGTGAAGGCAGAGCATCAAGTACCACTGGTTGTTACATCCACTACGATGCAGTGGAAATGGGAGAGAATAACGATGGATTTTGTGATGGGACTTCCGAGGACACAAAAGAGTCATGATGCGATTTGGGTCATTGTTGTGATCGACTAAATCTGCTCATTTTACGCGATTCGGATGGACTACAATTTGGGCCAGATTGGCGGTTGTACATCGATGAGAGTGTGAGATTGCATGGAGTGCAAGTATCTATCGTATCAGACAGAGATCCTAGGTTCACTTCTAGATTCTGGGGTAGTCTTCAGAGAGCCCTAGGAACTAGATTGAACTTCAGTACGACATTCCACCCACAGACAGATGGCCAATCTGAGAGGGTAATTCAGATCTTGGAGGATATGCTACGGGCTTGTGTTATTGAGTTTGAGGGTAGTTGGGATACACACTTGCCTTTGATTGAGTTTGCTTACAACAACAGCTACCAATCAAGCATTGGGATGCCTCCATATGAAGCTTTGTATGGCAGAAAATGTAGAACCCGTTGTGTTGGGATGACGTGGGTGAAAGAAAGATGATTGGACCCGAAATTGTTCAACAAACTGAAGAGAAAATCAAGGTGATCCGAGATCGACTTAAGACTGCATCAGACCGTCAGAAGTCCTATATTGATTTAAAAAGAAGGGATATTGAGTATGCAGTGGGTGAGAAAGTTTTCCTCAAAGTTTCTCCTTGGAAGAGAATTATGAGATTCGCGAGAAAGGGGAAAGCGAGTCCTCGTTTCATTGGGCCATATGAGGTTACGGAAAGAGTGGGTCCTTTGGCATATCGGTTGGCACTACCTCGAGTTGGAAAAGATACATAATGTCTTCCATGTGTCTATGTTGAGGAGGTATCGATCGGACCCATCTCATGTACTACCAAGAGAAGAAATAGAAGTGAATCCGGACCTCACATATGAAGAAGAACCCATAAAGATTACGCTTATGAGGTGAAGCGACTACGGAATAAGCGGATACCGTTGGTAAAAGTCTTTGTGGAACCATCATTCGGGCCAAGAAGCTACTTGGGAGCGAGAGGAGGACATGAGGAGACAACACCCACAAATGTTCGAGAGATTGATACGAGTAAAATTTGAGACGAAATTTATTTAAGAGGGGAGAATTGTAACACCCCGTTATATAGCACAGTATATTTCATCATTCGAGACCGGTGTCGGTCCGGACAATTAATGGGATTAGGGCCACACTTAAGACAACTTGAGAAGCCATAAACACAAATAATTAGTAATGTTTAATTAGTTAACTATAAATAAGAAAAACAAAACATAAGAGGTTAAACGAGAGAGTCACGATGAGTGACCTCCTGAACGCATCGAAGTCGTTTTAAACTCAAATTTTGAACCGTAAAAGTAGTGACTGCGGTCCTTAGGACCCTTATGAACACAATGGAAAAGAAAATCATGAAAAAGAATCGTTAAGTCGGTCAAATAATTAGGTCGAGGAGCCGGAAGAAATATTGGATTATTTACAAACCGGATGAGCAGTGAGGGCAATTTGGTCAATTGACCAGAGTGACTCTGACCTAATCCAAATAAAATCGGAGAAAAGAAAATTTCGGAATCGAGAATTAAATTAAAGAACTAATAGAAAAAAAAAAAAAAGAAAAAGAGATGAAAATGAAAAAGTCAAAAGTTATGACATCATGCATGATGTCATAACTAAAGTAATAAATTGAATTATTTAATTTGGGAATTAGGGGTCTTCCATAAGCCAAAAAAAAAAAAAAAAACGTGTAAAGGAAACCAAAGGAAAAAAATTAGGATTTTCTTCTTCCTTGCCACCCCACTTTCCTCCCAAATTCCTCCATGAATGGTCCTCCATTTAAGCTTACATTTAAGCTTAATTTTCTTCACTTAATCCAAATAACTCTCTTAAAAACCACCCTAGAGCTTGTTATTGCAACTTAAGAAGGAGATTACAAGAAGAAAGAAGAATTAAAGATAGGGTTTTGAAGCTTTAACAAAAGGTTAGTATGTTAAATTGTTACTTTTCCATTCAAATGCATGTTTAGGTAATTAAGTGAGCTAATAACTTGATTTAAATGAAACAAATATGGGGAAAGAATTAAATTGAAATTTTGGGCAGCTTGAGAGGAGTGTGGTTTGCATGAATATGATGCAATTGAGTGAGTTTAGAAGCTTTACTTAGTGAAATGATTAACATTAAAATTATTAGAAGTAGTTAAATGCAAGAGTTAGTGAGATTAAGGTTTCAATGCTAGGGTTTATGGACCAAAATTTGGAGAAATGCATAAATGGCATGTTTAACCTATTGTGAAATGAAATAATGGTCAATTATGACCAAATAAGTTGTGTGGGAATGATAGGAATGAAAACTAAATTCGGAGGTTAATGGTCATGCTGCTGGCAGCATGACCAAACCCACTTTGAAGGACCAAAACTCAAATTTTACAAGCCCAATTGATATGCCACCAATTGGAGATGAAAATAGACATAAAAGAGCACAATTTTCATTAAGGAACCATGGCCAAAAACTGACCAAAACTTGGTGAAACAATTGACCAAAGTGAGTTGATTGCAGGCTGCCACTGCATAAAACTGACCAAATGAACAGTAACTGTTCATTTGGTCATAACTCGAGCTAGGTAGGTCAAATTGACCTGAAATTTTGCCAGCAATTAGATATGATATAGACCTAAAACTTTCATGAAGAACACCAACCCAAATTAGGCCATTAACTCATTCAAATCATTGAGCAAAGTTAAAATTTCTGTACTGAAATTCTGCAGAATTTTCATTGAGCAGCAATGTTTGGAGGGCTATAACTCTCTCCAGAAAACTCGGATTTAGGCGATTCTTGAATCGATGGAAACCTAAGACATAGTACAACATTTCATATGAAGAAAGTGAGACCGAATTATGAACTTAACTTGATCAAACAATTGACCAAAGTTGGACCAAAAATCTGCCAGCACCTAAATTGCAGTATGAACAGTGCACGTGAACAGTAAACTTATTTTGGCCATAACTTGAGCTACAAAACTCCGATTGAGGTGATCCAAAAATGAGAATACACTTAAGACAATAAGGAACATTTTCTATGAAGGAAGTTTTGTCAAATTCCAACAGTAGATCGACCAATGGAATAGTGCAACTTCGGAAAACCAAAACCAAAAATTGGCAATTTTGCCAAAATGACCTAAGCTTTAAACAAATGACCAAAACCAACAAGTTTGGTGACCAAAATGTGGTATGTGGGTGAAGTTGGAGTTCCCATACCCATTAAGCCTTAGAAAGTCAATAATTTGACTTGAATAGTGCAGTGAATAGTAACCGAAACACAAAATTTCGAGAACGTCGAATTTAACACGTTAGAGCTAGCTAAATGTGAAGTTAAGTTTATTTTGGATTTATTTTAAGTTCTAGTACTGAAACATTGTAAAATTGTGTGTTTCAGTTGAAAAGAATATCGGGAAGGAACCCGAGGAACCGAGTCGAGGCTAAGGGACGACTTGTTTGAGGTTTGTGCACAACATATACTTTTATAATCATCTTTTGCATATCGTTTTAAATAATGTGAAATATTGGATTATGACATTCTTATGATGTTGATCTAAATTGTTGAAAGTTATTATGTATATTTGAAAAGAAAATGTTTAGCAAATTGTTAAGATAAGTTTTGAAACCACAGTGTCATGACCACATATTTGAACACCTCACTAGCACGACTAGTGGGGGTAATTAGTTTCGAATTTTGATTCCTTCTCTGGAGAAGTGTTGAGGTGTGCCAGTAGAAGAGGATGTGAATGGATATCCATATATTTGAGCTAGCTAGCCTTGTGATGTGATTTCTCTTTAGCCTCGGCTATTGAGATTCTATTTGTTTGAATGGCATGATTTAAGCGTGGGTTTTATGAAATGTGTTTTGATACTTTGAAATAAACTTGGTTTACATGTAAAATCTTACAATGCATGATTGTATTTAATTTTCATGTTTAATCAAATTTTGAATGAATGTGCTTTAAGTTTTGCATAAAGATTATTTTATTATATTGTGCACCATCGAGTCTTAGTACTCGTGATAGCTTTATTCTTTGCAGATACAGAGATTAGAGGAGCAGCAGATTAGTCTTGAGGTGTGTGAAGTCATCGTTTGAAGCCTTCGGTATAATTTATACCCTAATCGTAAATACTTCTTTTGATGTATATATTGCACATAAATGTATGGACATGTAAAAATGGGTCTTGAGCAGCTTGTACACAAATTTGTATGAAGTTTGTAATAAAGTTTAGTTTGTGTTTCTTTTGATATAAATTTGTAAGGTTATGTATAAATTATTTTGTTTTTAATGAAATATGAATGATATTGATTGTGATTTTGAGAATTATTGAACTTGTGAATTTTGATAAATTGATTGAGTTTGATTGTGAAACCGAAGTAGTGGTTGAGAAAATCTTTTAGAAGTGCTTTTTACAGGTATTCGAAGAACGGTTTTCTCAAAATACAGAGGAAACTCTGTCAAAATTTTTATCAAATTTGCGGAAAACTAAAATGGCCAAAAATATTAATTAGTTTTAATTTCAACTAAATGTTTTAAATACTCATTAGAAATGCTCACCACTTGTCAAAGATAAGAAAATTGTTTTAAAATCCCTTGTAGGGTACTTAATGAGTTATCGGTAGGTGAAGTTCGGTAGTTCATTAGGTATTCTACGGGATCATGTTATGCCTTACAGAGGGGTAAGGTGTGACACAGGTACTTATAGCTCCGTAGCTACTCCTGACAGTACCATAGTTCTCACCCATCAACAGTAGTGCCCTGGATTGAGTGCTACTCCTTCCATTACTACCTTGTGTGTCTATACTCCACTAGTTTTTCCTATGCCTAGTAACAACTTATTTTCTCACACTACTGGAGGTAATTTTTAGACTTTGTTATTATATATGTAAGCTTTATGTAGGTTGTGTTTGATCATTGTGTTGGAAATGGGAAAATATTAAAAAGCCAATTTTATGGATGTTTGTATTGCAGAGGAGGCTCTATCAAAATATTTACTAACTAGGTATCTTTATTGATTCGCAAGTGTCTTGATAGGTGCCTTTGCAGGTATCTCTACAAGTACCTAGAACTTGGTACCTCTACAGGTACTTCTGTAAGTGCTTAGCCTTTATTCATTCTTGTTAAAGAACCTGTAAGTACCTATGGTCTCTTAAGACTGCTATATACTTGAAGAGCTAATATCCTCGGGTGCTTTTCATAGGTGCTTAACTTCATTTATTGGTTTTTATTTTTATAGAACTTAGACATAAAAAATATAGATATGGGTCCCTGGCGCTTCTTCGTCAAGTGCTAGTATCAAACACTCCAAGCTTCCTCTAAGAATTTTTCTGCATGCTGTAGTTGTTATATCTTGATATAATAAATTTAGCATACATATAAATACTTGAATATTTGTTGAATAATAAGCTATGTTTCAACTTTTATTTATGAATAGAAGTTGTCATAAAGCCTACTTGTTACATTAACCTTTTGTCTACCTGATTACATATGAATGAATGCTATAACATGTTAGCCGTTATATCAGCTTTGTCTTTACATTGATTGCAGGGGTCCTAAGAAAAAGTCATGGAATCGGCCATTTGAGGCCATGGGTCAGCTAAGGAGAGGCCGTGAATCAACTTTAGGTGCTTCATTATGCTTGGTGTTTCCCCATTGGCCTCTTACAAGGCATAATGGCTAGTGACTTGGCGTACTCTTCTATAGGCTATTCATCATCATCACTTTGTTTCTTTTCCTTAAAAGAACCATGGTCGGAAGATATGGTAGACATTATGCCAATAGTATGAGCCTCTCCCAGGGAGCTATGGGTTGGTGCCCCCCAAATCCTTTAGTGTGTCTCCTTCTTAAAGAGTTGAATTAGACTCATGCCCACACCATCATGTAGGAGGTGCATCTACCTTAGTGTTCCTAGGATGGTATCATATGATGAGTCCAAGTGCGGATTGTTTGCTGGTTTTTCAACCATGCAAGTACACTGATCGCTAACAAGTAATAAAGTAGTGAGTAGAGTATTGTCCCACGAGGAATTTAATTAGTAAGTATCAAACTACACAGCAATTTTAACTGTCTAGGCTACCAAATAAAATAAGGGAGTGAAACTAATCTATTTTAAATACTAAAGACTAGAAGGATAATGAATTTAAAATGAAACAATCTATTTAAAATAATTTTAGAATTAAGATTTCACACTTTAACCTTATTATGGATGTAATCTTGTCTATTCATTGGATTGAGGATCGTTGCTTTGATGGAAATTAATCTTAAGATATCTTAGGTCCTTTCTCAAGGCACCTAAGGTGTGTCTCAATTAGAACTAAACTCTACTTTCGTTGCTGAATAGTCCTAATAAAAATCCTTTAAGATCTATGATTAATTATGGAACTCCACAAAGGTCATCAGCCTATCTCTAGGTCAGATTTTCTAGGTTCAAAATCTTGATTTTCTAATACCAATCTTCACCTTTTAGTTTTTTAATTAGTATCTTAGATTATAGCTAGGTTGGTACCAACACATAGCATGTATTAAGAATGCAAGAAATTGAATCAAAGAACAAAACTCAAATCCAATAAATAAAACTCAATATTTGTCCATAATAATGATTACAAGCGCTACTCTCTTAATTTCAGAATATAAAAACTACTCACTCATGGTGAGTTTAGCAAACATAATAAAAATGAAATAAAAGAACATAAAAACAGCCTAGAGAAATAGAACAAAATAACCGAAGAGAATCTGCAGCTTTAATCTTGTGAAACTTCGACTGAGGACTCCTCCTTGATGCTAATGCACTATTCTTCTAGACAGCTTGAAGAGAATGATGAATATGAAGATGTATATGTGAAGATGTTAATGTCTAACTCGAGATTTTAAAACTCTATTTTCTATTGCTTCTATTTATATTCAATATCTAGGGTTATGTTTTAGAGTCCCCAAGGCATCAGGAGTCTTTTCTCTCTATAAAAACTGGAGCTTGAACCTAATCAGAAAACTGGCTGTCAGCTGATACGTAGCTCGTGTGTCACTACAAGGCCCAGGGCCGTGTAACTTACTAGAGCTTGAAGTTTGCATCTTGTGTCGGGGCAAGAGTTTACACGGGCCTCTGCTATTTACACGGGTCTGATTACACGGCCTGTGTACTATTGCTCTTCCAGGAACTCTTCGAGCTTTGCTAGGCAGAATCTTACATGGATCTCAGGAGGTTACACTGGTCTTGTTACACGGCCCGTGTACTGTGTTTCTTATCTGACTTCTTTGGTTTTCTTCTGGCAGAAGGTTACATGGGTCTGTGGTTTAGTTACACGACCCTTGTACTTTGTATCAGCAATAATCTTCTTTCCTTGAGTTTTCCTGTAACACCCTCCCGGTAGCAACTCCGTACATTCTACTGTTCCGGTGACCGGTGTCGGTCCGGACAGCTAGAACGTCCGGAAAAATATTCAAATCAAAGTGAGGGACCATAATTAACTCAAATATTAATAAGAAAAATTTAGTAAAAATTTTAGAAATAAAATACAGTTAAGTCAAAAGAGCCGGTGCCCAAGCGATGGGTAACCAGAGGTAAGTTGCGGTTCTATAGCGAGAGCCTTAGACTCGGGGGAAAAATTATAAAATAATTTTTGGGACTCCAGAGAAGGGTTATTGAGGTTCCCATGGCATTAGAATGCCAAGAAAATACCTAGAAAAATTTTTCAATCGGTACAGCCAATTTTGACCCGTTAAGCCAAACGGAAGGCATTTTGGTCATTTCGCCTTCGGAGGTGATTTTTGACCGACTTGTCCAGTTAAGTAAATAATTATTAGGAACTAAAATATGAATTAATATTGATGAAAAATGAATTGAAAGTTAATAGTGATGAAAAGAAAAGAAAAATACAATATATGCAAATTATGACATCAATGTGATGTCATTTAAAATTGGCCACCAATCACATTTAAACTATCATTTATCTAACTAATAAAAGAGGTAAATAAAGACCAAGGAAGACCAAAAAAAACGTGAGCAGCCTCTTCTTCCATAACAGCCACACCAAAAGAAAGAGAGAGAGAAAGAAAGAGAGACCTCAATTGATGTTCACTTCAAACCTTCAATTTCCTCTTCAATTCACCCTAAAACCCTAGAAACCCTTCACTAAAATTTACCCTAGCACCTTGCTAAAGCTTTTGGGAAGCCAAGAAGGAGAAAGAAAGTGAGGTTTAAGGGCTTGGAAAATTCTGCCACTTGAGGTTAGTGCACCTATATCCATTAAACTCTTTATTTTCATGGTTTGGGACTTGAAACTAGTAAGGATTGTGATTTAAATTAACAAAAACTTATGTGTATAACATCTTGAATTTCGGCTGCCCTAGCTATGGAATAGGGGGAAGTGTATTTGATGAGCTTAGAGTGAAATAGAAACCATGTTGAAGTTATAAACATATAAGCAATGCATTGGTAGTTACTAAGATACATGGCATAAACCATGAATTTGAATTAGGGTTTGGAAAGGTGAAATTGTGACTTAGCTTAGGAAATTATTAGAGAACATTTTAATGGTCAATTAGTGACCATTTTAGGTGAGTTAACCATTAAATGGACTGAAAAATGGTAGGGCAAAGTCAAGGTATAAAGCGCCTAGGACAAGACATAGGGGTGAAAATTCAGTCCCTTTGCACTGCCATAACTTGGGCTGTGCTAGTCCAATTGGTGTTTGGCCAATTGGACATGAAACTAGGCTTATAATGGCACATTTTTGCTGAAGAAACCATGCCCAAAAGACCAAAGCAAGAGGACCAAAACTTGGCCCCAATCCGGAACCACAGCGCCTCTGCGAAATTGACCAAATGAACAGTTCATTTGGCCATAACTCACTGTAGATTTGGTCTATTGACCTGTAATTTTTACAGGAACAAGTTATGACATAGACATACAATTTTCATGTAGGAACCTACCCCAAATTATGGCCCGAACCTAACCCAAATGGCAATGGCAGTCACATTCATGTTCTTGTAGATATGGTAAATCTAGATTTGGCAATCCGGCCAGCTTGGGTTTTGGGCTATATCTGAGCTACAAAACTCCAAATGGAGTGATTCAAAAAGGAAATTCAACTAGACAAAAAAAGGAATAAATATCATGTTTTACATTTCTTCAAATTCCCACGATAACAGTGTCCAATGTAACAGTGAAGTTGACTCACCAAAATTGAAAATTCTGCTTGTGTTGAGTTACACTTTGGAATGGTCTTAACAATTAATGCCAACAAGTTTTAAACACCAAATGTGGTATGTTGGGAGTGCCAAAGTCAATGTACACATTTTTATTCTAAAAGTCAACAATTTTGTTTACCAATGGTGAATAGTGACACCAAAACCAAAAATTGGCATTTTTGACAATATTACCTAATCTTTGATATAGTAACCATAACTAACAAGTTTTAAATGCTAATTGGGTTACTTTGAGAGTGTTAAAACCAATGCACCTATTTTATATGCAAAAGTCAACTTTTTGTTGTCTATTGAAGAGACTACTTACAAAAAAACTTTAAATTAAAAAATTGAATAAATCAAAAGAATCAGATTCCATAGTAGGCCTAATGTGATTGGTTTGGATAGGTTGGCATGCCAATAGGGTTACGATAGCGATCTGCGTATGATGTATGGCTTCATTGCCATTACGTGATGTGATAGCCTATGGCTATACCGATTATGATGTTTTACTTGGCTTTATGCCTTATTGCTTATATGGCTTATTAGCCATTCTGTTTACCTGCCGGAGACACATTGTGACCGATGGTGTGTGGCCACGAGGTACACAGTACCCGGTGCTAGTTTACCGTTATCCATCCGGTCAATTTGTATAGGTTACTTGGGCATGGAAAAGTATAACTGTAATTGAACTGGTTGTTAAAGAAAATACGAAAACTAAATATAAGGAATGATTACGATAGAATACAATGAAAACTTAAAATTCATGAAGAAGTTAATATCATAAAACGTAATTAGCCCTCGACTAAACACTAAGTTGGTAATTATTCAGTTCTTATGAACACAATGGCTAAGAAATTATGATTTTTATATTGCATATTATTTCTTTCTATTTTATTATTTGCACCACTAAGCTTTATGCTTAGCGCGTCGCTTTTGCAACGCGTAGGTACTGAAGATTGGACAGAGCGCCAGTAGACCACAGATTCGGCAAGGCAGTTCACAGTTCTGCATAGTGTCTGTGTCACCTCACTGTCAGCAGTGCATTGGTAGGACGCTAGATGTCATTTTGGTATTTTGTAATTGATTTTATTTTCTCATATGTATTTGAACTTATGTAATATATTTTGATATTCATATAAATAATGAAAAGTGTGGTTGTAAATGGAAAAGTGAATGTTTATCTATCATATATGCATGGTATCATATGAGATGGATGAATGATTGAGAAATGAATGGTTGACAAATGTTGAGAACTGAAATTGAGAAATATTGATGAGATTTTGATATTGGAGTTTGGAAATGATTGAATGTGAATATTGGAAGTGTTTTTCACAGGTTCCGAAGAACTGTTTTCTCCATTTTTAGCTGGTACTCCGCCGGATTTTCTTTTAAAATTTTCGGAACCTCAAATAAATAATAATTTCGATAAACGGCTTAAATTTATTATATTTCAGAAGTTATATTCAAAACTACGATAAAAATGAATTAAGATAAAATAGAGTGCTCCGGCACACTGAGTGGCATAACTTGCTCGGTTACACTGTAGTCGGGTAAGGGGTGTCACATTTAGTGGTATCAGAGCACGGTTTAGGCGTTTCTGGGCCTAGATTGAGTCCATACCATGCATTGCATTTGTAAGAGTCGAGGTGACACTAATGCAGATCTGTTTATCTTTCTTATTTTGAATAGGATATGGACCCTTCATCTCAGAGAGCCGTTGAGGAGGAAGTGGAAAGTCATGCTCCACCTGCAGCAGCTGAGACTGGGGGCATGAGAGAATCTGCTCCGCCAGCTCAAGCAGAGCCTACTCAGCCTCCACAGGCCATGTTCCAATAAATGGCCGACTTCTTTAGACAAATGGCCGGAGTAATGCCAGCACGACCACCACCACCACCAGCTCCACAGCAGAAGTCACACCTGGAAAGGTTAAGAAAATTTGGGGCAGTGGATTTCTATGGCAAGAGAGAAGATGACTCTGTTGCAGCTGAGAATTGGTTGAACAGAACAGGTAGAGTCCTAAAACAACTCCACTGCACTCCAGAGCAAAACCTGGAAGCTGCTGTATCCCTGTTACAAGATGATGCCTATGAGTGGTGGGACACGGTGTCCAGTGAAGTGCAGATAGAAGCTGTAACTTGGGACTTCTTTCTTTCAGAATTCAAGAAGAAATATGTGGGTACTGTATACCTGGAAGAGAGAAGAAGAGAGTTTATTAACTCCGAGGCAGACAGGTTGTCAGTGGCCGAATATGAGAAGGAATTCGTAAGATTGAGCCGCTATGGAAGGGAGATAGTCCCTAATGAAGCTGAAAGATGTAAAAGATTTGAAGAGGGACTAAATGACAACATCAAGATTCAGCTCACTGCCTTGGGAATCACTGACTTCACTAAGTTAGTGGAAGCTGCATTAAAAGTGGAGAAAGTGAGAATAAATGAACAAAATAGGAAAGATAGGCAGCGTAAGAGGGAATTTCGACCAGGACAATCAAATATACCAACTGATAGTAAGAAGTTTAAGGGTCCTAGTTCACAAGATCAGACACAGGGCCACAGAGGCCAGATTGGAATCTCTATAGCTAGTTCCTCGGGCACAATAACAAGGGGATCAACCCCAGTGCCTGAATGTATGCATTGTGGTAGAAGACACAGAGGGGAGTGTCGACTGTTAACTGGAGAGTGTTTCAAGTGTGGGGCTACGGATCATTTCATAAGAGATTGCCCTCAGAGGAGTGGTTTAATAGCTCCGGTACAAGTTGATGGACCTTCCCCTATGGTTCAAAGGGGTAAAAGATCGGGTAGAGCAGAAACAGCTGACATTTCACAGAAGATTGTTTCTGAGATCGTTGAAAAGCCCGAAGTCAGGGTGGCACCACAAGTATATGCAATGGAAGCTCAGGAAGAGCCAAACCCAGACACTGATGAGGCAATACAAGGAAGTGAAGAAACAAGGAGGTAGTAACTCCCCGATTACTTAAGTCAAGTAAATTTCGAGGACGAAATTTAAATTAGAGGGGAAGAGTTGTAACACCCTCCCGGTAGCAACTCCGTACATTCTCTTTATTCGTGATCGGTGTCGGTCGGACAGCTAGAACGTCCGGAAAAATATTCAAATCAAAGTGAGGACCATAATTAACTCAAATATTAATTAGAAAAATTTAGTAATAATTTTAGAAATAAAATCTGATTAAGTCAAAAGAAGGTGCCCAAGCGATGGGTAACCAGAGGTAAGTTGCGGTTCTCGCAACGAGGAGCCTTAGACTCGGGGGAAAAATTATAAAATAATTTTTGGGACTCCAGAGAAGGGTTATTGAGGTTCCCATGGCATTAGAATGCCAAGAAAATACCTAGAAAAATTTTTCAATCAGTGCAGACCAATTTTGACCCGTTAAGCCAAGCGGAAGGCATTTTGGTCATTTCGCCTTGAAGGTGATTTTTGACCGACTTGTCCAGTTAAGTAAATAATTATTAGGAACTAAAATATGAATTAATATTGATGAAAAATGAATTGAAAGTTAATAGTGATGAAAAGAAAAGAAAAATACAATATATGCAAATTATGACATCAATGTGATGTCATTTAAAATTGGCCACCAATCACATTTAAACTATCATTTATCTAACTAATAAAAGAGGTAAATAAAGACCAAGGAAGACCAAAAAAAACGTGAGCAGCCTCTTCTTCCATAACAGCCACACCAAAAGAAAGAGAGAGAGAAAGAAAGAGAGACCTCAATTGATGTTCACTTCAAACCTTCAATTTCCTCTTCAATTCACCCTAAAACCCTAGAAACCCTTCACTAAAATTTACCTAGCACCTTGCTAAAGCTTTTGGGAAGCCAAGAAGGAGAAAGAAAGTGAGGTTTAAGGGCTTGGAAAATTCTGCCACTTGAGGTTAGTGCACCTATATCCATTAAACTCTTTATTTTCATGGTTTGGGACTTGAAACTAGTAAGGATTGTGATTTAAATTAACAAAAACTTATGTGTATAACATCTTGAATTTCGGCTGCCCTAGCTATGGAATAGGGGGAAGTGTATTTGATGAGCTTAGAGTGAAATAGAAACCATGTTGAAGTTATAAACATATAAGCAATGCATTGGTAGTTACTAAGATACATGGCATAAACCATGAATTTGAATTAGGGTTTGGAAAGGTGAAATTGTGACTTAGCTTAGGAAATTATTAGAGAACATTTTAATGGTCAATTAGTGACCATTTTAGGTGAGTTAACCATTAAATGGACTGAAAAATGGTAGGGCAAAGTCAAGGTATAAACTGCCCTAGGATGACATAGGGATGAAAATTCAGTCCCTTTGCACTGCCATAACTTGGGCTGTGCTAGTCCAATTGGTGTTTGGCCAATTGGACATGAAACTAGGCTTATAATGGCACATTTTTGCTGAAGAAACCATGCCCAAAAGACCAAAGCAAGAGGACCAAAACTTGGCCCCAATCCGGAACCCTGAAACTGCCTCTGCAGAATTGACCAAATGAACAGTTCATTTGGCCATAACTCACTGTAGATTTGGTCAATTGACCTGAAATTTTTACAGCAACAAGTTAAGACATAGACAAACAACTTTCATGAAGGAACCTACCCCAAATTATGGCCAGAACCTAACCCAAATGGCTATGGCAGTCACTGTTCATGTTACTGTAGATATGGTAAATCTGCAGATTTGGCAATCCGGCCAGCTTGGGTTTTTGGGCTATATCTGGAGCTACAAAACTCCAAATGGAGTGATTCAAAAAAGGAAATTCAACTAGACAAAATAAAGAATAACTTTCATGTTTTACATTTCTTCAAATTCCCACAGTAACAGTGTCCAATGGAACAGTGAAGTTGACTCACCAAAATTGAAAATTCTGCTTGTGTTGAGTTACACTTTGGAATGGTATTAACACTTAATGCCAACAAGTTTTAAACACCAAATGTGGTATGTTGGGAGTGCCAAAGTCAATGTACACATTTTTATTCTAAAAGTCAACATTTTTGTTGACCAATGGTGAATAGTGACACCAAAACCAAAAATTGGCAATTTTGCCAAAATGACCTAAGCTTTGAGAAAGTGACCAAAACTAACAAGTTTTAAATGCAAAATGGGGTACATTGGGAGTGTTAAAACCAATGCACCTATGTTCTATGCAAAAGTCAACTTTTTGTTGACTATTGAAGTGAATAGTGACATAAAAACTTGAAATTCAAAAATTGAAGAATTCAAAAGTATCAGATGCCCTAGTAGGCCTAATGTGATTGGTTTGGATAGGTTGGCATGCCAATAGGGTTCTGATAGCAGTACTGCGTATGATGTATGGCTTCATTGCCATTCTGTGATGTGATAGCCTATGGCTATACTGATTATGATGTTTTACTTGGCTTTATGCCTTATTGCTTATATGGCTTATTAGCCATTCTGTTTGCACACCGGGAGACACATTGTGACCGATGGTGTGACGCACAGTACACGGTACCCAGTGCTAGTTTACCCGTTTATCCAGTCCGGTCAATTTGTATAGGTTACTTGGGCATGGAAAAGTATAACTGTAATTGAACTGGTTGTTAAAGAAAATACGAAAACTAAATATAAGGAATGATTACGATAGAATACAATGAAAACTTAAAATTCATGAAGAAGTTAATATCATAAAACGTAATTAGCCCTCGACTAAACACTAAGTTGGTAATTATTCAGTTCTTATGAACACAATGGCTAAGAAATTATGATTTTTATATTGCATATTATTTCTTTCTATTTTATTATTTGCACCACTAAGCTTTATGCTTAGCGCGTCGCTTTTGCAACGCGTAGGTGCGAAAGATTGACAGAGCGCCGATGAGACCACAGATTCGGCAAAGGCGGTTCACGATTCTGCATAGTGTCTGTGTCACCTCACTGTCAGCAGTGCATTGGTAGGACGCTAGATGTCATTTTGGTATTTTGTAATTGATTTTATTTTCTCATATGTATTTGAACTTATGTAATATATTTTGATATTCATATAAATAATGAAAAGTGTGGTTGTAAATGGAAAAGTGAATGTTTATCTATCATATATGCATGGTATCATATGAGATGGATGAATGATTGAGAAATGAATGGTTGACAAATGTTGAGAACTGAAATTGAGAAATATTGATGAGATTTTGATATTGGAGTTTGGAAATGATTGAATGTGAATATTGGAAGTGTTTTTCACAGGTTCCGAAGAACTGTTTTCTCCATTTTTAGCTGGTACTCCGCCGGATTTTCTTTTAAAATTTTCGGAACCTCAAATAAATAATAATTTCGATAAACGGCTTAAATTTATTATATTTCAGAAGTTATATTCAAAACTACGATAAAAATGAATTAAGATAAAATAGAGTGCTCCGGCACACTGAGTGGCATAACTTGCTCGGTTACACTGTAGTCGGGTAAGGGGTGTCACATTTCCAAGCCTCCTTCTTTACTCCTATGCTTTGGAACTTCTTCAAAACACTTGGAAATATGTAGAAAAAATAGAATTCAGTGCAGAGAGACGAATTTACAAATGTTAATGAATTTGGTAATTATGCATGAAATTACCTATCTAATTGCTATGAAATGCTGTACTTAAAAACATCTATAAAATACAAGTATATAAAATACCCCCAAATTCAAACTTTTGCTTATCCTCAAGTAAATCAAAACTTTTTAGAACACATTTTAGGGGAGAACTTAGAAACATAACCATAAATTTAATATGCATATAATTGAACTCCTTCAAACCTTCATACTAATTACCTTCTTTCAAGGCATAAGGGTTTCAATGGCTGCTTGCTTAAAACTTCGCTCCCTTCATGGTGTTTTAACTAGTTATTCCTCTATGCAAGGCTATTAATAAGTCACAAATAATTTGTTTTATCAGGATAGAGTTGAGAAACACTTACTCTCCCAAATTTGTCTCTATTATGGATAATTGTGATAAAGTACTCAATTCCAACTCCATAGGCACATCTCAATTCCCTATCTCCACTAATATAGCACACACTTTCAAAAGATCAAAAAGTCTTTAGAGAGGTTGTAATGGGGTTAAGGAGTAATGATTTGGTTACCAATGAAGGGTTTTAAGGGAATGCAAATATGAGGATAGCTTTTATGCACAAAGTTCTAAGTATACCAAGTTTATTTTGCTGCTTTTTTATGGGAAGAGGGGGTTCTTTATAGTGCTAAGCATACTTATTTTGGGACTTTTTTTTATGTATGTCTCTTTTTATCCTTTCCCCCACACTCATTACTTTTGTTGGGTTAGAAAGACAAATTTTTCCTTGATTTTAATTGCACACTTGCACTCTTCTTGGTTTTTCACACCTTCTTCCCATGTCTTCTTTTACACTTGATATACCTATCCTTTACACACTAGGCTTCCTCAAAAGGGTGAGGTGAGTGTTTAGGCTAGGGGCTAGGTAAATATTTGTGGGTAAACAAGGAAAATTATATAGGTAAAAATATAGGCTCAAGTTGGGTACAAGGGATAAATTGTAACTAGGGGTGGTTAAGGCTTAATAAGGCTAATCAAAGAATCCCTTAATCATCTATTTATCAAGCATATACTAAGATTTCACCTTGATAGGTCCAAGAGACATGTTCTAGAGTTGGTGAGGCATTTTTAGGTTTGTTTGTATACCACAAATTTTCTCTTGATTTTACAAGTTCAATGTGATAAATTAATAACTATGAAGGGGTTTAACTAGTCTAGCTCCACTAAGGTGATTAAGTCTTTCACAAACAACATATTGAAGCCCTTTTTGCCTATCTAGATACATTCATTCCTAAATCCTATGGAGTCCAATTATTAGCTTGTTAATATTTGTGGTTATAATTCTAAGTTAAAACTACTTTAAAAAGTTTAAAATTTGTAGAATTTTCTGAATTTTTGATACACAAGTATAATATGGATATAATTAAGTGATATAATGCAATGTAATGAATGCAGTGCATGAAATGCATCTATGCCCCCAAACTGAAATCTGACATTGTCCTCAATGGCAACATAATATGCAAAATTAAGGAATGACACACAAATTTATCAAAAAGCATATTATGTGTTAAGAATTGAAAGTTTGGACAAAAAGCAAGTAATAGAGATCTATAAGCATAGTGCAGGACTAAGGCATATAAGTTCTTACAAGAAAGAACCTATCCTATAGTCCTAACTCTAAAAAGTCTCTGATGGTGATGATGGTCCCTCTTCATCAAGCCTCTCAATTATTGTATCGAGCTTGTTGTATGCTTCTTAGAGACTGTCTTTGAGCGCTTGCATCCTGTTGTTGTATGCGGTCTCCATGCGCTGAAGGTATGCAAGGACGAGGTCTATTAGTGGTGGCGTATATGGACACACTCGAGTGGGGGACTCATGGTGGAGTGGCTCTTGGGCTTCCTCCTATGCATGTGAAGGTTCACCAGGGTCTTCCCGTGCTTCTTCCTGTTGAGGGATGACGTTCCCTTCATCATCGAAGAGGAAACATGTGTTGCCGACCTTCTTACATATCCCCATAGATATGCAGATGGTCTGGTCAATCCTGACAGTGCTAGGAATGGAGCGCAGCTTGTGATGCCCCATGACAAATCAAAAGTGGAGTGCAATGGCTATGATGAGACCGCTAAGCACTATGTGCCATATAGGCTGCTGGGATATGTGGCATAGTTGGTTGCATAGGAAGAACCCAGAGCTGCATCGTTGGCTTGTTACCATACACCATAAAAAGAAAAGCTCATTGGCATTCACCATGCCCAAGCTGTCTCTATGACCTATGATGGTGTGAGTAGCTAGTCTGTGCATATACCGTAAAGTTGGGTTGGTGATGCCAGAGGATTTGGATTTACTGGAGTTGTAGACGTTAGTGTTCGGGGCAATGGAGCGCCAGAATCCACGCTATTGTAGATCATCCTGTTTTGCGAGATGTCCTAGAACCTGAAGCTATCAAAGTCGAACACCGCATTAAACTCGTCCATGTTCATCACCCAATCGATGCCAAACAGATAAATTTCGATCCTCTCTTTATCCTCTCTATCCGTAGGCCATAAGGTGGCCCTGAAACTCCCAATGAACTCCAGTGTGGTGTCCTGGTAGGTAGGGAATTGGAGTTGGGCAAATCTAGTCCATCTGATGCTGTCAAGCAGCCCATCAAACTCCTCTCGCAGGCTGAGTTGTTCCAGCAACCAAAAATCCATGTATTTTGTGGAGGCAATCCTCCTGTTGTTAAGCCGTGCACACAGGTCTCAGTGGGCGCATTGCGAAATGGGCAAATAATGGAGAACTTGGTTTGTGCTGGCTATGGAGGTTGCTGTTGTGGTTATGGTGTGGATTGTGGTTGTGGTTGAGGTGGTGGAGGTGTGGCTTGTCTCATTCTTGGGTATTGGGGTGATGGCTGGGGAGGTGATGGTGAGGAATGTCCTCCTTGCCTTGAGGAAGAGCCCATTCTTTATGCAGGGCATTTTGTAGGTGCCATTGGTGCTTTTAGGAGAAGAAAAAGCTTGGGTTTTTGTTAGGGGAATAGAGATTGGAGAGGTTTTAAAAAAAAAAGAAAGGCATGGAGAGGAAGAATGGGAGTTAAAGGGGTGTCAGGAGGATTTAAAGGGTCGTTTGTCCCTTCGTTTTCACACGTTTCGTGCCCCTGGTATCATGTCTGCGACTTGATACACGGGTCATGTATCACTACATAGGTCGTAATCCTCAGACTTGTGTAACTTTCTGTCCGAAAGTTCTATTCTTTACCAAGTTATGCGGCCCGTGTAAATTTGTTTGGGGACCTGTATAACTTTTTGTTCGTAAGTCGCTCTAACATTTAAGTTACATGGCCCGTGTAAATTATTTGGGGACCCGTATAACTCTCTGTCTCCCTTAAACTCAAAAATTTTCTCTCCATTTATGAAGCACAGGGCGTGTAACATGACACGGGGTTAACCCATGTAAGTTTCTGGAGCTTATACAAGTGTAGTTTTGGGGTTCTAGGATGTTACACGGGGTGTGTAAAACCTATACACGGCTTGTGTAAATTTCTAGCTGTCATTTTCTCTATATATGAAAATTTCATGCTAAAATTTTCTACCATTATGAATGAAATAAATATAAAAATTAGCAATAAAGTTACTTCCCCGGTTTTGTGCAATTTCCTCTTGCGTGGTTTTGACTTGATGTCTCCATTCCTCCCTTGCTTTCAGTTCCTTGCTTTTGCAAAATTGTGATTTGGGGTAGCTTCAAAAAAATTAAAGAACATAAAGTAAAGTAATAAAAAAAACAAAAGGAAAAGTGTTTGGTTTGCCTTCCAAAGAGCACTTGTTTATAGTTATTAGCTGGACTGTTCTTCAGCTTCATTGTTGAGGTGGAGGGGTGATGTAGGATTGGGTGAATCCTTCTTCAATTTTATCCCTTAAGAAGTATGGCTTCAATCTCTGCCCATTAACCTTGAAGGCACCTGAGGTTTCGTTCCATAATTTTACCACTCCATGCGAGAAGACCTGAGTTACCTTAAAGGGTTCGGACCATCTTAATCTCAACTTCCCTGAAATGAGTTTTAATCTCGAATTGAACAATAGGACAAGATCTCCTTCTTTGATTTCTTTCCTTAATATGCATCTATCATGCCATCTTTTGGTCTTATCCTTAAAGATCCTGGCATTCTCATAGGCATCCTGTCTGATTTCTTCCAGCTTATTGAGCTGTAGAAGCCTTTTTTTACCAACAACCTTTAAGTTAAAGTTTAGGGTTTGGATTGCCCAATAGACCTTGTGTTCAAGTTCGATGGGAAGGTGGCAGGATTTTCCATAAACTAGGCGGAAGGGTGTTATTCCAATGGGAGTTTTATATGCAGTGCGGTATGCCCACAATGCATCATCTAACTTCATGGACTAGTCTTTCCTTGAGCGATTAACTATTTTTTCAAGGATATGTTTTAGCTCCCTGTTTAAAACTTCTACTTGACCACTGGTTTGAGGATGGTAAGGTGTTGCCATCTTATGGGTCACTCCATATTTCTTCCATAATGTCTCAAATTATTGATTGCAGAAGTGACTCCCTCTATCACTGATTATTGCTTGTGGTGTGCTAAATCTTGTGAATATGTTCTTTTTAAGGAATTTTGTGGCCACTCTGGCATCATTTGTTGGTGTGGTTGTTAATTCTATCCATTTTGACACATAATCAACACCAACCAGGATATATTTATTTCCAAAGGAAGTCGGGAATGGCCCATGAAGTCTATTCCCCACACATTAAATAGTTTTATTTCAAGTATACCATGTAGTGGCATTTCATTCCTTCTTAAGATATTCCTTGTTCTTTGGCATTGATCACACCCTGCTTGCAAAATCTTGGCTGCTGTTTTTGTGGTACCAAAATGTCCTCCATATAATGATGAATGGCAGTGTTGTAGAATGCTCTCTATTTTCTCCTCAGATATGCATCTTCTTATCAACCCATCATTACATCTCTTGTACAGCAAAAGTTCCTCCCATGTGTAGAAGCGGACATCATGTAGGAATTTCTTCCTTTGCTGATAAGACATGTTTGGTGGCAATACCCTGCATACAAGATAATTAATAAAGTCAGCGTACCATGGAGCTTAGGAGAATGCTAGTAATTGCTCATCAGGAAATGAGTCATCAATTGGGAAATCCTCAATGTCCCCTGTGTTTTCCTGTTTTAGCCTTGAGAGGTGGTCTACTATTACGTTCTCGGATCCCTTTTTGTCCTTAATTTCAAGGTCAAATTCTTGTAAGAGTAAAATCCATTGAATTAGCCTTAGCTTTACTTCTTTCTTGTTCAAAAGGTACTAGATGGCAACATAGTTTGTGAATACAATGACTTTTGATCCAAGTAGATAGGATCTGAATTTGTCAATTGCAAACACCACTAGCAGAATTTCCTTTTTTATGGTAGCATAGTTGATTTGTGCATCGTCAAGTGTCTTATTGGCATAGTAAATGGCATGGAGCTTTTTATCTTTTCTTTGCCCGAGTACTGCTCAAACTACAAAGTCACTTGCATTGCACATCACCTCAAATGGTAGCTCCCAATCTGGTGGTTGCATTATTGGTGCTGAAATTAAGGCTTATTTGTTCCTGTTAAAGGAAACAAGGTAATTCTCATCAAAATCAAAGGGAACATCTTGACTTAACAAGTTAGTAAAGGGTTTAGCTATTTTGGAAAAGTCTTTAATGAATCTTCTATATAAACCTGCATGTCCCAAAAAGCTTCGCACTCCCTTGACTGATGTTGGTGGTGGCATCTTTTCAATAATTTCAATTTTTGCCCTGTCAAATTCAATTCCTCTTTCTGATATCAAATGCCTGAGAACTATACATTCCCTTACCATGAAGTGACATTTTTCCCAATTCAGAACTAGGTTTGATTCTTCACATCTTTGCAACACTTTGGATAAGTTAGTTAGGCCATCATCCAAAGTAGTTCCATAGACAGAAAAATCATCTATAAAAACTTCCATGATATTTTCAATATAATCGGAAAAAATGGCCATCATACATCTTTAAAAAGTAGAAGGGGCATTACAAAGACCAAAAGGCATTCTCCTATATGCAAAAGTTCTATAAGGACATGTGAATGTGGTCTTTTCCTGGTCTTCTGGGTGAATAGGAATTTGAAAAAATCCTAAATACCCATCTAGATAGCAAAAGTAGGAATGTTTTACTAGCCTTTCTAACATTTGGTCTATGAAAGGAAGAGGAAAATGGTCTTTTCTGGTGGCACTATTTAATTTCGTATAATCTATGCATATGCGCTAACTAGTGAGTACTCTAGTAGGGATTAGTTCATTGTTTACATTTTGAATGATAGTTGTCCCACCTTTCTTAGGCACTACATGTACTGGACTAACCCATTTACTCTCAGAAATCAGGTATATAATACCTGCATCTAATAGTCTTAGAATTTCTTTCTTAACTACTTCTTTCATGTTTGGGTTAAGTCTCCTTTGATGTTCAATAGTGGGTTTATTATTTTCCTGCATAGGTATCCTATGCATGCAAATTGAAGGACTAATCACTTTCAGGTCTTCAATTTTATACCCTATAACCTTGCTATGGGTTCTAAGTACCTTTAACAATTTTTCCTCTTCTATTTCAGATAGGCTAGCATTGATAATAACAGAATATTTAGAATTTGAGTCCAAAAATATGTACCTTAGCTTTGAGGGGAGAGGTTTCAGTTCTACCTGTTTAGTATCTTCCTGCGACTTGCTCTTTGGCTATTTTTCTTTTAGCTCTTCCACCTTGAACACTTGAGCTAAGGGTAGGGGTGGATTAGTTGCTAAAGATTGTGCATAAGCTGTAATTTCTGTGTTCTCATTATCGGCGAGGCTGTACAATATGCATGCTTCAATAGGATCTTCGGGATGTGCTTTATGAAATTCCTCTTCAACTTGCTTGTTAACTATATCAACCTTTAAGCATTCATCAGGCTCAAGTTTGTGCTTAATTATTCTGAACAGGTTGAATCCCACTTCTTTATCTCCTACCTTGAGGTTTAACTGCCCATTTTTAACATCTATGATAGCTCCGGCGGTTGCCAAGAAAGGTTTTCCCAGGATGATACGAACTTGGACATCCTCCTCCATTTCCAGTACAACAAAATCATATGGGATAAAGAATTTTTCCACCTTGATGGGGATGTTTTCTAGGATGCCCACAGGGTACTTTACAGATTGATCAGCTAGTTGCAGTGAAATTGTTGTGGGTTTAAGCTCTTTTACATCCAGCTTCTTACATATTGACAGAGACATCAGACTTACACTTGCACCTAGATCATAGAGTGCCTTGTCTATAGTCATGTTGATAATAAGACAAGGTATGGAGAAGCTTTCTGGATCCTTCAGCTTTGGCAGCAGTTTGTTTTATAGTATGGCACTGCATTCCTCAATAAGAGCAACAGTCTCATAGTCCTGCAGCTTTCTTTTCTTTGAAAGGATCTCTTTAAGGAATTTAGTGTAGGATGGTATCTGAGAAAGTGCTTATGTGAAGGGAATTTTAATGTAGAACTTCTTCAAAACTTTTAGAAACTTTCCAAACTGCTTATCTAGTTTAGCCTTCTGGAATCTTTGGGGAAAAGGTAGAGGAGGTTGATATGGCTCTGGTAGTTTCTTTTTATTCTTTGCTTTCTCCTCCTGCTCCTTTTTAGCTTCTTCTTCTTTTTTCTCTATTTGGCTGTCAGATTCATCAGAGGTTTGTTCAGTTGATTTTCCCTCTGATTGTTGCTTCTCTAATGTCTGGCCACTCCTCAAGGTAACTACCTTACAGTGTTCTTTGGGGTTTATCTCTGGTTGACTTAGTAATTTACTAGTAGCCTTGCTTAACTTGCCTGCTGAGTAATTTGATTTTCAAGCATCTTGTTGTGGGTGATTAGTTGATCCATTCTAGAAGTTAACTATTTTATCATTTCATTCTACTGTTATTGGGCTGTTAGGAAGCCTTTCGTCATGGATTCCATAGTCAACTTTGATTTAGGCTGTTGAGGTTGAGGAGGTGGCAGTGGCTGTGTAAGGTTTTGTCCTCTATTCTGAAATCCTGGGAGTGCTGGTGATCTGTATCCTTGCTGCTTGTTCATGGGCTGATTCTGCGAGTTGGACCATGAGAAGTTAGGGTGGTTCCTCCATCCAGGGTTGTAAGTGTTTGAGTATGGATTGTTGAGCTGCCTCTAGTAGAAGTTTCCTCCATTATTCACATAGTTCAGTTATTTCATAGAGAGGTCATTAAAATTGTTGCATTCTGAAGTCATACACCCTCCTCTGCAGTTGTCGCAGTGTTGGTTGTTCATTCCTATAACATTGGCTTGCATTCTATCAAGCCTTTTGGTGAGCTGGTCAAATTGGGCATTTATCATGCTTACGGCATCCATTTCCAAGATCCCTACTATTCTCCTTGTATTTTCCCTTTCATTTGACCACTCATAGTTGTGATACACGACCCTCTCTAGAAGTTCAAGTGCTTGTTCTACTATTTTTTCCATCAGATCACCTTCTGCAACTGAATCTACTATACTCCTTGTAGAGGGCAGTAGCCCATTATAGAAGTTCTGAACTAGGAGGCAATCCTCTATGCCATGGTGTAGGAATTCTCTCTATAAGTCTTTATATCTCTGCTATGCATTATAGAGTGATTCACCTTCTTTTTGCCTAAAGGTGTTGAGTTCAACTCTTAACTTTGCAGTTTTAGCAGGTGGGAAATACCTTGCTAGAAAGGCTTGTGAGAGGTCTTCCCAGGTGGTGAATGTTCCAGCTGGTTGAGAAAGTAACCACTTTCTTGCTCTATCTCGAACGGAGAATGGGAATGCTCTGAGTCTTATAGCTTGATCAGAGACTCCATTCATCTTGAATGTGTCACATAGGGTAAGAAAGCGTTGGAGGTGGTAATGTGGATTTTCTGTTGGTGAACCTCCAAACTGGATCTGTTGAATCATCTGGAGCCATGCCAGTTTTAATTCAAAATTGTTGGCCTCCACTATGGGTCTTGTAACACTGAGTTGGAATCTTTGGATAGATGGAGCTCCATAGTCCCTGAAGAGACTTGGCTTGTTATTGTTGTCGGCCATGATTGGAGTTTTTAGATTTCCTTGGTCTTGTTCTTGGCATTTCCTTTCTCTCTTGATGGTTCTTAGAGTTTTATCTATTTTGGGATCCAAGTTTAAAACTTCTTCCCCTGGCTTTGTTTTGGTCATGCACCAAACCAAACACTTGAGAGAGAAAAAGAATAAAAACAAATCAAGCAAAATTAAATAGTAAATGCAAATGCCTAAATTAGCTAAATTGCCTATCTCCTAATATTACTAAAGTTAAATTCTCTGGCAACGGCGTCAAAAACTTATTTGCTGGTTTTTCAACCCTGCAAGTGTATGGATCACTAACAAGTAATAAAGTTATGAGTAGAGTATCATCCTACAAGGAATTTAATTAGTAAGTATCAAATTATGCAGCGATTTTGACTGTCTAGGCTATCGAATAAAATAAAGGAGTGAAACTGATCTATTTTGAATACTAAAGACTAGAAGGATAATGAATTTAAAATGAAACAATCTATTTAAAACAATTCCAGAATTAATATTTTACACTTTAACCTTATTATGGATGTAATCTTGTCTATTCATTGGATTGAGGATCATTGCTTTGATAGAAATTAATCCTAAGATATCCTAGGTCCTCTCTCAAGGCACCTAAGGTGTGTTTCAATTAGAGCTAAACCCTACTTTCGTTGCTGATTAGTCCTAATAAAAACCCTTTAAAATCTATGATTAATTATGGAACTCCACAGAGGTCATCAATCAATCTCTAGGTCAGATTTCCTAGGTTCAAAATTCTGATTTTCTAATACTAATCTTCACCTTTCAATTCTTCAATTAGTATCTTAGATCATAGCTAGGTGGGTATCAACACATAGCATGCATTAAAAATACAAGAAATTGAATAAAAGAACAAAACTCAAATCTAATAAATAAAACTCAATATTTGTCCATAATAATGATTACAAGCATTTCCCTCCTAATTCTAGAACATAAAACTACTCACTCATGGTGAGTTTAGCAAACATAATAAAAATGAAATAAAAGAATATAAAAACAGCCTAGAGAAATAGAAAAAAAGAACCAAAGAGAATCTGCAGCTTTGATCTTGTGGAACTTCGGCTAAGGACTCCTCCTTGATGCTAATACACTATTTTTCTAGACGGCTTGAAGAGAATGATGAAAATGAAGATATATATGTGAAGATGTTAATGTCCAGCTCAAGATTTCTGAACTTTGTTTTCTGCTGCTTCTATTTATATTCAATGTCTAGGGTTAGGTTTTAGAGTCCCTAAGGCATTAGAAGTCTTTTCTCTCTATAAAAACTGGAGCTAGAACCTAATCAGAAAACTGGCTGTCTACTGATACGTAGCCCATGTGTCACTACACGGCCCAGGGTCGTGTAACTTACTGGAGCTTGAAGTTTGCATCTTGTGTCTGGCAAGAGTTTACATGGGCCTCTGCTAGCTACACGAGTCTGATTACATAGCCCATGTACTGTTGCTCTTCTAGGAACTCTTTGAGCTGTGCTAGGCAGAATCTTACACGGGTCTCAGGAGGTTACACTGGTTTTGTTACATAGCCCGTGTACTGTGTTTCTTCTCTGACTTCTTTGGTTTTCTTCTGGCAGAAGGTTACATGGGTCTGTGGTTTAGTTACACGACCTGTGTACTTTGTATTAGCAATAATCTTCTTTCCTTGAGTCTTTCCAAGCCTCCTTCTTTACTCCTATGCTTTGGAACTTCTTTAAAACACCTGGAAATATGTAGAAACATAGAATTCAGTGCAGAGTGATGAAATTTATAAATGTTAATGAATTTGGTGATTAAGCATGAAATTATCTATCTAAATGCTATGAAATATTGTACAATTGTGCTTAAAAAATCTATAAAATACAAGTGTATCATGGACCTGCCTGAACCTGTAACTTTCTGAGTTCTTTGATAACTCCCTTAAGATCTATGCTAGTTGTGTTGACAAATACTCTTGGAAAGAAAGGATCCTCATATAGCAACACTTTTTCCTTTTCTTTTGGGAATTTAAAAACTCCCTTATTGATACAATTCTATATCACGCTTCTGAAAGCTTAATAATTATTAGTACTATAGTCCTAATCTCTCCATTTTATCTCTTCTTTAATTGGGAGCTTGTGGTCAGCAGGAAAAGTGATGAACTTATCCTTCAATAGGAAATCAAAGATCTTTTCTGTTTTGCTTATGTCTAAGGTGTACAAGGGAGTCAGATTTGAAGATGACTGAGATTGAGTTTCCTTTGGGGGAACCACTTTATTTGGGGTATTTAAGGTAAGAAAAACATAGGAACCAGTAGTAACCATGTCAACCTCAGGTAATTCATGACTGTTTACCTCTTGAAAGTAAGTTCTGATGGCAGTTCTCTTTTTGTTTGACTCCTCCATGAGAAGTTCTTTATACCACACTTTGGCAGCGAGTTCATTGAACTCTTTGAATTCCATTCCCTAGAACTTCTTCCTCAGCTTAATGTCAAGTCCATGTTATGCCATCTATAAGAAAAACTTGCATATATTTCTCATCTTTTTGAACCTGGTGATGAAAGCATCTGATAATTCTATGCTTCTTTGTGTCATCATTAATAGTTTTGCTACATATAGAACAATTTCAACTTTAAAGAATTAAGTATAGAACAACCTCTCCATCTCCTACTAAGAATAAATAGAGTTTCTTATGGGGTAGAGTACTAAGTAAAAGCAGCATCAACGAGAGAATTGGGAAAAAATCTCAGTTGGAAACAGGCAAAGTTATTGTAATTTGCCAATTCACTGCATTAAATAGTGAACTTTGCTATGTGCTCCAACATAGACCACTCATCTTCACCTAAAAATATAGTAAAGTCAGGAATATGGTAACCCCTTGGATGTGGATTCTCTTTGTCAATGGCATTTGGGTAAAGTTTTTGGAACTCTGGGCAGTTAATATGCCTTAAGCTAGGCCCATAAAACTCCTCAACGACATCCTTTACTACTTCCATAGTCACCTGGGGAGCTGTTAGTGCCACAGGTACCTGAGGCATTGATGCAATTGCTTGAGGTACCTACATCGTGGTCATGTTAATTCCTCTGTAACTGTTGCCTCTCAAGCCAAAGGTTACCTAGGGTGTCCGTACCTGTTGGGGCACTTGTACCACTTTAGAACTTGCAATTGCCTGAGCATCATAAATACCTTGGGGAGTTTCAGAGTTAGTGTTACTAAGAATTTAGGTATGAGTAATGGCCTTGCCACTGGGGTAGCTAGTTTGCATTAATGCTTTGGACTGGTTAGCCACTTTATTCCTCTCTCCTGTGAGCTGGCTGGTATCGTTTTTCATTTTGAACACAGCTTCTATTGGTTATGCCCTGGGGAGTTCTTGGTTGAGTTTGCCCCCTGAACTCCCTGGGTCTCCTGGATACAGAATCAGACTCATCTGGCCTGGTGAACTGACCATTAGACAATGTAGGCATTAGAAAATTTAGCTTTTCAACAAAAAGATAAATTGCATTCGCAAGTTTGTTCAAAGTTTGATCATTTTTATCCAACTGCTTATTTAAGTCTTTTTCAAGAAATCAGCGATGGATGGTGCATTGGCATCTTCAATAACAGTAACAGGAACTGACTCACCCTGCCATCGTTTTGGATTAGCAACTAAGGTATGTGTAGTCTCTATTGGGTCGAGATTTTGAACCTCTTCTCCCTGGAGAATTGGTCCTTTTTTGAATTATTCTACCATTTAGGGAACCTGGATATTGAGTCCCTCCAAGTCTTGAGACATAACGATGTCTTTGTTTAGCATGCTTCTTCTTTTTGGAGGCATTGAAAATCCTGTCAAAAACAAATACTCAAGAAAAATTGAGATTCGTGCCAAAAATTGTTTGCAATTTTTGGTTGAGAACATTGAAAAATTGTTTTGACACTATAAGAGATGGTCCCACCGAGTGTGCCAAAAATTGTTAAGAATAGTGGAAATTAGTGTGAAATGAGATCTTTAGTCCTATTGGGCATGCCAAAAATTATTTACTGTAAAATTAATTTGGCTGACAAGTAACTTGAATACAGACGTTCCAGATACTGAGTGCATCAATTATGGAATTTGCACTTTCTAACTTCTGAATTAAATAACTGTGAGAATCAGTTACACTAAACGCAGCTTTATCTTTAATTGTAATGTGAGTGTGAAAGATAACTAGAATTAAAAAGTAAGTTTTTATTGATTGCTAAAAGAAATTACAAGGTTTTGGAAAAGTAAAATGCAATAGTTTAGAAATTAAAGATTGTTTGGAATTGAAATTGATAATAAATATAAAGGATAAATCGATTATTGGAGCCTTAAATTGATTAGACTGCTGAAGTTATTTGATTGCTGTTGATTTGTTGATTGATTAGACTAGTTATTTGATTGAGTTGTGGGGCCGTAAATGTTGCTACTCATTTGATATTTATTGCTTTCTTTGCAGGTACCTGAAAGATTCTGTAAAACCTACCTTCACGTTCTACAGTTGTTAGCAGTTACCAGTCCACTCCCTTATAATTCCCTAGAATTGCTAATAATTTCCTTTATCTCAGCTAATTACCGAATAACTCCTCTAAATTTTATCTAATAATTATCTTAAGCTATTAATTAATTAAATTAATAAAAAAACTAATTAAATTAATTTTATAAAAAAACTAATTAAATTAATTTTATAAAAAAACTAATTAAATTAATTTTATAAAAAATTAATTTAGTTAATTTTTAGACCTAAAAATAATTAATAAATAAATAAATTATTTTAGTGTCAACAGGTTTGCTTCGACTTCAATATAATTTTAATACAGATTGTTATAATATTTATGAATAAAATATCCATTATATAATATAAAAATAAAAAAATAAAAATGGTAATATTTTTAAAAAAAATTTAATGTATATAAATACAATTTTGCATGCAGCTTCTTTGTCATGATATATATATATATATATTATCTTACTCGATATTATTTTTATTTATTAATAATATTTTTTAATGTTGAATTAAATAATAAAAAAATAATTTTTTTCTTTTTAAACCCTTTTACTCAAAATTTTATTAATATTCTTCTTATTATATCATATGCTATAATATTTTGTTTAGGAGAGTTATACACGTAAAACATTTCAATGATTAAAATTTGTGATTTATTTTCATAAATATTTATATGAATTTATAATGATAAATGAAAAGAGAAGTGCTACATGCATTATCTAACCCACCCAAACATATTTTATATATGTAAAAAATTTTAAAAATCATGAATATTTCAAGAAAATAAGAAGTATAAAATTAAGAAAATTTATTCATGCTCATATATATCATATAATTATTTAAATTTTTTGTGATTATTAATAGCATATAATTTAATTAGAAGGATTAATGATATAAAGTAATTAAAAATAATAACTATTCATAACATAGAAAATATGAAAAACAGTTAGAAGAAGATAATTTTTTTATATAAAAAAATATATTTACTTTTAAATTATACATAAAATAATAAATTTAGTTATATAGAAAAAATCATACATATTAAACAATAATTTTTAATATTTTTATATTAAAATTTTCTTAAAATAATATTAATAATAACTAAAAAACAAAATAAAAAAAATAGATGCGATGAATATTTTACATAATGAATTTTCTTTAAAAAATTCAAAAAATTCCTAAAAAAAGAAAAATAAAATTTAGATATAGATAAATGATTTTTATTTTCTTAATGATGTTCTCAGAAAAAAAAAATCCTAATGATGTGATTTAGACTTTTAAAGTTATAAATGATAATAAACAAATATTAATATTATTTTCTAAACTTAAAAAAAAATTCAATTGGTCCAATTAAAATGTAAAAAAAAATAAGAAAAACTAAAAAAATTCTAAAAAATAGAAAATAGAATGCTAAACAAAGATAAAAATTAATTCAGATCGAAAAAAAAAAGATTTATTTGACATTTTTATTAGAATTGCTGTTAAAAAAATAATTTTTTTTTCTCTAATTATGAGCTGTTTTGTTATTCGCTTTCAATTGTGAAGAGAGATCGATTCTCAACAATATAATTGGATTTCAATTCGGATCATAGACAGTTGGTAGTTTGATTTCAATTTAGTTTGAGTTTAATTAATGGTTCAATTTGGTGGCAGGTTAAGGCCTATTTTGTTCGGTTTCGAGTTCGTTCATTTTGAATTGGTCAAAATTTTTTTTAAATATTTTATTAAAATGAAATTTTATTATTTAAAATTAAAAAGATAATAAATTTATTTTCTAAAAGAAATTAATTATACATTTTTTAATTATAGATATTTGCTTGAAAAATAAAATAAATATATTATACATTATTGTTGTGTAATTTTAAAGTGAAAGAATTAAAATGACATGCATTCATGAAAAAAAAAAAAAAAAAAGATACAATGACTAACATTTCAATCATTGGGACTTTTTTTGCAAGTGGGAATGGGAAAGGAATTAAAAAAAAAAAGTGACTTATCATAATTAAAATGCTGATGAATGCCATTGGCATAAAGAAATTAAGGGGGTGTTTAGTTTTTGGGTAAAATTGATAGCTGATAGATATCCAAATAAGTAAATTAGAGTGTTTAGTAAGTTTTAAAAATAAAGCTGATAGCTGATATGATACTCATCAGCTTCAGTTTGTAACGACTTTATTTTTAGAGCTGTTTCTCAGCTGATTTGATTTTATTTTTTATTTTCATTATATTACCCTTTTTTATTTAACTCGAAAATTAATATTATCAATACTTTTATACTTTTCATTTATAATTTTAACATTTTAATTAACACATTTCAACTTTGTTAAAATATATTTTATTAATAACATAAAATGTAAAATATTTATTTATATCTAAAAACTTAAAATTAATTATAAGTTTTTTCTTTATCAACAATAATAATTATTTTATTATTTTATCTATATTTTTAAAATTATTTAATTATTTTTAAAAAAATTAAAATTTCTTATTTCAATAATAAAATAAATAATATAATATAATAGATTAATAATTATATTTTTATTTTAATAATATAATAAATGATATAATATATTAATTTGATAATTGTATATTTAATTTAATAATGTAATAAATATATAATATAATAAATTTATAATTTTATATTTATTTCAATAATAAAATAAATTATATAATATATACCCTTATTGATCATTTCAAAATCAATAGCAATAGTTAAACATAGTTTTATCAAACACTTAACATAAATCAACTATCAGACAGTAACAGCTATCGGCTAACAGTTATTAGCTGTATTCAACAGTTATCAACTGTATTCAACAGTAAAACCAAACAAGCCCTAAATCTATGTATTACTTTTATCTTAATAAAGATAAATTTTAACTCGCTTAATTTTATTAATAGTTTCATTTTAGTTATTATATTATGTTTTATTTTCTTTTAATAAAATCATTTATCATTTATTTTTTTATTAGTTGTCATTAAAGCTAAAATTTAATAAAATCTTTGATAGAACTCTTATATAGTGCATTTTATGTAACTTTCAGTCATAAAAAATTTATATCTTTATTGAAATTTGTTTATTTCTCTGATTTTTTTTTAAATTGAGATTAGTAAATCCATAAAATTTATTTTTATTTCTTTGGATTTTTTAGTCTTACTTGATAGGAAAATAATTTTTTTTATAATTTAAAATCACGTAAGACACACTATATGAGAACTTTATTAAAAATTCTATCAGCTTGAAAAACTGTTAGTGAAAAAAATAAAAAAATATAATTTTATTAAAATAAATTAAAATATAATAATTAAAATAAAGCAATTAATAAAACTAAGCGACTACTAAGAAAATTTATTCATCTTTATAATAATTTATCCTTCTTTATAATAATCTCCAACTTAGTCCTTGTTCCGTATCTATTGAGCTTTGACTTGCGAAGTTATCGTGGGTGGTCTCCAATGTATTTTCTTATTGCCTATTTTCAACATTAGTCCAATCATTTATGCATGTTTATGTCTCTAAGGATTCTGGTTGTAAATAAGATAGATACTTACCATCTACGCTAAATGTTTGTTGAACTGCAACCATTAAAACGGGCGATGCTTGTACTTCTTCGCAATTATGGATACAATAGGAAAATGGGATTCATGTTCTTGTGCCTGCCAATTAAGGATTGAAAAAGGCAAATCAAATGTATTATCAAATTCTCTCTCTCTCTCTCTCTCACTATATATATATATATATATATATATATATATATATATATATATATATATATAACAAATAAGTATTTCTAATAAAATAACACGTAATATTTTTTTAAAAAAATTTATCATGCGTCACATTTTATAAATATTTTTTTTATACTAATTATTTAATTTTTTATTACTCTTTTAATAATTATTATTATTTATAATACTATATTAATATTTATTATTTAAATTATTATTTTTTTTTAAAATTTAATTTTAAAAAAAATTAAAACCTTTTGTAATTAAATACAATATTTAAAAATTATTTATATTATTTTATAAATACTAATTATTATTTAATCTTTTTATTTATTTTTTAATTATCATTATTATTTACAATAGTACCTTAACACTTATAATTTAAATTATTATTTTTTTTACAATTTGATTTTTAAAAAATTAAAATATTTTATGATTAAATATAATATTTAAAAATCATTTATATCATTATTTTTATAAATTTATTTATACAAAAATATTATTTTCCACATACTACCCTTCATAATAATAATAATAATAATAATAATAATAATAATAATAATAATAATAATAGTTTAAAATAAAAAATAATTTAAAAGATAATAATAATAATAATAATAATAATAATAATAATAATAATAATAATAATAATAATAATAATAATAATAAGTTATTGATAGCCATTAGTTTAAAAAAAATTGACCATTAATTTGTGAACTCATAATTAATTATCATATAATTTAACTAACTTTAAATTATTTTATATCTTTAATAAATATTATTATTATATTGTTATATTTTTTATTATTTTTATTATAAAATTTTTATTGAAAATTTTGAGAGACAAAAGGTATAAGTTTACTTAAAAAAAATATAAAAATAAAATATAAAGATTTGACTTATTATTTTTTATATTAATTACTTAATATTTTTTTATTTTACTTTTTTAAAATTAATTAATGCTTATTGTTATTAATAATATTATTGTCAACTTATAATGATTTAATTAAAATGGCTAAGTAAATAGAAAATATTTTACTGTTATAAAAATTGAATTTGAATATTTGTTATCATTTTTAATTAAATAATATTTAATTATAAATTAATTTTTTATTTAAATAGTTTTCATTTTTTTTTTGTCTATATATAGTCTATCATATAAGAGATTTAATATACATCCAGTACTCTCTTCTTACCAAGTATTTTCATTTCGCCTAAATACTCTTAAATCTTTTTTTAATTTGCACTATTTTTTATTATTTTTTAAAAAAATATTAGTTATCATTCTCAAAATTTATTTATTTAAATATATTTAATTAATATTTATTTGATTATTAATTTTTTTTTATAAATTTCTTATTTAATACTTCTTAAATTTTTGAATATTTTATTTCATTATAATTATATATTGATTGCAACGATAACTAATATTTTAATTATCCATATTTTATTATTATTAAATTTTAACATAATTATTTTTAAATTTTAATTAAATATCCATATTTTTATATATAATTTTTATATAGAAGTAGAATTTCAAAGATAAATTGCAAACATGATGTATTGAAAATTTAGCTACAAATAAAGATGATTAAAAATAATTAAATTTACAGTATTAAATGAAGGAGAGGAAGCATGTTGATTGTTATATTAGAGCATTGAATTTCAAAATTTTTCTTCTAAGGTTACATGCATCATGCCACATCTCTTTGTGCCTAATTAATTTCAATACTCAATTACATATTAAAACACTTTTAATATGTATTAGGATCTATATTTGTCATTCAAGATTGTGAATTAACAAATTAATTCATTTAAACTCTAGTTTAAAAGAGGAGTTGTAGCACTAACCTCTTTGATGCACTATAGATGTGATTGGCACCTTTAGAAAGCACCTAGGACCCCAAGTATTATCCCTCTAGCTTGTCCACACCATGATCACCAATGGGCAGTCCCCAATTTGCTTCTTAAGCCTTTACCAATCAATTATAAATTGAGTTCTTACCTTTAGAGAGGTTGTATGTATGTATAGAATACTAGAAACAATTTCTAACCATTTTAATTCAAAGAAATTTGGGCAATTCTCTTTGAATTGATAAGAAAATATGAAGAGAGGAGAGGGAGAAAGAGGTGCCGCCACACATAAGAGAGAATGGAGAGGGGTGGCTGATTTTTTTTCTTATAACATCTCTTTATATAATTAAGTCAAGTAATCACTTAAACCCTATAACATATGTCACAACCACATTGCATCTTATTTTTAATTGACCTAATCACATTAAGCCAAGTGTCAAAGCTAGACTTAATCTTGACTTTATCATCTTACATGATAGGAAGACAAATGGCAAGCTAATATGGTATCATGTGTCACCATCTCATGGTGCCACATGTCACCATGTGAAATGACCAAATTACTCTTATGCTGTAACTTTGAGTTCTCAACCCAAAATCATTATTTCTTCTCTTTAAATCAATTTATATCAAATATAAATTAATTAATTAATTAATCTCTATTAATTAATTTCTCACAATTAAATTCATATTTAAACACGTTAAATATAAATTTAACTTATGCTATACATCTAATAACCTAGATTTGGTTTCAAGTCATGCTAGGGACTTTGCAATCTTATTGCAAACTAAACCTATTTAATTAATTAATTAAACTCTTTAATTAATCAATTAAATCACATTTTACTTGGTGATTATCTTGTGTATGTGTGTGACTTACTAGGCTCATCACTAATTGGCAATGAGATATGATATTAACTCTTAATATCATCAGAACTCTTTCTTACCATAAATGATTTCTCTGAATCATTTTAACTATCTCATAGACCATAGTTGACACCTAGCATAACATGCTATGGCCACGCAATCAGTAACAAGAAATACCTTAAATGAACCTTTAATCATATGTTATCATGCACTAGAATTTCTCTGTTACAAAATCCCAATTCGAGCTGGAGTCATGGTTTATGTTAAACCCCATTTGCTATGAATATTATGTTCTCTTTTAAATTCAGTTCTTGATTAATTAGATTTTCTTGTCAGAAACACTTTTCTGACTAAATCTGTTTGTCCTGGCCAGAAACTTGAAACATCAAGAACAATTAAATGAACATAGGATTTTATCCCTATTTACTTAGGGTAACAGATTCTATCTTGATCAACACCTATCTCCATATATAACTAGTATAAGCCAACACATGCCCATAAAACCATACACAGTACAAGTATGAAAGCAGTATCAAACTCAAACCACCTATATACAAGATAACTGTGTTGTCTCAAGTCTAAAGATTATATGCACTGATATGATATATAACAATGCATTGACAAGAGTAAACTCCTTGTACTTACTATATGCGTCATTGATTTAGCCTACTTATCATGTATAAGTGCCTATCATGTTTGTTATGTGGCATGAGACTCACCACTTCATCTTATTTATATCTCATATGAATACCTTGGGAATAAGCATGATTATAATCTTTCTGGATAAGTCATGTCCTGTGTGAAGAATCCTCAATTGTAAACCAATTTATGATACTTTGTACTAGAAATACTGTCACTCATATTCTTAACAACTTAAGAATAGAATTTCTAACAAAATATCAATGGACATTTTCTATTACACATAAATATATTATATAAATAGAAAAGTGAAATTGCCTCTTATTAATAAAATATGTACTAGATACATACTAAATGATATGCTCTAGGGCATACTACTTATAATCTCCCACTAGCACTAGAGCCATTCATTACAATATCTTAGACCCATCTTCTCAAGATATCGGTCTAACTGAGCTTGTGACATAGGCTTAGTGAATGGATCAGCTGGATTTTCAGCTGATGCTATTTTCTGCATGGCTACATTGCCTCGCCCAACTATCTCTCTGATAATGTGGTATCGCCTTTCTATGTGTTTGGATTTCTGGTAAGACAGGGGTTCCTTATATCCAAACAGCCTCTTTTGCAGCATCTGATGTAGCAATGCACTCAGCCTCTGTAGTGGAATCAGCAGTCATACTCTGTTTGGAACTCTTCCAACTGACTGCACCTCCATTACAAATGAACACAAAACCATAGGTAGACTTTTTGTCATCGATATCTGATTGGAAATCATAATCAGTATAACTATCCAATTGCAAGTCACCACCTCCATAAATCAAGAATAAATCCTTAGTTCTTCTCAAGTACTTAAGGATATTCTTGACAGCTATCCAGTGTTCCAAACCTAGATTAGATTGAAACCTGCTAGTCAAACTAACTGCATGTGCAATATCCGGCCTAGTACACATCATTGCATACATCAAACTTCTAATAGCCGAAGAATATGGAATCCTGGCCATTTTATCTCTTTCTTCAGGTGTCTTTGCAGACATCTCTTTAGAAAGGTGGATACCATGTCTCACTGGTAACAAATTTCTCTTGGAATCAAGCATGTTAAACCTCTTTAATACCTTTTCTAAGTATAGACTTTGGGATAAACCAATTATTCTTTTCTCTCTATCTCTATAGATGCGAATTCCAAGAATATAGGTTGTCTTCCCTAAGTCTTTCATAGAGAATGTATTTGACAACCATACCTTTACAGCTGTCATCATACCTATGTCATTACCTATCGAGAGAATATCATCCACATATAAGACAAGAAAAGTGATAGCACTATCACTAACCTTTTTATATACACATGGTTCATCCTTATTTTTGATAAAACCAAATGACTTAATGGCTTCATCAAAGCGAATGTTCCAACTCCTCGAAGCTTGTTTCAACCCATAAATGGATCACTTTAGCTTGCATACCTTGGAACCATCTTGGGATTCAAAACCCCTAAGTTGTTCTATGAAAATGTTTTCTTCAATGTATCTATTAAGAAAAGCTGTTTTGACATCCATCTCTCAAATCTCATAATCATAGTATGCAGCTATTACTAATAAAATCCTAATTGATTTAAGCATGGCAACAGGCGAGAAAGTCTCCTCATAGTCGTTTCCTTGCCTTTGGCGAAACTTTCACTACTAGCCTTGCTTTATAGGTCTCTACCTTTCCATCAGAACCAATTTTCTTCTTGAAAACCCATTTATTCCCTATAGGTACAATACCTTCAGGTGGGTCAGTAAGATCCCAAACTTGATTCTTATAAATTAAATAAATTTCAGATTTCATAGCTTCAATCCATTTTGAAGAGTCTATATCTGATATAGCTTCTTCATAGGTAAGTGGATCATCTCCATGATCTACTTCTTCATGAGTAAACAACTCTTGTTCATCTTCATAAAGGAAACCATATCTCACGGGTGGAGGAGATATCCTAGTTGATCTGTGAGAAATTACTGTAGATGTTTCATCAATAAGTGTAGGTTAACTAGATTGATCTATATCCATTTAATCTATTGGTTGGTTAGAATTCTCCAATTCTAACTCTATTTGCCTTCCTTTGCCTCCTTCTTGAATAAACTGTTGTTCAAGAAATATGACATCTCTGCTTACCACAACCTTTTGTGATGTGGGCAAATAAAAATAATATCCAAAACTTTCTTTTGGATATCCAACAAATCGACCCTTTTCTGATCTGATTTCCAATTTATCAATGTTCAGCTTTTTGATATAAGCTGGACAACCCTAAATCTTAACATGCTTAAGACTTGGTTTTTTTTCCATGCCATATCTCATAAGGTGTGGAAGAAACTAATTTTGATGGAATCCTATTCAGAATATGCAAAGCTAATTCTAATGCAAATCCCCAAAAGGAGATTGGCATATCAGTATAGCTCATCATACTATGTATCATATCCAATAGGGTATGATTTCTCCTTTTAGATACACCATTCAGTTGTGACATTCCTGGAGGAGTCAGCTGGGAAATAATGCTATGCTCTTTCAAGTATTCATCAAATTTAGTACTTAAGTATTCACCTCCACGATCTGATCGAAGAGTTTTAATACTTTTTCCTGTTTGATTTTCTACTTCATATTTAAATTCTTTGAACTTTTCAAATGATTCATATTTGTATTTCATCAAATACAAATACCCAAACCTTGATTTATCATCAGTAAAGGTAATAAAGTAATGAAAACCGCCTCTAGCCATTTCCTTAAATGGACCACATACATCACTATGTATTAGCTCCAAAATATTTTTAGCTCTTAGTCCTTGTCCAACAAAGGGTGATCTAGTCATTTTTCCTTGAAGGCAGGATTCACAAATTGGAGTAGGTTCAGAACCCAATGGGGATAAAATCCCCATTTTCTCTAGTTTTGCAATCCTATCTTCTGCAACATGACCTAATCTTAAGTGCCAAATATATTTTGAACTTGAGTTGATTTTCATCATGGCATTGCATTCTTTTAGATTGCTTGCATTCATTTTGTGTTTATCATTATTATCTAAATAATAAAGACCATTATGCATATAACCCGAATCAACATATTTATTTCCAAAATAAATATTACAAACATCATCTATGAACTGAAATTCATAACCATTTCTAGTCAAACTAGATATAGAAATGATGTTCTTAAAAGCATCAGGCACATACAAAATATTATTCAAACAAAAAACATGTCCACACATGTAAAAAGATTTAGATCCTATGGCTAAAGGTTCAACAGTTGAGTCATCGCTAATCCGGAGTCTAACATCTCAATCATGCAAGCTACTACTGTTTACTAGTTCCTGCATATCATAAGAAATGTGATCTAAAACCTAAGCTGTAGATGAACTATGAGCATCATCAGCATTTAAATAACAAGATATAGACATACCTTCTGAAGGTGTATACTTTTTGTCCTTCAGAGAAGCAAAATACTCTGGGCAGTTCCTTTTCCAGTGCCCATCCTTTTGGCAGTGGAAACACTTTCCTTTGCCTCCATCAGCTTTGGTCTTCCCTTTCTGTTTGGCTATCTTTTTGGAAGGTCCTGGAACTTGATGTTTCTTTTTCTTATTGCCCTTCTTCTTGTTGGACTTTCCAATATAAGAAGATGCAATCAAAGCTACCTCTTTTCCTTTATTGCTCAGCATATTCTTTTGGGCAATAACAAGCATGTTAAGTAAACCAGCTAATGTGTATTCCTGCTTAGTCATATGGAAATTTGTCACAAAATTTTCAATGACTCAGGTAGGGACTGAAGGATCAAATCCGTTTGCAGTTGGAAATCTATGTTAAAGTCAAGATGTTCCAGCTGCTCTATAAGCCGAATCATCTTGTAGACATGATCCCCAACATTCTGTCCCTCAGACATCCTCATTCAAAATAGCTGCCTATATATCTCATACCTAGCATTCCTACTATGCTCACCATACAACTCTTATAGGTGAAGGAGGATCTCACTAGCACTTTGCATATTTTCGTGCTGCTTCTATAACTTATTACTCATAGAAGTAAGCATGTAATACTTGGCTTTCATATCATGCTTCTTCCACTTATCCAAAGTGTCATGTTCCTCTTGAGTGGCCTCTGGAGGTAAGGGACTAGGAACATTTGAGTCTAGAACGTATCCAATGAGTTCTAGGTTCATGACAAGTTTTAAATTTCTTAGCCAATCAGAAAAATTGGGTCCTGTCAACCTATTGTAATCAAGTATGCTCGTAAAGATATTGGATGGTGGTGGTTATTGTGTGCTCATTATTATCAGAAGAATAACTGCAGAAAATAACTAGATTAATTAGTAAATGTATCAAGTAATTAACTAAAATGATTATGGTCTTTTAATCAAATTGTTCCTCCCACTAACTTGGTGAATCCTACACTTCCAAAGTAGGAAACGAAAATCCTAATTGGATGGATTTCTAGTTGGTGATTGAATTCTTATAGTCTTATTGATCATCCTCAGGCACAACCATTATTGGAATTATAATAAACTATAAGTGAGCAACTCCTTGCCCATCACATCTCATGTGAGGTTCAATCCTTTATTTAGCCCCTAATGCTCAAACTCTCAGGCACATCCATTATTGATTCATCTTGCATTAGTTAAGTTGATCCCATTAAGCTAGTAAACATGCAAATAACTTTAATGTCCTCAGGCACATCCATTATTGGGCATCAACTTATTTACATATTTATAACATCTCATGCTTGACAATTATTCTTAAGAAAATCTCTTAAATTAAATGCAAGTATTTAAAATTTCTTAAAATAATTGCCTTAATGGAGGGCCCATGATATAATTACTTTAATTATACCATTTCCAACTTAATCATTTGTTTGGAAGATTTAGTGGTCAGCTTAATTACTATTATAGTCTCACTTTGCACATTATCCAATTAGCATGCATATATCATATACTTGCATACATTTTCATACATCTCATGCATACATGCATAAACAATAAATATGGTATGATTATGGACTTTCTAAGGGATTCAATTCTGAGCCACCAAGAATTGAATCAGGGCATTCCTAAGTGTATTTCATTCATTCATTTTACAAGAGTTGCTGAAGGAGTACATAATCAATACTTGATATTGATTTCCTCCCACTGGTCCCACCAATGCTCTTGACCTCTTTGATCTTCTTGCAATCCAATTACATTGTAATCCTTGGCATACCAAGGCGAATTTACAAGAATATGGACTTTAAAGTCCTCAAATAAATGAAATTACAACCAAAATTATTACAACACTTATAATACATGCCATCAAAAATAAAATTAATTATTTTACAACCCAAAGAAAAATAAAAGAAATAAATCCAATCACATTGGTCTTTTATTGTCCATGATAATCCATCATGCATATTACTATTTAATAATTAAATAAAACATGCATACTAAAATTAAATTGAATATCTCATATTCAAAAAAATTTAAAAATTCAGATTTGAATCTTATTCAAACTAATTTAAAAATTCATATTTGAATCTCATTCAAACAAATTTAAAAATTCAGATTTGAATCTCGTTCAAACAAATTTAAAAATTCATATTTGAATCTCATTCAAACAATTGAATTAAAATTTAATTGTGTGATTAAAATTCTTAATTAAACAATTTAATTAAGTATGGGCCTAATGATGGGCCTTAGATCATACACTAATTGCACAATGAAACCCATAACCATGCGCACACTTGGAAGGGCCCAAGCCATGTGCACCTATGGAGCATACAAACATGCCGCCACCTATGGTGATCCAAACAGCCTTGAATCAATCAAATTTTGATTAAATCACACAATTAAATCACATATTAAATCTTTAATGGCAAATAGTGGCTCTGATACCAATTAAAGGAGTGGAAGCATGTTGATTGTTATAGAGCATTGAATTTGAAAATTTTTCTTCTAGGGTTACATGCATCATGCCACATCGCTTATGTGCCTAATTAATTTCAATGCTCAATTGCATATTAAAACACTTTTAATATGTATTAGGATCTATGTTTGCCATTCAAGATTGTGAATTAACAAATTAATTCATTTAAACCCTAGTTTAAAAGAGGAGTTAGAGCACTAACCTCTTTGATGCACTATGGATGTGATTGGCACCTTTAGGAAGCACCTAGAACCCCAAGTGTTATCCCTCTAGCTTGTCCACACCAAGATCAGCAATGGACAGCCCCCAATTTGCTTCTTAAGCCTTTGTCAACCAATTATAAATTGGGTTCTTACCTTTAGAGAGGTTGTATGTATGTATAAAACACTAAAAATAATTTCTAGCAATTTTAATTCAAAGAAATTTGTGCAATTCTCTTTGAATTGATGAGAAAAGATGAAGAGAGGAGAGGGAGAAAGAGGTGCCGCCACACATAAGAGAGAATGGAGAGGGGTGGCTGATTTTTTTTCTTATAACATCTCTTTATATAATTAGGTCAAGTAATCACTTAAACCCTATGTCACATGTCATCATCACATTGCATCTTATTTTTAATTGACCTAATCACATTAAGCCAAGTGTCAAAGTTAAACTTAATCTTGACTTTGATCATCTTACATGATAGGAAGATAAATGGCAAGCTAATATGGTGCCATGTGTCACCATCTCATGGTGCCATGTGTCATCATGTGAAATGACCAAATTACCCTTATGTTGTAATTTTGAGTTCTCAACCTAAAATCATTATTTCTCCTCTTCAAATCAATTTATATCAAATATAAATTAATTAATTAATCTCTATTAATTAATTTCTTATAATTAAATTCATATTTAAAGACTTTAAATATAAATTTAACTTATACTATACATCCAATAACCTAGATTTGATTTCAAGTCATGCTAGGGACTTTGCAATCTTATTGCAAACCAAACATAATTAATTAATTAATTAAACTCTTTAATTAATCAATTAAATCATATTTTACTTGGTGATTATCTTGTGTATGTGTGTGACTTACTAGGCTCATCACTAATTGGCAATGAGATATGATATTAACTCTTAATATCATTAGAACTCTTTTTTACCATAAATGATTTCTTTGAATCATTTTAAGTATCTCATAGACCATGGTTGACACCTAGCATAGCATGCCATGGCCACCCAATCAGTAACAAAGAATACCTTAAATGAACATTTAATCACATGTTACCATGCACTAGAATCTCTCTGTTACAAAATTCCAATTCGAGCTAGAGTCATGGTTTATGTCAAACCCCATTTGCTATGAATATTATGTTCTCTTTTAATTTCAGCTCTTGATTAATTAGATTTTCTTATCAGAAACTCTTTTCTGACTAAATCTGTCTATCCTGGCCAGGAACTTGAAACATCAAGAACAATTTAATGAACATAGGCTTTTATCCCTATTTACTTAGGGTAACAGATTTCATCTTGACCAACACCTATCTCCATATATAACTAGTAGGAGCCAACACATGTCCATACACAGTATAAGTATGAAAGCAGTATCAAACTCAAACCACCTATATACAAGATAATTGTGTTATCTCAGGTCTAAAGATTAAATGCACTGATATGATATATGACAATGCATTGACAAGAGTAAACTCCATGTGCTTGTCATATGCGTCATTGGTTCGGCCTACTTATCATATATAAGTACCTATTATGTTTGTTATGTGGCATGAGACTCACCACTCCATCTTATTTATATCTCTTATAAATACCTTGGGAACAAACATGATTACAATCTTTCTGGATAAGTCATGTCCTGTGCGAAGTATCCTCGATTGTGAACTAATTTATGATACTTTGTGCTAGAAATACTGTCACTCATATTCTTAACAACTTAAGAATTGAATTTTTAACAAAATATCAATGGATCTTTTTTATTGCACATAAATATATTATGTAAATGAAAAAGTGAAATTGCCTTTTATTAATAAAATATGTATTAGATACATACTAAATGATATGCTCTAGGACATACTACTAATATTAAAATTATAGAATCTATTTTTTGAAAAATAGTATGTATTTTTAATATTTATTATATTATAAATTTATGTAAAGTGATAACATTTTTATCAAAGAATTATTTTATAAAAAATATATCAAATTAATGAAAAAGAATTTACACTTAAATACAGTATTTTAAAAAAATATAGTAGAATGTTATCTTTAATTAATAATAATGTTATATATTTTCACTATTATTAAAATTAAATAATTCAATTCATTATTAGTAATTTAACTTTTTTATTATATTAATAACAAAAATATTTATATATTTTTAAAATAATATTATTTTTAATTTAATATGTTTTCTGTAATTTATAAAAAATAACTATTGATTTACATAAATTATGAGATAAAATATAAAAATTTTATAAAATTTAAATTATTTTTTAAATGAAGTATTTTTATTACATTTTAAACGAAATAATAATGAAAACTACTATTAATATATGTATAAAAATAATTAAATAAGTATTTTAATTAATTACATTATAAATTAATTAAAAATTCATTATTATAATAAGTAAAAATTTATTCAAATTAAATTAAATAAAAAAGAAATTTTAATTTAAAATTAATTTAATAATAATAATTTATCTTATTTAAAATGTAATTAAAAATTAAATTAAAAAATAAAAATTATAAATTAATCATACATAATATGAGCATTATGCTATTTCAAAAGTAATGGTTAAATAAAAAATCAATCTCATGGAAATATTATAGAATGAAACTAATGTATGGATCCATCATAATTGATAATTATAATTAAATTGTGTACTTGCACCAAATAAAAATTTCAATTTTAGATATATTACTTTATCACCTTAGTTTTGTATCATTGCATCAACATTTATTGCCATACTATATATATATATACACACACACTCAAACTTTTATTAGAAAATTGACAATTAACTTCACCATTAATTATCATTTTGCATAATTAATAAATAATAACTTTAAATTTCACTTTAATTTTTTTTGTAATTATAAATTTAATTATTAGTATTAAATAATATTTAATCGAATAATTTTACCTTAAAATATATAATTATTAAAATTTGAAATATAAGATATATGGAAATGGAATATATTTAATATAAAGTGGCATAATTAAAGGATAACAATTTTATTTAAAAATTTCTCTTCAATTTATCTTTTTCTAATTATAATTTTAATTATTAGTATTAGATAATGTTTAACAGAATAATTTTATCTTAAAGTATATAATTTTTTAAATTTGAAATATAAGATTATATATATATATATATATAGAGAGAGAGAGAGAGAGAGAGAGAGAGAGAGAGAGAGAGAGAGAGAGAGCTAAACACTAAAAAATGTAAGTAAAAATTTGACACTTGTGTCCATCATTATTTGATGGTTGACATAATTAAAAATTAATAATTTTATTTAAAAAATTTCATTTTAACTTATAGTTTTCTAATTATAAATTTAATTTAATTATTTTAGATAATAATTAATAATTTTATCTTAGCTAAGTTTGAAATTTATTTTAAATTATCTTTTTTTTAATTATGAATTTATTTATTAGTATTAGATAATGTTTGACTTAATAATTTTATCTTAACTAATTTTGAAGTTTCATTTTAATTAATTTTTAATTATAAATTCAATTTTTATCAGATCTATTATTATAATTAAGAACTTAAAGATTGATGCATTAAGAGCGTATTATAATATATTGAATTCATATTATATGCTCAACTTTGTTTCCTTAAGACTATTAAAAATAATTTATTATCGAAAAGCATTGCAGAGATTTTATTTGGGGGTGGAGCAAGAATAAGGCAGAGATTCCTCTAGTTAAATGGGATTTGGTTCACCAGCATAAGCTTTATGGAGGTTTGGGATTGTAAAATGTTTTGTAATGAAGCTTGCTTTGTTGGGGATAGAAACAAACTTTGGGTTAAAACTCTCAAGGCCAAGTATTATGTTGATAATAATATAGTCTTGGTGGCATTTGGAAATTCTAGTGGTTCTTGGATTTGGAAGGGTATCAAGTGAGTTTGGGGGAACATGTTACAAGGAGTTAGATGGGTAGTAGGTAAGGGAAATATTATTGGTTTTTGAAGGGACCATTGAGTGTTTGGTTGTGGTGTGTTAATGTGATATGCCCTTGTTCCTGTTCCTGAAGTTGATTTTGAGAGGAAGGTTAGGGATTTTATGGATAGCAATGGAAAGTGGGACTGTGCAAAGTTTGGACACCTCCTTCTTGCTTATGTCATTCTTAAGATTGGTGGCACTCATCCCCCTAACTAGTATGGAGACGATGATTCCATTTATTGGGATTGTCAAGGAATGGGAGGTTTAGGGGTGTAAACGAATTGAGCTGAGCCAAGTTTTGAAAAGTTTTAGTTTGATTAGTCAAAACTTTTTCGAACTCGAGCCAAGCTCAAGCTCAAGCTCAAGCTTAATTCATGTTGAGCTCGAGCAAAATATCCATAAGCTCAAGTTTGACTCATTTAGAAAACAAACTATAAACGAGCTGAGCCATGCCGAGCATTTTTATCGAACTGACTCTTGAGTAGTTCACAAATAGCTCAACTCATTTACAGAGTGAGTTTTAAGTTTAAGGGTATGAAGCTTAAACTACTTAATTTTGATTAGCTCTCGTATATAAAAAAAAAAATAAAAGCTTAATTTTTATAAAAATTGAATTTAAATTACAAATAATAATATTTAATAAAAATATTTTATATATTATATATTGATTATATCATAATTTTAAATAATATATTATTTTTAGAACATTCATAAATAAAATAATAAATATTTATAATATAATGAAATATAATAGCTAATATAAATATTTTTAGAAACAAGCATGTTCACGAGCCTATTTAACGAGCCTACTCTTGCGCATACTAGCGAGTTGGCTCACGAGTCTTAATGAGCCGAACACTCTGAAACTTGAGCTTAGCTCGTTTATTAAATGAGTTTAAAAATTGAGCTTGGGCTCATCTCATTTTCTAAATGAGTTGGATCGAGTTGAACTTTTATCTAGTCAAACTTCGAATAGCTTGCAAGCGGCTTAACTCATTTATATCCCTAGGGAGGTTCACAGTGAAGTTTGCTTATACTGCCTTAGGAATAATAACTGGCTTCTTAATGAGCGAAAATGGAAAAGAGTCTGGGGCTGGCAAGGCCTAGAGAGAATTCGTACTTTCCTTTGGTTTGTGTCTCATCAACGGCTCCTGACAAATTTTGAGCGCAAGCATCGTCATATGGCCGTGAGTGATTGCTGCCCCTATTGTCTTGTTTGGTTAGAGACAACTTTACATGCTTTTAGTTGTGTAGTTGCTAAAAGGATATGGGATATTGTGGTTCCGGTGGATATTGCTAGCTCTTTTTTTGCTGTAAATGGTATTGATAGTTGGCTGGAGGATAATCTTTCGAACAAAGGGGGTGTGGTTGATGGGGTGGAATGGCCTTGATGTTTGGTATTTCGTGTTGGTTCATCTGGAAATGGCGAAATACAGTTGTCTTTGAGGGAAAGCTGGATAGATTTGTTGATGCTAATACGGTTATTTAAGCTTTTACAAAAAGCAGTGTTCTTGCTTATACTCATTTGGGTCCTTTGGTTTCAACTGGTGTGTATGGAGAATGCGTGTGGTTGGGATGGGGCCCTCAAAGTTTTGGCTGATATAAGTTGAATACGGATGGATCCTTTATTAGGGAAAATGGGATTGCCTATGCTAGTGGGGTTATTCAGGATCATGTTGGCTATTGGTATGGTGGTTTCATTGCTAATCTTGGCTCTTGCTATATAATGATGCAGAGCTCTAGGGAGTTTTTTTTTTTTTTTTGTCTTCAAATTGCTTGGGAGAAGGGTGTTCATTGATTGTTAGTTGAAGTGAACAGTAAAAAAGTCATCACCATGCTGAGTCAGGAGATTCATCCATCAGCTTTCTTAGGACTTCTTGACAACATTAGGGATCGTGATTGGCAGCCGTCGTTCTCTTATCTGTACAGGGAGAGTAACATGTGCACCAATATGTTGGCTCATGCTGGTAATGCTATGCAGTTGAGGTTGCATCTGTTAGAAAGTCCTTCGAATGGCCTGAGTTTTATTCTTATCCATGATGTCCGTAATGTCTCTTATCCCAGGTTCTATGTAGTGCGATGCCAATGTTTGCCTTTTGTTTTTCTTTCCTTCTTTTTCCAATATATATATATATATATATATATATATATATATATATATTAGAGATATTTAATCTTAAATATATATATATATATATATATATATATTAGAGATATTTAATCTTAAATCATATTTTTTACTCGTACTTTCATTGTGTTAAAAGGTTTTTTACAAATAGTCTTTTAAGCCAAGAATTACAATTCTATATTTTAAGAATATTTATTTACAAAATTTCTCTCAACTTTATTTTATTTCAGTTAATTATTTTTGTTTTCACCAAATATTATTAAATCAATATATATTGGTATATAAATTAACATAATAATTAAATTTTTGTCAAAATAAATAATTTAATTGATTGAAGCTAACTTAATTTAAATTAAATAAAAATTAAAAATTAAAAATATTACTGTTCACCTCGCGAGTATATGACTAGTTTTACATAAATGGTTGATCATCTAATTGAGTAGAATATTAAGGAGCATTTTGTAGATAAGATATATTTTTAAGAAATAGATAATTTAATCATTAGATTATTTTCATGCTGTTGGACCTACGTTATTTCAATATTTAAATATGTGTTCATGAGATTATTTTAAAGTTTTAAATTTAAGTTTTAAATTTTGAATTGGGTATTTAATTCTTAAGATTTATTCTAATGCCATTTTGTTATTGCTATTATTAAAAATTTTAGTGTAACAATCTATAATTTATAATGCATATAAATGTATGACGGGGAGGGGGACATTGGGTTTCTCAAAAATATTCTTTATTTTTCAAATTAATTATAATTATATTTTTATTATTTAAATTAATTTTAAAATTTATATAAATTTATAATTTATAATTTTAGAGTTAATATAAATTTAAAGTTATTAGTTCTACTTATACTTAATTTTGATTAAATATAAAATTTTATAAGAGCTAAATTAATAAGTAAGAAATAAAAAAAATATTAATAAATAATATATATATATATATATATATATATATATATATATATATATATATATATATATGGGGGAGACATTAGGTTTATCGAAATTGTTTCTTCATTATTTATATTATTTTTACAATATTATAAAAATGAAAATAAACTAAAAAAATTAACAAAAGTTAAAACAGGAAAAAAAATAAACTGAAAATTAAGAAAAACGTTGAATTTGGAAAAAAAAGAAGATGAAATTAAATAAAACTATTTTCTAATATAAGTCCATCTTAATTTAATAATAATAATATAAATATATTTTAAAATAAAAAATTATATTATTATTATTATTATTATTATTATTTTAAAATTAATTTTAAAATTTATATAAATTTAAAATTTTTAGTAAACTTGTACTAAGGTAGTAGAGATATATCGTAATTGGAGTAAAATTTAATATAAAAACATAATTGAAATAAAATTGAAATTGTAATTTTTAGATAACTTCAAAGTATTTGGTGACAATAGATATAAATAATCATGCACATGTACTGGAGCAATAGGCAATATGTGCTTTTAAGTTTAAATTCATCAATAATTGTGATATGATTATAATATTTGAAATTCATCAATCCTGTGAAATGGAGACCAAAGGATATAATTTTGTACAGACGCCCTTTTTGCTTTTTTCCGACTGAAATTGATAAAAAATAAAGGCTTAGATTTTTATATTGAATTTAGAGGTATACCTAAGCCAATCTAAAATGTTTGTATTTTCCTCTTGCTTTCATTATCTTTTTGTCTTATAAAAAAAAAATAAAGGTTCAGACTTTTATATTTAATTATTTTTTTTATAAAATATGCGTTGTGCATTATTATACTCATTATAAAATTTATAATTTAATTTTTTTACAATTTTTTCTATTAATTTTTTCTATTTTATAACCTATTTAATATATTAATTATTCAATATATTTAATAAGCATTATATTATATATGTTATAAATATATGATTGACAAAAATATAAATATAAATTTAATCATGCATGTCCTAAAAGTTATAACAAAATTTTTTAAAAATAAATTTTAAAAAATAAAATTTACAAAAGAAAAAATAAATATTTATATTATTAATATTTATAAGAATATTTTTATTAGTTTAAAAAGTTAGTCCTTTATTCATACCTGTATATATATTGTAGTGCATATAGCCTATTATTATGAATGGTATGGATATTATAATGCATCTAAATATTTAAGTTATTTTTGTCAATTAAGTAATCCAATTAGGTTAATTGTTAAAATTAAAATTAATATCAAAGTTGGAGATTAAATTGATAAAAATAAAAAGTTTGGCTAAAATTGAAGAAATTTATGAAGTTTTGATTTTTTTTAGTTATTTAATCATTAAATAATAATAAAAGATTTATATAAATAGATAAAAATTTAAAATAAGTAAGAATTTAAATTTGATATTATGATTTTTTTATTATATTTTAATATAAAATTAAAATTTATTTTTTATTTTAAAAAATTAATTATCCAAATAAAGTCTAAATAATTTTCATGAGTAATATTTTTTTAAAATTTTTTAATATATTTATAAATTATAATATTTTATTTATGTGACGAATAAAATTTATTTAAAAATAGGACTAATTAATAAAAAAATTCTAAGCATTTTTTAATTTTATTTAAAATTTTAGTTGATATTATTAAAATTGTAAAATTAATGTTAGTTTTATTTTATTTATCTAAATTAGTCAAAATTGAAATGCAATTATAATAATTTCTTTAAAGTTTTCAATAAAGATTATTTTTTAATTTATTATATTGAATAATAATTTGAGAATATAAAATTATTTATTTTTATTCTTAATAAAAATAAAATAAATAAAATTTATTTATATATAAAAATAAATTTTAAGTTTACTTAAAGCTATATTTTTATCAACATAAATAATTTAAAAAAAGTTATAAATTTATGACTAATAATGTGGTTCATCTACTTGAATTAGATTAAAAATTCAAATTCTTAATTTTAATGTGTAGTTAACCCCTCTCTTTCTATATATATAATAAATTAAATAATTTTAATGAATTAATAATACTTATAAGATTATAATTATAGAATTATTATATTAAGAATTATAATTTTTTTAGTATAAGTACAATTATTATTAAAAGTTTAATTTATATTAATTATTATAATATTAAAAAAAGTAAAATTATTAGGTATTTGGTAACAAATATTTTATCGTTAAAAGCTATTAGTGATAATATAATATATTAGAATCAAAATCATAAACGATTTAGCAATAAATTTTTTGTTATTAAAGATTAGTGATAATAATATTGGAGTGTACTAATTGTTAAAATCATTAGTGACGTATCTTTTTGTCGCTAAATAGTATTAGTGATAAAATTATATGATTAGCTACAATATGCATTATTGGCAACGAATTACTATCTGTCGCTATAAATATGTTTGTTTTATATTTTTATAAATAATAGATAGATTAATACTTTTTTTATTTTTTATTTTTTATTTATTAATTTCTTATTTTAATTAATTATTTCTTATAAAAAGTTATATTTAATTAAAATTAAATACACATTGGATTAGGAATTTTAAATTTATTTAAATTCTAAAATTAAAAAATTTTAAATTTATATAAATTTTAAAATTAATTTAAATAATAAAAATATAATTACTTTTATAAAATTTTATATTTAATTGAAGTTAAATATAAGAAGGATTAAGAATTTTAGATTTAAATAAATTTTAAAATTAATTTAAATAATAAAAATATAATTGAAATTAATTTAAAAAATGAAGGGCAATTTGAGCAAAGTTAATGTTACTCTTCATACATTTATATATAATATAGATTTAGTAGCACACCTAAGCCAATCTAAAAGGTTTGTTTTCTACTCTTTACTTTCATTATTTTCTGTCTTAATTAATTGGAAATATTATAATGCATTCAAAGGATGCTTTCTCATATGGTAATTTTGGGATTTAAAATATTAAGACATTCGACAGTAGCTTAAAGAGCCTGTTTTTAAGTGGCAAATTTACTTATATCTATTTATTACTTATTTCACAAAGTTTTAAGTATTAATAAATTATTTTATTAATAATTTTGTTAAAAAAATAAATTACATTTTTAATATATTTTATACTAATTCAAAATTAGTGGCATTTTGGTATTATGACCACGAATACTAAATTTAAATGGCTATCAAAAATCAATTATTTAAAAAGAGTTTTTTTTTTATTACAAGTTTATCACAACATTAAATTCTAATGCCATCAAAATCTAATTATTTAAGGTAAACTTAAAAGATAAATAAATTATTATAACGCTTAAAAGTTAAAACAAAAGAAAAAAAAATATATTTTTTTATTAATAATTCTCGACATAAAATTTTAATATCATCAAAATGTAATTATCTAATTAAGCTAAAACATAAAAGATAAACAAATTATTATAATTGTTAAAAGTTAAACAAAATAATAAAAGGCATTTTTCTATTAATAATAACTCTTAATTTTTATTACATTTGAGTTAATAATTAAATTAATATTACATATTAATAATTAAAATTAATTGTAATAAATATCTTTTCATAAAAATATAATCTAATTAAAGGTATAATAAAATTTTAATTTAATAAATATTTTTATTTATAAAATTAATTAAATTAACATTAATACTATTATTTTAATTTAAACAATGAAATTTAACATTTAATATTTATGTGTAAATTATAAAGAGAATAATTGAAAATATGTCGAGATAAATTTATTATTGTTATTATTGTGAGATAGAATTAATAGCTAAAAATTGTTTTTAATTTTTATTATAAAATTTAATATTTTAAAATACTATACTATACTTTAAAAAAAAATTATATTTAATGGACTATTTGTTTTTCAATTAAGTGATATTAATATGATACAATATATAAAAAATTATTAAAAAATTATGTATAAATAAAATTAAATTATAAATACTAATAACAAGTATAAATAACGTGCGTTATATGTTAAATAAAAAAATAGTATAAATAAATATATGAAGGGAGACGGGGACACTGAGATTTTTTAAAATACCTTTTATAATTTATATTATATACAATTATCTTTTTTTATTATTTTAATTAATTTTATAATTTATAAAAATTTAATATTCTTAATCCAATTTATACTTAACTTCCAATTAATTAAGTTTTTTTTTTATTACAATTCAAACATACTTATGTTGATTACGTGTTTAAATTTGTTTTTGTTGGGTTCTTTCTTTTGTTTAATCTCAGTTGACTATTGTTCGTGTGATTCCTTGGGCAAAGGCGAAACTCAATTATACTGCTCAAGCACTCATCATCTCAACTGGTATGATACAGGTTGAGTAGTTTCAGATGTGACGCAAAACAACTACGCCTATTTTAGTATATAATATACTAATCCTGTGGAAGTTATACAGTAATATGCTATTATTAGCATGGGCGAAGTTGAATATTACGTTTAATAGTATCCTAACTTCACAGGGTTTTATCTACAATTTTTATTCTTTAATATCTTATCTGGATGTTGATTTCCATGGTTTCATATTGTGTGGTATGTAATATGACTTATTTGTGAAGATTGTTTCTAGAGAATAGTAATTTTGGATTGTAAAGTGATAATTCCTTTAACTATGATTCTACCATAGATTTTCAAATAACTCAATTGCTGATTTTAGATAGTTTAAAATTTTTATATTCTAATTTTATACTTATTTATAAACATTCTTTCATTTCTAATCCCTTCCTTCGATAAGGAATCTTCAATCTCTCACATATACCAATTCTCTATCATCTCTTACATCACAAATTCTTTTCATTTCTTACCATCAATATCGTCCATAGCGGACGTGACTCCGTTTCGGTCAGACTTTCTTCCTCTCGTTGTTCTTCTTCTTCTTCTTCCTTTCTTTTTTTCTTTTTTTTTTTTTTAATAATTTCTGTGGCCCATATGGTTAAGTATTCCCACCCCTGGGACAGGAGAAGCTAGTTCAGTCACATCTGGGTTTTAGCAAGGGAGGTACGAGAAGTTAAGGGTGAATGTGAATTTCCCTCTCTTCTTTGGCGAGAATCGGAAGGTCGTGAGCCAGTGGCTGTGGGGAAGTAAGGGTATAATATATATATATATATATAAAGAATTTTATACTTCAAAGTTTTTAATAATAAATATGCAGTTTATAATATTATTAGATTAAGTGGAACAGGATCAAAATACTCATGATTCTAAATTATATGAAAACTTGAGATAAACATGAAACTAGGTAAATTTAGCACCAGTTCATGAGAAATTTGATTTGTTGCCTTTTTTTTTTTCTATATTTAACAGCATCAATCGTTTTATATTTCATCACTGTTGACAAGATTATCTTGGAGTGTGCGAAAAGAAATATTGAACATGACAAAACAGCCCGAGATACTAAATGCTTTTACTGCAAATTTATGTTGCAATCATGTGTACAATGTTAAGAATTTGTCACTGTATCTATTGTCACTATTGTGTTTCTACAAGGAGCCCATTGTATCTGTGGTAAGATTCTTTTGATCTCTTGCCAAGATGTCTGTTAGTCATTTGGCTGTAATGCTTACTTATTGGGCTTAGCAATTTACTACATTTTATGAATTTGAGTGAGAAATAAAATTTGCCCATAAATTTTTTGTTAAAATTAGCCCCGGAGAGACGAATAAAATTAGCAGGGAGAAGAAATTAATTTTTCTACACTAAGCATTTATTTGATATTGAATTTTAAGGGCTCAAATTATTTTTTTAATATATGTATTATTTTAGATGCTGTTAAAAAAAGTAATTACGAATATAAATGATGTGCATTACATAGGATGGAATGGTAAATATATTTTACTATATTATCATTTATTATTATTATTGCTACTATTATTTTACTATTGTTGGTTTTGATTTTTAAGATTTAAGTTAGTTTATTATTGATTTGATTTTGTTATTAATTAAATTTGTTATTATTATTATTATTATTATTATTATTAAATTGAAGTGTATTTAAGTTATTTATTAAGGAATTAAAAAAAAATCAAATGTTCCATTATTATTATTATTATTAAGTAAAGATTTATAATTTATAATAATATTTTAATATTATTTTTTAAAATTGATGATATTTTAATAAAATAATATTTATTTATAGGTTAAAATAATACTTTTATATTTTTACTAGAAAAAGAAAAAAATAATAAGTTTGAAACCCACCTGATCGAGGTTCATGAGTTACCCCGACCCCCGCGCCCCCCTTGATTTCCCCTTCCTTGAAACCCCTCTCCCCCTCTCCAAATCTAGCGACAGCCACCCACGGTCGACGAGTTTCTCCAGCAAACCAAACCAACGCTGACAAACTCCAGGGAGCCATGAATGCTGATGGATGGTGGTTGTAGCGATGGGAGAGAGAGGAGTGAAGGAGGAGTATGTGTGTGAAATACAACAACTTCTAGGCAACATTTTATCGTTGACTAATGGTCAATCTCATCCAAACCAATGGCATTATGATTGTCTCCCTTCTAACTACAATACCTGATAAGCCTCGTCCCAAATAGAGGTCTGTGGAGAGAGAAAATTGGTGGTTTCAAAGTTTTTACAGTCGATTTCGGCCAACTGATGGACAAAATGGATGATCGGACTTGGTAATCTTTATCTGCTATCTGTAAGTTTTGATTTAACGCCAACCATACCTGGAAAGGTTGGATGGTGAAAATGCGAACAGACGTTCAAGTTTAATTTGGCCAATATTGGGCGATCAAGAATAAGTTTTAATGAATCATCCGCAGATCCGTCATCAGTAGTCTCTAGGCTTTCTAAAAGTGCGCTCAGATCAGCGATAGCTCACCAGTGTTTGGAACTGAGTTTTCAGCATAATCCGGACGCTCGATGGCCAATCTCAAACATAGTCAAGATCGCAATCAATCCTAGTATTTCCAGACATTTCGAAAGCATTTTAGATAGTAGAATTGATATAGGAAAACTCGAACTCAATTTGTGTGATTTTTATCTAATTATAATCTAGCTAATTAATCTATCTATATATAAAGTAGACAAAATTTTTCTTGATATTGTTATGTGAACAGATTTACTCTTAGTGTTATCGAGTGGCACTTAATATATAGAGATTGACATACTTTATAAAATATCTTAATTATTATCTATTATGCTAAGTATTTAATTCTATCTTTTTATTTAATTCTCTTTTTATTTTTCTTTTATTTATCTTTATTATTATCATTGTTAATTTTCATAACTAAATGATTGAAAATATTAGGTATATTTAATTAATATTTATTTAATGATTACATCTTTATAAGTTTCTTATTTAATGTTCCTTAAATTTTTTTGTAATATTTCATTTTATTATAACAATTTAAGAATTGTATATCTTAAAATAATAGAAAATTTTAAAATTACATTACAAAAGCTTAAAAGTTTTGCTTTCTCCTTTTTATAAATTGAATGTATTTTAATTTATTTTAATATAATTTTATTTTTATTTATCTTATTTTTATATGCTTTTAATAGAGGTATATATATATATATATATATATATATATATATATATAAAGAGCAAAGAAGTAAAGAGCAAAGAAGTATTTATAAAGAAATGACACGTAGCGTTTTTTTGTAAAAATTTGTCATGTGTCACATTCTATATATACTCTCCTTTATACTAATTATTATTTAGTATTTTTATTTACCTTTTAATTATCATTATTATTTACAATACTACCTTAATATTTATAATTTAAATTATTATTTTCTTTAAAATTTAATTTTTAAAAATTAAGACCTTTTATAATTAAATCAATATTAAAAATTATTTATATTATTTATAAATACTAATTATTATCTTTTTTCTCTTTTAATTATTATTATTATTATTTACAATAGTACTTAACATTTATGATTTAAATTATAATTATCTTTAAATTTTGATTTTTAAAAAATTAAGACTTTTTATATTAAATGTAATATTTAAAAATTATTTATATTATTTTTTTATAAATTCATTTATGCAAAAAATATTATTTATCACATGTTATTCTTAATAATAATAATAATAATAATAATAGGAGGTCATTGATGACATTAATTTAAAGAAAATTGATCATTAATTTGTAATCTCATAATTAATCATAAATATTCTTCATTATGCTAATTATTATGCAATTTTTTTTATCTCTTTTTTAATTATCGATGTTATTTATAATATTAGCTCAATATTTATTATTTAAATGATTATTTTCTTTAAAATTTAATTTTTAAAAATAAGACATTTTGTAATTAAATATAAGATTTTAAAATTGTTTATATTATTTTATAAATATTAATTATTATTTATTTTTTTATTTTTCTTTTAAGTATCATTATTATTTATAATACTATCTTAACATTTATTATTTAAATTATTAGTTTCTTTAAAATTTAATTTTTAAAAAATTAAGACCTTTTATGATTAAATATAATATTTAAAAATTATTTATATTATTTTTTTTATAAATTTGTTTATACAACTATGAAATATAGTCGCTAATATTTTTTATCAATTTAAAATTTCTTTTCCTAAAATATAAAATTCGTTTTATATTACCTACTAAATTGCATTTAGTCGGTAAAATACCAACTATTACGAGCATTATTCGCTAATATATATTGTGTAACTTAAATTTACTTTTACTAAAATACAAAACTTTTTATTAAATTACCTACTAACCAAAGTATAGTGAGCGACTTACCTTCTAATATGAAGTATAGTGGCCAATATTTTTTATCAATTTAAATTTTTTTTGTTAAAATACAATTTTTTTTATATTACCCGCTAAATTGCTGTTAATCGATAAATTACCTACTAAGTTTTGAAATAGTAGCTAATATGTTTTAAAATTTATATTTGTTTTTACTAAAATATAATTGTGACACCCCTTACTCGTGTACAGTATCCGAGTAAGCAATGTCACACGGTGTACCGGCACATTCTATTTTACCTTAATTAATTTTTATCATGGTTTTGAATACAATTTATGAAATATAATTTATTTAAGCCAATTATCGACCATTTATCGAAATTATAATTTATTTGAGGTTCCGAAAATTTTATAGAAAATCCGGCAGAGTACCGGCTAAAAATTGAGAAAACAGTTCTTCGGAACCTGTGAAAAACACTTCCTATGATTATATTCAATCATCTCAAACTCCAATATCAAAATCTCAATATTTTTCAACCATTCATTTCTCAATCATTCATCTCATTTGATAATCATGTACAAGTCATAGATAGACATTCACTTTTCCATTCACAAGTATAATTTTCATTATTTACATGAACATCAAAATACATTACATAAGTTTAATTACATATGAGAAAATAAAAGTTAGATACAAGATACAAAAATGAAACCTAGTGTCCTACCAATGCAGTGTAGAAGGTGAGGTGACACAGATACTATGCAGAGCTGCAGGAGGTCTCACCCAGTCTGCGGTCTACTGGGCTCTCGATCAGTATCTCCAGAACCTACGCGTGGCAAAAGCAACGCGCTAAGCAATAATACTTAGTGGTGCAATAATAAAATAAAAGAAAATAGCAGAAAATAAATATGTATTGAATGTATATGTCTTATTTGTTTTGTATTTGTTATATTCATTTATTTCGTTAACTTTGTCCATTTTCATTCATTTGGTTGCCCAAGTAACCTATACTGGACGACTGGACTGGATAACGGGTAAGCTGGCACTGGGTATCTAGTACCTCGGGCCGTCACACCATCGGTCACATGTGCATCTCCCGGTGTGCAACAGAACAGCTAACAAGCTGTAAACAATATTAGGCACAAGGCCAAATATCAACACAAGGTCAGAATGGCTAAAAGCCATAAAATCACAGAATAGCATAATGCCATGTGCAGTACTGCTAACTGAACCCTATTGGCATGCCAAACTATCCAAACCAATCTTGTTAGGTATACTAGGGCATTTGATACTTTAAAATTCTTCAATTTTTGAATTTCAACTTTTGGTGTCACTATTCACTTTATTGATCAACAAAAAAGTTGACTTTTGCATAGAAAATAGGTGCATTGGTTTTAACACTCCCAATGTACCACATTTTGCATTTAAAACTTGTTGGAATAAGTCACCAAATCCATTTCCAAGCTTAGCACTAAGGGGCAGAAATTTCAGAATTTGTACCATAACTTTACTGTTCCATTAGGGACTGTTACAGTAGAAATTAGAGAAATGGTAAATATGAAAGTTGTTCCTTATTTTGTCTAGTTGAATTTCTTTTTTTGAATCACTCCATTTGGAGTTTTGTAGCTCCAGATATGGTCCAAAAACCACAGCTGGCCGGATTTCAATTCTGCAGAATTTACCAAATCTACAGTACCATGAACAGTGACTGCCACTGCCTTGTTGGATAGGTTCTGGTCATAATTTGTGGTAGGTTTCTTCATGAAAGTTGTTTGTCTATATCTCATCTTGTTGCTGTAAAAATTTTAGGTCAAATGGACCATTCTACAGTGAGTTATGGCCAAATGAACAGACTGTTCATTTGGTCATTCTGCAGATTCTGCTTGCAGGGTATCCGGATTGGGGCCAACTTTTGGTCAACTTGCTTTGGTCTTTTGGGCAGGGTTTCTGCAGAAAAATTGTGCCATTATAAGTCTAGTTTCATGTCCAATTGGCCAAACACCAATTGAACCTACACAGCCAAAGATATGGCAGTCCAAGTGGGCTGGACTCACAGCCTCCCTGCTGCTGTCACTAGGCAGCCTACCAATTTGGTTTGTAACACTCTAGTTCACTTCAAATTATGATTAACTTACCTCAAATGGTCACTAATTGACCATTAGAATGTTCACTAATCATTTCATAAGCCAATTCAAATTTTCACTCCCAAAACCCTAATTTCCCATTATGATTCACACAATATGCCTTAATTAACTAGCTAATTCACTATCCACATATATATATATGTTTTAAACATGATCTCTAGTCCACTTTAAGTCCATCAAAACAATCAACCCTATCCCTTCCTTAAGGCTGCCGAAATTCATGGTAAACATACACATAAATTGTATTCATTTGGCTTACAAATTCTTACTCCTTTTTAAGTCTCTAACATGGAAATAAAGAGTTTTAGATATATATGTGCACTAACCTCTTGTAGGGCAGAATTTTCCAAGCATAAACTTCACTTCCTTCCCTTTTCTTGGCTGCCAAAAGGTTATACAAGGTGCAAGGATGAATTTTAGTGAAAGGAGTAGGAGGATTTATGGTGAAAGGAGGAGAGAAATTGAGCTTGTTGAAGGTATTAATGGAGGTTTGGTGCTAGGGCAATGTTTCGGCTGGTTTGGGGAGGATGAAGGTGGCTGTTGGCTTTTTGATTTCTTTGGTCTTTATTGTCTCTTTCATTAGTTAATTAAATAGTTGTTTAAATGCAATTGGTGGGAACTTTTTAATTGACATCATAATGATGTCATAATTTGCTTTTTATGGATTTTTTTCTTTTCTTCTTTCTTTACTAACTTCAAATTAATTTTTCATCAATATTAATTCATATTTTATGTCATAATAATTATTTACTTAACTGGACAAGTCGGCCAAAAATCACCTCTGAAGGCGAAATGACCAAAATGCCCTCCGTTTGGCTTAACGGGTCAAAATTGTCTGTACCGATTGAAAAATTTTTCTAAATATTTTCTTGGCATTCTAATGCCATAGGAACCTCAATGACCCTTCTCTGGAGTCCCAAAAATTATTTTATGAATTTTTCCCCGGGTCTAGGGCTCCTAGTTACGAGAACCGCAACTTACCTCTGGTTACCCATCACTTGGGCACCGGCTCATTTGACTTGGTTGTATTTTATTTCTAAAATTTTTATTAAATTTTTCTTGTTAATATTTGAGTTAATTATGGTCCTTCACTTTAGTTTAAATATTTTTCCGGACGTTCTAGCTGTCCGGACCGACACCGGTCACCGGAACAGTAGAATGTATGGAGTTGCTACCGGGAGGGTGTTACATTAATTTTCTTTTTTAAACTCATTCTTTCATTTAGTATTTTTGTTTATCCTCGTATTTTTTATCTTTTAAAAAATTTAACTTAGGAAAATGCTTTTGCTGTACAAGCATATGTATAAAAAAAAGTACCTACAATTCCAAAATTAGTCAGTAAATTACCTACTATTAATCATAGTAGTCGATAAATCAATATTTACATTGTGAAAATTACCTACTAAACATTAAGTAGTAGGTAAATTACCAAGTAAATTTTTCATATTACTGATTAAATATCAGATCATCGCTAATAAATTATTTATGCACCATTTAATAGGTTACCGACTAAATATTTTATCAGTAAACTATTTATAATAGTAGCTACAATTTGTGTGCCAACTTGATGTCATAATTAGCGACTAATTTGTTTACTTGGTAACGTATTATAGGTAAATAGTCAGCAAAGTAGTTGATAAATATTATTTGTATTTAACAATTTTATTCAACTTTCTATTAGTTGGTAATTAACTATAAATATTTGGTTGCCGGTAATTTTAGTAGCTGTTCTTTTACTTTCTTGTAATGAAATATTATTTACCATATGTTACCCTCCATAATAATAATAATAATAATAATAATAATAATAATAATAAGTCATTGATAGCTATTAATTTAAAAAAAATTAACCATTAATTTGTGATCTTATAATTAACTATCATATAATTTAATCAACTTTAAATTATTTGATATATTTAATAAATATTTTTATTATATTATTATATTTTCTATTATTTTTAATATGAAATCTTTATTAAAAAATTTAAGAGACAAAAAGTGTAGTTTTTATAAAAAAGTTATAAAAATAAATATAGAGATTTGACTTATTTATAATTACTGTGTATTATTTTTTATGCTAATAATTTAATATTCTTTTTATCACTCTTTTCTAAGATTAATTAATGCTTATTATTATCATCAATATGGATAACTTATGATGATTTAATTGAAATAACAAAGTAAATAAGAAACATTTTGCAATTATAAAAATTGAATTTGAATGTTTATTATCTTTTTTTAATTAAATAATATTTAATTATAAATTAATTTTTATTTACATAGTTTTTATTTATTTGTCTATATATAGTATATCATATAAGACATTTAATACACATCAAGTACTCTCTTTTCACCGAGTATTTTTATTTCACCTAATTGTTCTTAAATCTTTTTTTGATTTATACTTTTTTTGTTATTTTTTTCAAAAATTATTAGTTATTATTCTCAAAATTTATTTATTTCAACATATTTAATTAATATTTATTTAATTATTATTTTTTTTATAAATTTCTTATTTAATATTTCTTAAACTTTTGAATATTTTATTTCATTATAATTATATATCGGATGCAATAATAACTAATATTTTGATTATTCATATTTTATTATCATTAATTTTCAACGTGATTTTTTTTAAATCTTAATTAAATATCTATATTTTTATGCATAAATTATCTCACAACTATATTTTTATATAGAAGTAGAATTTTAAAGATAAATTATAAATATGATTACATCACTCAAAGATAAATTATAAATATAATTGCATAAAAAATTTAGCTATAAATAAAGCTAATTAAAAATAATTAAAGTTACAGCATTAAAATTATGTGATCCATTTTTTAAAAAATAGTATGTATTTATAATATATATTTATTATATTAATAGAAAATGATGATATTTTAAAATTTTAATTTTTATGAAATGTATTTATTTATATTATAAATTTATGTAAAGTGATAATTATTTTTGTCAAAGAATTATTTTATAAAAAATATATTAGATTAATAAAAAAAATTTACATTTAGATATAGTATTTTTAAAAAATAATATAATAGAATGTTATTTTTAATTAATAATAATATTATATATTTTTTATTATTAAAATTAAATAATTCAATCCATTATTAGTAATTTAGTTTTTTTATTATATTAATAAAAAATATTATATTTATATATTTTTAAAATAATAATATTTTTTATTAATTTAATATATTTTCTGTAATTTATAAAAAATAAATATTGATTCACATCAATTATGAGATAAAATATAAAAATTTATAAAATTTAAATTATTTTTTGAATAAAGTATTTTTAATATATTTTAAATGAAATAATCATGAAAATTACTATTAATATATGTATAAAAAGAATTAAATAAGTATTTTAATTAATTATATCAGAAATTAATTAAAAATTTATTATTATAATAAGTAAAAATTTATTCAAATTAAATCAAATAAAAGAGAAATTTTAATTTAAAATTAATTTACTAATAATAATTTATTTTATTTAAAATGTAATTAAAAGTTAAATTAAAAAATAAAAATTATAAATTACCCATACATAGTATAGGCATTATACTAGTCTCTCTCTCTCTCTCTCTCTCTCTCTCTCTCTCTCTCTATATATATATATATATATAAAAAGTAGAGTGATATTTTCAAGAAAATAACACGTGATATTTTTCTTGAAAAGTTTATCGCATGGTACATTCCATAAATACTCTCATTTATATTAATTATTATTTAATTTTTTTTATTTTTCTTTTAATTATCATTATTATTTACAATACTATCTTAATATTTACGATTTAAATTATTATTATTTTTTAATTTTAATCTTCAAAAATTAAGATATTTTATAATTAAATGTAATATTTAAAAATTATTATTATTATTATTATTATTATTATTATTATTATTATTTCTCTTTCAATTATTATGATTATTCACCATACTACTTTAATATTTATTATTTAAATTATTTTTTTTCAAAATTTAATTTTTAAAAATTAAGACCTTTTATAATTAAACGTTATATTTACAAATCATTTATATTATTTTTTTATAAATTTATTTATGCAAAAACATTTATCATATGTTACCCTCAATAATAATAATAATAATAATAAGAGGATATTTATGGTCATTAGTTTAAAGAAAATTAATCATTAATTTTTAATTTCATAATCAATCATAAATATTTTTTGAATACTAATTATTATTTAATTTTTTTTATTTCTCTTTTAATTATCATTGTTATTTACAATACTATCTCAATATTTATAATTTAAATTATGATTTTCTTTGAAATTTAATTTTTAAAAATTGAAACTTTTTGTAATTAAATTTAATATTTAAAAATTATTTATATTATTTTATAAATACTAATTATTGTTTAATTTTTTTATTTCTCTTTTAATTATCATTATTATCTATAATACTACTTAACATTTATAATTTAAATTATTATTTTCTTTAAAATTTGATTTTTAAAAATTAAAATATTTTATAATTAAATGCAATATTTAAAAATTATTTATATTATTTTTTTATAAATTTATTTATGCAAAATTATTATTTGTACATGTTACCTTCCGTAATAATAATAATAATAATAATAATAATAATAATAATAATAATAATAATAATAATAATAATAATAATAATAATAATAATAATAATAATAATAATAAAAGGTCATTGATGGGCATTAGTTTAAAGAAAATTAACTAATAATTTGTAATCTTATAAACAACTATCATATAATTTAACTAATCTTAAATTATTTCATATCTTTAATAAATATTTTGATTACATTGTTATATTTTCTATTATTTTTATTATAAACTCATTGTTAAAAGATTTGGGAGACAAAAGGTATAGCCTACATAAAAAATTATTAAAATAAAATATAAAGATTTGACTTATTCATATTAGCATGTATTATTTTTTATATTAATACTTTAATATTTTTTTTATTTCACTTTTCTAAGATTTATTATTATTATTATTATTATTATTATTATTATTATTATTATTATTATTATTATTATTACGATTTAATTGAAACAGTCAAGTAAATAGAAAATATTTTACTATTATAAAAATTGAATTTGAATGTTTTTATTACCTTTTTCAATTGAATAATATTTAATTATAAATTATTTTTTTATTTAAATAGTTTTTATTTATTTGTATATATATAATATAGCATATGAGATATTTAATACACATCAAGCACTCTCCTTTCACTAAGTATTTTTATTTCACCTGAATGCTCTTATATCTTTTTCTGATTTGCACTATTTTTTTATTATTTCTTTCAAAAATTATTAATTATTATTATTAAAATTTATTTATTTAATATATTAAATTAATATTTATTTAATTATTAATTTTTTATAAATTTGTTATTTAATATTTCTTAAATTTTTGAATATTTTATTTCATCATAATTATATATCGAATGCAATAATAACTAATATTTTGATTATCCATATTTTATTAACATTAATTTTTAACAGAATTATTTTTAAATTTTTGTTAAATATCTATATTTTTATGCATAAATTATCCCTCAACTATATTTTTATATAGAAGTCAAATTTTAAAGATAAATTAGAAATATGATTATATCGAAAATTTAGTTATAAATAAAGATAATTAAAAATAATTAAAATTACAGTATTAAAATTATTAAATCTATCTTTTGAAAAATAGTATATATTTTTAAAATGATGATATTTTAAAATTTTAATTTTTATGAAATATATTTATTTTATATTATAAATTTATGTAAAGTGATAGCCATTTTTGTCAAAAAAATTATTTTATAAAAAATATATCAAATTAATAAAAAAAATTTTACACTTAAGTATAGTATTTTTTAAAAATAATATAATAGAATGTTATTTTTAATCAATAATAATATTATGTATTTTCCTTATTATTAAAATTAAATAATTCAATTCATTATTAGTAATTGAAATTTTTTATATTAATAACAAAAAAATATTATATTTATATATTTTTAATACAATATTATTTTCTCATTAATTTAATATTTTTTTATAATTTATAAAAAATAAATATTAATTTACATAAATTATGAGATAAAATATAAAAATTCATGAAATTTAAATTATTTTTGAATAAAATATTTTCATTACATTTTAAACGAAATAATCATGACAAATACTATTAATATATTTAAAAAGAATTAAATAGATATTTTAATTATTTAATGATAAATTAATTAAAATTTATTATTATAATAGGTAAAAATTTATTTGAATTAAATTAAATAAAGGGAAATTTTAATTTAAAATTAATTTAATAATAATAATTTAACTTATTTAAGATATAATTAAAAATTAAATTAAAAAATAAAAATTATAAATTATCTATACAAAACATGGGCATCATGCTTATATACATAAAATAAGTTAAAATCTTTCAAAAGTTTGCCACGTGGCATTAAAATTTTCAAAAACTTGTCATATGACATTCCAAGAGGAGAGCTTACTATGATTACAAGTGACAATTTATTTATAAAATATAATTAATTTAATTTTATTAAATTTTCTATTTTTTATTGTAATTATTCATAAGTTACATTAATATCATAATAAGTTTCCATTATTGTTAAGTTACAATATATTAACATATATTTATTTTATATACCTATAATTTTATATTACACATGCATATTTATTTTTTTTATTGCTTTAATGCTTTTTCCTATTATTAATATTATTTTTTTAGAATAATATTAATGTTACTAAATAAGAATATATTTCTTTAATATATTAAGAGGATATTAAAATTTTAATTTTTTAAATGATGAAAATCATTATATAACTTAATCATATATATATATATATATATATATATAAAGCAGGCTAAACCCTTCCAAGAGCTTGCCACATGACATTATAAGTGGTAATTTATTTATAAACCTATAATTTTATATTTCACATACATATAATTTTGTTTTCATTTTTTTGGCACTACCTTAATTTTTTTTTATTATTAATTTTATTTTTTAGAATAATATTAATATTAATAAATAAGATAGTATTTTAATATATTATATTTTGTTAATATATTAAGAAGATATAAAAAAATTTGATATTTTAAAATTATAAAAATAATTTTATAATTTAATCAACCTTAAATTATTTCATATATTTAATAAATATTTTATTATATTTCTATATTTTTATTATGAAATATTTGTTAAAAATTTGAGAAATAAAAGGTTCTGTATATATAAAAAGTAATAAAAATAAAATATTGAGTAATTAATAATAAATTTAAAAATATTATTTTATTTACATATATTAAATTAAATATATATAAATAAAATTATTTAAATATTAAAAATATTATAGTCACATGTAAAATTAAAGGCAATTTCCTATTTTATCTATATCTATAAAGCAACCAAAACCCTTTTCAAAAGTTTACCATGTGGCATAATTTTTCCAATAACTTCTATGTAGCTTTTAAAGAAGAGAGATATAACATGCTAGCCTTCCATTGAAGCTATCACATGACACCCCTTAAGAAGGGCTCGCTTGCTAAGTATTAACTATTACTTTTTTATTTAATGTTATTTTATTAATATTTTATTATTTAAATTAATTAAGTTATATTTAATATTAATATGTATTGTAATACTCTTAAAAGATAGCATCCATTATTAATGCTTAGTTGCTTATACAAGCCTCATTAATTTCTTTGAGTTCCATAGAAAATTATACACGTTTATATATATATATATATATATATATATATATATATATATATATATATATATATATATATATATATATATATATATATATATATATGAGATTATTGGTCTAAATTAATAAAATTGAAAAAATATAAACATAATATATGAGTTATATTAATTTATTAATTTTATTATTTAAAATTTCAATAATAAATTTAATGCAGTTATTATACTTTAATTTTGCTAAAATAAAATTTTTTATTCATCTAAATTTTATTAATTTAAAATATATTATATATACCACGACGGACTAATATTATAAAATTATTTATCAAATTTTATTTTTATAAATGTACACATCAAGCTCATATTTAATATCTATTTTGCATAATCGATTAACTATAATAAGATTACAATGTAACCTTTATGCTTTAAATAATACTTGACAGTTTCTATTTTGAAGTTGACTAAATATTAATTACATTTGATATTGAATTATAATTTATATATAAATTTTGCACTTATGCATTATATTTATTAGTGAAATATATTATGTTGTAACACTTTTTTTCTAATAAAATAATTTTAATCATTAATTATATAACTTTATAAAAAAAAATATTTATCGTTAGAATTCACCTAAGTACACAAATTACACTATTTATATAGTCAATATATTTTTATTAAAAAGTTGAGTATACCTTTAAGTCTTTACTATAATGGATAATAGTTTTTATTTTCTCTATTTCCCTTCTATTTGATTCATGCATTGAAATTGTTGTGATAATAATAATAATAATAATAATAATAATAATAATAATAATAATAATAATAATAATAATATAATGAGTTATGGCCATTGAATTGATGATATGCACCTATATATTGTTTTTAACGCCAAATAACCTTTGGCCAACATTTTAATATTAAATGGTCAATTTTAAATATCTCATTTCAATGAGTTAATGTGCCTTTTTTTTCAAATAATTATTGACAAAAATAAAATTTTGATTTAATTGACTTATCATTCTTTAATTATAAATAGTTGATACCATGTGTTGTTTGCGATACGCCAAAAAAAGTCATTAGAAAATTTTTTTCTTTTTGTATTTTATTTTTAAATTCTTTTTCTTATTTGTTTTATTTTTATTATTTTTATTCAAAATTTAAAATTATTTATATTTATATTGATTTTTGATTCTTTATAATATTAGAAAGAGTTTGTTGAATCTTAAAGGATAGTAAATTATGCTAGAATTATTTTAAGGACAGTGCAACTATGCTCTACGCTAATATTTTGATTATTCATCTTTTTTTTTAATTTTTTAATAGAATTATTTTCCTATTTTGGTTAAATAACTATATTTTTATATAGAAACTATTTTTTAACTATATTTTTGCATAGTCATAGAATCTCAAAAATAAATAATAAATATGATTATATAAAAATTTTAACTACAAGTGAAGTCGATTGAAAAAATAAGTTACAATATAAAAATTATGGACATGTCTTTGTAAAATTTATTATATTAATAGAAATAATGATATATTCTTATTTAAAAATTTAATTATTATGAAAGTTTTGTATTTTATATCATAAATTTATATATGCAATAACAATTTTGGTGAAAAAATTATTTTATAAAAAATATATCATATTAATAGAAAAATAGTTAAAACACTTTGCAAAATATAAAGATATCATTTTAAAAATAATATAATAAAATATTATTTTTAATTAATAATAATATTATAGACTCAAGCCTTTTAGAAGACATTGTCATACTATAAATTAAGAAAAATTTACTATATAATTGTTTCAATACTAAATTAATTATACATTTTACCGATTAAAAAGCTATTATATATTATTAAAAAAATACTATCAATTAGTCACTTATAAATTAAGGATATAAATACTTCAGTTTTAAAATATTCTAAATACGTATTCACATTTTATAATATTTAATTATTGTTATCTTTTTCACTTATAGATTTTTTTTTAGCATAGTAATATCTTAACTCCATAAATTTATTATTATTATTATTATTATTATTATTATTATTATTATTATTATTATTATTATTATTATTAATTGCAATTAATGTGTTATAGTTATAATGTATCTATTAATAAAAAATTGGAGGGGTTAAGTACCCACTCATTTACATGTCCTATTTTAAAATATTGATATAACATATTGTAAAGCCTTCACTTTAAGTAGTCCGTATATTCTACTGTTTCGACGACTAATGTCTGTTCGGATGGTTAGGATGTTTGGAACTACACTCAAACTAGAGTGAGGAGCCATAAATTGATTGAATAAAGATCAAGAAAAATTAATGAAAAATAAAAGAAATTAAATACAACTGAGTTAAATGAGCCGAAGTCATGACGATGGGTGACCGTACTGGGAAGCGACAACGAAGTTAGTTGCCGACTCCAGACCTACGAGGAACTCTAGAAAATAATTTTTGAGTCTAAATTAGAGGTTTTATGAAGATTAAATGATAATAAAAATGTCAAAAAAAATTCAAGAAAATTTGCCAATCGGTAAAGGGAAATTAAAACCCAATAAGCACCATGAAGGGCATTTTGGTCATTTCAAACCCAAAGTTGAATTTTAATCTAAATGTCAATTAAAATAAGAGAGATTAAAACACAAAATAAATTAAATCATGAATTATAAAAATGGAAAAGGGAAAAGAAAAGAAAAGAAAGAAAATCAAAATATGAATGAATTATTACATGAGCATGATGTCAAAATGACATCATTAAAAGTTCTACCCAATTAAAATTGGACAAGCATATATAAATGAGACAAATTAACTTAAATAGCTAAAAAGAGACCATCTTCTTCAATTTTTCTCATCTTGACCAAACCATGGGTGCTATCTTCTTCCACCATTTTTCTTCCTAGCAAGTTTGAATTCCCATGCTTTTCTCACCCCAAAACCGTAAATCTCTTCATAAATAATTAATCCCACACCTTGAGGAAGATAGGGGCAGCCAAAAAGTGAAGGAAAATTGAAGTTTAGTCAAACCAAACTTGGCTCCAAAGAGGTTAGTGCACTATATGACTTTCCTTCTTCCTTTTATAGTTATTAACATACAAAACTAAGTCAAAATTTCATAAAATTGAAAAGAATACCTTGGGTAAGTGGGAACCCTAAATTTCAGTAGCCATGAAATGAGTTGGGATTTGATGATTTTTGATGAAATTAATTGGCTTATTAGTGTTGTTGATGAGTTTGAATATGGTGGAAACTAAATTGTATGGAAATTGCATGAGTAGGGAACATTGAAGTTAGGGTTTTGACTCAATTTTGAGAATTTTGTGTATGACTTGAAATTGAGAATTTTGAGATGACTTGTTGCCTATTAGAAGTGCTATGAATGCCAATTGAAGTTTGGGAGTTGGAGAAATTGAATTTGGGAGTGTTAAATTTTCATACAGAAATTTGGACCTATGAGTCCAGTGTAGTTTTTGAGATATAAGTAGAGTTATGATGCTCCAATTGGTGTGAAGCCAATTGGAGATGAAACTAGGGTTATAATGGCCCATTTTTCATGAAGAGACTATGCTCAAAAACTGTCCTTAACTTGACCTAAAAGCTGCTTAAATCCGGGTGACTAAATGCTAGCCCTAGAAAAATGACCAAATGAATAGTAAATGTTCAATTGGTCATAACATACTCTAAAAAGGTCAGAATGACCTGATTCTTGAACCATTGGAAATGTTAGACATAGGGGCACAACTTTCATGAAGAACACAGAACCCATAATTGCCTTTAACCAAATCAAATTGCAAGTACAAATTAGGTTAACAAAGTTGTCCAGAACCATATTGTCCAGAAATTACTGGACATAGGCTTATTCGACTAGTTTTGGCAAAAAGGCCATAGCTTGGTCTACAAAAATCCAAATGCAATGAAACCGGTGGCAAAATTTTCACAAGACATAGATCTATAATATTGGTATTTTGATCAAAACCCAGAAATTTAGGGAACTAGGTCAATTGGCTAGGTAAAATTAGCACACCAATTCTAGAAATTGCCTAAGTGACCACTTGACCCCAGAACAGTCTTTTAGTCATATCTCCCACTAGGAAACTCTAATTGGGATGAGCCAAACTATTCTGGAAACCTAAGAGATAGCGCTCCAACTTTGATTTAGAAACTTGTCTCAAATTTAGAGTGTAAGAACTCTAAAATGGGAGTCAAATACTAACCTAAACTTGGAATCCTGTAGACATTGGGTACCTAAGTCCAGGCCAGTTAATTTACCATAATTAATTTTACAAAACTTGAAAAAATTGTAATTCAAAATTTTGAGTGATCATAAGACATAGGGTAATAACTTTTATGAAGAACATTAGGCCTAAAAATGGCTTTAACATGACCAAATAATTAGGGAATGATTGACTTCAGAATCTGCCTGGTTCTCAAACTAGAATGAGTTAATAAACCAATTTTGGTTATTTGACCATAACTTGAGTTCTAAAACTGCAAATGACATGATTCAAAAATGAAAATAAAGATAAGACATAAAAGAACAACTTCATGAGGGAAGTGTATCCAAACACTGGCCACATCTTGGCCAATTTGATAGATAAAGGCAAGGCACCAGTTCTGAACCTAAAGAAAGGTTCATGAAATCATTTGATACATAAAATGTAAATTACCTAAATAATTTGCTAAACACATAAGTTATATGAAAACACACTTGAAACCTATGTTTCCATCATATATGAAATAACAATACTATAAATATATATAGTACATCACATAAAATAATAAGAGTGATAAATTCATAAGTTATATGAATATGTACTTGGGACTCATGTTCCCATTATAAATGACATGAATATGTACTAGGGATCTATGTTCCCATTATAATGACATGAAAATGGTATAAAGCATATATGGTATATGAAGTGAAATAACAATATATTATACCCTTAATAGTACATAGCATGAAATAATAAAACTATAAGTGCTTAATAATACTAATTTGCCCAAAGTATACCTAAACTTATGTATATAGCTTGGATCGATTGGTATACCAATTCAGGACTATAGATTGCAGTTTTACCCATAGGAATAATCATTGATAGATAATATATGTCTGATATGATTGTTCTACTGGCTTTATGCCCGCCTGTTGGCCATTGTGCCTGATATGATTTCTAGCTTTATGCCTGCCCGCTGGCCTTGTGCCTAATATGACAGATGTATACATGATAGGCATACGAATGTCTAACTTGTATACTCCCGTGTATCTAGTCTTTATAGTTTATCATAGGTTACTTGGGCACAAATATGAGTAATGAGCCTTAAATTTTATTAAGTACCGAAAAGATCACAGATATGAGTAACAGGCTGTAAAAATCAATTGATTATATGAAGAGATCCTAGTAAATTAATATGCTCCTATGGAGCAGCTAAAGTTATGAAATGACTCATAAGTAATAAGCTTTAAAAATTAAATAATTACATGAAGAGACCACTGATATGAAATTAAGAAAACTGAAAATGGAATAAATTATTAGAAAAGATCCCCACAAGTTTAATTGCTTCCAAAGCTCAGTAAACATGTAATTAACTCAGAGTCCATGAAATATGTATCTCTATATGAAATTATACATGAAATAATTATCATTGATTATTCAATTATTTTTATTTTAAATTATGCATCAATAAGTAATATGCTTAGCGCGATGGATTATTTCCTCGCGTAAGTATTGAAGAGATTGACCAGTAGAGTCTAGACAGAGATTCTGAGTAGATTTGCACTAGTGTGGGAGTCACCTCAGCAGAGTATTTTCGGTAGGGCCCATGTGTATTTAGACTTTTGTATTTTTAATTTCTGTAAATAAGTCAATGATGTAATTCATTTTGAGACTGTAATATAAATTGTAAATTATTGCGTATGAATTCTATTAATAAAATTAAATGTGTTTCACATGAATTGATTATATGACATATGATATGAATTGATAATATGATGTGATATATGGAAACTACGAGATGGATATGATAAGAGGTAAATTGATATAGATTGAACTTATAATATAATATAATACCTGGAAAATTGATATGAGCAACGAGATGATGTATGAAAATATGAAAATGATATGAAATTGTTTTTAACAGGTAAATAAGGAATTGTTTTTACAGAGGAGACTCTGTCTGGGTCTCCATAAAAATGAAATGGGATATATATATATATATATATATTTCTACACATAAGATAGTATAATTAAATAGATATTAAATTAATATTATACATGACAAGATAGGACAGAGTACTCTGGCACTAAATGTTACACACTTTGCTCGGCTACACTGTAGACGGGTGATAGGTGTTACACATATATAATTTTTTTTCTAAAAGAAAAGTCTTCCCACCTTTTGTCTTCGGTTCTCCTAGTGATGTACGTAATCATATGATTTAATTAATCTCAAATTATTTCATATTTTTAATCAATATTTCTATTATATTGTTATTATTTTTATTATAAAATCGTTATTAAAAAATTAAATATTAAAATTTTAATATATATTATTAAAATTACGTTTAAAACTTATATTTATAGCTTATAATGTATTTTTCTAATATATAATTTGAGAACTAATTTAAATAAGGTCCATACTACACCCAAGCCTTCTAGAAGTCACTGTCCAAACTCACTGATGCACATACTTTAAATTAAGAAAATTTTACTATATAATTGTTTCAATACTAGACTAATTATATATTTTATCGATTAAAAATCTATTATGTATTATTAAAAAAAATACTATCAATTAATCACTTATAAATTAAGCATATAAATACTTTATTTTTAAAACATTCTAAATACATATTCACAATTTACAATATTTAATTATTGTTATCTTTTTCACTTATAGATTTTTTTTTTCATAGTAATATCTTAACTCCATAAATTTAATATTATTACTACTACTTTTATTTTTCTATTATTATTATTATTATTATTATTATTATTATTATTATTATTAATTTGCGATTAATGTGTTATAGTTATAATATATCTCTTTTAGAAAAAATTGGAGGAGCCAAGTGCCCACTTTTTTACATGCCTTATTTTAGAATATTAATAAAAAATATGTAATTTTTTTTTCATTTAAAAAAAGTTCCCCCCAACCTTTTGTCCATAATCATATGATTTAACTAACCTCAAATTATTCTATATCTTTAATCAATATTTCTATTATATTGTTATTATTTTTTATTATTTTTATTACAAAATCTTTATTCAAAATTTGAGAGATAAAATGTTTAGTCATATGAAAGTAATAAAAATAAAATATAGAGTAATTAACAATAAATTTAAATAAACTATGGAATAATTAACAATAAATTTAGGATATTATGTTATGTTTACACATTAAGATTAAAATATATAAATTAAAATATTTATATATTAAAATTCTTTTTAGTCATGTGCAGAAGTATAGACAATTCCCTAATTAATAAAATATTTCTTACTTAGTGAAATTAAGTAAAACAAATTTAATTAATATAAATATGATGTAAAGGATCTCCAAAAATATTTTTATAATTTTTAAAGTATTAAAAATAATTAATTGGACTGTAGATGAGTTGGAGACTTGAGTTAAAAATTTGAAAATTGGATATAGCATAGAATTGTTATAGGCCTCGGATGGTCATACGAATAGGAGTTGTTGGCCTAAAGCCAATTTGAGTTGTTGGCCTGAAGCCAATTTGTGTTGTTGTTGCTACTTTATGTTGTGTTGCTTTGCAGGGAGATTAGGTCTAGTTACACAAGAGACTTTAATGAAATCTCGTCAAACCCTAAGATTTATTATTCTTGCTTCAGCTATATTTCATTACTTTTAGTTAGTTAATTGATAAATATTAGTGTGTCTATATAGGTGGTCGAGGTCGGCCGTCTTCTTGATTTCAGCTAGACCAGTTATAGTAGGGTCATTAGCTATGTGAGTTGGATATTAAACATTTTTATAATTTCAATAATATTATATTTTCTAGCATACCCTTGCATTCACTTATATGTATATTGATTTGATTTGATTTAATTTAACTTAGTTATTATATTATGAATATGATTTAATTGTTGCATTGCCTTGGGGATAAATTGGAGCTTATTTTATATAGTAATGGTGTGTGTGTATTATAGTTGTAACTTTGCTCCTTGGCCAATGTATATGTATGGATTAGTCTTGGTTATAGCTATACTCCCATGACGGCTTGGATGAGATCTAGGTTATAGCTTCGCCCCTCCAGTTGCTTAAGTGTCTGTGATAGAACAATTACCATAGTGTTTATGTATAAGTACGTATACACGTGTAAGGGTGCATGAGTATATATGGAGTGAGCTAGGCGTCTCTGTGTTTAGTGGGTTAGGCTGAGCCCCTAACTTTTATTAGTTACAAAATATAGCTTGCCCCTCAGCATTTGGTGAGCTAGGCTGAGACCCTCACTATTATGGATATATAGATATGGATTAGGATTGAGTAGGACTCTCTTAGATATATGGATATGGATCCATAGGTAGGTAAAGCTTGAGTGATTTACTGACTCCCATGGATAAGGATTTAAATTTCGATATAGATGTGGATATGGATTCTGAGGTAGGTATGGCTTGAGTATTCACTAACTTCTATGAATATGTTTATGGATTAAGGTTGAGTGTACCTATATTTATGTATTTATAATTTTGTGTGGTGTGCATAGCTTTAAATTATCTCCTTATGATAAATTAATAGTATGTATGTGTTATGAGCTCAATGATGCATTATGAGCTCAATGATGCATTCCTCATGTTAAGATCAATTAGATATAGAAATTATATTTATGTTTAATATCTAAGCTCTCTGATTGAACGCTCATTCCTGTTTAATATTTTTCCTAGGTCATAGGAGGATCATATTCCTTTTAGAGTCTAACCTACATTTTCCCCTGCTTGTTTAGTTAATAGTCTTATATATTTATTTATTATTTATTTTATTTCTAGAACTCTGCTATGACGCTAATATATAAATGGGTTGAGTTGGAAATAATGAGGCTTACTATAATTTTTGGGAGCCTTATGCTTGCCCAAGTTCATATATATTTACAATCATTTGTCTTATATCTTGTGGAATTTTAAGATTATCATTTTCTATTCCTAAGCATGTATAATATTCATGCAAATAATTATACATTCCATCAATTTTACATTTAGGATAAAAATATAAATAGAATAAGGTTAATTGGTAGAATTTTTTTATATAATAAATGAAACATTTTTCTTTCATGGCTTTAATAGAATCCTTCAATTCATAGTCTTGTTCATGTTGTTGCAGCAAACCAACAATATTAACAAAAATAAATGACTAAAAGAATAATAAGCACCAGAAAGCATGTGTGTGGGTTCATTGAAAACTTAATAAATTTTTGATATTTTCTATCAAACACTCTAATTATTTAGGATGCAACTAGTACTAGGAAAACGTTCATTAATAGAAGCATAAAATAATTTTCTATATTTATTTGTCTCATTAAGCATTTTGTATATTGTATTCCATCATGTGGGCATATCTTTAGAAAATTTTTAGGTATCTTGTGTTACTCACCATAAGAATGTATCCAATCAAAAGTTCATAAATTAATCCCTAATGCCCTCTTTCCCAACAACTTATTTATCTCCATCATCACCATTACTAAGTGCAAATCCATCTAATTTGGTACTGTCAAAATATTTGTTATTAATTGAGAAAGGAAACTAAAGAATTATAATAAAAAGGAAGAAGTAAAGAGCATAAAAAAAGCATAACAACTCAACTCAACTCAACTAAGCCTTTATCCCAAGAATTTGGGGTTGGCTATATGGATTCTCTTTCTCCATTCTAAACGATTTTGGGTTAAATCCTTGGAAATGTGTAATGCTTCTAGGTCATGTTGTACTAATCTCCTCCAAGTCAGTTTAGGTCTACCCCTTCTTTTCTTTCTATCCTCTGACCTAATGTGCTTTACTTGTCTAACTGGTGCCCCCATTTGTCTATGCTTTACATGACCAAAACACCTCATGTTAAGGTGGATGAGTGGTCATACTAGACTAGATAAAGTCCTTAATGAGAGTATTAGAGAAAAGGTAGGAGTGGTGCCAATTGAGGATAAGTTGAGAGAAGGGATCTCAAAATCACCACAATCAGTACTACCAGTAGCAACAACATCGCTATCATCTACAAAGGAAGTTTAAAATTTGGTGTATCATGATGGGGGAAGTTCTAAAAGGATTTAAAATCAATTGCCACATTCTAGCTATTTAAGAAACCAAATGGGGTGTTTTTATAGAGAGTTTGAGCTCATATGAGAATGGGTTTATCCACCATTAAAGTGAATTTTTGTATATAATTAATTAATTAAATCATATTTAATTAGGTGATTACTTATGTATGTGTGTGACTTACTAGGCTCATCACTAATTGGCAATGAGATATGATATCAACTCTTAATATCATCAGAACTCTTTCTTACCATAAATGATTTCTCTAAATCATTTTATGCACCTCATAGACCATGGTTAACACCTAGCATAGCATGCCATAGCCACCCAATCAGTAATAAGGTTTACCTTAAATGAACCTATAATCATATGTTACCATGCACTAGAATCTCTCTGTTACAAAATCCTAACTCAAGCTGGAGTCATGGTTTATGTCAAACCCCATTTGCTATGAATATTATGTTCTCTTTTAATTTCAGTTCTTGATTAAAAAGATTTTCTCATCAGAAACTCTTTTCTGAATAAATCTATCTGTCCTGGCCAGGAACTTGAAACATCAAGAATAATTAAATGAACATAGGATTTTATCTCTATTTACTTAGAGGAACAAATTCCATCTTGAATAACACCTACCTCCATATATAACTAGTAGGAGCCAACACATGCCCATATACCCATACACAGTACAAGTATGAAAGCAGTATCAAACTCAAACCACTTATATACAGGATAACTGTGCTATCTCAGGTCTAAAGATTATATGCACTGATATGATTTATGACAATGCATTGATAAGAGTAAACTCCATGTGCTTATCATAAGTGTCACTGGTTCGGCCTATTTATCATTTATAAGTGCCTATCATATTTGTCATATGGCATGAGACTCACCATTCCGTCTTATTTGTATCTCATATAAATAACTTGGGAACAAACATGAATACAATCTTTCTGGATAAGTCATGTCCTTATTATGAAGTATCCTCGATTGTGAACCTATTTATGATACTTTGTGCTAGAAATACTGTCACTTATATTTTTAACAACTTAAGAATAGAATTTCTAACAAAATATCAATGAACCTTTTCTATTACACATAAATATATTATGTAAATGGAAAAGTAGAAATGCCTTTTATTAATAAAACATGTACAAGATACATACTAAATGATATGCTCTAGGGCATACTACTAATAGGGGGGGGGGGGGGGGGGTGGGGGAGGGGAGAGGGGGAGAGGTAATAGGTTTTTTGTGACACCCCTTACCTGTCTACAGTGTAGTCGAGCAAGATATGCCACACAGTGTGCCGGAGTACCATATCTTATTCCATTACAATTTACCCTTCTTAATTCATTTATTTATTAGTCACTAAGTGTAAAGTTTTACCAATTATATAATTTATTTACAAATTTGATTAATCTGAATTTTTCGTAAATTTTATAGAAAATTCGACAGAGTGCCGGCTGTAAATTGGAAAAACAATTCTTCTGAACCTGTTAAAAAAAAAACACTTCCAATATGGTTTTCAGATCCAGAACTCCAATATACATACATATCAACTCAATCTCCAAATTTCAACACAATTTTCAAAATTTTGTTCATATCACATTTTGAATCAATTTCATGAATAACTCCCCATCATTTTATTTCTCAACAAAATGTACTGATAATTACAGTAACATGTAATTTCATATATTTACATTATCATATGATTTCCTGAATTTGAAATTACAATCATGAACTAGTACAAAATGTAAAGTACAAAATACAACCCAAAATCCTAATATCCTACCAAGTGCATTGCAGATAAGAGGTGACTCTGGACTCTGCGCAGATTTGATTAATCACCCGGTCTGAGGTCTGCTGGGCTCCCTAGCTATGTCTCTAGTACCTGCACGTGGCAAAAGTGATGCGCTAAGCAATACTACTTAGTGGTGTCAATATAAAATAAAATAGCTAAAATAAAATGGATGTGTAGAATGTATGCTGGCATTTTATGTAGACTAAGTTTCTGGCAATTATTGTAGTATTATTTGATTAAAATTTGATAAGATTTATTTTGATTGCCCAAGTAACCTATACTAGTCGACTGGACTGGATAAACGGGTAAACTGGCATTGGGTACTAAGTACCTCGGGCTATCACACCATCGATCACATTGTGTCTCCCGGTGTGCAATAGAACAGCTAATAAGCTGTAATATTTATTAGGCATGAAACCCAAGTATAGTAAACTCAATTAAAATAGCCATAGACTATTATATCACAGAATGACACGTAAGGCCATAAACACAGAATGGCATGAAGCCATATACAATACTGCTAACAAAACCCTATTGGCATGCCAACCTATCCAAACCAATCATTCTAGGCATACTAGGGCATTTTACACAGTTAATGATTTAATTATTTATTTTTGTAATGTAGAGGTCACTATTCACTTAACTATTTCCACTCAAAGGTTGAATTTTTAATTTATAATAGATTTTTTGAACCTAAGTTCACAAAGATACCACATTTTGGTTCACAAAAGTGTTGGTATTAATTGTCAATCAATACTTAAAACCAATAGGAAATAAATCAAAAATTTCAGTTTTGGGTGCTAGAGTTCACTATTCCATTAGGCAATTCTACAATGCAAATTTTGCCAAATGTTCTTAATCAAAGTTGTTCCTTTATGTGTCTTCTTTAATTCTCTTTTTGAATCACTCCATTTGGAGTTTTCTTGCTCAAGTTATGCTACTTTCTTTAGGACTGGCTGGATTGGCATCTACCTAAAATTTCTGGGCAGAAATGATTATGGCAATTTTGATACCCTGACTTTGGTTAGCAATTCAGATGGGTTATGATCAGAATTTGGTTTAGTGTTCTTCAAGAAAGTTGTTCTAAATTATCTAAGCTTTTCATTGATATAAATTTCAGGTCAATTGAACTTTTCTACTCTGAGTTATGACCAAACCATTTGAACAAATACTGTTCATTTGGTCATTTTCCAGGGACAGCATGTTGGTCACCCAGATTAGGGTAGTTTTTAGGTTAACTTGGTTTAGTTTTCTAGGCAGGGTTTTTTCACCAAAGTTGTGCCATTATGGGTCTAGTTTCATGTCCAATTGGCCGTGCACCAATTAAACCTACACCTTTCAAGTTACAACTGCCCTAACTTGCTAGACGCACACCCAGCCCTGCAGGTCACCTAGGGCAGCATACCTAACCTCAATTCCATTGTCATAAATCACTTCAATTCCTCATCAAATATAGCCAAATAGTCACTAATTGACCATTACAATGTTTATATACCATTACATGAGCAAACCCTAATTTTGCTCAAGTCTCCAAATTTTCAAGTTCCATTCATGCATCAAACTTGCACTTAATTGTTCAATTACTCAACTCATGTCAAGGGCAGCTTACATACCACTTTGTTTCAAGGAAATTCATCAAATCCTAACCCATCTATGGCTGCCGAAATCATTGGATATATATATATATATATATATACACACACACACACATAATTTTCATTTCTTTTCTTACTAATTCAACTTAAATCATGTTCTTAAACAAGAAATTAAAAAGAGAGATGAAATATTAGACACTAACCTCTTTTGGGAGCTAACTTGAGCTTATAAATCTCCTTAATTTCTTCTTCTAATTGCTGCCTAGAGATGTTTTAAGGTGTGAGGAGGAGTTTTTATGAAGAAAGCTTATAATTTTATGGTGATTTTTCAAGCAATTTTTAGTGACAAGTTTAGAATAAAAATGGTGAAAGGAGAGAGAGTGGGAGTCGGCTGGTTGAAGGAGATGAATGGCAGAATTTGTTTTTCATTTTTAACTCATTTTCTCTCTTTTTAAGTAGTGTATAATGACTTGTCAAAATTTGATTGAGTAAAAACATTTTAATTGTATCATGCTTATGTCATAAATGTGATTTTTATTTCATTTTTGTTTTTCTTTTCTTTTCTTCTTTCATTACTCATTTTTAATAAAATTTTCATAAATATTTATTTATATTTTATGTCATATAATTCACTTACTTAATTGGACAAGTTGGTCAAAAATCATCTCTACAGATGAAATGACCAAAATGCCCTTTGTTTTGCTTAACGGACTAAAATTATGTGTACTGATTGATTAAAATTTTCTTGTGTTTTATTAGCATTTAATTATCATTGAAACCCCAATAATCCTTCCTTGAAATCTCAAAAATTATTTCATGGAGTTTTCCCTGGGTCTAGGGTTACTAACGGCCTTCGCCGTCACTTTCCGTTAGGGTCACTCATCACTGGGGCTACGTCTCATTTAACCTTAGTGCATTTCATTTTTAAAAATTTTCCTTAATTTTTCTTATCATTATTTAGTTTATTTATAACTCCTCACTCTAGTCTAATTATGATTCCAAATATTCTAGCTGCCCGAATCAACATTGATCACCGGAACAGTAAAACGTATGGATTAGCTAAAGTGATGATGTTAAAGCTCTTCCCCTCATCCTCGAAATTTACTTGATGCAAACAGTTGAGGAAACTGTTGCCTCATCATCTCTTCACTTTCCCAAGTTGCCTCATCGGTATTATGGTGCCTCCAAAGTACTTTCACCAGTGGAGTTTGTTTATTTCTCAGTTCCTTCACTTCCTGAGCCAGGATCTGTATGGATTCTTTTGCATATGTCAAGTCCGGTTGGATTTCAATCTCTTCCATGGAGAGGACATGTGAAGGGTCTAAGCGGTATCTTCTTAGCATAGACACATGAAATACATTATGGATCTTATCCAGTTCTAGCAGTAAAGTTAGCCGATAGGCCACTAGTCCCACACATTCAATGACTTCATATGGGTCAATGAACCTAGGGCTTAACTTACCCTTCCTTCCAAACCTCAGTACTTTCTTCCACGGTGAGACTTTGAGAAACATTTTGTCGTCAACTGCATACCCTATCTCTTTTCTCTTCAAGTCGGCATAAGACTTCTGTCTATATGAGGCAACCTTTAAATTAGCTTTGATTATCTTTACTTTCTCCTTAGTCTGTTTCACTAGGTCTGGTCCTACCAGCTTATCTTCGCCCAATTCAGTCCAACATACTGAGGTTCTACACTTCCTCCCATACAGTGATTCATACGAGGCCATTTGAATGCTAACTTGGTAGCTATTGTTATATGCAAATTCTGCCAGTGGGAGATATCTATCCCAACTCCCCTCAAACTCAATGACATAACTCCTCAGCATATCCTCAAGGACCTGGATTATTCGTTTCGACTGTCCATCCATCTGAGGATGAAAAGCCGTGCTAAAGTGGAGTTGTGTGCCCAAGGCTTCTTGTAACTTCTTCCAAAATCTCAATGTAAACCTTGGGTCTCGATCAGATATGATGGAAAGTGGGATTCCGTGCAGTCTAACTATCTCACTGATATACAACTCTGCTAGCTTCTCCAGTGAGTAGTCAATCCTAACTGGCAGAAAATGTGCTGACTTCGTCAATCTATCCACTATCACCCACACTACATCATGCTTCTTCTGGGTGAAAGGTAGACCACTGATAAAATCCGTAGTGACTCGATCCCATTTCCATTCAGGTATGCTTATAGGCTGTAGCAATCCTGATGGAACTTGATGTTCTCCTTTAACTTGCTGACATGTCAAGCACTTAGTAACATAGTCAGCTATATCCTTCTTCATATCAGGCCACCAATAATGAGGCTTCAAATCATTATACATTTTTGTACTTATCGAGTGCATAGCATAAATACTAGTGTGTGCCTCTTTCAGAATACTGATCTTCACTTCCCCATTATCTGGTACACACACTCTTTCTTTATAGTACAGACACCCATCTGCTTTCACCTCATAATCAGTTTCTTTCTCCTCTGAGATTTTACCCATAATAGCCATTAATTTTTCATCTGCCTTTTGCCCATCTTGTATCTATTGTAGTAGATTTGGCCTCTCTTGTAACTCAGCCAAAATAGCTCCATCTTGAGCCAGGAACAGATGGGCATTTATTGATCTTAAAGCTGTGATGGACTTTCTGCTCAAGGCATCAATAACTATATTTGCCTTCCCATAATAATAATCTATCACACAATCATAGTCCTTTAGGAACTCAATTCATCGTCTCTGTCTAAGGTTGAGCTCCTTCTGGGTTGGCAAGTATTTTAGACTTTTGTGGTCTGTATAGATGTAACACTTTTCACTATACAAATAATGCCTCCATATCTTCAGTGCGAAGATAATTGCTGTTAGCTCCAGATCATGAGTAGGGTAGTTCTGTTCATGTGGCCTTAACTGCCTGGAAGCATAGGCGACTACTTTTCCCTCTTGCATCAGAACACACCCTAACCCATTATGTGAGGCATCACTGTAGATCACGAAGTCCTTTCTTGACACCGGCTATGTTAACACTAGTGCCTCTGTCAACATAGCCTTCAGCCTCTCAAAACTGGCTTGGCACTTGTCATTCCAGCCAAATTTCACATTCTTGTATAATAACTTGGTCATTAGAGCAATTATGAGAGAGAACCCCTTCACAAATCTTCTATAATCCCCAGCTAGCCCAAGAAACTTCCTACCTCAGTTGTATTTCTAGGAGGTTTCCATTCCATCATCACTTCTATCTTCTTGGGATCCACTCTAATCCCCTCAGCTGATACTATGTGTCCAAGGAAGGAGATCTCACTGATCTAGAAGTCATACTTGGACAGCTTAGCATATAGCTTTTTTTCTCGCAGGGTTTGCAAAAAAATCCTCAAATGTTCATCGTGTTCTTCCTTGGTCTTGGAATACACCAAAATATCATCAATAAAGACCACTACAAATCGATATAAATATGGATGGAAGATACGGTTCATAAGGTCTATGAATGCTACTGGTGCATTTGTTAACCCAAATGGCATCACTAGGAATTCATAATGCCTATACCGGGTTTTGAATGTAGTTTTAGACACATCTGCATCCTTTACCCTCAGCTGATGATACCCTGATCTGAGATCAATTTTTAAAAATACACCGGCTCCCTTCAACTGATCAAATAGATCGTCAATTCTGTGTTAGTAGTATGCCCTAGAGCATATCATTTAGTATGTATCTTGTACATATTTTTTATTAATAAAAGGCATTTCCACTTTTTCGTTTACATAATATATTTATGTATAATAGAAAAGGTCCATTGATATTTTATTAGAAATATTATTCTTAAGTTGTTAAGAATATGAGTGACAATATTTCTAGCACAAAGTATCATAAATAGGTTCACAATCGAGGATACTTCATAATAAGGACATGACTTATCCCGAAAGATTGTATTCATGTTTGTTCCCAAGTTATTTATATGAGATATAAATAAGATGGAATGGTGAGTCTCATGCCATATAACAAACATGATAGGCACTTATAAATGATAAGTAGGCCGAACCAGTGACACTTATAACAAGCACATGGAGTTTACTCTTGTCAATGTTTTGTCATAAATCATATCAGTGCATATAATCTTTAGACCTGAGATAGCACAGTTATCTTGTATATAGGTAGTTTGAGTTTGATACTGCTTTCATACTTGTACTGTGTATGGGTATATGGGCATGTGTTGGCTCCTACTAGTTATATATGGAGGTAGGTGTTGATCAAGATGGAATCTGTTCCTCTAAGTAAATAGAGATAAAATCCTATGTTCATTTAATTGTTCTTGATGTTTCAAGTTCTGGCAGACAGATAGATTTATTCGTAAAAGAGTTTCGATGAGAAAATCTTTTAATCAAGAACTGGAATTAAAAGAGAACATAATATTCATAGCAAATGGAGTTTGACATAAACCATGACTCGGCTTGAGTTGGGATTTTGTAACAGAGAGATTCTAGTGCATGGTAACATATGATTATAGGTTCATTTAAGGTAAACCTTATTACTAATTGGGTGGCTATGGCATGCTATGCTAGGTGTTAACCATGGTCTATGAGGTTCATAAAATGATTTAGAGAAATCATTTATGGTAAGAAAGAGTTCTGATGATATTAAGAGTTGATATCATGTCTCATTGCCAATTAGTGATGAGCCTAGTAAGTCACACACATACACAAGTTATCACCTAATTAAATATGATTTAATTAATTAATTAAAGAGTTTAAATTGATTAATTAAATAGGTTTGGTTTGCAATTAGATTTCAAAGTCCCTAGCATGACTTGAAACCAAATCTAGATTATTGGATGTATAATATAAGTTAAATTTATATTTAAAGTGTTTAAATATGAATTTAATTAATGAGAAATTAATTAATAGAGATTAATTAATTAATTTATATTTGATATAAATTAATTAGAAGAAGAAAATAATTATTTTGGGTTGAGAACTCAAAATTAAGACACAGGGGCATTTTGGTCATTTTACAGTGTGACACGTGGCACCATGAGATGGTGACACATGGCATAACACATAAGCTTGCCAAATGTTTTTTTTAATCATGTAAGATGATTAAAATCAAGATTAAATATAGGTTTGACACTTGGCACAATGTGATTGGGTCACTTAAACCTAGAGCTAATCAAAGGGTGACATGTGGCAAGGGTTTAATGTGTTAACCTAGCTATTTAAGTGTTGTTATGAGAAAATAAAACACAACCAGCAGCCACACTCATTTGTCACGCCATTTTGCAGCCTTCCCTCTATTCTTCTTCATCTCTCATCAATTCAAAGAGATTAGCCATCAATCTCTTGAATTAAGAACGCTAGAAATTATTTCTAGTGTCCTGTTTACATCTTTAATCTCTTAAAAGGAAGAACTTGATTTTCTAATTAATAGAAAAAGCGTTAGAAGCTCTTCAAGGGCTGCCATAGGTGTTCTTGGTGTGGACAAGCTAGAGGGACAACATCTGGTGTCCTGAAGACGAATCTCAAAGGCGCAGACATTTGCGAGTGCATTAAGAGGTTAGTGTAATCGTTCTTGATTTAATCTAGGGTTCTAAAATTAATCTGATTAATTTTAAAATCTTAAATGGCAAATACAGATCCAAAAACATATTAAAAGAGTTTTAATATGTTGTTTATCATTGAAATCAAATAGATAAAAATAAATCTTGCATGATGCATGTGACTCTAGGTGAAAATTTTTGAATTCAATGGTGTAAACTTGTGTTTTTCACGCTTCCGTTCCTACATTCTGGACAATGAATATTTATTCTTCATAGTTACTTTATTCAACTGCTGGTAATCAATACACAATTTTAAGGTCCCTTCCTTTTCTTCACAAACAGCACCAGAGTTCCCCATGATGACACACTGGGGTGTATGAACCCCTTATCCAGTAATTCCTGCAACTGGATTTTCAGCTCCTTCAAATCAGTGGAAGCCATCCTATAAGGAGCAATAGAAATTGGTGCTGTACCCGACATTACCTCAATAGCAAATTCGACTTCCCTTTCTGGTGGTAAACTAGGCAATTCTTCAGGAAACACATCTGGAAAGTCTCTTACTGTGGGTATATCACACAGGTTTGGTTTAGTCTGCCTAGTATCAACTACGTGTGCTAGGTAGGCTTCACAGCCCTTTCTTATCAATTTTCTTGCAACTGTGGATGAGATAACATTGGACAAGAAATCTGTCCATTCCCCTACAACTGTAATCTCATTACCCTCAGGAGTTTTCAGAGAAATCCTCTTAAATTTACAATCAACTATTGCCTGATGATGTGACAACCAGTCCATTCCTAAAATCATGTCAAACTTGTAGAAGGGCAATTCAATTAGGTTTCTCAAGAATTCATACCTCTGAATCCTCAACGGGCAACATTTATACACCTTATTCACTACCACACTGTGGCTTAGTGGATTTGTGACCAGAATGTCTTGGTCACTCTCCTCTACTGAGACTCCCCTCTCTACGGGTAGCTTGATGCAGATATATGAATGGGTAGATCCTGGATCCACCAATGTATACATAGGCAAACGTGTAGAGGAAGAACGTACTCCTGATGACATCTGGGGCATCTTGCTCCTCCTAGACTCTCATGGCATAAGCTCTGGCAAGTACTCTGGCCTCTAGCCTCTTGGCTGACTCAGATGCAGGCCTCTGTGATGGACCAGCTGCCTCGGATTTATCAAACATCCTACCCCTTTGAGGTACAGGGGCAGGCCTATCTGCTTGTGTTGGGGCAGCTGAAGCAATCCTCTTCGAACAGTTTCTGATCTGATGTTCTGTAGACTCGCATCATAAGCAAGCACCAAGCACACGCCAACACTCCACCTTATGCCACTTCTGGCAGTATGGACAGGCAGAAGATGCTGGGGCTGTTCCCTTGAACATCGTCCTTGGAGAGCTGCCCACAGATGGGATGGACTGGCCTCTCCTAGGTGTGAACTGTGGTCTGGGCCCCTAGGACTGACCCTGACCTTGTGATTGACCCGAACTCTGAGCAGAAAGACCCTTAAACCTTTTACTGGGAGTAGAGAATAAACTGGACACACCTGGACCCCTCTTTTGCTGTCTTTTCCTTTTGTTTTGCTCATTTATTTTGACTCTTTCTACTTTAAATGCAGCATCGACTAATTTGGCAAAATCCGTAATCTCCAATGCTGTTATCATGACTTTAATATTGTTATTTAGCCTTTCTTCAAACCTTCTACACCTCTCAGCCTCTGTAGTGACTATCTCCCTCCCATACCGGCTCAGTCTGACAAATTCACGCTCATATTCTGCCACTGATAGCTGCCTCTGTCTCAGACTGATAAATTCTCTTATTCTCTCTTTTAGGCACACTTTACTAACATACTTCTTCCTGAACTTTGTAAGGAAGAAATCCCAGGTGATCTGATCTGACTGCACCTCACTGGATACTGTGTCCCACCACTGGTATGCATCATCTTGAAGTAGGGACACAACACCCTCCAGGTTCTGCTCGGGGGTGAAATGAAGCTGTTTCAACACTCTTCCAGTTCTATCCAGCCAATTTTTAGCTGTTATGGGGTCATCCTCCTTCTTCCCAAAGAAATCTACAGCCCCATGTTTTCGTAGCTTTTCTAGATGGGACTTCTGTGGTGGTGGCGGAGGTTATGGCTATGGTTGTGGTAGTGGAATTGCCCCCATCATTTGTCAGTAAAATTCAGTCATTTGCTAGAATAATGCAAAATGAGGTTGGGCAGGTGCCCTAGCTATTGGTGGAGCAGGTTTTCCCCTGTCTCCTGATTCAACCCTTGGTGGAACACGTGTAACACCCCTATGTTCGGTAGTGCGTTTTACTGTTCCGATGACCAGTGTTGTCCGGACAGCTAGGATGCCTAGAACTACACTTAGATATGAGTGAGGAGACATAAAATAATAAAATACAAGAAAAGAAAATACAAGAAAAACAAAGGAAAAATAATAGCAATGAAATGTAACCAAGTTAAACGAGCCGAGAACCCTAGCGATGGGTGACCGCACCGGGAAGTTGCGGCGTGGACCGTTGACTAGCCCTGGACCGCGAGGAACCCTGGAAAATATTTCTAAGACTTAAATAGATATCTATTGAAGCATAAATATTATGAGAAATATCAAAGAAAAATTAATTAATTAGTACAAAGAAAAGTGAGAAATCGAGAAAATGACAAAATTCGGTGTTATAAAAAATCAGGAATGCAACCCAAACAGGGGCATTGTGGTCATTTGACACCCCGAGTTGTCTTTTGACCTAAATGTCCATTAAAAATACATGATATTACACTTGGAAATTATCATGAAAAATTAAATTAGTGGTACCTAATGTAAATATCAAAAATGGGGAGTTAAATGTGGGAAAATGAAACTTATGAATAAACTAACATTAAACAACACTTAGTGCTCCACTCACCCACCAAAGTGAACCACTTAATCTTCATCTTGGACCAGCAGATTTTCATCTTCCTCAGTTCTCAAAATTTCAGCCGAAAACTTTCTTGAGAGAAACTCCATTGCCGCATGGTTTTGGAGCTCCATGCAAGTGTGATCCAAGCTTCCTTCCTTGCACTTCCCTTCACTAAAAGTTGTCCATACACCTTGGGCAGTAGATAGGTAATAAAAAGATCAAGTTTTGGAGAGGTTTTGAAGAGTTTCCAAAGAGGTAAGTATGTGTTTTTGATTATTACTTCATTAAAGTTTGTGAGGATGTTATGGGTACTTGAATTGTGGAAAGAATTTTGGAGTTTGATGTTCTAAGGGAGATGTTTATTTTTAGCAGCCATGGAAACTCCTTAAGGGCAGTTTATTCTTATATGTAAATGGTAGATTAAAGTGTTGATGAAGTGTTTGTATGTGTAGGAATAAATTTGGTGATGCATATTAGATGTATGTGAATGTACACTTGATTTTGGAAGCTTGAAAATTAATCCAAGGAGAGGTATGAATCGGCAGCTTGAATTTTGGACCAAAATAATGTTGCTTTATGGTTTGGTTTATGGATGGTTGAATTATGGTACTTGTTGTGGCAGCTTGTACATGTGTATAAGGGTTTGAGTTTGGACATGTGAATGAGCTTGGTTATGTAGTTAAATTGTTGTAATTTAGACTTGATAAATTCTGTACTATAAGGAGCATATTGAGTGTGGTTATAAGCTGCCAAAATGACCAACAATGTGAAGTAAAATGTGTTTAGGCTATGGTACAAACTAGAATTGGCATGAATGTGTAGTTTCGTAAGTGTTAAATGTATCCTTTAATGAGTAATGAACAAAATGCAATAGGGCAGTTTATGTTTTGGGCCTAGAACCTTAAGTGTGTGGCTCCAATTGGTATGAGACCAATTGAAGGTGAAACTAGGCACAAAAAGTGCCAAATTTCATAGAGGAAGCTTACCAAAATTCTGCTTGTAAGGTAACTTGAAAAATGACCAAATCCGGACTAGTGCATTTAAGGCCTAAAAATTGACTATTTGAGCAGCAGTTATTGTTTTAGCCATAACTCACTCAAAATAGGTCCAATTGACCTGAAATTTTTTTCATGAATAGTTGAGACATATATCTACAAGCCTTATGGAGACACCAAAGCCCAAAAATGACCATAAGCAAGTCAAATAACTTGCACAAGTTCGGGTCTAAAAACTGGCCGAACCAAAAGTGACCTAAAATGACCTAAAGTGACCAATTTTGATGTATTTTGACCAGCAATAGTAAAATAACCATAACTTGGTCTACATAACTCAGAATAACTTGAAATTTTGCCCCGCGTGCAATAAGACATAGATCTACAAGTTTGTGCTTTGACTGAAACCCGAAAATCGAGGGAACTAGGTCATCCAGCTAGGTCAAATTAGTATACCGAAATCCGACAAATTGCAATAAAATGCAACAAACATGGAAATGAATTAGGTAACATGTACCAACACTAAAAGGCTATCAAATGTGACATATTGGTAACATTAAGACCTAATTCACCTAGACTGTATCGAAGGTGAACATCTTAGGTTGACTAAAGAAATGATAGAATTCAATAATTAAGTATTAAACCTTATTGTTAGAGACGGTTTAAATGAATACTGAAACACTTCAAATTGTGTTTCTCAGTTAGCAAAGACTCAGGGAAGGGGAAGGAAATACTGAGTCAGAGCCAAGAGGCATATATCAGAGGTTTGTGCACAATAGTTATTTCTTTTGAATTTTTCAATTGAAATAAATTATGATTATTTGTATGTTATTATTTTAAATTGTGTTTGTGCACAATAATTTTAATATTCATTGCTTTTACCAGAAAATTTACTTGGAGAAATGAGTTATGAATAATTTTTAATTGTTTTGGCTTTGAGAATCTTATTTGGAAATTATTGTGTTGCCAACTGTGCAAATGGAAATTTTGAGATAAAATGTGATTTGTGGTTTGTATGAAATATTGTGATTTGAAATTGTTTTGATTCACACTTGGCATGACACTGTTACTATGTTCCTCCTCCATTTATGGGGTGAGTGTGATATATTCCTCCCTCTTTGACTTATCAGTCTGGGGTGAGTGTGATTATGTTCCTCCCTCTTTGACTTGTCAGTCTGAGGTGAGTGTGGATGAGTACTCATTATATAGCTAGCTTCCTCCCTCATTGATTTCGATTATTGGGGTGAGTGTGTCTTGTTGTGGTGTACAACACGACATGTGCGGAAAAATTGTGTCATGACCTAAATTGTGTTATAGATTGGTAACACTGTATTCTTCAGTTATTTGATCGAATTGTGTTATTGATTTGCAAAACAGTATTATTCAGTTATTTGATCAAATTGTGTTATTGATTGGCAAAACTATATTATTCAGTCATTTGATCAATGGTATTATTGATTGGCAAAACTGTATTATTCAGTTATTTGATCAAATTTGTGTTATATGAACTTTGTAAATTGTGAAATGGAATTGTGAACTATTTGATTTGTGAATTGTCAATAAAAGATTTATGTATCGCATTTCAAATTGTTATTGTGCACCACTGAGTAAATTTTAGTCAGCGATAGCTTTTTATTGCTGTCGCAGATAGACAGACTGATAGGGCAGCAGACAAGGCTACTAGTGCTTCAGTGAGAGATATCGGGTATATTGAGTATACCATATTTTGCATTTGTATTATAATGTATGTTCACTGTATATATATAATGTTCTTGGTTTTGAGCAGTTGTAAATTAAAATTGCACATTGAAGTTGTAAAATAAATTGTAAATTATTTTGGTTTGTAAATATTGTGATATATTTCTTTTATCTCAGCCTTTGAAAATACTGAAAAATTTTTGTGGATTTGAGTTGAGAAACACATTGTGTTAATTAAATGTTGGAGTTTGAGATTGAGAAATATATTTAAAGTGCTTTTTTACAGGTTTTTGAAGAACTGCTTTATTCAAAATACAAATGGCACTTTGCCAAAATTTTTACAGAAATTCCTAATAATTCAAATGTGTTAGCTGTTTCACTTTAGTTTAAAAAAAATTTTAACACCTATAAATAGTGCTCACCACTATAAAAAGAAGTAAGAAAAGTTTTAAAATCCCTTGTAGTGTACTTAATGGGTTATCAGTAGACGAAGTTGGTAATTCATTAGGTATACTACGGGATCATGTTATGGCTTATGGAGGGGTAGGGTATGGCATGTTTTAGTGGTATCAGAGCAAAGTTTTCAAATTCTGTTTTCACCTATAATTTGAATATTCTTTCAGTGGTATCAGAGCAAAGTTTTCAAATTCTGTTTTCACCTATAATTTGAATATTCTTTCTTCATAGTACAACTGCTCAATTTCATTGTTTGATACATACATTACATTACATTACAAATATGCACTAACGGGAGGAAATCTCCTTGTGTTATTTGTTCAGGAGGTCTAAGATCCTCGAATTGACTATGGAAGAGGGTGATCGTTCAGTCGATCAATCGATAGAGGTTGAGGTACAAGTTGAGGCCCCAGCTCCACACAGTGTCGAAGGCCCGACTGTACCAGTTTTACCGGTACAAATTACTGCATAAATGGCCACTTTCTTTCAATAAATGGCTGATAATCTGTCAGCCCAAACCCAAGTATAGACCCAACCCCCACAAGGGCAACATGAAATAGAGAAGAGGGAGAAACCTATGGGTCAAAGCTCAAGCAGTAATTTGAGGAAGAGAAAAGAATTTGAGGAAGAGAAAAGAATTTGAGGAGCCCCGAGCTCAAGGATATAACAGAGGTGGATCATCAAGGCAGAGACCACCAAGGTCCAGTCGTCGAACAACTAGAAGTTCCTACCCTCCCTGCCAATGTGAAACTTGTGGTAGAAATCATGGTGGGGTATGCTACAAGGCCATGGGAGCCTGTTATAACTGTGGAGGCATAGGACACTTTGCCAAGGACTGCACCAGTGCCCATAGAGTTGGACCACCTTCTACTACTGCTGAAGGGTTAGTTCAGAGCCCTTTCACTAGAGGTTCACAACCACCCAGTAGAGGTAGAGGTAGGGGTAGTACACCTAGAAGTCAGAGTACTGTGAACTAGCCAGAACAGGGTGATGCTTCAGCTGGAGTATACGCTATACGACAGAGAAGAGACTGAGACTTTTGACATCATTGCCGGTACTTTCTCAATTAGTAACTAAGATATATATATATATATATATATATATATATATATATATATATATATATATATATATATATATATATATATATGTGTGTGTGTGTGTGTGTGTGTGTATGTATGTATTGTTTAACCTGGAGTCTACATATTTTTATGTTACTGTTAGAACTATATGTTCTGTTATTATTCCTTTACAGAGGAATAAATTTTGATGCATTAGTGATTAGTCCTGTAAGATAAGGATTGTGATAATAAGTGAAATTAGTTTTGGAAGAGTTTATCGATGAAAAGTATTTTCTAACACACCATAAATTATAAAGCTAAACGGCAAGCCTACTTAATATAAGGCAAGAGGACGTAAAAGTAAGTTACAGTAATAGAATTTCTCTAGATGAGGGCAAGGATGTTACTATTAGTAATTGTTAATGGATATTGTAATCAGAATAAGATTTGAATATCAGTAAATTCGAAAAGGATAAAATATCGAAAAATTTGATCTATTGAGATGTATCGTAGTAACTATGCAATGTTCTTGATGTTTATACTGTAAGCTACAGATTACAGTACTGACTTGAGATTATTGTGTAGAGCTACGTACTACTCGATAGTACACCAAGATGAGAATAATTGCCAATAGCACCTATTTTGGTATAGTTATGCCAGGACAAAATTTAATCGTTAGAAATAAGTTCGAAATCCTACTTAGGGATTTAAAACTCAAAAGTTAGAAAATCGAAAGGTTATAGTTTAGTACAAAAGGAAGTAAGTTATAGAATATTAATAGATAAAAAAAGTTGTGGAAGTAAAAATTTGAACAGTTGGTTCAGATACAACAAAGAAATGTTACAAATGGAGGAAGACTATTGACTAGAATGGTCAGAGGACCAATGACTAGATAAATCATTCTAACATGACCTCAAGGGTCATTCAAGAAGGAACATGAACTGGAATATTAGACAGCACAATAGTAAGAGAAGTTTGGTGTTATATAAACAAATTAAATGTGTATTAGATTGTTAAAAGTCTTATACAAATTCGAGGGAAAGAAGATTATATGATCATATAGAAAGGAGGAAATAAACGTATAACTATTGTAAGATGACTATTGGGTAAAATTTCGCGGACGAAATTTATTTTAAGGGGGGAGAATTGTAACACCCCTATGTTCGGTAGTGCGTTCTATTGTTTCGATGACCAGTGTTGTCCGGACAGCTAGGATGCCTGGAACTATACTTAGATATGAGTGAGGAGACATAAAATAATAAAAAACAAGAAAAGAAAATATAAGAAAAATAAAGGAAAAATAATAGCAATGAAATGTAACCAAGTTAAACGAGCCGAGAACCCTAGCGATGGGTGACCGCACCGGGAAGTTGCGGCGTGGACCGTTGACTAGCCCTGGACTGCGGGAAACCCTGGAAAATATTTTTAAAACTTAAATAGACATCTATTGAAGCATAAATATCATGAGAAATATCAAAGAAAAATTAATTAATTAGTACAAAGAAAAGTGAGAAATCGAGAAAACGATAAAACCCGGTATTACCAAAAAATCAGGAATGCAACCCGAACAGGGGCATTGTGGTCATTTGACACCCCGAGTTGTCTTTTGACCTAAATTTCTATTAAAAATGCATGATATTACACTTCGAAAATATCATGGAAAATTAAATTAGTGGTACCTAATATAAATAGCAAAAATGGGGAGTTAAATGTGGGAAAATAAAACTTATGAATAAACTAACATTAAACAACACTTAGTGCTCCACTCACCCACCAAAGTGGACCACTTAATCTTCATCTTGGACCAGCAGATTGTCATCTTCCTCAGTTCTCAAAATTTCAATCGAAAACTTTCTTGAGAGAAACTCCATTGCCGCATGGTTTTGGAGCTCCATGCAAGTGTGATCCAAGCTTCCTTCCTTGCACTTCCCTTCACTAAAAGTTGTCCATACACCTTGGGCAGTAGATAGGTAACAAGAAGATCAAGTTTTGGAGAGGTTTTGAAGAGTTTCCAAAGAGGTAAGTATGTGTTTTTGATTATTGCTTCATTAAAGTTTGTGAGGATGTTATGGGTACTTGAATTATGGAAAGAATTTTGGAGTATGATGTTCTAAAGGAGATGTTTATTTTTGGCAGCCATGGAAACTCCTTAAGGGCAGTTTATTCTTATATGTAAATGGTTGATTAAAGTGTTGATAAAGTGTTTGTATGTGTAGGAATAAATTTGGTGATGTATATTAGATGTATGTGAATGTACACTTGATTTTGGAAGCTTGGAAATTAATCCAAGGAGAGGTATGAATCGACAGCCTGAATTGTGGACCAAAAATATGTTGCTTTATGGTTTGGTTTATGGAATATTATGGTTGAATTGTGGTACTTGTTGTGGCAGCTTGTACATGTGTATAAGGGTTTGAGTTTAGACATGTGAATGAGCTTGGCTATGTAGTTAAATTGTTGTAATTTAGACTTGATAAATTTTGTACTATAAGGAGCATATTGAGTGTGGTTATAAGCTGCCAAAATGACCAACAATGTGAAGTACAATGTGTTTAGGTTATGGTACAAACCAGAATTGGCATGAATGTGTAGTTTGGTAAGTGTTAAATGTATCCTTTAATAAGTAATGAACAGAATGCAATAGGGCAGTTTATGTTTTGGGCCTAGAACCTTAAGTGTGTGGCTCCAATTGGTATGAGACCAATTGGAGGTGAAACTAGGCACAAAAAGTGCCAACTTTCATGAAGGAAGCTTACCAAAATTCTGCTTGTAAGGTAACTTGAAAAATGACTAAATCCGGACTAGTGCATTTAAGGCCTGAAAATTGACTATTTGGGCAGCAGTTAGTGTTTTGGCCATAACTCACTTAAAATAGGTCCAATTGACCTGAAATTTTTTTCATGAATAGTTGAGACATATATCTACAAGTCTTATGAATACATCAAAGCCCAGAAATGACCATAAGCAAGTCAAATAGCTTGCACAAGTTCGGGTCCAAAAACTGGCTGAACCAAAAGTGACCTAAAATAACCTAAAGTGACCAATTTTCATGCATTTTGACCAGCAATAGTAAAATGACCATAACTTGGTCTACATAACTCAGAATGACCTAAAATTTTACCCCAATGCAATAAGACATAGATCTATAAGTTTGTAGTTTTGACCGAAACCCAAAAATCGAGAGAACTAGGTCATCCAGCTAGGTCAAATTAGTATACTGGAATCCGACAAATTGCAATAAAATGCAACAAACATGGAAATAAATTGGGTAACATGTACCAACACTAAAAGGCTATCAAATGTGACATATTGGTAACATTAAGACCTAATTCACCTAGACTGTATCGAAGGTGAACATCTTAGGTTGACTAAAGAAATGATAGAATTCAATAATTAAGTATTAAGCCTTATTGTTAGAGATGGTTTAAATGAGTACTGAAACACTTCAAATTATATTTCTCAGTTAGCAAAGACTCAGGGAAGGGGAAGGAAACACTGAGTCAGAGCCAAGAGGCATATATCAGAGGTTTTTGCACAATAGTTATTTCTTTTGAATTTTTCAATTGAAATAAATTATGATTATTTGTATGTTATTGTTTTAAATTGTGTTTGTGCACAATAATTTTGATATTCATTGCTTTTACTAGAAAATTTATTTGGAGAAATGAGTTATAAATAATTTTTGATTGTTTTGGCTTTGAGAATCTTATTTGGAAATTATTGTGTTGCCAACTTTGCAAATGGAAATTTTGAGATAAAATATGATTTGTGGTTTGTATGAATTATTGTGATTTGAAATTGTTTTGATTCACACTTGGCATGACACTGTTACTATGTTCCTCCTCCATTTATGGGGTGAGTGTGATATATTCCTCCCTCTTTGACTTATCAGTCTGGGGTGAGTGTGATTATGTTCTTCCCTCTTTGACTTGTCAGTCTGAGGTGAGTGTGGATGAGTACTCATTATATAGCTAGCTTCCTCCCTCACTGATTTCGATTATTGGGGTGAGTATGTCTTGTTGTGGTGTACAACACGGCATGTGTGGAAAAATTATGTCATGACCTAAATTGTGTTATAGATTGGAAACACTGTATTCTTCAGTTATTTGATCGAATTGTGTTATTGATTTGCAAAACGATATTATTCAGTTATTTGATAAAATTGTGTTATTGATTGGCAAAACTATATTATTCAGTTATTTAATCAAATGATATTATTGATTAGCAAAACTGTATTATTCAGTTATTTGATCAAATTTGTGTTATATGAACTTTATAAATTGTGAAATGAAATTGTGAACTATTTGATTTGTGAATTGTCAATAAAAGATTTATGTATCGCATTTCAAATTGTTATTGAGCATCACTGAGTAAATTTTAGTCAGCGATAGCTTTTCATTCTTTATCGCAGATAGATGATCGAGGCAGTGCAGACTAGGCTGCTAGTGCTTCAGTGAGAGATCATCGGGTATATTGAGTATACCATATTTTGCATTTGTATTGTAATGTATGTTCACTGTATGTATATAATATTCTTGGTTTTGAGCAGTTGTAAATTAAAATTGCACATTGAAGTTGTAAAATAAATTGTAAATTATTTTGGTTTGTAAATATTGTGATATATTTCTTTTATCTCAGCCTTTGAAAATACTGAAAAATTTTTGTGGATTTGAGTTGAGAAACACATTGTGTTAATTAAATGTTGGAGTTTGAGATTGGGAAATATATTTAAAGTGCTTTTTTACAGGTTTTTGAAGAACTGCTTTATTCAAAATAAAAATGGCACTCTGCCAAAATTTTTACAGAAATTCCTAATAATTCAAATGTGTTAGCTGTTTCACTTCAGTTTAAAATTTTTTTTAACACCTGTAAATAGTGCTCACCACTATAAAAAGAAGTAAGAAAAGTTTTAAAATCCCTTGTAGTGTATTTAATGAGTTATCAGTAGACGAAGTTGGCAATTCATTAGGTATACTAAGGGATCATGTTATGCATTACGGAGGGGTAGGGTGTGACAGCATGACTCTCCACCTCTTCATCAACTGTTCTTTGAGAATCAGGATCCATATCTTAATCAAAATAAGAAAACAAACAGATCTGCATCAGTGTCACCTCAACACTTACAAATGCAATGCAATGGTATGCACTTTATCTGGGCCCAAAAAACGCCTAAACCGATGCTCTAATACCACTAAATGTGACACCCCTTACCTGTCTGCAGTGTAGTTGAGCAAGATATGCCACACAGTGTGCCGGAGCACCATATCTTATTCCATTACAATTTACCCTTCTTAATTCATTTATTTATTAGTCACTAAGTGCAAAGTTTTATCAATTATATCATTTATTTACAAATTTGATTAATCTGAATTTTCCGTAAATTTTATAGAAAATCTGGCAGAGTGCCGGTTGTAAATTAAAAAAATAATTCTTCTGAACCTGTTAAAAAAAAAACACTTCCAATATGGTTTTTAGATCCAGAACTCCAATATACATACATATCAACTCAATCTCCAAATTTCAACACAATTTTCAAAATTTTGTTGAATCAATTTCATGAATAACTCCCTAACATTTTATTTCTCAACAAAATGTACTGATAATTACAGTAACATGTAATTTCATATATTTACATTATCATATGATTTCCTGAGTTTGTAATTACAATCATGAACTAGTACAAAATACAATCCAAAATCCTAATATCCTACCAAGTACACTACAGATAAGAGGTGACTCTGGACTCTGCACAGATCTGACTAATCACCCGGTTTGAGGTTTGCTAGGCTCCCCAGCTATGTCTCCAGTAACTGCACGTGGCAAAAGCAATGCGCTAAGCAATACTGCTTAGTGGTGCTAATATAAAATAAAATAGCTAAATAAAATGGATGTACAGAATGTATGCTAACATTTTATGTAGACTAAGTTTTTGGCAATTATTGTAGTATTATTTGATTAAAATTTGCTAAGCTTTATTTTGATTGCCCAAGTAACCTATACTAGTCGACTGGACTGGATGAATGGGTAAACTGGCACTAGGTACCAAGTACCTTGGGCCATCACACCATTGGTCACATTGTGTCTCCCGGTGTGCAACAGAACAGCTAATAAGCTATAATATTTATTACGCATGAAACCCAAGTATTGTAACACCCCTATTTGTATAGCCTGGTGTCGCAAGGAGTTTTGCGGTCGCCTGAACGAACCCTCACCGAAGTGGGAAAGAGTAAGGAGTCGCCACCTTAGTTTTGGGGGAAACTAAAGAAAACCATTTGTGAAAATAGATTGAAATGAAACCACTTCAAGACAGAGATTCTAGGTTCGGGGTCCGTAAACGGGTGGGGAAGGTGTTAGGCACCCCACCTCGTCCCTCAATAAAGGCAAGTAGATTTAACTTCGCGTTTTTCATAAATTAGTTAGGAGGGCTTGGATGGAGATGTTAATCCTTTTATAAACAGGAAATTTTAATTTTTCACTAAATTCGGATTACCCAGATACATAAGTAAATGAGACAACCTTAGTGAGTTACTGTTGTAAGTTAATTTTATTTGAAAGGAATATTTTATTAAAATTTAATTTAAGAATTGGATAAGAACTCTTCTCCGAACTCTTTAATATTTATTAAAATTTTAGATTGAGAATCGGATAAGAACTCTCCTCCGATCTCTTTTAAATTTTGAGTTGAGACCGGATAAGAACTCTCCTCTGATCTCTATTCACTACTTATTAAAATTTTAAGTTGAGACCGGATAAGAACTCTCCTCTGATCTCTATTTAATTAAAATTTTGAGTTGAGACCGGATGAGAACTCTCCTCCGATCTCTATTTAATATTTATTAAAATTTTGAGTTGAGACTGGATAAGAACTCTCCTCCGATCTCTATTTAATATTTATTAAAATTTTAGATTGAGAATCGGATAAGAACTCTCCTCTGATCTCTTTTAAATTATTTGTTGAAAATTTTGTTTGAGGAACGGATAAAGGCTCTCTTCCGACCTCTTCCAAATTTGGACACAACCATATATCATAGGAGTCCTAGTTTAAGAGTTCTAGTATTTAAAGGTGCCAAAGGTCGAAATAAGACTCCTTTTAACTCGTTAGTACTTTAAGATTAAATAAGGGACACCGGACTGAATTTTACTGACCTCTCCTAAGGTCACTTTACCAGTATCCCATCTGTACCCTTTTTCTTACCTGAGTTTTAATTTTTTATTCCGCCTTATGGCATTATGCCGGATCACCTCCCATGTCAGCTTTCCCTGACGTGTTATTTAGACCCTCTTTTTTTTAAGAGACACTTTAAACACAGTTACCTACATTTTGCCTAGCTACTTCTACGTAACTCGGGACTAGATGACTTGCGTTCAGAAATAATAAAGATTAACAAAAGTATGGGTTAGCCAGCATGGGAGTAAACTAGAGCATATCTTTCCTTTGTATCTTTTTTTTAGCGTGACATGAACTTAAAGAAAATAACAGGCATAAGAAAGAAGACAAAAGGAAATACGTGAAACGAGAACTAGACTTAATAAAATGGCGATATTAACACTGACCTATAGGGAGTCGAGTCTATTGAACTAAATACAGAATCACAAAAGTAGCAAGATTGCAGGTTGGCAGCCGGAGGACTATGGTTTGCCTCGAAATGAAGTATTCTTTGTTAAAATGTAAACAGGTCAAAATAACCAAGCTTGAGTGGAGTTGAGCTTAGACAATATGAACGGAAATAGAGGATAACAAAGACAGAAAATGGGAGTGCCACAGGATATTGAACAAACTGAAAATGAAAAATTTCAGTATTCAAGAATCCATTTTGCAAGAAAACACTTCAGAAAACTAGTTTCAAAAGTTTTTTCTACGAAAACTCCAAAAAATAGCAGAGTAACAAACTGAATTGAGTTTCAGAGTTCTTCCACTATAATAACCTTCTCTTTTTTTCGTCCGTCCCCCTGAACAGTTTTTAGGCAGGTATTTATAGGAATCGGGTGCTCCCCATGAAGGGTCAGGATTTATTTTGAGGGAGATGGAGGGTCTGGATTTTGAAGGACATGATCGGATGCTTGAGAATTAAAGAGAACCAAGATGAGCATCGAGATTATTCTTCAGAATATTTGTCCTTTTCCTCTTTCAATCTGACGGTCTCAAATCCTCTTGTCCGGAGCGATCTGAGGGCTAAGAGCGAAAGACGCTGGTCTTGTCGTCTTCTCTCTTGATCCAAGGGTTCCGGGTTTGTCCTTACAAGTGAGATCAACGGTGGAGATTGGGATGTACAGGACTGTCATGATATACCTTGGCACTCGGCAAGTGCGATTCTTAGGCGTGCGGTGGAGATCTCGTCTGTCACGCTTTAACTACCTCGGCTCTGATTCTGACGACGGTTATTTGGGATTTGTCTTATTCCTTTTGCCTTCCGATCCCTCCCACGCTCCTATTCCGATCTCTCATGCTGATCTCCCATCTTCCGATCTCTATTATTCCGATCCCTAGAGATCGCCAATGATGTAATCCGATCTTTCGGAAATAAAAGTCAATTATCATCTTATTATTATTGCATTGATTATTTTTCGATCTCTGATGTGTTTATCCGATCTGGTTCCTAACTGAACAACCCTTAACTGATCCGCAGTTCGAAACATTTATCTTAATATGCCGATCTCTAATTAGCCATTCTCTTCATGGAATTTGGAGTGTTCGAGAGACGTGTCAGAACAGCTGGATAATCCCATTAACCGATGCATTGCCTGGGACATCGTGAGCATTAAATGCTCGGACGAGTATAAATAGGGGTAGGGGTTAGCCAGTTTCTTACTTTATGCCATTTTCTATCTCTCGCGAGCAATTCCAAAACTCTCCCGATTTTCAAGCTCTTCTGACTCCGTTCAAGCTCCGGTAAGGGTTTTAATCCTTCTTTTAGCTTTAAGTTCTTTGTTTTCCTTAAAAATGAGTGGCGCCGAAGGTCAGAGAGCGGCAAGCCCACCTTCCGTCCATGTTTCATGGTCGTCTGATGAAGTAGAGGTGGTTGGGCCAAGCGCACGACCAGAACCTTCTAGGGTCTCCGCTACAGCTCGGGGGCGAACCGCACCATCGAGGCTTGTACCTTCCTCAGGGAGGGAGAATCTTCCTATGGACGAGCTGCCGTCGATCTTGCAAGAAACCGATCTGCAATCGTTTAGCCAGGAGTACAACATTGAGCCCGATTCATATGAACTTATCCGGTGTCACGGCGATCACCGAGCCGATCACTGCTTTGAAGAGAATGACATGGTTATGGTATACGAGGAATAGTTAAAGGCTGGTCTTCGGTTCCCTCTGGACGACTTCTTCAAGGAGGTCCTAAAATTTCACCGAGTGTGCATTGCCCAAATTCACCCTAACTCATGGCGGATCTTGGTAGCCTTCCGAGGCCTGTGCCGAGCTAAGGGAATCAGACCTACGGCTAAGGTGTTCTCCGAATCAAGGCTAACTCGCCAGAAAGGACGGCATCGGTTCTTTCAGGCGAAGCCTCATTGCGGGCTCTTTACCGATCTGCCCTCCTCCCTTAAGAATTGGAAGAACCGCTTCTTCATTTTGAGGAGCAAAAATCCGACCTGCTTTGAGGACTTCCCTCGTAGCTGGTGGCACCAGGGGCCCTTGATTCCGAAGCGTATTACCTTGAACAAGGAGGAAAGCCTAGTAGTGATGGAACTGAAGAATCAAGCTGCCACTCTAAAGTACTCCTGTTTAGATGCGGTGACTGCCGAGCTGCATCATTGGACGATGGAGTTGATCACGGGCGAAAGTCGCGGGCTTCCGCTCTCTGATCTTGGCATCGGTATTTTTCTATTTCTCAGATCTTTGGACCTTAGCGATCTCACTGACCTCTTTTTCGTGCAGGTATGGCGGGTGGTGAAGGTTCCAGGAAGCGAAAGAAAGAAAGAGAGATTTCCCGGAAAATAAAGGAGATGAAGCGTTCGGCACTACTTCAAACACCCGGCCATGAACCTGGGGAGACGCAAGGAGGCCTGCCCCGACCTTCGGGACAACCGATCACAGAAGCTGTCCGATCTCCTCCTTAACGGGAAGAGCCGGCTCCACCTTCTCCAGTTGCTCCAAGCACAGAAGGGGGTCGTTCTCGACCTCCTGCGAGGACCCCTTCTCGTGGCGCCCAAGTGCTGATCGCTTCTCTGGAGAACAACCGGATTGTTTGGGAGAACCCCGATTTTGCCAAAGTCTTGGGGTCTTCCATCTGCCTTCGGGAGGATCGGGACAGACTGTCTCCGGACAATCTTGACGACATCCTAACCCGCTCCATGAGTCTGAATGTAGAGTGCCCGTGAACCAAAGACATAGTTCGGGAAAAGGCTTACCGCCTGGGTAAGGAGGTCGAGAAAAAGAGTCAAGAAGTCGAAAGGAAGAGTCAAGAAGTGGCATCCCTCCGATCCCAACTCTCATCCGCTCAAGATTACATATCTCAAATTGAGGGGAGGATGAAGTACTATGAGGATAAGCTAGCCGAATGCACTCATGTTCGGCCGAGAGGATCATGCTCTTGAGAAGTCCAGCGCCCGCCAACGGTCGCCGTGTCGCTCATCTTACCGAGGAGCTTAAGGCAAAAGATGAAGTGATGGTGACAGAATAGCCGGCTTACGTGAATGCTCACAAGGATCTCTTAGCCGAGCTCCAGAAGCGTTACCCAGAGGAGGACTTCTCTTGGATGGCCGACCTGGCTCCCGGAGGCGAGGGTGAGGATAGTGAGGAGGAGGGTGAGGGAGAAGATGGACAAAATGTAGATCAGACTGGGGGTGATCCTCCAGCTGAATGACTTGTACAATTTTTTTGAAATGAAATGGAATGCCTCTTTTGTTCAATGAATGATTGTGATCGGAAAATCTCTAAATTACTTAATACTTGATTGTCTGAGTACATCGAAGTAACTGAAAGAGATTATTAACCTAAGTGTGAGAGATCGGAAAACATAATGAGCATGAGATCGATAGGGAATCAACGTTAATCGGGACTTGATTAAAATTGGAAATTTGGTGAACCCACTTAAAATCAAGATCATCATTACATCGGATTGGAATCTTAATTATTCCTAAACTTAAAATGAGAGATCGGCAATAAGACCAGTGACATAAAGATCTAGTATTGATTCAATTTTGTTTGGCAGGAGAGATCGGGAATGTAATCGACCGGTCAGGAAATTTAACAATTAGCTTGAGAGATCGGTGAGCGACTTGGCAAGACTTTAGATGATACGAGGGCTTGGCATTGATTCATCTCTGTGAAGAGAGATCGGTAATATGGCAAAGAGAGGTCGGAAATGTAGTTGGCTGGCAAAGGAAAATTTAGTGCTAGGGATCGGTTTCAAAGTTTATTGATTCTGGGGATCGGCCAAAATATGGTGTCGACAGCTGCCCCTCTTTACATAATTTTTATTAAGGAAAAATTTCCCGTGTAGGAATTATGTAAAGATTTAGACCCGTATTTTGGACGATTAGGTGTCCGAAACTAAAGCATACCTAAGTCAGTGACCTAGGGATCAGTATCAGAAGTTAAATTAAAATCAACTTGGATCAAGGGACTAGAGGTTGATAGCAGGAAATGTAAATGCAGGAAATTAAAATCAACTTAGATCAAGGAACCAGAGGTTGATAATAGGAAATTTAAATCGCAAGAAATTAAAATCAACTTAGATCAAGGAACCAGAGGTTGATAACTGAAAATGTAAATGCATGAAATTAAAATCAACTTAGATCAAGGAACCAGAGGTTGATAGCAGGAAATTTAAATTGCAGGAAATTAAAATCAACTTAGATCAAGGAACCAGAGGTTGATAACAGGAAAAGTAAATTGCAGGAAATTAAAATCAACTTAGATCAAGGAACCAGAGGTTGATAGCAGGAAAAGTAAATTGCAGGAAATTAAAATCAACTTAGATCGAGGAACCAGAGGTTGATAACAGGAAATTTAAATTGCAAGAAATTAAAATCAACTTAGATCAAGGAACCAGAGGTTGATAACAGGAAAAGTAAATTGCAGGAAATTAAAATCAACTTAGATCGAGGAACCAGGGGTTGATAACTGAAAATGTAAATGCATGAAATTAAAATCAACTTAGATCAAGGAACCAGAGGTTGATAGCAGAAAATTTAAATTGCAGAAAATTAAAATCAACTTAGATCAAGGAACCAGAGGTTGATAATAGGAAAAGTAAATTGCAGGAAATTAAAATCAACTTAGATCGAGGAACCAGAGGTTGATAACAGGAAATTTAAATTGCAAAAAATTAAAATCAACTTAGATCAAGGAACCAGAGGTTGATAACAGGAAAAGTAAATTGCAGGAAATTAAAATCAACTTAGATCGAGGAACCAGAGGTTGATAACAGGAAATTTAAATTGCAAGAAATTAAAATCAACTTAGATCAAGGAACCAGAGGTTGATAACAGAAAATTTAAATTGCAGGAAATTAAAATCAACTTAGATCAAGGAATCAGAGGTTGATAACTGAAATTTAAATTGCTGGAAATTAAAATCAACTTAGATCAAGGAACCAGAGGTTGATAGCAGGAAATTTAAATTGCAAGAAATTAAAATCAACTTAGATCAAGGAACCAGAGGTTGATAACAGGAAATTTAAATTGCAGGAAATTAAAATCAACTTAGATCAAGGAACCAGAGGTTGATAACTGAAATTTAAATTGCTGAAAATTAAAATCAACTTAGATCAAGGAACCAGAGGTTGATAACAGGAAATTTAAATTGCAGGAAATTAAAATCAACTTAGATCGAGGAACCAGAGGTTGATAACAGGAAAAGTAAATTGCAGGAAATTAAAATCAACTTAGATCGAGGAACCAGAGGTTGATAACAGGAAATTTAAATTGCAAGAAATTAAAATCAACTTAGATCAAGGAACCAGAGGTTGATAACAGGAAATTTAAATTGCAAGAAATTAAAATCAACTTAGATCAAGGAACCAGAGGTTGATAACTGAATTTAAATTGCTGGAAATTAAAATCAACTTAGATCAAGGAACCAGAGGTTGATAGCAGGAAATTTAAATTGCAAGAAATTAAAATCAACTTAGATCAAGGAACCAGAGGTTGATAACAGGAAATTTAAATTGCAGGAAATTAAAATCAACTTAAATCAAGGAACCAGAGGTTGATAACTGAAATTTAAATTGCTGGAAATTAAAATTAACTTAGATCAAGGAACCAGAGGTTGATAACAGGAAATTTAAATTGCAGGAAATTAAAATCAACTTAGATCGAGGAACCAGAGGTTGATAACAGGAAATTTAAATTGCAAGAAATTAAAATCAACTTAGATCAAGGAACCAGAGGTTGATAACAGGAAAAGTAAATTGCAGGAAATTAAAATCAACTTAGATCGAGGAACCAGAGGTTGATAACTGAAAATGTAAATGCATGAAATTAAAATCAACTTAGATCAAGGAACCAGAGGTTGATAACAGGAAATTTAAATTGCACTTACAAAGCATTTCTAATCCGGACACAAGAAGTTCTTCCCCAATGACGTGTTCTTAACAGAATCCCGAAGGCCAAAGATTAATGGAGGACGAGTTGCAAGACTTGACCTATGACCCCACTTTTCAAATGCCCTTCTTTCGTTTTTGACTTTTTCCCGAAAAGCGCCCTTACGGGTTTTCACTTCCCCTTCGTCCATATGACTACAAACGCCCTTTCGGGTTTTCACCTCTAGTGTTTTTTTTTTTTTTTTTTTTTTTTTTTTTTTTTTTTTTAAAGATGCCCTTTCGGGTTTTCATCCCTATTTCCTTTTATATACCCTTTTCCTGGTCATTCCCTGCAAATCTCATAGTAAAGTACGTGAGGTTATCAATTGTTAGATCCTAATCTTATGGCAAAAATTTTAACTGATTAATAGCGCATTAAATAACGAGATTGCAGAAGAATAATGTTAAAGAATAAATATAAGGGAAGGATAGAAGCATAGGGAATGAAGTAGGACTTTATTACGTTTTAATAAAAACAAAGATAGAGTTTTAAAGAAGAAAGGTACAAGGATAGATCTCACATATTCCTTGTGGCTGGCTTTGGAATCCCTTAACTGCTATTATTTCAAGTTTTCTGGAGCCTCATGTCACGACGGTTTATTTCCTTTCTCGATCTTATGCTTCTTTCCTTATTTCTCCCTTTTGGTTCTTGGGATGCCCTTTCAGGTTTTCACCCCTAGATTTTTTTTTTTTTTTTTTAGGCATAGTATCTCTTGACGGTGTCAGCGTTCACAGGCCTTGGAAACTCTTCACCGTCCATGTGGGTCAAGATCAAGGCTCCTCCAGAAAATGCCTTCTTAACCACATAGGGTCCCTCGTAGGTTGGTGACCATTTGCCCCGGGGATCATTTTGATTCGGCAGTACTTTCTTCAGAACTAGGTCCCCGGGTTGGAATTCGCGTGGGCGAACGCTTTTGTCAAATGCCTTAGCCATTCTCCTCTGGTATAACTGCCCATGACATGCCGCTGTTAATCTTTTCTCATCCAGCAAGTTTAACTGATCCAACCTCGATCGGATCCATTCTGACTCATCAATCCCTGATTCCTTCAGGATCCTTAGGGAAGGAATTTCAACTTCTACAGGTAATACTGCTTCCATCCCGTAAACCAGTGAGTACGGAGTTGCCCCGGTTGAGGTTCTTACAGAAGTCCGGTATGCGTGAAGAGCGTAAGGGAGCATATCATGCCAATCCCTATATGTGACTGTCATTTTTCGGATTATCCTCTTGAGGTTTTTGTTTGCAGCTTCCACCGCTCCATTCATCTGGGGACGGTATGGGGAGGAATTGAGATGTCGGATTTTGTATTGATCACACAATTTTTGAATCCTTGGACCATTCAGATTCTTAGCATTATCAGTGACGATTTCATTAGGGAGGCCATGCCGGCAGATGATATTGTTTCTGAGGAATTTGAGAAATGTGTTCTGCGTGATATGGGCGTATGACATGGCTTCGACCCACTTAGAAAAATAGTCGATTGCTACTAGGATAAATCTGTGCCCATTGGAAGCTTTTGGGTTGATGGGACCAATCACATCGATGCCCCACATCGCGAAAGGCCATGGCGAGGCGAGGTTGAACAATTTGTGAGGCGGCACATTTATCGGATCTGCATAGATTTGACACTTATGGCATTTTCGGAAATACTCGATGCAATCATTTTCCATTGTAGTCCAAATATATCCCCGTCGCATGATTTGCTTAGCCATCATGTGCCCATTGGCATGGGTTGCAAAATTTCCCTCATGAGTCTTAAAAAGGATTTTCTTCGCCTCTTTTGCATCCACACATCTCAACAGTTCACCGTTGGACCCTCTCTTGTATAGGGCTTCTCCACTGGGGAAGTATCCCAATGCTAATCTCCGAATCATCCTTCTTTCGTTTCTGCTGGCCCCTGGAGGGAATTCTCTGGTTCTGATGTAGACCAGGATGTCATGATACCAAGGTTTTGAAGGAACGGAAGCGTGAAAAACACAAGATTATACCATTGAATTCAAAAATTTTCACCTAGGGTCACATGCACCATGCAAGATTTATTTTTATCAATTTGATTTCAATGATAAACAACATATTAAAACTCTTTTAATATGTTTTTGGATCTGTATTTGCCATTTAAGATTTTAAAATTAATCAGATTAATTTTAGAATCCTAGATTAAATCAAGAAAGATTACACTAACCTCTTGATGTCTTTGCGTGTCTGCGCCTTTGAGATTCGTCTTCAGGACACCAGATGTTGTCCCTCTAGCTTGTCCACACCAAGAACACCTATGGCAGCCCTTGAACAGCTTCTAAAGCCTTTTCTATTAATTAGAAATTCAAGTTCTGCCTTTTAAGAGATTAGAGATGTAAACAGGACACTAGAAAAAATTTCTAGTGTTCTTAATTCAAGAGATTGATGGCTAATCTCTTTGAATTGATGAGAGATGAAGAGAAATAGCTGGAGAGGCTCAAAGTGGCGTGAAATATGAGAGGAGAGGCTGCTGGTTATGTTTTCTTTTCATAACCACACTTAAATAGCTAGGTTAACACATTAAACCCTAGCCACATGTCACCTTTTGATTAGCTCTAGGTTTAAGTGACCCAATCACATTGTGCCAAGTGTCAAACCTATATTTAATCTTGATTTTAATCATCTTACATGATTAAAAAACATTTGGCAAGCTTATGTGTTATGCCATGTGTCACCATCTCATGGTGCCACGTGTCACACTGTGAAATGACCAAAATGCCCCTGTGTCTTAATTTTGAGTTCTTAACCCAAAATAATTATTTTCTTCTTCTAATTAATTTATATCAAATATAAATTAATTAATTAATCTCTATTAATTAATTTCTCATCAATTAAATTCATATTTAAACACTTTAAATATAAATTTAATTTATACTACATCCAATAATCTAGATTTGGTTTCAAGTCATGCTAGGGACTTTGCAATTTAATTGCAAACCAAATCTATTTAATTAATCAATTAAACTCTTTAATTAATTAATTAAATCATATTTAAATAGGTGATAACTTGTGTATGTGTGTGACTTACTAGGCTCATCACTAATTGGCAATGAGACATGATATCAACTCTTAATATCATCAGAACTCTTTCTTACCATAAATGATTTCTCTAAATCATTTTATGAACCTCATAGACCATGGTTAACACCTAGCATAGCATGCCATGGCCACCCAATTAGTAGTAAGATTTACCTTAAATGAACCTATAATCATATGTTACCATGCACTAGAATCTCTGTTACAAAATCCCAACTCAAGCCGAGTCATGGTTTATGTCAAACTCCATTTGCTATGAATATTATGTTCTCTTTTAATTCAGTTCTTGATTAAAAGTTTTTCTCATCGAAACTCTTTCGAATAAATCTATCTGTCTGGCAGAACTTAAAACATCAAGAACAATTAAATGAACATAGGATTTTAACTCTATTTACTTAGAGGAACAGATTCCTTCTTGATCAACCCCTACCTCCATATATAACTAGCAGGAGCCAACACATGCCCATATACCCATACATAGTACAAGTATGAAAGCGATATCAAACTCAAACTACCTATATACAAGATAACTGTGCTATCTCGGTCTAAAGATTATATGCCTGATATGATTTATGACAAAACATTGACAAGAGTAAACTCCATGTGCTTGTCATAAGTGTCACCGTTCGGCCTACTTATCATTTATAAGTGCCTATCATGTTTGTTATATGGCATGAGACTCACCATTCCATCTTATTTATATCTCATATAAATAACTTGGGAACAAACATGAATACAATCTTTCTGGATAAGTCATGTCCTCATTATGAAGTATCCTCGATTGTGAACCTATTTATGATACTTTGTGCTAGAAATATTGTCACTCATATTCTTAACAACTTAAGAATAATATTTCTAACAAAATATCAATGGACCTTTTCTATTACACATAAATATATTATGTAAACGGAAAAGTGGAAATGCCTTTTATTATTAAAAATATGTACAAGATACATACTAAATGATATGCTCTAGGGCATACTACTAACAATCTCCCACTAGCACTAGAGCCATTCATTACAATATCTTAGACCTATCTTCTCAAGATGCCGGTCTAACTGAGTCTGTGACATAGGCTTAGTGAATGGATCAGCTGGATTTTTCAGCTGATGTTATTTTTCTGCATGGCTATATCGCCTTGCCCAACTATATCTCTGATAATGTGGTAGTGCCTTTCTATGTGTTTGGATTTTGGGTGAGACCTTAGTTCCTTAGCCTGTATGACTGCTCCATTGTTGTCACAGTGTAGTGGAACTGCTGACTCAATGGAAGGAACTACTGTAAGTTCTATCACGAACTTCTTTATCCAAACAGCTTCTTTTGCAGCATCTGATGCAGCAATATACTCAGCCTCAGTAGTGGAATCTGCAGTCGTGCTCTGTTTGGAACTCTTCCAACTGACTGCACCTCCATTACAAATGAACACATATCCAGAGGTAGACTTTCTATCATCGATATCTGATTGGAAATCAGAATCAGTATAACCATCCAATTGCAAGTCTCCACCTCCATAAATCAAGAATAAATCCTTAGTTCTTCTCAAGTACTTAAGGATATTCTTGACAGCTATCCAGTGTTCCAAACCTGGATTGGATTGATACCTGCTAGTCAAACTAACAGCATATGCGATATCCGGCCTAGTACACAACATTGCATATATTAAACTTCCAATAGCCGAAGCATATGGAATCCTGGCCATCTTATCTCTTTCTTCAGGTGTCTTTGGAGACATCTCTTTAGAAAGGTGGATACCATGTCTCACTGGTAACAATCCTCTCTTGGAATCAAACATGTTAAACCTCTTTAACACCTTTTCCAAGTATAAACTTTGAGATAAACCAATTATTTTTTTTCGCTCTATCTCTATAAATGCGAATCCCAAGAATATAGGTTGCCTCCCCTAAGTCTTTCATGGAGAATGTATTTGATAACCATACCTTTATAGTCATCAACATACCTGTGTCATTACCCATCAACAGTATGTCATCCACATATAAGACAAGGAAAGTGATAGCACTGTCACTAACCTTCTTATATACACATGGCTCATCCTCATTTTTGATAAAACCAAAAGATTTAATAGCTTCATCAAAAAGGATGTTCCAACTCCTCGATGCTTGTTTCAACCCATAAATGGATCGCTTTAGATTGCATACCTTGTAACCATCTTGGGATTCAAATCCCTTAGGTTGTTCCATGAAAATGTTTTCTTCAATGTATCCATTGAGAAAGGTCATTTTGACATCCATCCCAAATCTCATAATCATAGTATGCAGCTATTGCTAATAAAATCCTAATTGATTTAAGCATGGCAACAAAGTAGAAAGTCTCATCATAGTCTATTCCTTGCCTTTGGCGAAACCCTTTCGCTACTAGCCTTGCCTTATAGGTCTCTACCTTTCCATCAGAACCAATTTTCTTCTTGAAAACCCATTTGTTTCCTATAGGTACAATACCTTCAGGTGGGTCAACAAGATCCCAAACTTGATTCTTATACATGGAATCAATCTCGGATTTCATAGCATCAATCCATTTTGAAGAGTCTATATCTGATATAGCTTCTTCATAGGTAAGTGGATCATCTCCATGATCTACTTCTTCATGAGTAGACAACTCTTGTTCTTCTTCATGAAGAAAACCATATCTCACTGGTGGGTGAGATACCCTGGTTGTTCTACGAGGAACAGCTGTAGATGTTTCATCAATGGGTATAGGTTGACTAGATGGATCTATATCCATCTGATATGTTGGTTGGTCAGAATTCTCCAATTCTAACTCTATTTGCCTTCCTTTGCCTCCTTCTTGAACAAACTGTTGTTCAAGAAATGTGGCATCTCTACTTATCACAACCTTTTGTGAAGTAGGCAAATAAAAATAATATCCAAAACTATCTTTTGGATATCCAACAAATCGACCTTTTTCTGATCTAGTTTCCAATTTATCAGTGTTCAGTTTTTTGATATAAGCTGGACAACCCCAAATCTTAACATGCTTAAGACTTGGTTTTCTTCCATGCCATATCTCATAAGGTGTGGAAGAAACTGATTTTGATGGAATCCTATTCAGAATATATAAAGCTGATTCTAATGCAAATCCCCAAAAGGAGATTGGCATATTCTTTTGGGCAATAAGCAGCATGTTGAGTAATTCAGCTAAGGTGCATTCCTGTTTAGTCATATGGAAATTTGTCACAAAATTCCCAAAAGACTCAGGAAGGGACTGAAGGATCAAATCCGTTTGTAGTTGGAAATCCATGTTGAAGTCAAGATGTTCCAACTGCTCAATCATCCGAATCATCTTGTGGACATGATCCCCAACATTCTGTCCCTCAGACATCCTCATACGGAATAGCTGTCTAGATATCTCATACCTAGCATTCCTGCTGTGCTCACCATACAACTCTTGTAGGTGAAGGAGGATCTCACTTGCACTCTGTAAGTTTTCATGCTGCTTCTGTAACTCATTACTCATAGAAGCAAGCATGTAACACTTAGCTCTCATATCATGCTCCTTCCACTTGTCCAAAGTTTCATGTTCCTCTTGTGTGGCCTCTGGAGGTAAGGGACCAGGAACATTTGAATCTAGAACATATCCTATATGTTCAAGGTTCAGACAAGTTTCAAATTTCTTAGCCAATCGCATGATTAGGTCCTGTCAACCTATTGTGATCAAGTATGCTTGCAAGGATATTGGATGGTGGTGGTTGTTTTGTGCTCATTTTTATCAGAAAATTAACTGCAGAAAATAGCCAGATTAATTAGTAAATGTATCATGTAATTAACCAAAATGATTATGGTCTTTTAATCAAATTGGTCCTCCCACTAACTTAGCGAATCCTACACTTCCAAAGTAGAAAACGGAAATCCTAGTTGGATGGATTTCTAGTGGGTGATTGAATTCTTATAATTCTATTGATCATCCTCAGGTACATCCATTATTGGAATTACAATAAACTATAAGTGAGCAACTCCTTGCCCATCACATCTCATGTGAGGTTCAATCCTTTACCTAGCCCCTAATGCTCAAAATCTCATGTACATCCATTATTGACTTATCTTGCATTAGTTAAGTTGATCCCATTGAGCCAGTAATTATGCAAATAATTTTAATGTCCTCAGGTACATCCAATATTGGCCACCAAACCATTTACATATTTACAACATCTCATGCTTAACAATTATTCTTAAGAAAATCTCTTAAATTAATTGCATCTCATGCAACTATTTAAAATTTCTTAAAATAATTGCCCCAATGGAGGGCTTATGTTATAATTACTTTAATTATAGCATTTCCAACTTAATCATTTGTTTGGAAGATTTTATAGCCATCCTATTTACTATTAAGGTCTCACTTTGCACATTATCCATTTAGCATGCATATATCATATAATTGCATACATTCCCATACATCTCATGCATTCATGGATAAGCAGTAAATATGGTATGATCATGGACTTTCTAAGGGATTCAATTCTGAGCCACCAAGAATTGAATCAGGGCATTCCTAGGTGCATTTCATTCATTCATTTTACAAGAGTTGCTGAAGGAGTACATAATCAACACTTGATATTGATTTCCTCCCACTGGTCCCACCAATGCTCTTGACCTCCTTGAACTTCTTGCAATCCAATATTACATAGTAATCCTTGGCATACCAAGGCGAATTTACAAGAACTTAAATAAATGAAATTACAACCCAAAATATTATTACAAACTTAATAATACATGCCCAAAATAAATTAAAATAAATTAATTAATTTACAATCCCAAAGAAACATAAAAGAAATAAATCCAATCACATTGGTCTTTTATAGTCCATGATCATCCATCATGCATATCACTATTTAACAATTAAATAAAACATACATACTTAAATTAAATTGAATATCTCATATTCAACTTAAAAATCCAGATTTGAATATGATTCAAATAAATTTAAAAATTCAGATTTGAATCTCATTCAAACAAATTTAAAAATTCAGATTTGAATCACAGTCAAACAACTTCAAAAATTCAGATTTGAATCACATTCAAACAATTTTTAAAAAAATCAGATTTGAATCACATTCATATCTTTTTAAAAATCAGATCTGAATTTTATTGAATCACTTTTAAAAATCAGATTTAAATATGATTCAAACAACTTTAAAAATTCAGATTTGAATCACATTCAAACAACTTTTAAAATTCAGATTTGAATCACATTCAAACAATTTTTAAAATTCTGATTTGAATCATAATTTAATTGTGTGATTAAAACAACTAATTAAACACTTTAATTAGTCAAAGAATAGGCCTTAGATCATACAACAATTGCAGAATTAAAAGCTAAACCTTGAACCACCCAAGGAACCATTGTTGCCGCCACCAATGGTGGCTTCACCATGTGTGCCGCCACACCTCTTGATCCAACCAGCAATGAATCTCTTGATCTCATGATCAAACACACAATTAAATTATACAATCAACAATCTAAATGGCAAATATATTGGCTCGATACCAATTGAAGGAAGCAGGCGTGAAAAACACAAGATTATACCATTGAATTCAAAAATTTTCACCTAGGGTCACATGCACCATGCAAGATTTATTTTTATCAATTTGATTTCAATGATAAACAACATATTAAAACTCTTTTAATATGTTTTTGGATCTGTATTTGCCATTTAAGATTTTAAAATTAATCAGATTAATTTTAGAACCCTAGATTAAATCAAGAACGATAACACTAACCTCTTGATGTGTCAGCGTGTCTGCGCCTTTGAGATTCGTCTTGAGGACACGGATGTTGTCCCTCTAGCTTGTCCACACCAAGATCACCTATGGCAGCCCTTGAACAGCTTCTAAAGCATTTTCTATTAATTAGAAATTCAAGTTCTGCCTTTTAAGAGATTAGAGATGTAAACAGGACACTAGAAAAAATTTCTAGTGTTCTTAATTCAAGAGATTGATGGCTAATCTCTTTGAATTGATGAGAGATGAAGAGAAATAGCTGGAGAGGCTCAAAGTGGCGTGACATATGAGAGGAGAGGCTGCTGGTTATGTTTTCTTTTCATAACCACACTTAAATAGCTAGGTTAACACATTAAACCCTAGCCACATGTCACCTTTTGATTAGCTCTAGGTTTAAGTGACCCAATCACATTGTGCCAAGTGTCAAACCTATATTTAATCTTGATTTTAATCATCTTACATGATTAAAAACATTTGGCAAGCTTATGTGTTATGCCATGTGTCACCATCTCATGGTGCCACGTGTCACAATCGTGAAATGACCAAAATGCCCTGTGTCTTAATTTTGAGTTCTTAACCCAAAATAATTATTTTCTTCTTCTAATTAATTTATATCAAATATAAATTAATTAATTAATCTCTATTAATTAATTTCTCATCAATTAAATTCATATTTAAACACTTTAAATATAAATTTAATTTATACTACACATCCAATAATCTAGATTTGGTTTCAAGTCATGCTAGGGACTTTGCAATTTAATTGCAAACCAAATCTATTTAATTAATCAATTAAACTCTTTAATTAATTAATTAAATCATATTTAAATAGGTGATAACTTGTGTATGTGTGTGACTTACTAGGCTCATCACTAATTGGCAATGAGACATGATATCAACTCTTAATATCATCAGAACTCTTTCTTACCATAAATGATTTCTCTAAATCATTTTATGAACCTCATAGACCATGGTTAATACCTAGCATAGCATGCCATGGCCACCCAATTAGTAATAAGATTTACCTTAAATGAACCTATAATCATATGTTACCATGCACTAGAATCAAAATCCCAACTCAAGCTGGAGTCATGGTTTATGTCAAACTCCATTTGCTATGAATATTATGTTCTCTTTTAATTCCAGTTCTTGATTAAAAGTTTTCTCATCGAAACTCTTTTACGAATAAATCTATCTGTCTGGCCAGAACTTAAAACATCAAGAACAATTAAATGAACATAGGATTTTAACTCTATTTACTTAGAGGAACAGATTCCTTCTTGATCAACACCTACCTCCATATATAACTAGCAGAGCCAACACATGCCCATATACCCATACATAGTACAAGTATGAAAGCGATCAAACTCAAACTACCTATATACAAGATAATCGTGCTATCTCAGTCTAAAGATTATATGCCTCGATATGATTTATGACAAAACATTGACAAGAGTAAACTCCATGTGCTTGTCATAAGTGTCACTTAGTTGACCTACTTATCATTTATAAGTGCCTATCATGTTTGTTATATGGCATGAGACTCACCATTCCATCTTATTTATATCTCATATAAATAACTTGGGAACAAACATGAATACAATCTTTCTGGATAAGTCATGTCCTCATTATGAAGTATCCTCGATTGTGAACCTATTTATGATACTTTGTGCTAGAAATATTGTCACTCATATTCTTAACAACTTAAGAATAATATTTCTAACAAAATATCAATGGACCTTTTCTATTACACATAAATATATTATGTAAACGGAAAAGTGGAAATGCCTTTTATTATTAAAAATATGTACAAGATACATATTAAATGATATGCTCTAGGGCATACTACTAACAGGTTTACCATCGGGTTCTTCCTCAATCATGAAGCAATATGCTGGCTCACTTCTTGCTTTAATCTTCAATGTCTGAATCATCTGACCCTCTTCGATTTGAGCCATAACAGCTAGAGTAGCTAAGGCATCAGCAAATTGATTCTTGTCCCTACTAAGGTGAGTGAAAGAGATTTCTTCGAATTTCTTAATCAGCTCCAATAAGTACTTCTGATACGGGATTAGCTTCAGATCCTTGGTTTGCCATTCTCCTTTGACTTGATAAATAATCAGGGCTGAGTCTCCATATACTTCCAACTTCCTGATTTTCATTTCGATGGCAGCCTGTAGTCCCATCACACAAGCTTCGTATTCCGCGACGTTGTTGGTGCAGTCAAATCTCAACTTGACAGCTATCGGAAAGTGCTTTCCATCTGGGGATATCAATACAGCTCCAATTCCATTACCGGACAAATTGACAGCTCCGTCGAAATACATTTCCCATACATCGGCTGGTCCCTCTTCTTCGCAGTCTACTTCATTAATGTGCTCATCAGGGAACTCAAAATCCAGAGCTTCATAATCCTGGATAGGATTCTCTGCTAGGAGGTCAGCGATTACACTACCTTTCACCTCTTTCCGGGTCGTATAGACTATGTCATATTGGGAGAGTATGACCTGCCATTTAGCTATCCTTCCTGGAACGAATGGGCTTTCGAATACATATTTAATAGGATCCATCCTGGAGATGAGCCATGTCTTGTGATTCAGCATGTAGTGCTTGAGGCGATTCGCTGTCCAGGCTAATGCGCAACAAGTCTTTTCTAAGAAAGAGTATCTTGACTCACAATCATTGAACTTCTTGCTCAAGTAATAAATAGCCCTTTCCTTTCGGCCGGTATCATCATGTTGTCCAAAAACGCACCCCATCGAGTTCTGTTGGACCGCCATATACAGGATAAGAGGCCTTCCTACCACGGGTGGAACCAATACTGGTGGGCTGGTCAAGTATTGCTTAATTTTCTCAAAAGTCTCCTGGCAAACTGAATCCCACTGAGTGGAATTATTCTTCCGGAGTAGTCTGAAAATAGGCTCAGCTTTGGCAGTGAGATTAGAAATAAATCTTGAAATGTAGTTCAACTTTCCCAGAAAACTGCGCACCTCCCTTTTTGTTCTTGGAGATGGCATCTCTTGAATAACTCGAATCTTGTCTGGATCTACCTCTATTCCCTTTTCGATTACTATGAATCCCAACAATTTTCCTGACCTAGCTCCGAATATGCATTTGGCAGGGTTCAGTTTCAACTGATATTTCCTGAGTCTCTCAAATACTTTCCTCAGCACCTGCACATGGCTTTCTTCTCCCCGGGATGTGATGATCATATCATCCACGTACACCTCCACTTCTTTATGCATCATATCGTGGAATAATGTGACCATGGCGCGCTGATAAGTGGCACCAGCATTCTTCAGCCCGAAGGGCATGACCTGATAGCAAAATACTCCCCATTGAGTGATAAAAGCAGTTTTATCCTTGTCCTCCTCGTCCATTAGGATCTGATTGTACCCATATGCCCCATCAATGCATGAGCACCTGCCCAATCTCGCAGCATTGTCTACTAACACATCAATGTGGGGGAGAGGGAAATCATCTTTTAGACTTGCTTTATTAAGATCCCTGTAGTCAACGCACACCCTGACTCTCCCGTCCTTCTTCATTAACGGGACGACATTAGCCACCCATTGGGGGTATTTGACCACTTCCAGGAACCCAGCGTCATACTGTTTCTTGACTTTATCCCGAACTTTGAGCAGTGTGTCGGGGTTCATTCTTCTTAACTTCTGCTTTACCGGAATTGTCACTGGAATTAGGGGAATTTTATGTGTCACTATCTGAGGGTCCAAACCCACCATATCATCATAGCTCCAGGAAAATATGTCGAGGAATTCTTTAAGCAGACTGATCATATCTCCCAATTCTTCACTCTCCACTACCTTAAGTTCCCTTTTTACTTCTTCTGTGCCTAAATTTATGGTGTGCATTTCGTCTCCACAAGGCACTAGGGAGGGTTCATCCTTTTCATTGCTTTCTTTTGTAAGGTCTTCCTCAGAATCACTTGAAGTAATGGCAGTTATGGGGATTTCAAAATTAACCGGAAGAATTTCTGAGTCTATTGGATTATTAGGTGTTAATTGATGAATGGTCCTGAATGAATAAAAATAGAACATATTATAAGGATGGAATTCAAAAGGAAAGGAAAAGAGAATTGGATTTAAAATGCGCTATTAATTCATTAATATTTATGCTGTAAGAAAAAGGTCCATTTACAATATTACACTTGCCACCATGGACAAAATGATCAAGTGTAGATAACCAAAAGGTACTTTACTCGAAATTGAGTACAGGGATGTCCTCTGCTGTCCAGTTGTCCAGTTCTTGCCCCTCGATCCTTTGGCGAGACCAGAGCTTCAGAGAAGGAACCTGTGAATGACATCGATGGATGGGTCATCAGTGATTCTTCCACATCCGCGATTGTCAATGACGAGTTTAGTGAATACATCCGTAATTCTCGGGACTACTTTCATTCTCCCGATTTTCTGGTCGAATCTCTGATCTCGAAGTCTGTTTCTCATCCAGAATCGCCCATCCATGAGAGCATCTTCTTCATAACCCAATCCGCAACTGCCTATCTTACGGATAGCCAGATTGGCTCCACGATCCCTTGCAAGGCGGTGCTCAGGCCTTTTCCCTCTTGATACCCATTTCTTGACATTACTTTGGCCACCATAGCCATAGCCCCTCCTTCCGGTATCTTGTAATTCGAGGGCACGGAAAGAGCTTTCCAATGACTCTCACCGCTTCCACATAAGGAAGTGATTGCGCTTGGTGACCAATATGGCTTCTTCACCCTTACGGTGACTATTTTGCCGTCCTTAATGTATTTTATTTTCTCGTGCAAAGTTGAAGGAACAAAGATTCGCATAATGGATCCACGGCCTCCCCAACAACATAGTGTAGGCCGGCTCAATGTTCATCACCTGAAACGTGACGTTGAAAGTACATGCACCGACTTGGATTGGCAAGTCAATGTCTCCCAGCACTTCTCTCCTGGTACCGTCAAAGGCTCTTACCACCATAGCACTCTGACGTATATACGATTGGTTGACTGGCAGCCTGGCTAAGGTAGCGCTAGGCAGTACATTGAGGGCTGATCCGTTATCGATGAGGACCTTGGCCACTATACAACCCTTACATTTCACAGTTACATGCAGAGCTTTATTGTGCCCTAAGCCTGCAGGGTCTATCTCCTCTTCAGAAAAGGCTACAAAGCTGGATGCCTGGATTTGTTCTACTATCTTCTCAAACTGCCCCGGTGTGATGTCGGGGTTTACAAAGGCCTGATCCAGGATTCTCTGCAAGGCTTGTCGGTGGACTTCTGAGCTCAGGATCAGTGATAACAGTGAAATTTGGGTAGGGGTCTTCCTCAACTGCTCCACTACATCATACTCACTCTGTTTCATTATTTGGAGCAGCAGTTCTTTCTCTTCTTTATGTTCAGCAGGGTCTACTTCCCCTGCTTTCTCAACCTCCTCTCTCAGATTTCTTGATGACTCTCCCATTTTTACTTTCCCTTTCCTCTTTTCTCTTTCTTCGTTCAGAACACCTCCCACTTGAGTTATAAACTCGACTTCTTACTCAGTGGAGAGGGCTTTGTGGCGATAACGGCCGAGGACCGGTTTGGGAGTAATGTTGCTGGTAGGTCCAAAGATAAGTCATTCTGAAATGCTCGTGAGGAGCAAAATATGGTTTTGGTGGTGGCGGAGGTGAGGCAAGATTAGGAGCGGATGTACTGCTTGACGCTCCCTGAGTGAAAACTTGGAAATTATAGTTCCAAGGGACAGCGTGAGTATTGGTGACAGGGAGCTGGGGCGGAGTTCGGATAACCGTTACTGGCGGTGAGGCTACTGGGGGTGAGAAGGTGATTCTGGGTTTGGAGGTAGAAGCAGTTTGGCTGAATCTAGTGGTGTTCACTCCCCCTTTCGTCTTTGACTTTGTCTGGCATCTCAGAACTTTGAGGGATAACAAGTTCTGGACCTCTTGTTTGAATCCCTCACAATCTCGCAGCTCATGGTCAGCTGCCCCTCCATGGTAAGGACATCCCGTATCTTTTCCCGACCCTGATATCCGGGGGCAAAGGTAGCCTTCTCTTACTGCCATGGCAAAAATCCCCTCAAAGTGAGGGATGAGCTCGTCTACCTCTGGTGCCAACCTCTCCATCTGGCTCTATCATATTTACTCCATTACCCGCATTATGGTTGGGCAATGGATTTGAGGTAACATTGGGGAGGGAACCATTTCCCTCGATCTTCAACCACCCATTCCGGATTAAAGCGTGCACTCTCCCTCTGAGTGCACCGCAGTTATCAGTTGAATGCCCTTGTGCCCCTCCATGGTACTCACAACGGGCAGTGGCATCATACCACCTGGGATATGGCGGCTGGATCGGGTCTAAGGGAACTGGTACAATTTGGTTTATACCGACAAGGTATCGGTATATTTCACTGAGAGGGAGGGGAAGAGGTGGATCAGGGTTCCTTGGAGGTCTTGGGTTGTTTTGTGGTGGTCTTGGTTGAACAGGAGGAGGAGGTGGTCTCGGTTGGTAATTTACAGGCGGGGGATATTGTGGGCGCGGGTGTGGATAATTTGGGAGAGGAGGCGGAATGTTTGCGATGGTTTGGCCATGAGAGGAAGGATATGGCCGGTAGTTATTTTGGGGAAATAGGGAGTAATTATTCTGCCGAGTGATGGAATGCACATCACTCTCCTTTTTCTTGCCAAAATTGGCAGTCTTCTTTGCAGGGTTCTCAGCTGACTCCTGCAGTCGTCCCATTCTTAAGTTGGCCTCAATTCTCTCACCCGCCTGGATGATGTCAGAGAAGCTGTTGGAAGTGTTTCCAATCATCAAGTTGAAGTAGGGAGCCTTCAAAGTCTCGATAAATAGAGAGCATAGCTCATTATCGGTCACCGGGGGATGTACTTCTGCCGCCTTTTCTCTCCATCTCTGGGCATACTCCTTGAAGCTTTCCCGGTCTTTCTGCACCAGATTTTGAAGATCCCTCCTTGTGGGGGCCACATCGCAGTTAAATTTGTACTGCTTCAAAAAGGCCTCGGCTAAATCCTTCCAGGAGCGCGATGCCTCTGTCTAATCAACGCACCACCTCAGGGCTGCTCCAGAGAGGCTCTCGTGAAAGAAGTGGATTAACAGTCTGTCATCATCTGTCATAGAGGACATCTTGGCAATATAGGTGGCCAAATGAATTCGAGGGTCCGAATTCCCAGTATACTTGTCAAAATCGGGGACCTTGAATTTGGGCGGCACCACCACATCCGGTACTAATCTTAGTGATGCCACGTCAACTGAGCCATACATATTCAGGCCCTCTATAGCTCTCAATCTCTCTTCCAGAGCGGACAGCTTCTCATTTTCTCTCATCTTAATTTCTCCACCTGTTGTGTGAGGTACTCCCCCAACTGGGAAATGAGGGGCAGAATGAATTGGAGGGTTCGGGACCGAAAGGGATGGTTCAGCATTCGGGATGGCTGGATAATAAGAGAAAGGAGGTTCATTATTTAGTGGAACCGGATTGACAGTGACCGTCGGATCCGAGATTGATGGCTGGAAAGTGAAAGAGGTTGAAGCGTAGTGAGAATCAACCGTTGTAGGAGGTGGGGGAGGTAATGGTAGGTTAAGGACTGAAGCTGGCTTATTTTGGGACATCTCCCTCATCAGCTTCATAAGTTCTGAAACCTGGTCTTTTAGTTCAGACACTTGCCCCTGTAGGTTCTGTACTTGTTCCTGGTCTTCCATTAATTTTCTTGTTCGAGATCTTGTTAAGTACACTCGCTGGGGTTGAATCGCGTGCTTGGTCAGACTTGCCTTGTTTGAAGCAATGTTGTTTTTCTGTAGGGAGTCGAAAAAAGAAATTTTTAGTGAATTTTGATCAAAATTAAATAGGGTCCTAATGTGGACGAAGGATACGGTGGCATTTGAGAGCCAGAAATGAAATCTGTTGAAGGATAACTGCATCACTTTTATCATGGCATCGTTCAATAGTCTGACTGTGAATGACCGGATTGAATGCATATTTATGATACCTGTCCATATGGCGCATTCAATTTTTCACATAACTCTAGCGAGGGAGTTCCTACGGGAGTCATACTATTCATTCACAATTTGCTAAACAGTGGCCCAAAAATCATTTTATTAACTGAATAATTTGTACATCGTATTCCTTACATTGGCCTAGGCTCAGGGAGGTTCTTTATAATGAGATGACATTTTCTGAGATACCCATATAACCTTTCTTCTTGTTTGACAGGGTCGAAAACTTTCAGAGCATATTCGGATTCGGGTAGGAGTTCTTGCTTTCCCTGTGCTATCGTTCTCTCCAGCTGGTCAACATTCTCTTTCAGCTCTTGATAGAGAGCAGCTTGTTTTTCTTTCTCTTTCCTTTCCTTAGCACACTCTTTCAAGATATCGTTGATGAGTAGTGCCTGTTCTTTTAATTCTAGCTTCTTCTTTTTGTTTTCCTGTTTATACTCTTCAACGAGTACCTCTTGGTATTTCATCTTTTCCTGAAGCTTACTATTATGTGCTTCTACTTCTTTCATTACAGCGTGGAGAGAGTTTTTTTCCTTTTCCCACCGTATCTCTTGCTCTTCAAAACCCATCTTTTCGGCCCTTGCGTCTTCCCTGAGCCTTCTTACTTTCCTCTTGAGAATCTGCTGTTTGTCCTCCAACTGTTTTACTTGTTCTTGTAGTTGTGAGTTCTCGGTATTTGCCTTTTGTAGCGAGTCAACCAAGTGACCATCAGCTTCTTCTAATAGGACGTTCCGGCGAGGGTCGCTGTTTTCGAATTCTAGAGTTGAGTGTTCTCGGTCCCTGCCAGCCCTCCATTCAAGGTAATCGCTTGTGGCACTTGGACCTTTAGGTGACCTTTCCATCAGAGAGATGTTTTCCCAGGATCTGCGAGCCATTTTCAACCCTTCCTTTTCCTTGAGCTCATGGTAGAAATGACCTTGGTGATATTCTTTAATGTCGATTCTGGACTGTGTTGAGCCAAATTGTCTCATTGCTAATGCCGGAGTGTAACTTGTGTATCCAGTCACTCCGATTAGGGATACTAATTGATTACCCCCCGTGCCGACCAAAATGGATTAACCCGACGTCCACAATTTCCTCTAGTAGTAGTCATGGCTGTTGAAGCTCAGAATCCATTTTTGCCACTGTGGCTCATTCTTCGGACTGATTATTAACCGGGTCATCTTCTCGATGAGAGGCTGGTCAGGGTACCAAGTCAATCCCTTTGTCTCCACAGGGCACATGTGACTGATAATCCAGAGATATAACAATTGAGAACAGCACTTGATGGACCCTTTACCCTGTTGTCTGCAGTAGGTAAGGGTTAACAAGGTCTCCGCAAGTATTGCCGGTATCGGATTGACCTCCTGCCTTTCTACCGCCCAAAATACTTCCACCGTGCTGCAGGTTATGATTCCTAATGGTCCCGGGAACAAAATCAGGCCATAGATTCCCAATGCGAGTGCTACTGAAGCTTGATCCCACTGTTTCTCTTGGAGGTACTGATCTAACCGCTTCTCGAGGTAGGTCCAATACCATCCATGCGTGTTCCCTTTGACCGTTTCTTTTGACTTTGCCTCCTCCGAAGGAATACCCAACAAATGTGTTAATCGTTTCCAGGTCTGCCTATGCTCAAGGTGTAGGTAGATCCGATTCTGTGTTGAGTAAGGAATCTCTAGTAATGCCTGATATTCTTCCATAGTGGGAACTGTATCAATGTCATTGAAAGAGAATACCCCGTACTTAGGATTCCAAACTGACAGCATGGCCTTTAATGCCGGGATTTGGATCTTGACTCGCATCAGGGTTGCAATTTTCCCGTATTTCCTTTCAAATCGTGCCTTGACCTGATCGGGAAGCGACCTCCATCCATTAGACAGACCCTCGAGGCTATTCATTCTGACCTCAATTTCATTCAGATCCCATGAGGGTAATAAGCTAGCATGTGCCTTGGAAACATTATTTTGCGAGGGTACTGGAGTATGAGTTGATTTGGACCAAAGTTTAGCATTCTGAACTTCTTCTGCCGACTGACTCGAGGATGCCATGATAAAAATGATGCCTTATCCTTTTCACAGACTCTTGGTTTGATGATGCCTGCGGAAAAACTCGTTAGCAAGATAAATTTGGGTAATTTTGAATCATACTGTTGGCAGGATGACGCATACACATTTATCAAAGTAGAAAAATATGTAGGTGTTTCAGTAGAATTCAAGATTACCTTCACGAAAACGAACAAAAGGAAATTAAAGCAGAACAGGGTAAGAGTAAGTATGCCCCTTTTGTCCTAGCATAGGGAGACTCCTGATACCGGATGAGTGCTACCTAATTGGATAGTTCTATCTTATAAGGTAGTTTACTACGGCTTTCAGCTATTGTGATAGTTTAGCTCAAGGTCTAATTTTCTAAAAGCCACAGGTTCCCAAATTGCCCTTACTGTAACAGTAGAGCCCCGTTCTATAACCATGATATTATCGGGAAAATTCCACGAGTATTACAGTGGATAGAACGAGTTTCAATCTGAGCAGAAGCCTTCACGGATACTAACGGGGTAAAACCCACGGGTACCGCTACATGACCCCCTCCTACTTTCCTAAAAGGGTAAGAAAGCCCGGGTATAGGACCGAAGTGTGTGAGGACATCGTGTGAGTGTTCAGTGTGTGAAGGGACACCTTTACCTCTTCCCAATTCAGGGGGATTTTATTCTTTCCATTTTTTCCTTTTTCCTCTTTTTTTGAAGCGAAGAGCACTGTAGGGGGATAAAAACAAACAAAACAAGCAAAACAAGCGAAACAGTTAGTAGAAATAAACAAAAATTAACACGTAAACTATCGCCGGGTGAGCCCACCTAACTATAATTTGATTGGAAAATTAAATCTACTTTTTAGACCTCTAGACCGGGGTTAAATTTGGATTACTCCCCAGCGGAGTCGCCAAGCTGTCGCAAGGAGTTTTGCGGTCGCCTGAACGAACCCTCACCGAAGTGGGAAAGAGTGAGGAGTCGCCACCTTAGTTTTGGGGGAAACTAAAGAAAACCATTTGTGAAAATAGATTGAAATGAAACCACTTCAAGACAGAGATTCTAGGTTCGGGGTCCGTAAACGGGTGGAGAAGGTGCTAGGCACCCCACCTCGTCCCTCAATAAGGGCAAGTAGATTTAACTTCACGTTTTTCATAAATTAGTTAGGAGGGCTTGGATGGAGATGTTAATCCTTTTGTCAAAAGGAAATTTTAATTTTTCACTAAATTCGGATTACCCAGATACATAAGTAAATGAGACAACCTTAGTGAGTTACTGTTGTAAGTTAATTTTATTTGAAAGGAATATTTTATTAAAATTTAATTTAAGAATTGGATAAGAACTCTTCTTCGAACTCTTTAATATTTATTAAAATTTTAGATTGAGAATCGGATAAGAACTCTCCTCCGATCTCTTTTAAATTTTGAGTTGAGACCGGATAAGAACTCTCCTCTGATCTCTATTCACTACTTATTAAAATTTTAAGTTGAGACCGGATAAGAACTCTCCTCCGATCTCTATTTAATTAAAATTTTGAGTTGAGACCGGATAAGAACTCTCCTCCGATCTCTATTTAATATTTATTAAAATTTTGAGTTGAGACTGGATAAGAACTCTCCTCCGATCTCTATTTAATATTTATTAAAATTTTAGATTGAGAATCGGATAAGAACTCTCCTCCGATCTCTTTTAAATTATTTGTTGAAAATTTTGTTTGAGGAACGGATAAAGGCTCTCTTCCGACCTCTTCCAAATTTGGAGACAACCATATATCATAGGAGTCCTAGTTTAAGAGTTCTAGTATTTAAAGGTGCCAAAGGTCGAAATAAGACTCCTTTTAACTCGTTGGTACTTTAAGACTAAATAAGGGACACCGGACTGAATTTTACTGACCTCTCCTAAGGTCACTTTACCAGTATCCCATCTGTACCATTTTTCTTACCTGAGTTTTAATTTTTTATTCCGCCTTATGGCATTATGCCGGATCACCTCCCATGTCAGCTTAGTGATTCAATTTTGCTATTTCCCTGACGTGTTATTTAGACCCTCTTTTTTTTAAGAGACACTTTAAACACAGTTACCTACATTTTGCCTAGCTACTTCTACGTAACTCGGGACTAGATGACTTGCGTTCAGAAATAATAAAGATTAACAAAAGTATGGGTTAGCCAGCATGAGAGTAAACTAGAGCATATCTTTCCTTTGTATAATTTTTTTAGCGTGACATGAACTTAAAGAAAATAACAGGCATAAGAAAGAAGACAAAAGGAAATACGTGAAACGAGAACTAGACTTAATAAAATGGCGATATTAACACTGACCTGTAGGGAGTCGAGTCTATTGAACTAAATACAGAATCACAAAAGTAGCAAGATTGTAGGTTGGCAGCCGGAGGACTATGGTTTGCCTCGAAATGAAGTATTCTTTGTTAAAATGTAAACAGGTCAAAATAACCAAGCTTGAGTGGAGTTGAGCTTAGACAATATAAACGGAAATAGAGGATAACAAAGACAGAAAATGGGAGTGCCACAGGATATTGAACAAACTGAAAATGAAAAATTTCAGTATTCAAGAATCCCTTTTGCAAGAAAACACTTCAGAAAACTAGTTTCAAAAGTTTTTTCTACGAAAACTCCAAAAAATAGCAGAGTAACAAACTGAATTGAGTTTCAGAGTTCTTCCACTATAATAACCTTCTCTTTTTTTCGTCCGTCCCCCTGAACAGTTTTTAGGCAGGTATTTATAGGAATCGGGTGCTCCCCATGAAGGGTCAGGATTTATTTTGAGGGAGATGGAGGGTCTGGATTTTGAAGGACATGATCGGATGCTTGAGAATTAAAGAGAACCAAGATGAACGACTGAGATTATTCTTCAGAATATTTGTCCTTTTCCTCTTTCAATCTGACGGTCTCAAATCCTCTTGTCCGGAGCGATCTGAGGGCTAAGAGCGAAAGACGCTGGTCTTGTCGTCTTCTCTCTTGATCCAAGGGTTCCGGGTTTGTCCTTACAAGTGAGATCAACGGTGGAGATTGGGATGTCTGGTGTCATGACATACCACGGCACTGTCGGCGTGCGGGCGATTCTTAGGCGTGCGGTGGAGATCTCGTCTGTCACGCTTTAACTACCTCGGCTCTGATTCTGACGATGGTTATTTGGGATTTGTCTTATTCCTTTTGCCTTCCGATCCCTCCCACGCTCCTATTCCGATCTCTCATGCTGATCTCCCATCTTCCGATCTCTATTATTCCGATCCCTAGAGATCGCCCAATGATGTAATCCGATCTTTCGGAAATAAAAGTCAATTATCATCTTATTATTATTGCATTGATTATTTTCCGATCTCTGATGTGTTTATCCGATCTGGTTCCTAACTGAACAACCCTTAACTGATCCGCAGTTCGAAACATTTATCTTAATATGCCGATCTCTAATTAGCCATTCTCTTTATGGAATTTGGAGTGTTCGAGAGACGTGTCAGAACAGCTGGCGAATCCCATTAACCGATGCATTGCCTGGGACATCGTGAGCATTAAATGCTCGAACGAGTATAAATAGGGGTAGGGGTTAGCCAGTTTCTTACTTTATGCCATTTTCTGTCTCTCGCGAGCAATTCCAAAACTCTCTCGATTTTCAAGCTCTTCCGACTCCGTTCAAGCTCCGGTAAGGGTTTTAATCCTTCTTTTAGCTTTAAGTTCTTTGTTTTCCTTAAAAATGAGCGGCGCCGAAGGTCAGAGAGCGGCAAGCCCACCTTCCGTCCATGTTTCATGGTCGTCTGATGAAGTAGAGGTGGTTGGGCCAAGCGCACGACCAGAACCTTCTAGGGTCTCCGCTACAGCTCGGGGGCGAACCGCACCATCGAGGCCTGTACCTTCCTCAGGGAGGGAGAATCTTCCTATGGACGAGCTGCCGTCGATCTTGCAAGAAACCAATCTGCAATCGTTTAGCCAGGAGTACAACATTGAGCCCGATTCATATGAACTTATCCGGTGTCACGGCGATCACCGAGCCGATCACTCCTTTGAAGAGAATGACATGGTTATGGTATACGAGGAACAGTTAAAGGCTGGTCTTCGGTTCCCTCTGGACGACTTCTTCAAGGAGGTCCTAAAATTTCACCGAGTGTGCATTGCCCAAATTCACCCTAACTCATAGCGGATCTTGGTAGCCTTAGGGGCCTGTCGAGCTAAGGGAATCGGACCTATGGCTAAGGTGTTCGCGAATCTGCAGAGCTAACTTCGCGAAAGGGCGGCGAGCCTTTGGTTCTTTCAGCGAAGCCTCATTGCGGGCTCTTTACCGATCTGCCCTCCTCCCTTAAGAATTGGAAGAACCGCTTCTTCATTCTGAGGAGCAAAAATCCGACCTGCTTTGAGGACTTCCCCGTGTTTGGTGGCACGGGGCCCTTGATTCGGCGTATTACCTTGAACAAGGAGGAAAGCCTAGTAGTGATGGGCGAAGAATCAAGCTGCCACTCTAAAGTACTCTGTTTAGATGCGGTGGCTAGAAATTTGCATCATTGGACGATGGAGTTGATCACGGGCGAAAGTCGCGGGCTTCTGCTCTCTGATCTTGGCATCGGTATTTTTCTATTTCTCAGATCTTTGGACCTTAGCGATCTCACTGACCTCTTTTTCGTGCAGGTATGGCGGGTGGTGAAGGTTCCAGGAAGCGGAAGAAAGAAAGAGAGATTTCCCGGAAAATAAAGGAGATGAAGCGTTCGGCACTACTTCAAACACCCGGCCATGAACCTGGGGAGACGCAAGGAGGCTCGCCCCGACCTTCGGGACAACCGATCACAGAAGCTGTCCGATCTCCTCCTTAACGGGAAGATCCGGCTCCACCTTCTCCAGTTGCTCCAAGCATAGAAGGGGGTCGTTCTAGACCTCCTGCGAGGACCCCTTCTCGTGGCGCCCAAGTGCTGATCGCTTCTCTGGAGAACAACCGGATTGTTCGGGAGAACCCCGATTTTGCCAAAGTCTTGGGGTCTTCCATCTGCCTTCGGGAGGATAGGGACAGACTGTCTCCGGACAATCTTGACGACATCCTAACCCGCTCCATGAGTCTGAATGTAGAGTGCCTGGTGAACCAGCACATAGTTCGGGAAAAGGCTTACCGCCTGGGTAAGGAGGTCGAGAAGAAGAGTCAAGAAGTCGAAAGGAAGAGTCAAGAAGTGGCATCCCTCCGATTCCAACTCTCATCCGCTCAAGATTACATATCTCAAATTGAGGGGAGGATGAAGTACTATGAGGATAAGTGGCGAGCAGGACTCATGTTACGGTGAGGGATCATGCTCTTGGAGAAGTCCAGGCGCTCCGGGCCAACGAAGCTGCTCAGGTCGCTCATCTTATCGAGGAGCTTAAGGCAAAAGATGAAGAGATGGTGACAGGAATAGCCAGTGCTTACGTGAATGCTCACAAGGATCTCTTAGCCGAGCTCCAGAAGCGTTACCCAGAGGAGGACTTCTCTTGGATGGCCGACCTGGCTCCCGAAGGCGAGGGTGAGGATAGTGAGGAGGAGGGTGAGGGAGAAGACGGACAAAATGTAGATCAGACTGGGGGTGATCCTCTAGCTGAATGACTTGTACAATTTTTTTAAATGAAATGGAATGCCTCTTTTGTTCAATGAATGATTGTGATCGGAAAATCTCTAAATTACTTAATACTTGATTGTCTGAGTACATCGAAGTAACTGAAAGATATTATTAACCTAAGTGTGAGAGATCGGAAAACATAATGAGCATGAGATCGATAGGGAATCAACGTTAATCGGGACTTGATTAAAATTGGAAATTTGGTGAACCCACTTAAAATCAAGATCATCATTACATCGGATTGGAATCTTAATTATTCCTAAACTTAAAATGAGAGATCGACAATAAGGCCAGTGACATAAAGATCTAGTATTGATTCAATTTTGTTTGGCAGGAGAGATCGGGAATGTAATCGACCGGTCAGGAAATTTAACAATTAGCTTGAGAGATCGGTGAGCGACTTGGCAAGACTTTAGATGATACGAGGGCTTAGCATTGATTCATCTCTGTGAAGAGAGATCGGTAATATGGCAAAGAGAGGTCGGAAATGTAGTTGGCTGGCAAAGGAAAATTTAGTGCTGGGGATCGGTTTCAAAGTTTATTGATTCTGGGGATCGGCCAAAATATGGTGTCGACACCTGGTATATTTCACTATTTCGGTGACCGGTGTCGGTCTGGATAATTAAGAGGATTAGAACCACGTCTAAGACACCTAGTTAAGCTCTGAACACAAATAATTAGTAATTGTCAAATAGTTAACTATAAATAAGAAAAACAGAACACAAGAAGTTAAATGAGCTGATAGTCACAGCGATGGGTGACCTTCTCGGGAAGGACTGCGAGGTCGATTTAAACTCAAATTTCGAACCGTAAAATGTGACGTCGCGGTCCTTAGGACTATTGCGAACACAGTGAAAAAGAGAAAATCACAAAAATGAATTGTTAAATAGGTCAAATAATTAGGTTAGGGATTCGAAAGAAATATTGAATTACTTGCAAATCGGATCGAACCGGCGAGGGGCAATTTGGTCAATTCACCCCTAGAGCTGACTCCTGACCTAACTGTCCAATAAAATTGGAGAAAAGAAAATTTCGGGATCAAGAAATAAATTAAAGAAGAATGGAAAAAAAAAGAAAAAAGAAAAGAAATTGTATTAATGACATCATGTGGTGACCTAAGCATGATCATAAAAATAATTACATTTAATTTATTTTTGACTAAGTCAAAGATTGAATAAATATAAAATAAAAATAACTAAATAAAGAAAATTAAAATTTGGTCTTCTTCATCACCTTAGGCTGCCACTCTTCCTCCTCTCTCTCTCTAAATTTTTTTCCTTTTCTCCATTAAAGCTCCCTTTGAGCTTTTGTAATCTTAAAACACCCCATAAATCCCTTAGAAAATTAGTAGAAGTCCTCAAATTAAGCTTCAAGGAAGAGTTTGGGAGAAGTGAAATCAAAGAAAAATTAAAGGATTGGAAGATTGAAATACAAAGAAAAGGTTAGTGCTTGTTCTCTTCAAATTCTATTTAAATTTTTATTTATGTAGTAGAATATAAATTTAGAATTGATAAAAGAAATGAAACAGACCAAGTGTGTGGATTATATATGAAATTCGGTCAACATATAAGGTTTAGGATGTGAGTGATATGGATACAATTAAAGACACAATTAAGCTTGGTAAAGTATGCAAACAATGTTTATACACTTTAATTGCACTTTGATTTAACTAATTAAGCCTTTTGCAAAAAATAGGGTCCTTGACTTAGGGTTTCAGAGAAAAAAATTGAAAATTAGCCAAATGATGTAGTTAATCTTATTTGAGTTGAGTAATGGTCAAGTGTAACCATTTGTGGTGTGTATGAAGTGTTGGAACCAAGTTTAAATTCAGATTGGTTAAGGTCAATCTGCAGGCAGCTTGACCTAGGTCCCTTTGAGGGACCAAAACTGAAAATTTACCAACCCAATTGGTGTGAGGCCAATTGGGAATGAAACTAGACACAAAATGACACATTTTTCATTTAGGAATCATGCCCAGAAAGTGACCATAACTTAGTGAACGAATTGGCCAAATTCGGATTAGGCAAACTGACCTGTACAAAAATGATCCAATGAATAGTAGTTACGTAAATGACCATAACTTGGCCTAGAAAGGTCCAAATGACCTGAATTTTTGCCAATAGAAAGCTGAGACATAGCCCTATAACTTTTATGAAGAAAAAAAACCCAAATTTTGACCATAACCTGTTTGAAAATCCACCTGCACTCAACTACAAAAATTGCCAAAATCCAGAATTTGCCCAGAATTCTGGGTAAAACCAAATCCGGCCAGCCATGTTCAAATATCTATAACTTGGGCCAAAAAACTCCAAATGGAGTGATTCAAAAAGGGAAATAAAGTTAAGGCAATAAGGAAAAACTTCTATGAAGAAAAATTAGCCAAATTATCACAGCAACATGACCAATGGAATAGTGCAATACTAAACACCAAAACTGAAAATTTGAAATTTGTGCTTAAGAGGCTTGAAGTTCGAGGAAACAACCAAAACCAATAAATTAGGTAACCAAAATGTGGTATGTGGGTGAAATTAGAATTCCCATACCTATTAAGCATTAGAAAGTCAATAAATTAACTCAAATAGTGTCGTGAATAGTAACCCCAAAATACAAATTTTAAAAAACGTCAAGTTTAGCATATTAAAGCTTGGTATAAGTAGATTTGAATTCATTTTTGGACTTATGATAAATTATAATACTGAAGCACTGTGAAACTGTGTGTTTCAGTTGAAAAGAATACCGGGAAAGAACCCGAAGCATCGAGTCAAGGCCAAGAGGCGACTCGCTTAAGGTTTCTGCGCAATATAAAATTTCTGTAAATTTTCTTCTGCAAATTGTTTTGAATGAATTGTGATACTAAATTGTAACTTAATTGTATTGAAATGTTTATTATGATTTTGACTTAAATTGTTGAAAGTTTACTTGTATGTGTTTGAAATGGCAATAAATGTTTGAAACCACAGTGTCATGACCATATATTTGAATGCCTCACTAGCATGACTAGTGGGGGAAATTAGTTTCGAATTTTGATTCCTTCTCTAGCTGAAGTGTTGAGGTGTGTGCCAGTAGAAGAAGAAATTGAATGGATATCCATATATTTGAGCTAGCTAGCCTTGTGATTTCTCATAAGCCTCTGGCTATTGAGATGAATATATTTCGAATGACATGATATAACTGTGTGTTTTTATAAAATTCGTTTTGAGATTTCCTAAATGAGACTATTTGGACTAAAAATTTATAAATCATGTTTTGTATCTGTTATTCATGTTTAGTCCAATATTTGAATAAATGTGATATGAATTATGCATAAACTGTTATTTTTAGTATGTTGTGCACCACTGAGTCATAGTACTCAGCGATGGCTGTTATTGCTGTCGCAGATATAGAGACTAGAGGAGCAGCAGAGTAAGCTACTGAAGATCTTGGAGCTACACTCCCTGAAGTTTTGTCGGGTATAAATTTATACCCTGTTTGTAATATTTATTTTGATGTTTGTAAATGTATGTACATGTAATAACTGGTCATGAGCAGTTGTATAGAGTTTGTAATAATAGTATTTTGGATTTGTAAATGTAAAGTTTAGTTGATTAATGTAAAGTGAATTTATTATAATGAAATATGAATGGAATTATTGAGTACTGTTTTTTATGACAATTGAATTGAGAAATGATATTGAATTGTGTTGAGGTAGTAGTGAGTTTGATGAAAAAGAATCATTGGAAGTGTTTTTACAGGTTTTTGAAGAACTGTTTTCTTAAAATACAGACGGTACTTTGCCAAAATTTTTTCAAAATTTGTAGACAAATAAAAATGGACAGAAATTTTAGCTAGATTTTAAACTTATATTAAATGTAAGAAAATGCTCACCATTTCCAAAAAGAAAATTATTTTAAAATCTCTTGTAGGGTACTTAATGAGTTATCGGTAGGTAAAGTTTGATAGTTCATTAGGTATTCTATGGGATCATGTTATGCCTTACAGAGGGGTAAGGTGTGACAAGTATAGTAAACTCAATCAAAATAGCCAAAGGCTATTATATCACAGAATGGCACGTAAGGCCATAAAACACAGAATGGTACGTAAGGCCATAAAACACAAAATGGCATAAAGCCATATGCAGTACTGCTAACAAAACCCTATTAGCATGTCAACCTATCCAAACCAATCATTCTAGTCATACTAGGGCATTTTACACAGTTAATGATTTAATTATTTATTTTTGTAATGTAGAGGTCACTATTCACTTAACTATTTCCACTCAAAGGTTGACTTTTTAATTTATAATAGATTTGTTAAACCTAAGTTCACCAAGATACCACATTTTGGTTCACAAAAGTGTTGGCATTAGTTGCCAATCAATACTTAAAACCAATAGGAAATAAATCAAAAATTTCAGTTTTGGGTGCTAGAGTTCACTGTTCCATTAGATAATTCTACAATGAGAATTTTGCCAAATGCTCTTAATCAAAGTCATTTTTAATAAATTTTTCACAAATATTTATTCATATTTTATGTCATGTAATTCACTTACTTAATTGGACAAGTTGGTCAAAAATTATCTCTACAGATGAAATGACCAAAATGCCCTTCGTTTTGCTTAACGGACTAAAATTGTGTGTATCGATTGATTAAATTTTCCTTGTGTTTTCTTAGCATTTTGTTATCATTGAAACCCCAATAATCCTTCCTTGAAATCCTAGAAATTATTTAATGGAGTTTTCCCTGGATTTAGGGTTACTAACGGCCTTCGCCATCGCTTCCCGTTAGGGTCACTCATCACTGGGGCTACGGTTCATTTAACCTTAGTGCATTTCATTTTTAAAAATATTCCTTAATTTTTCTTATCATTATTTGGTTTATTTATAACTCCTCACTCTAGTCTAATTATGATTCCAAATATTCTAGCTGCCCGGACCGATATTAGTCACCGGAACAGTAGAACGTATGGATTAGCTAAAGTGAGGATGTTATATTTTTTAATTTATTGATTTGGCTTGTTATTCATAGAGAGAGAGAGAGAGAGAGAGAGAGAGAGAGTTGGAGAGAGATGTTTTACAAATGAAGAGAAGCAAGGAAGAAGGAAAAAGAGAGAAATTTATTTTTTTTTAAGAAAAAATAAAGCTTTATTACTTGAGCACAATTATCTAACAAAAGAGAAAAATAGCTAGGAAGCTATTCCCAAATAGTACGAGAATCATGAAAACAAGCAGCCTTGGCAAAAACATAGCCACCTTGTTTGCTTGTCTTCTAAGCCAATGGATAAACATCTTGTAACACCCTCAGATTAAACAGTTCCGTAGATTCTACTGTTCCGCTGACCAATGTCGGTTCAGACGGCTAGAATTTTGAGAATCATAATTAAATAACAGGGAGAAGCCATAAATTAAATTAATAAAGATTAAATGAGATTGGATAAAAATAAGAGAAAGGAAGCATAAATCGGTTAAATAAGCCTAGGTGTCGGTGATGAGTGACCTACACGGGAAACGACTATAAGTTTAGTTGCTACCCTAAATTCTTGTGGGACCTTATAGAGTCCTTAATGAAGATATTATTTAGAAATTATTGGGAACCTGAAAATCAAAGCAATGAAAAGAGAAGAAGTACAATTAAGTGAATTATAATCTTAGGACTCATCGGGTATTATTATAAAAGATGGACTATAACCAGATGATGGGTATTTTGGTCAATTCACTTCAAGAGTTAACTTTTAACCTAAATGTCCACTAAAATGAGTGAGATTAAAATATTAAAATAGAATTAAAATTATATTAATGGGGACACATAGGGAATTAAGGAAAATGTATTAAAAAAATTAATAATAATTAAAATTAAAATTAAATTTTTTTATGGATAATTATCTATTTATATAAGAAGACAAATAGAAATTAAAAACCAAAAAAATCTTCTTCTTCCTCACCTCATTTGGCCAGCTCCTTCCCTCTCCCTCCCTTCCTCCATTTTCAACCTTTTAAGCTTTTTAAACTTTGAATTTCTCCACAAAATTCCATGGCCAAATACTAGAAAACCTCTAATTAGTCTATGATGGGAAGATTGGGAGCAAGAAATTTGGAAGAAACTTGAAGAAATTGAAGTTTGGAAAATCATCAATTGAGGTAAGCTTTCTTCCAAGTTAATTTAGTTGTGTAGTCATCTAATTTGAGTTGAAATATGGGGAAATTAGTTGGGAATTTGATGAAAATCTTGCATGAACACTTAGTTGAAAATTCAGCCAGCTTGGATATAATTAGGTTTTTTTATGTGTTTGATGATATTGAACTTGAATTCAAGTTGTATGGAAGTGTAAACATAATTGGTGTGTAGAAATTGCATGAGCTTGTATGAATTTGGAAGGTGGAGCAATTAGAGTTTGGTGAAAATTAGGGTTTTTATTGTGTGAAGTGCAATTAGGGTTCTTGATGCTAAATTAAGGTCATTTGATGTGCAATTAATGTGAATTGGTGTTGATTTGTTGAAAGGAATTAATAGAATGGTAGGGTGCTAATGTGCTGGAATCTGGACAGCTTGTGTCCAGTGCACTTAAATGCTCATAAGTTGAGCTATACAACTCTAATTAATGTGAAACTAATGGAAGATGAAACCTAAGACATAGTGCTAAATTTTTTATGGAGAAAGTTTGCCTAGAAAATGACCATAGGATACCTCAAATTAGGCTTGAATCTGGGTTACCAATTCTAGACCTAGAGAAAATGACCATATGAACAGTACTTATTCAATTAGGCATAACTCACACTAGGAAACTCCAAAATTAGGTGATTCTTGAACCAATGGTAACCTGAGATATAGGAGAACAATTCTTATGAAGACCATGAAATTAAATTATGACCCTAACCTAATCAAATTGTTAAACAAAATTAGTCTAGCAAATTTGCCCTGATTCTGGACTGAACCTGGAAAATGTGAAGGATTAGGCATCCGACCAGTTTTGGCAAAATGGTCATAACTGGAGCTATATAAATGAAAATTAAGTGATTCCAAAGCCAAAATTCTCATAAGACATAGGACTATAACTTTATGTTTTGACCTGAACCCAGTTCTTTGGGCAAAGTAGGGGAATTGTTAAGGCAAATCAGGAATGCCAAATCTGGAATTCCTGCACTTTAACAAAATTGCCCTGTGACCTTTGAATGGTTATCAGGCTATAACTTCCTCTACATAACTCCAATTAAAGTGATTCAAAATGATTTGAGAACCTAAGATAAAGGCCTAAAACATTGTTTTAGGTACCTGGGCCAAATTATGAGCTTAAGATACCCGAATATAGAATGGAAATTTAAGGCACAATTTTGGAAAACCTGGAATTCTAGGATATGATACCTAGAATAGTGTTTAGTAATTTAACCATGACTTGAGCTATAGAACTTCAAATTAGGTGATTCAAATTGTAAATTAAACCTAACACATAAAGGAACAACTTTCATGAAGATCACTTTAGCAAATAAGGATTGGAATTAGATAGATATTGGGTTCTACAGTGAAGGTCCAAAACTGTCCAGAACCCAGAATTTCATTAAAATTGCAAAGTTAACTTAGGGTTTCATTAGACATTTATGTGATGAGTTATTGGCAATAGTTGAGATAAGTATTGAGATATTCTATTTGTGCATTTTCAGTAGAAAAGAGGCTTTGAAGAACAAGGAGAAATAAGTAAAGAAAAAGAAGATTCATTGAAGGATTGTACACAACTAACATTTTTCTTTGTTTTAACCTTGTAATTGATTGGAATGAATTTATTGTGAATGAGTTATGATTTTTCTTGTATTTTGAGAACTTTAATTTTGTGAAATGATTTTATATTATGGAAAGACAGATGTTGGCCCTTAATTTCATTGTAGCAAGGGGGTGAGTTGGTATTTGAATGTGTTTTGAAGTGTTTGCGAACGTGATGTGTTGCCAACCATATGCATGAATTTGCAAAAATTAAATATATTTATTGATTTATAAATGTGTTTTGTGAATGAAAATAATTTGAATATGTTTTGAAATCACAATAGACATGGCAATTTAATTTGTATTCCTCATTAGCATGCCTAGTGAAACGACTTGGATTTGTTTCTTCTCCACTTATGGGGTTGAGTTTCCCTCTCTGGCTTGCCAGTTGACGACGACTTGGATGAGTACTCATATATGCTAGCTACCCTTTGTGTTCCCCTTTAGTCTTTGGTTATTGGGACGACTTGGCTTTGTCGTAGTGTACGACTTGGCTTTAATAAGAAATTTTGTGTCATGATCTAACTGTGTGAAATATTGATAACACCCTTAATTTGTGATTACTTGATAAACAAGGGATTGAAGAATAAATGTTTTTTTAATGATTTCAAAATGTTATGATGATTTCAAGGAGATGTGAACATTGCAAATACACCCTTGATTTATGAATGTTTGATAAAATGTTATTGAAACAAAGGATTTGTATGATTAAAAATGTTGACATTGGTTTTATGAATTATGGAAAATTTGAACATTCCAAATTCCTTGCTATGATTTGACAAAGCATATTTTATATTGAGTTTTAAGTTATTAGTTGTGCACCATTGAGTTCACCGCTCAGTGATAGTTTTGTATGCTATCGCAGGTGAAAGAAAAGATAGAGCAATTGAGTGAGATTATTGAAGCTGCGGCTCGGAGCTTTATTGAGACTATCTTCAGAAATATCATAGGTATACCCTTTTACATTAGGTTTTGATATAATTATGTAGCTATATGTATGTAATTACATTTGAGTAGTTGTACAAAAACTTGGTAATATTAATTTTGGGACTTTAATCAAATGTAAATTATTGTAATATTATTTATTGTGAGTTTAAGCCTTTGTAAATTTTGTAATACCAATTTCCTTATTTTCAATGAATGTAAATGTTAAATTTCTTCTAATTGTGTGTGAGATAATGATTTAATTATTGATGGGATTGATGAAAATGAATTGTACAAATTATCATAGCTTGTTTTTAACAGGTATAAAAATTGGTTTATCGAATTTTTAAGTCGTAACCACGCGGAATTTCCGTAAAATTTTACAAATGCCTATTTTTTTCTAAATGAATTTTTATGGCATACACTTAAATTAAAAGCACTTAAATAATTCTTTTATCACTATGCTAAACTTAAAAATGAATTCCTTTTGTTCAAATCCCTTTTAGTATATTTAATAGATTATCGGTAGGCAAAGTTTGATAATTTATTAGGTATACTATGAGATCATGTCATATCTTACAGAGGGGTAAGGTGTGACACATCTCATTTCCATGGAATAATAAAGATTTATAATAAGAAACAGTAGATCCCTACTCCATCCTATCCTCCACACTTCATACCAAAGCATGATATACCTTTTACGAGTTTGCCTCTATGATCATTTTGCTAAAATTTTGCTGGTTGAGCCATATTGGGACTTCCCTAAACCCTCTTGCCTCTACCACCATTGGGTCCTTACAGCAAAAGATCATACCTCATAAACTAGCAACCACAATCCTTTGAGAGTCTTTAATCACCGCCTTGTACCCATGGAAATCTTCCCTTGCATAAATAACAAAGTTGACATTACATTTTAATTGATTAATAAATGGGTTTTCCCATCTGAATCGTCACATTGGCCTGAGCTTGCATGTTGAACGTTGCTCTTATAACTAGTAATCTCTCAATCATGAAGTAACTAAGTTGCTAAAGACACTACCTCCTGAGGAGAGATCAACTTTTCATGCTAGAGAAGGATGTTGTGCGATGTCCATAAAGTCCATATAACCATGAACACTTTAGCTACATTCTCGAGCTCCAACGTTTGAAGGATTTCAAATAAGAAATGCTTAAAAGATGACAAAATATAAGCATCAAAGTTAAAAACCAATATACTCCCAACATGATTTGGCTTTAATATAGTGAAACATAACATGTACTAGGTCCTCTAAATCACAATAAACAACACATCTTGCAGGGACATCAATGCCTTTTTTTTTTGTAACCTTCCTCTTATTGGCACAATATTTCTAGTTGCCTTTTACAACAAAAAAAAAACATTTAATTAAGATGGCACAAGTAATTTCCATAGCCTCTTCTAATTACCCTATACTTGTGAACTATTCTATAAAAGAATAGTAAAAAAAAAACCTTGGTACCTAAGTTTGACTTAACAGTGTAATGCCCATTCTTTATAAAGTGCCAAACCCTTACATCCCCCTTATTGCAAAAGCTTAGGGTAATATTAGAAATTTTATTTACATAAACCTCATTAAATAATTCTTGCAATTTATCCATGTCCTAACTTCTACCATCATCCTTTAATAACTTAATAACCATCAAATCTCCAATATCAGTAGCTATTGGTGACCCCATAAAATAATTGTGATAATTGTTTATCCGAGGATCATTCCATGCTTTAATGCTCTACCCACTCCCAACTCTCCATCTCATTCACTCTTTAGCAATTCCTTAGAATGCAAGAAACTTTTCTACACAAAACTATTTTGATAGCGCAACTCAACATTAAGAAATTGCCCTAGGTAAATATTTAGCCTTGAGAACTTGAGTAAGAAGAGTACTTGGATTAGATATTAATCTCCAGCCCTACTTACCATGCATTATAAGATTGAAGCAATGGAGATTGTGAAAGCCCATACCACCAACATCTTTTGATATACTCATCTTATCCCAAGATATCAAGTGAATGTTTCTATTAACATTTGGATTTGAACAACACCAAAAAGAATTCATCATTTTCCCCAGCTCATCACATATAAAAATAGGAATGAGGAAAACACTAATGCAATAGGATAGAATTGTCTGTCCACTAACTTTAACAAGATTTCTTTCCCTAACCTAGACAAAAATTTTCCTTTCCAACCTAGACAAAAATTTTCCTTTCCAACTTTAAAACCTCTTCCAAAGCTCGTCTATTAGGAAAGAAAATACCAACATTTTATTTCTTCCTATAAGGGGGGAGACCAAGATATCTACCATGCTCTAATGGAGTGTGAACACCCAATAATTGGCTAGAAACCAAGTCTCTGACATCTTACCCCACATTAACACTTAAAAAAATACCAAACTTTTGAAAATTTAATGCATACGCTAAAGCTTGTTCATATGAATCAAGCAATTACTTGACCATAGAACATTCCTTCTCATTGGCTCTAAAGAAGAAAAAACTGTCATCAACAAACAATAGGCTAGGTGTGAAATGCTGGGACTATAACTATGGATCTCCATATGTCTTTGGCCTTTGTGAAAATATCTATTAGAGCCTTTACACAAATAATAAAAGGATATGGAGAAAGAGAGGATCTTCTTGCCTTTTTTTTATAAGCAAAAAAATCTTTATTATAAGAGAACTAGGGAAGAACCTGGCAAGAAGTACAAAACCAAATCTAATAATAATAGGATGCAACTGATAAAAGCATAGCAAAACAGAAACAAACCAAACTAAACAAAACTAACATCTAGATATAAGTTCCACAAGCAACAGAAGCATCAAATAGGAGATCCACTACACCAATTGAATGAGGACCCTCTCCAAGTAGAAATTAGTGGACTAACTAGCTCAGTGAGATGGAAGAACAAACACTTAGTAGGCAAGAGCCAAAATCAGAGCATCAAAATAACTAGGAATAGCACATCACCCAAAGCAAACAAAAAAAACCAAACTCACTACAGAATAGAAACTAAAAACATAAAATCAATAAGAGAAAAAGATAAAATATGCCCAATACTAAGACAGGTGCCCAAAAGCTAATCCTTCAAAATTACCATATGCAAACACAAGCTTCTCCACACACATCCTTAATCGAAGAACCACACTACCAAAAGCCTAATGAAACAATGACCAAGTCTTTTTTATGCTAAACCTTGATTCTACCATAAACATATGGATGGCTGATCACAAAAAACATACTGAGAGTATACGAGCCGAGGAGAAAGCAGTTTGAAACAAGACAGAAAATTCAGAAATTAAACATGCTAGACGCCCAACGTTAGCAATGGAGAGCTACCTAAGAAAAGTCCAGATATAATAAAACATAATGAAGTAGCTGCAACAATTAATTATGCGACGCATAAATTCGAAGATCTTTCTCAATTTGCTTTGCAAAATGATTAACCAAAGTCTCTTCATCCCTTTCAAATGAGATTCCCAGCTTCTTCCCAAGTTCTAACGTTGCCAAAGCTTCTTTTTTTATATCTATAGAGGGGTTTTTGTCTTGCTTAAAGGAATATAAGGTGTTATGTGTTGAATGTCACTGTCAGTGGCAATGAAGACCTCTCCAACGGGCTTTGATCTATTATCAACACCAATGGTCTAATTCAAACAATTAGTATCACCTGAGGTCCTTTTCTTATGGCCTCTTGAACCCTTTTTGGTATTTCTTGTATTTTTTTGTATCTCCCTCAAAGCCATTTTCGGGTAAAAACCCCAGAGATTAGCGATAGGCCTATTATATTTCCTTCTTTTTAGGATTCTATTCATTTTTAGCTATGCCAAAGGAATGTTGCTATCATTTAAATAGCTGGATTGAGGTGGCTTATTCATAGGTTGATCAAGCGTCTCCAAGGAGTTAACGTTAGGATCGAAAGGGTTCTTATGTGACAATACATCAACATGTTCCAGGGGCTCTGCATGGGGGATTGAATCAATAGTTAGCGTCAGTTCAAGAGAAACATTGTTGGTGGGCAGAATGTAAAATACTGCATTAGTAACCAAAGGTACAGCTCTCAATGAATCACTAAAAGTTTTGTCTCTGCATGCCCAGGCTTCATAGAAGCCGATGAATTAGTTGGAACCTTGGAATTGTCTTTCTCATGACACGGAGAGACAAAAGAATTCATGGAATAATTTTTATTGAGACTTCAGTTCCCAGCTTCACCGAATAACTGGCCTGAGTCACCAAACACATGCATATTGGTGAGAGGAGAGTGACCACCAGGTTGGCGGCTGTCCATTTATTTCGTCGCATCACCATTCTCTCCATGCACCGAGATGGATTTCTCATATTCAAGAAGTGTGTCACCCAGATTGGGTGTGCCATTGTAGGAGGGGGGGGGGCGTGAGGCGAAATATCATCCATTAGAATTATATAAAATACACCAGGTAATGCCCAGGAAAGATAGTGGAGTCACAATGGTCTCACTTAAGCACCACCTCCTTAGACAACATTTCCTAGACTTGCACTTCATACAATCCTAATAGAATCAAACCACTGGTAAGTACCGTCTTCCCATAACACTACCACGGTACTAAGGATTTATGCCACGAAGGCATAGATAGACAGGAGTTGCCACCCGGGTAATAACCGGGATGTAACACCCCTATGTTCGGTAGTGCGTACTACTGTTCCGGTGACCAGTGTTGTCTGGATAGCTAGGATGCCTAGAACTACACTCCATTATGATTGAGGAGACATAAAATAATGAAATACAAGAAAAGAAAATACAAGAAAAACAAAGGAAAAATAATAGCAAAGAAATATAATTAAGTTAAGCGAGCCGAGAACCTTAGCGATGGGTGACCGCACTGGGAAGTCATGGCGTGGACCGTTGACTAGCCCTGGACCGCGGGGAATCCTAGAAAATATTTTTAGGACTTAAGTAGACCCCTATTGAAATATAAATATCATTAGAAATATTAAATAAAAATTAAATAATTAGTACAAAGAAAAGTGGAAAATCGAAAAACGGACAAAACCCGGTGTTACCGAAAAATCGGGAATACAACCCGAACAGGGGCATTGTGATCATTTGACATCCCGAATTGTCTTTTGACCTAAATTTCCATTAAAAATACATGATATTACACTTGGAAAATATAATGAAAAATTAAATTAGGGGTACCTAATGTAAATAGCCAAAAGTGGAGTGAAATTTGGGTAATTAGCACTTAAATAATATTAAATCAATTTCTTATGTGAGTGGACCACTAAGGGATTATAATATGCATTAAGTGGGCAGATTACTCCACTAAAACTTCATCTTCAACCTTTGAAGACCACCATTGCCGTAAAGAAAGCCTTAGGAACCACCATTGTTATCCCATTTGTGAGCTTCATGCATCCATGATCCAAGCTTCAAGTGGTTAGGGTTTCTTCACTAAAAGTAATCACCACACCTTGGGCAGCATTTAGGGAGTGAGAAAGGTAAGTTTTGATGAGTTTTTAAGAAGCTTCAAAATAGGTAAGTTTGTGTTTTTGAATGTTGCTTTGTTAAAGTTTGTAAGCATGTTATGGGTGTTTGATTTATGGAGAAATTTTTGAGTTTTGATATTGAATGGGAATGTGCACTTTTGGCAGCCATGGAAGCACCTTGAAGGCAGTTTAATTGCGCTTGTAAATGGTGAATTAAATGATTGATTAAATGTATATTGTGTAGGAAATTGTTTGGGTAATGTATACTTAGTATATGTAAATGTAAAATGAAATTTAAAGCTTGGAAAGTAATGGAATGTAAGTGTACCATTGTGGCAGTTTGCTAATTCTTGAGGAATGCTGGAATTCATGCTTGGTTTATGGAATAATGATGTTAAAATGTGTTGGTTGTTATGGCAGTTTGAGTGTATGTATGGTGGTGTAAAGTGGGACATGTAAATGAGCATGAATTGGTGATTGAATTGTTGTAAATTGAATTGGACAAATTCTGCACTTGTTGGTGCACATTGAATGTAATTGCAAGCTGCCAAATGACCTATAATATGTTATAAATTATGTTTAGGTTGTGGTACAACCAGAATTGGTTTGAATGTTAAGTTTGGTGAGTGTTAAAAGTGATGCTTGATGTGTATGCAAGAATTTCAATAAGGCAGTTTGTGTTTTAGGCCTATAACTTTAAGTGTGTGGCTCCAATTGGTATGAGACCAATTGGAGGTGAAACTAGGCACAAAATGTGCCAACTTTCATGAAGGAAGCTTGCCAAAATTCTGCTTGCAAGGTAGCTTGAAAAATGACCAAATCCGGATTAAGTGCAAATAAGGCCTGAAAATTTACCATTTGGGCAGCAGTTAATGTTTAAGCCATAACTCACTCAAAACAGGTCCAATTGACCTGAAATTTTAACCATGAATAGTTAAGACCCATATCTACAAGTCTTATGAAGACACCAAAGCCCAGAAATGACCATAAGCAAGTCAAACAGCTTGCACAAGTTCGGGTCCAAAAACTGGCCGAACCTAAAATGACCTAAAATGACCTAAAGTGATTAATTTTGGTGCAATTTGACCACCAATAGTAAAATGACCATAACTTGGTCTACATAACTCAGAATGACCTAAATTTTGCCCCGCGTTCCATAAGACACAGATCTACAAGTTTTTAGTTTTGACCGAAACCCAAAAACCGAGGGAACTAGGTCGTCCAGCTAGGTCAAACTAGTATCCTGGAATCCAGCAAATTGCAAGAAAATGCAGTATACACGGAAATGAACTTGGTAACATGTACCAACCCTAAAAGACTATCGAATGTGACATATTAGTAATACTAAAACCTAATTTACCTAGAATGCACCGAGGGTCAACATATTAGGGTGACTAAGCAAATAATAGAATTCAGTGAATTATTTATCAAACATTATCGTTAGAGACAATTAATTTAGTACTGAAACACTTCAAATTGTGTTTCTCAGTTAGCAAAGACTCAGGAAAAGGGAAGGAAACACTGAGTCAAGACCAGGAGACAGTTATCAGAGGTTTGTGCACAACAACTATTTCTTTTGAATTTTTCAATTGAAATGAATTATGACTATTTGTACATTATTATTTTAAATTGTGGAAATGTGTTTGAATGGATATTTATCGCTTGAAAAGCACTGTAAATGGTTTGAAATTGTGAGAAATTGTTTGAATGATATTGATGGATACTTATTGATTGAAAAGCATTGGAAATGGTTTGAAACCACAACTATCATGTATATTGATTGTATTCCTCACTAGCTTGTCTAGTGGGACGAATTGAATTCCCTCTCTGGCTGAAGTGTTGAGGTGTGTGCCTGTTGAGGATGAATTGGATGAGTACTCATATTTTTGCTAGCTAGCTATGTTATTCCTCATTAGTCATTGACTTTTGGGACGAATTGAATACCTCATTAGCCATCGGCTTTTGGGACGAATTGAACTTTAGAACATGATTAAGCTGTGTGTGATTTATTGATATGTATTATGAGATTGTGAAATGGAGTTAAATTCTTATTGACATTCACTGTCTTTTGAATTTAATCATGATATGATTTATTGAAATTATTGTGATATTGAGAAATGGAGTTTAAATTCTTGTTGACATTTACTGTCTTGAATTTAACTATAGTTTTAAGTATCCACTATTTATATAATTTGTGAATTGTGATTTAAAGTTGTATATGGTTAATGTTGTGCACCACTGAGACATTGTCTCAGCGATAGCTTTTTATTGCTATCGCAGGTAGATAGACAGACAGGGCAGCAGATTAGGCTGCTAGTACATCTAGCGAGAGATTATCGGGTATAACGAGTATACCACATTTTACATTTTATACTGTAATGTATAACCACTGTATGTATGTATTGTTCTTGGTTTTGAGCAGTTGTAAATTAAAATTGTACATTGAAGTTGTAAAGTAAATTATGAGTTATTTTGACTTATAAAAATTGTATTATATTTCTTGTACCTCAGTCTTTGAAAAATCACTGTGGATTTGAGTTGAGAAATATGTTGTGTTGAGAAATATGTTGAAGTTGAGATTTGGAAATATATTGAAGTGCTTTTTACAGGTTTTCTGAAGAACTGTTTTATCCAAAATACAGATGGCACTTTGCCAAAATTTTTACAGAAATTCTAAATAATTCAAATGTGTTAGTTCTATCACTTCAGTTCAAAAAGGTTTTTAACACCTGTAAATAGTGCTCACCACTGTAAAAGAAGTAAGAAAAGTTTTTAAAATCCCTTGTAGTGTATTTAATGGGTTATCAGTAGACGGAGTTGGTAATTCATTAGGTATACTACGGGATCATGTTATGCCTTACAGAGGGGTAGGGTGTGACACAGGACATATTCAGTGTTTCTTCCGAGGGTCATGGATGGCAACTTACTCCTTGCAGAGTTTCCACAACCGTCATTACCATAGCCCAATGTCTAGGTTCGGGACAGTGGGTACGTAAGGGGAAGGTGTTAGGCACCCCTTACACCTGGTCTAACCTCGTTGATTCGAGTGCCAGTCCTCTACTAATGTTTCTAGAAGTCTTGTTTATTATTCCTTTATTTAACTTTATCCTAAAAAATGCAATTCTAATCCTACACACGCAAGTAATTCACAAAAGGGTTATTGTTTACACACAATTTTCATGCACAAGTAATTCCTATCTATTGGGTTGCTAATTATTTAAATGATATTTACCAGATGACTAAAATTAATTTATTATTGAGAATTTAATTTACAAACAAATTCAATTTCAAATAACCCTATGTTTCTATTTAACCTAATTAATTAATTTTCACTAAGTTACACTAAGGATAATTGAACTAAGTTAATTATGTACATGTGTAATTTATTCTAATATAACATAAGGCCCAAACAATCACAACCTAATAAAGATTTCTAACATGCAAATTCATTTTACAATTACCAAGTATTAAATTAAATTTATTTACATGCCAATGTTAGTTTAATTTACAAACAAGATTAATTTTAATTTACAAAGTATTTATTTAAATTAATTACATGCAAAAGTCAGTTAAATTAAAAATAAAGTTAATTTTAATTTACCAAATAAAAGTTCTATTATTACTACAATTTCATACCAATGGTTATTCGATAAGTTTAGAGTTACTTACCTGTTGGTAAATGCAGTTGCCATTGGGGCAAGCTACCCTTAAAAAAGGGTCTTCTCTTCTAGTATGGCAATGATATCCCTGGCTTACTCTCGTTTAGCTCCATATAAGCTCTGCGCAAATGCCCTCTTTGGTACTTACCTTAGGGCTACTTACCAATTTTTGTTTGTAATAAAAAATAAAGAAAACAAAGAAAAATAATAAAAGTACGAGAGACAGAAACTAAACATGTGCAGAGTTGTGTATCCCCTCAAATTAAACATGATTACATGATCTATATGAATATATAAAATAAATTAAAACAAAGAACATAGAATTAGAATATTATGTGGCATAGATCTTGAAAAGAAAACAATAAAAACTGACCTTTCAGAAATCTTGTATTTCACACCTTACCCCTCTGTAAGGCGTAACATGATCCCGTAGAATACTTAATGAACTACCAAACTTCACCTACCGATAACTCATTACCCTACAAGGGATTTTAAAACAATTTTCTTACATTTTGGAAGTGGTGAGCATTTTGGTAGGAATTAAAAACCATTTATTCAAAGTTTAAATACTAGTAAAAATTTTTGTCCATTTTAATTTTGCTGCAAATTTTATAAAAATTTTGACAGAGTTCCGTTTGTATTTGGAGAAAACCGTTCTTCAAATACCTAAAAAAAAACACTTCCAAAAATTTTCCACAACTCCCATCCTCCAATAAATCTCAATCAACTCAATTCAAATCACTTCAAGGTAATTCCACAATCCAAATCAAAATTTATCATCTCAAAATATTTAACAACTCCATTCACAAGGAATAAAATATGAAATTCACATGTACAATTATTAATTTACAGAAGAAAATCCAAAAATAATATGATTACAATTTATTTACAACTGCTCAACTTACATTGATACATACAACATTACTATATTTACATCAAAATTAACTACAAGGGTATAAAATAATTCACATACAAAAAGATCAGTGGATGCCTCAATTCAATAGCAGCTCACTCTGCTACTTTCTCCTTGCTCTTATCTGCGACAACAAAATAAGCTATCGCTGAGTATAAAATACTCAGTGGTGCACAATAAAAATTTAAAATGCAATACATAAATCGTTCATTGATGAAACACAATTTGAATACTTCCCAATCACATTTCACAAATATCAAAGCTCATAATAACACTATTTAGTCAAATAATTTATTAAACACAGTGTTGCCAAAATCATATACACTTAAGCCATGACACAAAATATCCGATCAATGCCGTGTTGTACACCACGACAAAGCAATCTACAACCCCATTAATCGAAATCAATGAGGGAGGTGGCTAGCTAGCTAATGAGTACTCATTCGATCTCAACCTCAATTGGCAAGCCAGAGAGGGAGGAAAATAAATGATCTCAACCCCATAAATGGAGGAGGAATAATATGATACTGTCATGCTAAGTGTGAACATAAAATCAATTCAAAACAATTTATTCAAATAATTTATTGGAAATCTGGTAAATTTTCAAAGTCATATTCACAATCATAAATGGCAACACAATTCGTAATTAATTCAAGAAAAATCAAATTTTCAAGAATCATATATTTAAACAACAATTCGTACGCACTGACGTGAGTCGCCTCTAGGCCTTGACTCACTCTCGGAGCTTCAAGTCTTTTCAATTAAACACACAATTTCACGGTGTTTCAGTACCATAACTTAGCATAAATCTAAAAATAAATTTAACTTCATTTTTATCTAGCTTTAATGTGCTAATTTCGACGTTCTCGAAGTTTTTGTGTTTCGGGTTACTATTCACTATACTATTCAAGTCAAATTGTTGACTTTTTAAGGCTTAATAGGTATGAGAACTCCAACTTCACCCACATACCACATTTTGGTCATTAAATTTGTTGGTTTTGGTCATTTTCTCAAAGCTTAAGTCCTTTTGGCAAAATTGTCAAATTTTCAGTTTTGGTGTCCCTAATTTTACTGTTCCATTGGTCAATCTACTGTTGGAATTTGATAAAATTTCCTTCATAGAAAATATTCTGATTTTTGGATCACCCCAATTGGAGTTTTGTAGCTCAATTTATGACCATTTGAACCAGGGCTACCGGGTTAGACACAACCCAGATTTTCTGGGCAAATTTTGGTGCTGGCAGTTTTGGGTCACCAACTTGGGGTGGCCAAATGGCTTGGTTGCTGGTAGAATTTGGACTTGTGTTCTTCATGAAAGTTTTAGGTCTATATCTCATCTAACCACTGGTAAAATTTCAGGTCATTTGAACTGCCTAGCTCGAGTTATGACCAAATGAACAAATACTGTTCATTTGGTCAGTTTGTACAGTGGCAGACTGTACTTATCCAACTTTGGTCAATTTGTTCATTAGGTTTTAGTCACTTTTTGGGCATGGTTCCTAAATGAAAATTGTGTCATTTTATGTCTATTTTCATCCCCAATTGGTGTCATATCAATTGGACATGTAAAATTTCATTTTTAATCCTTCAAAGTTGACTTGGTCATGCTACCAGCAGCATGACCATACACCCTCCGAATTTAACTTAATTTCCAACCATTCCAACATAACTCATTTGGTCACAACTGACCATTTTTCACTTCACAATAGGTCCAAGACACCATTTACTCATTTCTTACATTTTTGGTTCATAAACCCTAAGTCCCAAAACCCTAACTCACTTAATTTATTGCATTTTACTAAATCCAACCATACAAACACAATTCCTCAACTTATTCAAGCTTTCTATCATATTTTATTCAATCAAACTCATGCAATACTCACCCCTACATAGGCTGGATGAAAATTCAGTTTGGTCCTCCCCCCATATTTTTATTTTATTTCATTAGTTTCTAAGCTCATTTCAACAACTAAATATGCATTTAAGGTAATAAATTGTAAGTTAGCACACTAACCTTCCTTAAATCTTCAAATCTCTATCTTTTGTTCTTCTTTCTTCTTGTAATCTTCTTCTTATGTAGCAATAACAAGCTCTATTGAGGTTTTTAGGGGAGTTGTGAAGGTTGAGTGAAGAAATTTAAGCTTCCTTTCCCTTAACAATGGTGGAACAAAGTGAGGGAATTGAGAGGGAGAGGTGAGGCGGCAACAATGGAAGAAGAAGAGGTTTTTTTTTTTTTTTAATTTTTCTATTAGTTCTTTAATTTAATTCTCGATTCTGAAATTTTCTTTTCTCCGATTTTATTTGATAGTTAGGTCAGGAGTCAGCTATCGGGGTCAATTGACCAAATTGTCCCTCGCCGGTTCATCCCGGTTTGCAAATAATTCCATATTTCTTCCGGCTCCCTGACCTAATTATTTGACTGGCTTAACAGTTCTTTTTCATGATTTTCTCTTTTCCACTGTGTTCATAAGGGTCCTAAGGACCGCAGCGTCACATTTTACGGTTCGAAATTTGAGTTTAAAACGACTTCGCAGTCGTTCCCGAGGAGGTCACCCATCGCTGTGGCTCTCGGCTCGTTTAACTTCTTATGTTCTGTTTTTCTTATTTATACTTAACTAATTGAACATTACTAATTATTTGTGTTTATGGTTTCTCTAATTGTCTTAAATATGGTTCTAATCCCCTTAATTGTCCGGACCGACACCAGTCACCGGAACAGTGAAATATACCAGGCTACACAAATAGGGGTGTTACAATTCTCCCCCCCTTAAATAAATTTCGTCTCGAAATTTTACCTGGTATCAATCTCTGAATAGCTGTGGGTGCTGTCTCCTCATGTCCTCCTCTCGTTCCTAAGTAGCTTCTTGGCCTGAATGATGGTTCCACAGCACTTTTTCCAATGGTATCTGCTTGTTCCGTAGCTGTTTCACCTCATAAGCCTGAATCTTTATGGTTCTTCTTCATATGTGAGGTTTGGATTCACTTTAATTTCTTCTACTGGTAGTACATGAGATGGGTCTGATCGATACCTCCTCAACATAGACACATGGAAGATATTATGTATCTTCTCCAACTTTGGAGGTAGTGCCAAACGATAAGCCAAAGGACTCACTCTTTCCAATACCTCATATAGCCCGATAAAACGAGGACTTAGTTTCCCCTTCCTGCCGAATCTCATAATCCTCTTCCAAGGAGAAACCTTAAAGAAAACTTTCTCACCCACTGCATACTCAATATCCCTTCTTTTTAAATCAATATAGGACTTCTGACGGTCTGATGTAGCTTTAAGTCGATCTTTGGTCACCCTAATTTTCTCTTCAGTCTGTTGAACAATTTCGGGTCCAATCATTTTTCTTTCACCCACGTCATCCCAACACAATGGGGTTCTACATTTTCTGCCATACAAAGCTTCATATGGAGGCATCCCAATGCTTGATTGGTAGCTATTGTTGTAAGCAAACTCAATCAAAGGCAAGTGTGTATCCCAACTACCCTCAAACTCAATCACACAAGCCCGTAGCATGTCCTCCAAGATCTGAATTACCCTCTCAGACTGGCCATCTGTCTGTGGGTGGAATGCAGTACTGAAGTTCAATCTAGTTCCTAGGGCTCTCTGAAGACTACCCCAGAATCTAGAAGTGAACCTAGGATCTCTGTCTGATACAATGGATACTGGCACTCCATGAAGTCTCACAATCTCGTCAATGTACAACCTGGCCAATCTGTCCAAACTATAGTCCATTCGAATTGGCAGAAAATGAGCAGACTTAGTCAGTCTATCGACAATGACCCATACTGCATCATGACTCTTTTGTGTCCTCGAAAGTCCCATTACAAAATCCATTGTTATTCTTTCCCATTTCCATTCTGGCACTGGTAGTGGATGTAACAACCCAGTTGGTACTTGATGCTCTGCCTTTACTTGCTGACAAGTCAGGCATTTGGAAACAAACTCTGCCACATCTCTCTTCATACCCATCCACCAGTAATGCTCCTTTAGCCCTCTATACATTTTTGTACCACCAGGGTGCATGGCAAAAGGAGACTCGTGTGCTTCCTTCAAAATGATCTGCCACAAATCAACATCATTAGGAACACACATTCTGCCCTGGTGTAGTAGTAAACCATTATCTCTGATTAAGAACTCTGGTTTCTTGCCCTTCCGGACTTTTTCCAACAGCTTATGATACCTTTCATCATTCTGAGTAGCCATTCTGATCTGATTAATTAACACTGGCTGTACATGCCATGCAACTGCTGTCTGCCCCTCATCATTAATCTCTAAACTGGCATGTAATGATCTCAACTCATGTACCAAAGACAAAGGAGTAATCTGTAGACTTGTCATAGTCTTGCGACTTAGGGCGTCAGCCACAACATTAGCTTTCCCTGGCTGATAGTCTATAAGACAATCATAGTCTTTTATCAACTCTAACCATCTCCTCTGTCTTCTCTTTCTGGGTGCCCAAATACTTCAAACTCTTATGATATGTGTAGATGTAACACTTCTCCCCATACAAATAATGTCTCCAGATCTTAAGAGCAAACACAATAGCTGCAAGCTCCAAGTCATGTGTCGGATAATTCCTCTCATGCGGTTTTAGCTGGCATGATGCATAGGCAATGACATTTCGATCTTGCATCAATACACAGCCTAACCCATTGTGAGAAGCATTGCTGTAAACTGTATATTCTTTACCCGATGTAGGTAAAGTCGGGACTGGAGCCTCTGTCAAACATCTCTTCAATTCATTAAAACTTTGCTGGCATTTGTCTATCCACTGAAATTTCACATCCTTTCTAAGTAGCTTGTTCAATGGAGATGCCAACATGGAGAATCCCTTCAAAAATCGACGGTAGTATCCAGCTAACCCCAGAAAACTGCGAATCTCTGTGATATTTCTGGGTGGCTTCCAATTAAGGACAGCTTCAATCTTGCTAGGATCTACCTTAATACCCTCTGCTGATACTATGTGCCCCAAAAAGGATATCTCCTTCAGCCAAAATTTACACTTCGACAGTTTGGCATATAGCTGTTTCTCCCTCAAAGTCTGTAGTACAATCCGCAGATGTCTATCATGCTCTTCTGCATTCCTCGAATAGACCAATATATCATCAATAAATACCACAATAAACTGGTCGAGGTATAGTATGAAGATAGTGTTCATCAGATCCATAAAAGCAGCCGGAGCATTAGTTAACCCGAATGGCATAACCAAGAACTCATAATGGCCATAGCGGGTTCTGAAGGCAGTTTTAGGAATACTCTGCTCTTGAACTCTCAACTGATAATAACCTGATCTCAGGTCAATTTTGGAGAACATAGTTGCACCTTTCAACTGATCAAATAAGTCATCAATGCGGGGCAATGGATATCTGTTCTTTATTGTCACCTTATTCAGCTGTCGATAGTCAATGCATAACTGGAGAGTGCCATCCTTCTTCTTTACAAACAACACCGGTGCTCCCCAAGGTGAAACACTAGGGCGAATGAAGCCCTTATCAAGCAGCTCTTGCTACTGTATTTTCAATTCTTTTAGTTCTACTGGTGCCATTCTGTATGGTGTTGTGGAGATTGGGTCTACACCAGGCATAACATCAATTTCAAATTGCACTTCTCTTTCTGGAGGTAATCCTGGCAACTCATTAGGAAACACATCCGGAAAGTCACATACAGTAGGAATGTCCCTTAGTGCTGGACTCCCCACTTGGGTGTCTATCACATGTGCCAAGTACACCTCACACCCTTTCTTAATCATTTTCTTGGCCAGTGCAGCTGAAATGATGTTTGAAGGTAATAACTGTCTCTCCCCATGTATTACTACATCACCATACTGAGGAAGACCAAAAGTGACTGTCTTCAGTCTACAGTCAATCATCGCATGATGCCTGACCAACCAATCCATGCCCAAGATAATGTCATAATCTCTGAAAGGCATTTCAATTAAATCAGATAGAAAAGTATGTCCTTGGATCACCAAAGGACAGTCCCTATATAGCCTATTTACCCTGACCTCCTGGCCTAATGGACTAGTTACTAGCACATCATAGTCCATTGGTACACACTGAATAGCAGTAGAACACATCACACTAGCACTAACATACGAATGTGTGGAGCCAGGATCAAATAACACATGTACATCTTGGTCAAGGATGGAAAAATTACCAGCTACAACGTCTGATGTTTCAGCTTCCTCCCTCTGACGCATGGTATACACTCTGACTGGTGCGCCACTGGGTATTGGCTGGTTAACAGTGCTTTGACTTCCAGGAGTGTTACCAGGACCCCTACCTCTGCCTCTACCTTTAGCAGCTGACTGTGACCCTCTAGGTGCAGAGACTTATGCTGATCCTTCAGATGTAGCAAAAGATCCAGACCGGCGTGGACTAGTGCAATTTTTAGCGAAATGTCCACTCCCTCCATAGTTAAAACATGCACCGGTGGCCTTGAAACAAACCCCATCATGAGTTCTACCACAAGTTTCACACTGCCGGACTGATAGAGCTCCTCGGGGTGTCTGCTGGGTCTGTTGACCAGACCGGGGTGGTCGTTGGCCAGAAAATCTGCCTCTGCCAAATCTACGGGAGCTGGATCCCCCAAACTGTTTCCTCTTTCCAGAACCACTCTCAGATGCTTGTCCCATAGTCTTTTCAGTCTTCTCTTTTTCTTGTGTACCCTTTTTCACTACCCCTTCTGATTCTATCCTTTCCAGTTCCAGGGCCTGTGAGATCAATTCAGCAAAATTCTGATGTCGAAAACCCACGACTTGCATTCTCAAATTCGGCCTTAATCCGGACTCAAACCTCTTACATCTGTCTCTGGGGGTGGAGACTAAGCTTCCAGCATAGTGGCTTAGCCTTGAGAAGTCTCTCTCATATTCTGCTATGGTTTTGTCCCCTTGTTTCAAACTCAAGAATTCTTGTAATTTCATATCTACATATGCATCAGGAACCCATTTCTGCCTGAATTCCCTCAGGAAGTCTGTCCATGTCAGCACAGGTGGCTCAACCAGGCTGTGGGGGATGGTCTTCCACCATTCATATGCATCCCCTTGTAACAAGGAAACAGAATACTCGAACTTCATCTCTTCCGTACACTGCAGTTTTCTGAAAACTCGTTCCATTCTTTCCAACCACTGTTCTGCCTCCAGTGGATCCACAGTGCCTTTAAACTCGGTGGCCCCAAATTTCATCAATTTTTCATATTGCAGTGAGAAATTTGTGGTTGTGCTATGATCTTGGCATTTGAGCTTGGGGTGGCACATTACTCGCTATTTGCTGGAAAATGCAGCCATCTGCTGTACAAATTGAGCAGGGAATTGCGGTGCTGGAGCAGGAGCTGGAGTGGCTGACCCACTTACGTTCTGGAGTGCTGGGGCTTCCCCTTGAACCTCAGCCTCAACAGATTGTTCTTCGGAATGATCTCCTCCTTCCATTCCATTTTCCCAAATTTTCTACTTCTTGAGATCAAACACAAGGAGGTTTACCTCCGTTAGTGCATATTCATGATGTAAATATGTCATATGTATCAATTTAAGACACTTGAGCAGTTGTACTTATCAATAAAACTTTCATACACATAGTCAAAATTTATTGAAAAACCATGCTCTGATACCACTAAAACATGTCACACCTTACCCCTCTGTAAAGCATAACATGATCCCGTAGAATACTTAATGAACTACCGAACTTCACCTACCGATAACTCATTAAGTACCCTACAAGGGATTTTAAAACAATTTTCTTACATTTTGGAAGTGGTGAGCATTTTGGTAGGAATTAAAAACCATTTATTCAAAGTTTAAATACTAGTAAAAATTTTTGTCCATTTTAATTTTGCCGCAAATTTTATAAAAATTTTGACAGAGTTCCGTTTGTATTTGGAGAAAACCGTTCTTCAAATACCTAAAAAAAAACACTTCCAAAAATTTTTCACAACTCCCATCCTCCAATAAATCTCAATCAACTCAATTCAAATCACTTCAAGGTAATTCCACAATCCAAATCAAAATTTATAATCTCAAAATATTTAACAACTCCATTCACAAGGCATAAAATATGAAATTCACATGTACAATTATTAATTTACAGAAGGAAATCCAAAAATAATATGATTACAATTTATTTACAACTGCTCAACTTACATTGATACATACAACATTACTATATTTACATCAAAATTAACTACAAGGGTATAAAATAATACCTGTACAAAAAGATCAGTGGAGGCCTCAATTCAATAGCAGCTCACTCTGCTGCTTTCTCCTTGCTTTTATCTGCGACAGCAAAATAAGCTATCGCTGAGTATAAAATACTCAGTGGTGCACAATAAAAATTTAAAATGCAATACATAAATCGTTCATTGATGAAACACAATTTGAATACTTCCCAATCACATTTCACAAATATCAAAGCTCATAATAACACTATTTAGTCAACTAATTTATTAAACACAGTGTTGACAAAATCATATACACTTAAGCCATGACAAAAAATATCCGATCAATGCCGTGTTGTACACCACGACAAAGCAATCTACAACCCCATTAATCGAAATCAATGAGGGAGGTGGCTAGCTAGCTAATGAGTACTCATTCGATCTCAACCTCAACTGGTAAGCCAGAGAGGGAGGAAAATAAACGATCTCAACCCCATAAATGGAGGAGGAATAATGTGATACTGTCATGCTAAGTGTGAACATAAAATCAATTCAAAACAATTTATTCAAATAATTTATTGGAAATCTGGTAAATTTTTAAAGTCATATTCACAATCATAAATGGCAACACAATTCGTAATTAATTCAAGAAAAATCAAATTTTCAAGAATCATATATTTAAACAACAATTACTGTGCACAGACCTAACGTGAGTCGCCTCTAGACCTTGACTCAGTCTCTCAGAGCTTCCAAGTGTTTTTCACCTGAAACACACAATTTCACAGTGTTTCAGTACCATAACTTAGCATAAATCCAAAAATAAATTTCACTTCATTTTTACCTAGCTTTAATGTGCTAATTTTGATGTTCTCGAAGTTTTTGTGTTTTGGGTTACTATTCACTACACTATTCAAGTCAAATTGTTGACTTTTTAAGGCTTAATAGGTATGGAAACTCCAACTTCACCCACATACCACATTTTGGTCATTAAATTTGTTGGTTTTGGTCATTTTCTCAAAGCTTAAGTCCTTTTGGCAAAATTGTCAAATTTTCAGTTTTGGTGTCCCTAATTGTACTGTTCCATTGGTCAATCTACTGTTGGAATTTGATAAAATTTCCTACATAGAAAATGTTCCTTATTGTCTTAAGTTTATTCTCATTTTTGGATCACCCCAATTGGAGTTTTGTAGCTCAAGTTATGACCATTTGAACCAGGGCTGCCGGGTTAGACACAACCCAGATTTTCTGGGCAAATTTTGGTGCTGGCAGTTTTGGGTCACCAACTTGGGGTGGCCAAATGGCTTGGTTGCTGGCAGAATTTGGACTTGTGTTCTTCATGAAAGTTTTAGATCTATATCTCATCTAACCACTGGTAAAATTCAGATCATTTGGACCTGCCTGGCTCGAGTTATGATCAAATGAATAAATACTGTTCATTTAGTCAGTTTGTACAGTGGTAGACTGCACTTATCCAACTTTGGTCAATTTGTTCACTAGGTTTTAGTCACTTTTTGGGCATGATTCCTAAATGAAAATTGTGTCATTTTATGTCTATTTTCATCCCCAATTGGTATCATATCAATTGGACGTGTAAAATTTCATTTTTGGTCCTTCAAAGTTAACTTGGTCATGCTGCCAGTAGCATGACCATACACCCTCCGAATTTAACTTAATTTCCAACCATTCCAACATAACTCATTTGGTCACAAATGACCATTTTTCACTTTACAATAGGTCCAAGACACCATTTACTCATTTCTTACATTTTTGTTTCATAAACTCTAAGTCCCAAAACCCTAACTCACTTAATTTATTGCATTTTACTAAATCCAACCATACAAACACAATTCCTCAACTTATTCAAGCTTTCTATCATATTTTACTCAATCAAACTCATGCAATAATCACCCCTACATAGGCTGGATGAAAATTCAGTTTGGTCCTCCCCCCATATTTTTATTTTATTTCATTAGTTTCTAAGCTCATTTCAACAACTAAATATGCATTTAAGGTAATAAATTGTAAGTTAGCACACTAACCTTCCTTAAATCTTCAAATCTCTATCTTTTGTTCTTCTTTCTTTTTGTAATCTTATTCTTAAGTAGCAATAACAAGCTCTAGTGAGGTTTTTAGGGGATTTGTGAAGGTTGAATGAAGAAATTTAAGCTTCCTTTCCCTTAACAATGGTGGAACAAAGTGAGGGAATTGAGAGGGAGAGGTGAGGCGACAATAATGGAATAAGAAGAGGTTTTTTTTTTCTTTTCTTTTCTTTTATCTATTTTGGCTTATGGAAGACCCCAAAAAAAATCAAATTAATTAATTTATTAATTATACACTTATGGCATCATGCATGATGTCATGCATGATGTCATCACCTTTTTACTTTTTCATTTTTCTTTTTTTTTTTATTTTTTTTTAGTTCTTTAATTTAATTCTCGATTCTGAAATTTTCTTTTCTCCTATTTTATTTGACAGTTAGGTCAGGAGTTAGCTCTCGGGGTCAATTGACCAAATTGCCCCTCGCCGGTTCATCCCGGTTTGCAAATAATTCCATATTTCTTTCGGCTCCCTGACCTAATTATTTGACTGTCTTAACAATTCTTTTTTCGTGATTTTCTCTTTCCCACTGTGTTCATAAGGGTCCTAAGGACCGCAGCGTCACATTTTACGATTCAAAATTTGAGTTTAAAACGACTTCGCAGTCATTCCCGAAGAGGTCACCCATCGCTGTGACTCTCGGCTCGTTTAACTTCTTATGTTCTGTTTTTCTTATTTATACTTAACTAATTGAACATTACTAATTATTTGTGTTTATGGTTTCTCTAATTGTCTTAAATATGGTTCTAATCCCCTTAATTGTCCGGACCGACACCAGTCACCGGAACAGTGAAATATACCAGGCTACACAAATAGGGGTGTTACATTGTATGAAAATCTTCTTGAAGAAAAGAAAAAATAAGGAAGAACTCAAAGAGTCTTGAATATCTCTAAATTTCTTATAGCTCTGAATTTTCTCTTCCTCTTTCCTTCCCATCATCTTCTTCCCTTCTCTAGTAGGGTATTTATAGGGTTTTGGAAGAGAGTTGTGATAGAGTTTGGAGTCTTAGGGTGATAAAGTTTAGATGACTTAAACAACTATGATTATAGAATTCGAATAAGACTGGGATATGGGTGAGGTGTTTCAACCAATAGTAAGACAGGAAAAAATGGAAGGCACCAATAGGGAGTGAGGAAGATGTGTGGTAGGGTTTGGAGTCCTAGTTTGATAAAGTTCAGATAACTTAAAGACTAGGATTGATGAATTTGGATGAGACTGGAATATGGGTGAGGTGTTCTAACCAATAGGAAGAGAGGAAAAGGGGGTGACACCAATAGGGAGTGAGGAAGAAAGTGGGGCCAAGGAGGAGAAAGATATTTTGTTATTTTAATTTTCAGAAAATAATTAAATGGGTCCCATTTAAAATTCCTAACTAGGTTTTCTTAGGCCCATGGAGCCCAATTAAACTTAATTAGATCCATTTAAGAACTACCCATATTAAATTTAAACAAAATAAAATTTTATTTAAATTTAATTAAATTAATTTCCTCAAAACTTTATTATTATTTTTTTTTTCAAGATCATGCCACGGAATTAATAATTCAGCTCCATGCCTCCAATTACATCTTACAGTCATATAATTTTTCATCATCGGGTTTCCCACAGCCTCAATACACATACTCATCACAAAATAAGGGTCTACAGTTTGCCCCCCACTTTGGCGAAAGTTGAAATCAATGCGAAAGCATTGCTCAAGTTTCGTCATAGTGAAACTCAAATTTCTAATAACTATGAAACATTGGCTATGAGGATCAAGTATATCTTGCTCGGTTGACATACTCTATGTTATGAGACTAGCTACGGTCTCATAACAGTAATAACTGTGTCATGTGAAAAATGAGTGTATCTTACTCTGTCGATACACTCTGCGTCATGAGACTAGCTACGGTCTCATAACAGTGATAACTGTATCATGTGAAAATTGAGTGCATCTTGCTCTGTCGATACACTCTGCATCATGAGACTAGCTACGGTCTCATGATAATGGCAACTGTGTGATTTGAAATGTTGTGGATTCGTATTTAGAACCGCAGTCCTAAACTACCTACGTATCCCCCTCATTATCCCGAGGAAGAATCAGACCCACTTGTAGTTCGACACTTGAAACTGTGGTGATGCATGTTCTTCTACGCCTTACACACCTACAGGTGACATGTTGATGCGTGTTCTTCTACGCCTTACACAACTATGCCATATGCCCTAAACAACGTCTAAGGACTTACCAAAAAATATTTGTCATGAAATGTTGTGGGTTCATATTTAGGACTGCGGTCCTAAATTACCTATGTATCCCCCTCGCTATCCTGAGGAAGAATCAGACCCCCTCGTAGTTCGACACTTGAAACTGTGGTGATGCATGTTATTCTATGCCTTACACACCTATAGGTGACATGTTGATGCATGTTCTTCTATGCCTTACACAACTATGTCGTGCGCCCTAAACAACGTCTAAGGACTTTCCAAAATATCTAATTCATGATTTGAAAAAAAAATTAGGATGACTGAGTCTCAAAATTCTCTCTGATTTTTATGCTTCCTGTATGCTACTTCCTATCATGGGCATGCTGATTTTGTTAAAGATTCTAAAAAAATTTAGTCCTCTGGGGGACCTCTTTTTGCAAAAACTTTCTTATAACCTCAAAATTTTTGAGAAAAACCATTCACCAAAAAAGACTTCCTTAAAGTCACAATACAATTTCCCTCTAATTTTTTTTTTCTTCTCTCCCCCCATGATTTCTGCCTTGACTCATTTCTCTTTCATAAACTCAATTCTTTGTGCCCTAACTTTTGCCTGAAATGCTCTTTCAAGTTTTCATCTCAGTGGGTTTGCTCTAATTTTTGCCTAAGCGGCCCTTTTGGGTTTTCCACCTAGCGAGCTCTTTTTTTTTCCTCCTTTTTTTTTTTTTAAATTGGACAATTGCCAGGGCATCCATATCAAGCACCTATCTTGTCATACTGAGAAGACATAGATTAAATCAAAACATTGCAGTTCAAGTACTTAATCATTTGATGTATCTCTCAAGACACAAACATTCACAATCATAATTAAATAAAATCCATTCCTAGTTAATGCAATAAAAAACTTCTTTATTTATTCAGGTACACCATTACTCCCTCTTACATTTAGTTTTGCCAAATTTCTAACCTTTCAAAGTTATAAATAAGCTTTATAACCTGCCGAATGGCCTTTTCAGGTTTTCCATCTAGATCTTCTCTCATCTCTCCTTTTGCCTAGACCGCCTTTTGTAGGTTTTCAATCTAGCATTTTTTCCTTTCTTTTCTTCTTTTTTTTTTCTTTTCATTTTTTTTTCTTTCGTTCTTTTTTCTTTGACCCTCACTTTTGCCTAGACCGCCTTTTGCAGGTTTTCAGTTTAGCGGGCCTATCTCACACAAAGTACCATTTGGGCCTGTCTAAATTGACTAGTTCTTGAAATTCATTTCCATCTAGGTCTGATATTCTTACTGTGGTAAGATCTTGTTGACTATGTATGGACCATCCTAGCTTGGGTAAACTTTCCTCTTAAATCAAAAGCGATGGGCCGAGCTTGTTTCAAAACCATGTCTCCCTCTTTGATCTTTCTTGGCTTCACCTTCTTATTAAAGGCTCTAACTATCTTCCTTTGATAAGCCTGTATACGATACAAGGCTCACATCCTCTTTTCATCAATCAAAGCTAGTTCTTCATATCTCTTCTAGGCCCACTCATTTTTTAGGATCTTAGCTTCTAGCATCACTCTTAAGGATTTGACCTCTTGCTTAATGGATAACACTGCTTTAGTCCCATACACTAAAGAGAATGAGGTTGCCCCCATGGATGTCTTTGCAGTACTATTATAACCTTAAAGAACATAAAGGAGTTTTTCAGGCCTATCCTTATATGTTTTGAACATTTTTTTCCCAACTAGAATCTTTCCATTCATATGGGGACCACACATTCCTGCATGTATTTCTTTCATTATTTGCTCAGCCTATTTTTCTATCACAAATAAGAGATTATAGAATTGCCCCCCAGCTAAAGTAAGTTGAGTGGCTAATCTATGAATTATTGCTCTATCTCTTTTGTAGGCTTATTGCGAGTATTCTCTCACTTCTAGAGACCTCCTTATGTCTTCATATCATTTTCCTTCTCCCTCTAGGTCCACATGTGCTACTATTAATCCTTCATAGCATGAAATTTTACTCCTCATTAGGATAACTAGCTAAGTCAACTTTTGATCACTTTTTTCCTATGGGGACACTAGCGTGGCTTGGGAATCAGCCATCTGATTTTAAGCTCGAGGCATGTGCTTCTTGGTACTTTGCTAACAAGGCTATAAATTTATCTCTTTCTTCTTGGGTTAAATCTTCAGCTAACTTAATGTCTTTAGGATTATTTGGTATACCCAAATTAATAGAGATTGATTTTGATGCATTAATAGAAATAAATTCTAAATGATTATGAATGCCATGCATATGCCTATTAGAATAAACATAAAAAAAGTAAGTAAAAGGACTGGTTATGTTATTGATCTTTGCCTCAAAATCTTTATCAAGTACATCAGAATTGGAAACATCAGTATCACTACTGTGAGCATTACAAAAGACAAACTCAAACTTAGGAGTGCAACTTTAGGTGCCTAGCTTCCAGGCAGTCTTTAGATCAATGGTGCTAATTTTCTGCTCTAATTCTTTCACATGTGATAACCCTTAATCATATGTCAAGCTAATTGCCCCATTTTTCAAGAACTTAAGAGGCTTTGGTTCTTCTTCCTCTTCTGTTGGCTTATAGCCCAAACCATGACTCGTGATTTGCCCCCTCATCTCAAGAAAAATCACCAGGCCATCTATACTTTTTCCTAGGCCCATGCTAGAAAAAAACTTCATACCTTTCTTCATAGTAGCCACTTTTAGATCCATCTAGTTTTCATGGATCCCAATAACTTGAAAATCAGACACTAGTGGAACTGAACCATCTAGTTGTAATGCAACTATCTCCTCATTAGAATCAGTCCAGACATTCAAAGGACCCTCATCATAGCTAGAATTATCACAAATGTCAACAACCATTATAGACTGAGGTTTATTGGGCTTTTGGATGGGTTGGATAGGTTCACTGGGCTTTTAGATGGGTTGGATAAGTTCATTGGGCTTTTGGATGGGTTGGATAAAGTCAATAATTCTGTTAGGGTTATTTGGGGTGATGGAGATCATGTAGAGACTTGGTGTAGGTAGAAATTTTGGCTAGGCATGGGGCTTTTGGGTTAATTTTTTGGGTCAATTATCCTTTTGGCATCAATTAGATCTTAGATATCATGCTTAAGTTGAAAGCATCAGTCGGTGTCATGACTGTGGGCTTGGTAGAACCGGGAACATTGGTTGATATCATAGCTAGGTGGGAGTGGATTTGGTAGTGGTCTAGGTGCTAAGAGCTACAGGAGGTCTTGCACTTTGAGACGCTCCAAAACTTCAGATAAGGGTTGGCTGAATTGGAAAAAATCTCCTTGGGGTGTGAGACACAATTTGAACCTCAATAACTTTAATGCCACTTAATTGGCCTACCTCGGGCCCTCTTTCTAAAGTTGACCACAATTGTCTCTTCTAGCTCAAACATCTTGGTGTTCAATATTTCATCAAGCACGGCCATAGTTTCTTTCATCCTAAGTAGTGCAGGTGAAATCCTTACTAGTCTCTTCCCTTCCCTAACCCAAGTGACCTGATTGGAAGTCTCTTTGGTGTATTTCGAGGTTATGTTTGCTCAAAAAAAGAAAAAAGATTTAAAGGTTAACCTAAGTATGCTATGTACATAAATGCAATGCATGAATGGACCATTTTTTTCTTTTTTTTTTTCCTTTACTTTTACAAAACCTAAACCAAACCATACCAATAGAACAAAAATTGAACCAAAACTAGACCATATAAACTGAACTAAAATTGGACCAAAGACTGAATCAAAACCGAAAAAAAAAAAAAAATCTCTAGAACTGAATCTTCGCCCCCTTATACCTTCAACTCTCACGTGCAGGGTAAAAAAAAATTCTTTCCTAGGCTATGGTACACTGGACACACCAACAGGGGGTGGTCCAAGATGATCCTTCCCTCATAAACAAAGGATTTATATCCTTAAAGTTTAACCATAAATAAGCATCCTCTTGCTTAACATGGGTTTTGAAATGGACTTGGGCCTATACACACATTGGGTTTATGCATAGGCCTAGGTTCATCTCAACTACCACTAGAACTTATGGTTTAAATAGTAAGATTATAAATCCAGCACAACAAAAATCTACGGGGTACCTAGGGTTGAAATCTATAGCTCATGGTCTTCATTGGGTAGGAAAAAGGTCACCCATGCGAGAGCTTGTCCATTAAGCACAACGGCCGGAGCTGTGGCTCTTTTATATACTGATAGGTACGGGCATGGGGTGCTAGCATTCACCAATTCGTCATAGCTTGAGTAGAACCATGGTCTCCTTGGCTAGTACTAATGAGGCTAAAAGGGTAAGGGTGATCCGTGTGATAGTGTAGTGCAATGCAAAAAGTTTAACAAAGGAATAATATTAGACTAATAGAAACATGTTGGAGTAACTATCCATTTAGTCCCCATTGGAGTCGCCAAACTGTAGGAGAGGAGGGGGGGGGGGGGGGCGTGAGGCGAAATATCATCCATTAGAATTATATAAAATACACCAGGTAATGCCCAGGAAAGATGGTGGAGTCACAATGGTCTCACTTAAGTACCACCTCCTTAGACAGCATTTCCTAGACATGCACTTCATACAATCCTAATAGAATCAAACCACTGGTAAGTACCGTCTTCCCATAACACTACCACGGTACTAAGGATTTATGCCACGAAGGCATAGATAGACAGGAGTCACCACCCAGGTAATAACCGGGACATATTCAGTGTTTCTTCCGAGGGTCATGGATGGCAACTTACTCATTGCAAAGTTTCCACAATCGTCATTACCATAGCCCAATGTCTAGGTTCGGGATAGTGGGTACATAAGGGGAAGGTGTTAGGCACCCCTTACGCCTGGTCTAACCTCGTTGATTCGAGTGCTAGTCCTCTACTAATGTTTCTAGAAGTCTTGTTTATTATTCCTTTATTTAACTTTATCCTAAAAAATGCAATTCTAATCCTACACACGCAAGTAATTCACAAAAGGGTTATTGTTTACACACAATTTTCATGCACAAGTAATTCCTATCTATGGGGTTGCTAATTATTTAAATGATATTTACTAGATGACTAAAATTAATTTATTATTGAGAATTTAATTTACAAACAAATTCAATTTCAAATAACCCTATGTTTCTATTTAACCTAATTAATTAATTTTCACCAAGTTACCCTAAGGATAATTGAACTAAGTTAATTATGTACATGTGTAATTTATTCTAATATAACATAAGGCCCAAACAATCACAACCTAATAAAGATTTCTAACATGCAAATTCATTTTACAATTACCAAGTATTAAATTAAATTTATTTACATGCCAATGTTAGTTTAATTTACAAACAAGATTAATTTTAATTTACAAAGTATTTATTTAAATTAATTACATGCAAAAGTCAGTTAAATTAAAAATAAAGTTAATTTTAATTTACCAAATAAAAGTTCTATTATTACTACAATTTCATGCCAATGGTTATTCGATAAGTTTAGAGTTACTTACCTGTTGGTAAATGCAGTTGCCATTGGGGCAAGCTACCCTTAAAAAATGGTATTCTCTTCTAGTATGGCAATGATATCCCTGGCTTACTCCCGTTTAGCTCCATATAAGCTCTGCGCAAATGCCCTCTTTGGTACTTACCTTAGGGCTACTTACCAATTTTTGTTTGTAATAAAAAATAAAGAAAACAAAGAAAAATAATAGAAGTACGAGAGACAAAAACTAAATATGTGCAGAGTTGTGTATCCCTTCAAATTAAACATGATTACATGATCTATATGAACATATAAAATAAATTGAAGACAAGGAGCATAGAATTAGAATATTGTGTGGCATAGATCTTGAAAAGAAAACAATAAAAATTGACCTTTCAGAAATCTTTTATGAAAATCTTCTTGAAGAAAAGAAAAAATAAGGAAGAACTCAAAGAGTCTTGAATATCTCTAAATTTCTTATAGCTCTGAATTTTCTCTTCCTCTTTCCTCCCCATCATCTTCTTCCCTTCTCTAGTAGGGCATTTATAGGGTTTTGGAAGAGAGTTGTGATAGAGTTTGGAGTCTTAGGGTGATAAAGTTTAGATGACTTAAACAACTATGATTGCAGAATTCGAATAAGACTGGGATATGGGTGAGGTGTTTCAACCAATAGTAAGACAGGAAAAAATGGAAGACACCAATAGGGAGTGAGGAAGATGTGTGGTAGGGTTTGGAGTCCTAGTTTGATAAAGTTCAGATAACTTAAATGACTAGGATTGATGAATTTGGATGAGACTGGAATATGGGTGAGGTGTTCTAACCAATAGGAAGAGAGGAAAAGGGGGTGACACCAATAGGGAGTGAGGAAGAAAGTGGGGCCAAGGAGGAGAGAGATATTTTGTTATTTTAATTTTCAGAAAATAATTAAATGGGTCCCATTTAAAATTTCTAACTAGGTTTTCTTAGGCCCATGGAGCCCAATTAAACTTAATTAGATCCATTTAAGAACTACCCATATTAAATTTAAACAAAATAAAATTTTATTTAAATTTAATTAAATTAATTTCCTCAAAACTTTATTATTATTTTTTTTTTTTCAAGATCATGCCACGGAATTAATAATTCAGCTCCATGCCTCCAATTACATCTTACAGTCATATAATTTTTCATCATCGGGATTCCCAAGACCTCAATACACATACTCATCACAAAATAAGGGTCTACAGCCATGTTTCACTTTGTCAATGGTTAACTCTTCCGATGGCTCAGCTGGTGTGTGTGAGTGGAGAGATTCATTGCCATCCTTGCTTGCAGGCTCCATCCAGCTTAGGGACTGCTAGGACAGTAAGGGTTGCTTGGGGAGTCCAAGATGAGATTCTTCAGTAGCAAGGATATGAAAGTGAATGTCATCGATGTCTACTACCATGTTCTTGTTTATCCAATGGGAAGAGTCTGTGATTAGAAGAACACGGGCAAAGTCTATTTTGTGTTTAGCATGTGTTGCATTGTCAGCAAAGATGTAACTTCCAAGCTTGTTTGCTATCCATTAAAAAAAATTAGTGGACCATGCATTCAGTGGGACGCCATATAATTTAATGCATGTTAACCGTTTCATTGGGGTAAGAAAACTTTCCCAAGGGCTAACATCAGAAAACCATTGATTCAACCAGGAACTAGTTATCAAAAGTGTCCATGATTTCCTTATTTTCAAATGTAAGTAGCATTAAATTTCCTCTCATATGTGCTAGCTTGGCTGTGGAGATCCCTTCTATAATAAAGTGTTCCTGCAAACTGGACCTTAAATGGATATTAAGTAAAGTACCAACAGTTGAGCATGATAACAAGCTATTGTTCTTCTCCATAACTTTAAGAGGAATGTTGTATCGACCACAATCCCACAAGGACTCAGCATTAGAAGGTTGATGTGATGCTCTTAGACAGATATCAAACCTTCTTATGTTGGGATTGCTCTTTAGAGCCTGGATAGATATTCTTCTACTCTGGTAGCTGTAGAAACCTCTTTGTTCCCTATTATGGTACTGGTTCTCTGATACCTATTTGCCAAATGTCTTTTAGCTATTATGGTTGCTAGTATATCTAGATTGGGAAGCTTGCAGTTTATATGTGCCAATCTAGAGCCCATTCAAAGCCTGCAATAAGAGTGTAAATGGGACATGGAAGGTACTCTAATGAAACCAAAATGCCTTTCTCTGTAATTTAACTTCTGTGGGATGAAAATATTAGTAACTTCTTCAAATTTTGAGAACAACTTCAAAAGAGACTTAGCATCCCATCCCAGTGGAATGTTCTCAAAGTAGACTGAAGGTAGATTTGGCTTTTCTGGATGGGTTAGAGGTTGGTTGTTGTTGTGGGTGAAGTTTTAAGGATTTTGGAGAAGATGATTTGGGGTTGGGTTTTGCGAGTTGGAGGCTAGAAGGGTGAGGGAAGAGGGTTGTTCATGATTTCTCTTTAGCTATTCCCCAGAGGATCTTCTTGCCTTAACCCTCCTATGGGGACAATAGGACCAATCTGAGAAACATTCAAAGAAAAGAAAAATTAACAGAAGAGACACATGACATGATAAGATTCAACCATCTTTAGTCAAATTGTAGCTTCAACATAACAAGTCTTAAAAAATTCCTAATCCAACAATATGCATTACTAATATCTATTTTGAGAGTTATCTCCCCTTGCTTAACTATAGTTTTCCTCTTCATGTAATGAATTATTTCAAAAGCTACCATCACATTATCTTATAACCAATATGTCAGGGATAAAAGCATATTGTGATGGAGAAATAATAGAAGGAAGCAGTGTTTTCAACCAATTGGCTATAACCTTAGCCATAATCTTATACAAAACATTACAGAGGGAAATTAGCAGATCTTTTAAAGTGGTTGGAGACTCATTCTTTGGGATAAGCTAATGATGCCATTGAGAGAGTTTCAGAGACCACCTTGTAAGAGCCATTGTTGATACTGATGCACCGCATCGTTACCAATATTAATGGCCAAAATTTATGATAAAACACTAGATTCATGCCATCAAGACCAGAAGCCTTATTTGGATGCCTTTGGCAAATTACCTGGCAAAATTCTTCGGCAGTAAATGGAGCTAATGAACAACTGCTATTAGACTTAGAGATTCTGCTAGGAAATAAGTCTAAAATCTCCTAATAATCACCATTGGCATTAGAAATTAACCATTAGCAATAGAAACTAACTCAGTAAAATAATTCAAGACTAAATTACTCAATCCCTCCTTCTCATTGAATCAATTATCTTCTGAGTCCTGCAAAGCATTAAGATGATGGGTCTTCTTTCGAGAAGAGGCTTGGGCATGAGAAAAATGAGTGTTACTATCACTAACTCCTTGGATTTTTGTTTCCAAAAATTCTCTTCTTTGGCTACAACTATTTAAGCTCATCTTTAAGATTGTGATAGCCAATAGCAGTCGTCTTCCTCCCACATCTAGCCACATTCATTTTTTATTTAGCCATTTAATATACATTTCATAAAATTACTAATCAATCCTTTACCCCAATTTTAAAGAGATCAACCGCAATGAAAAATTCTATGGATTAAGTCTATAGCCACCATAAAGTCCCAAATGCTTTCAACAACTTCATAAATATCAGGTTCCAACAATCAAGCATTTTTAAATTGAACATCTTAGCCATAGTGGAGAAAATCTTTCTTTCAAAATAAAAAAATAGGGGAATAATTATACGCACATATGCAACAAGATTAGAAAGCTTTCTAAATAAATTCATTAGAAAAGGATTTAATGTCAAAAATAATAAAAATTTAAACACTCGATATAGAAAATAATAAAAATTTTAGGAGGCAACGTGATGAAATAAAATTATAGAGACTATATAAAAATATATAAAAATTTAAGAGTTAAAAGATGCCTTTTACTAATTAAAAAAAAAAAGTAAAGAATTGAGATCACAAGGCCTTAAAAAAGGATGTGGATGATTATTCAAAGCTTTTTTATATTTGTAAAAATTTATATCTACATTTTTTTTCTAAAAATTAATTACATAAATTTTAAATTCTTAAATATATTTTAATTTTTGTATTATATTATTTTTTTATCATATTTAAAAATAATTTTTGAATCTCTTATTTTTCATTTAAAATATTATAATATTTCCTAATTTTTATTTAAAGAATTAAAAATTAATTTTACATAAAACAAAAATTTATTCACCATAAATTTTAAAGAAAAAGACGATGGTTATGTATTGTAATAGCCCAAATCTGGACTGTTATTGGTGATAGAGCATTAGAAGGCATGAGGCCATCAAAACTCTTAGCAAGTCTTATTAACATCAAAATCTCACTAAAACTCATACAATTTACATAAATATTTTATTTGATATAATTAGTAATTACATTTTTTTATATTAGAAAATAATGAGTGGCAAATCACAGTAGCCAAAATAGTAAATTTACATGTCTTTACAAAATAGAACTCTACAAAATGTATGTATACCTTTAAGCAAAATTGAGGTCATAACCTCTAGAACTCAACTAACCAAAATTTGTTGACTGTCTTTTATATTTATCCCTAAAGGGGAAGAAAGAGAAAGGGAGTGAATTAGGGGCTCAGTAAGTAGAAGCATACTTTAGGGAAATAAAATATAATATAAAAACAATTAATTCAAGCATATGAATATGCAACATTCACATGATGTTTTCATAATACAAACAAGTCATAACAAGGTAGCTATGTCACCAAAGGTCCCCCATCCCATAATCATATCATGAGTCCATGTGTCCAACCCATTAAGGGAGCTCCTCAAGACTTTCTCTTAGCATAACACATAATGGACACTAGATGCACAAAAGTCATGACTTACCTGATGTGGATCCTGTAACCTTTGGTACTCGGATGTCAAAGGCACTAAATTTCCTTACTCGACATCCCTTTTCCATTATAGACATATAGATCTCATGTCCCCATCTTTGACTATGCCCATTCTCCTCAAGGAGTTTGTGAATCCATATAGCATGCATGCATTTTTCCTTTTTCCTTTTCTTTCCTATTAGGAACCATTAGGTTATCCATAGCTACTAACACATCATATATATATATATATATATAATGCAACGCCTTCGTGATATGCGTTACTAGCATATACTATTAACTATGCAATTATAATTAGAATAAATTACATGACTACCATGATGTATGGATGTGCATGGAATATAATAAAACAATTTAAATAATTCAATTAAAACATGTTAAGTAAGTTCTACTTATAGTACTAGTTAACCCTTTATTGTTATTGAATCTATAAAGGTTGCCACTCTATTAGTTGGAAGGACCTATACAAATGCACTAATATTGATTAAACACTTGGACAATTGTTAACTTTAATAACTTAAGCATCTTCACATAATTATCTCAATTATCCTATTGGAAATTCGACAAAGTCTCCTTTGTAACTAGATCTATCCTTCTTGTAAAGTAAACTCAACGCAGGGCCTTAGGCCCATGACAATATCACAATGCCCATCCAAGTTCTATAGCAATCCTAATCTAGGTCTAGTAGTTCAATTCTTCAGTTGAAGTTAAGTTCCTAACTTCTTTTATAGCTTAATCAATTAGGTTTTATGCTTTGGAAATTACGAAAATATTCTTGGATGTTCTTTATAGTGTTCTCATGTTATTAAAATTCACTTTACGTAGTTATTACATGCCAGAAGTATTTTAGGAATTAACATAATAACCTAGTCCTTAGTTTAAGATGCAAACAAATTTAGTTAAACTGGAAATTCTCAGGTAGTGCAAGTTTGGCTTTTTAACTTGCCATGCATTGCTTACATGACTATTGTAACTAGGGCTGTGCACGGTTCTTGGGGGAACCAAACTAAAGAACCGTATCGAACCGATAGGAACCGTACCAAACTGAATTTATTTTGATACTTTGGTTCGGTTCTGATTCTTCATTAAAAATCGAATCGGAACTGTACCGAAATTGAACCGGAACCGTTTTGAAATCAAACCGAAACCGTACCGAGCCAGAACCGAACCAAGAATCAAATTTATATATATGCTTTTCTATGTTTTTTTTAGATGTATTATATATTTTCAATATAATTATATATACTTATGTATGTATATAAAATTATGAACTAAATACAACTTAATATTATATTTCATTTTTCTATATTTTCTTAATAATTTTCGTTATAAATATATTAAATTACCTTATCATTCTTAATTATAAATATACTATTATCTTATATTAATATATATATATATATATATATATATATATATTAATTCATAATTATATTTGTATCTTATAGTTAAATATTATATGATTAATAAATAGTTAAAATGTATATTATATGATATACTATTATATTATATAATATATTTAATCCTAAGTTTTATATGCACCTTGTAATTAAAGATTATATAATTTATGTATAGCTAAAAGATATATTATATGATATATTATATATTAATAACTCAATTAAAAACTTAAATACTAATTCAAGTATGTCTTTTTAAGGAAATAATTACATAAAATTATTTTAAAAATCGAGAACCGAACTGGAATTGTACCAAACCGAATCGAAATCGAAGAACCGAGAACTGTACTGAACTGAAATCGAAACAATAAAGAATCGAACCGGAACCGTATCCAAATTTTGAAATTCCAGTTCAATTCTGGTTCCTAGGCAAATCCCGAACTGAACTGGAACCGAAGACCCTTAATTGTAACCCCATAAATATTGCCTAACATAGAAGTCTAAATTTTCGCTGCAAATTTGCTACCAAGCGAGGTTAGGATTAAGGTAGGCCTGCAGGAAAAAGGGGAAATAGTGCAATGTTGGCAGGACAACATGCTAGCAAGGTTTAGTTGGTTAGTGTTGCAGGGTAATTAAGCATGCTGGGCACGTTATGCTAACACAAGACAGGTAAGGACAAGACTAGCAAGTTAGGCTTACAAGACACTTGTGAAATGCCAGGCAAAATGAGGTTCAAATGCTGGAGATCTGCAACAGAATCTAGAAGCTTTTATACTTCTAGCACCTGCTAGGCCAATTAGGGTAACTTGCAGCAATAAAGCATAGAGAGTTCTAGAGTTGGCTAGGGAATCTAGCGCCTGGCAGAATGGTCTAGAAACACCAAAAATTGGCTAGCGCATGGGAAAATAGCCACTGGAAGACTTTAGAACAACCTGGGTTGTTCTCCATTTCTCTCCATCGCCTTGAAGTCCATGTTCCACTGCCAGTGGAGGTTCGTTGGGACAAGTGAAGGATGGCAGAAGCTTCGCAAAGAAGCCATTAGCACTGCTACATGAAAAGAGCAAAAAAGCTTCTATAACACCCTCCCTGTACCAACTCCGTACATTCTACTGTTCCGGTGATCGGTGTTGGTCCGGACAGCTAGAACGTCCGGAAAAATATTTAAACTAAAGTCGGGAATCATAATTAACTCAAATATTAATAAGAAAAATTTAGTAAAAATTTTTGAAATAAAATACAACCAAGTTAAACGAGCCGGTGCCCTAGCGATGGGTAACCAGAGGGAAGTTGCGGTTCTTACAACGAGGAGCCCTAGACCCGAGGGAAAAATTATAAAATAATTTTTGGGACTCCAGAGAAGGGTTATTGAGGTTCCCATGGCCTTAGAATGCCAAGAAAATACCTAGAAAAATTTTTCAATCGGTACAGACAATTTTGACCCGTTAAGCTAAACGGAGGGCATTTTGGTCATTTCGCCTTCAGAGGTGATTTTTGGCCGACTTGTCCAGTTGAGTAAATAATTAATATGACATAAAATATGAAGAAACATTACTAGAAATTAAATTGAAAATGAGTAGTGGAGGAAAGGAAAGAAAATGAAGAAAAAAGCTTATTTATGACATCATGGTGATGTCATTAAGAAAATTTTGACCAATCACAATTAAGCCATCAATTGACTAACTAATAAAGAGACTAAATGAAGACTAAATAACCAAAAATTGCAGCAGCCACCCCTCCTTCCTCATGCAGCCGAAACCCTAGTCCCATAGCCACCCTCCATTAAAGCTTTTTCAAGCTTTAGATTTCCATCATTTCCACCATATTTCCCTACCCTCTAAGTACAAAAATTAATTATTTCACCTTGAGAAGAAGATTGATAGTAAGAAGAAGAGAAGAAAGTGAAGAATTTGAGCTTTTGAAAAGCTCCTAAGTGAGGTTAGTGCTTCTATCCTTTCACTCTCACTCCTTTAATCCTTGTTAGAGCATCATTTTAAGTTATGAAATTGTAAGAATTTGAAGTAAATTGTATGTGTTAGGGCATCTTCAATTTTTGGCAGCCCTAAGGAAGGATGAGGTTGATTGTTTTAATGAATTTAGAATGGATAGAAATGATGTTTAAGGTATGAATATGCATGGATGTTGAACTAGTGTGCTAATTGAGGTTTATGGGTAATTTAAATTGGACATTAGGGTTTTGAGAAGTGAAACTTGGATTTAGCTTATGAAATTGTGAAAGAACATTATAAGGGTCAATTAGTGACCATTTTAGGTATGTTGACCATGAATTGGACTGAAAAATAGTATAGCCAAGTGAATGTGTAGGCTGCCTTGTTAGTGCAGCAGAGTGACTGAAATTTCAGTCCACTTGCACAGCCATAACTTTGGCTGTGTAGGTCCAATTGATGTTTGGCCAATTGGACATGAAACTAGGCTTATAATGGCACATTTTTGCTGAAGAAACTATGTCCAAAAGACCAAAGCAAGATGACCAAAACTTGGCCCCAATCCGGACACACTGCAACAGCCCCTGCAGAATTGACCAAATGAACAGTGGCCATAACTCACTGTAGATTTGGTCAATTGACCTGAAATTTTTACAGCAACAAGTTAAGACATAGATAAACAACTTTCATGAAGAAACCTACCCCAAATTATGGCCAGAACCTAACTTAAATGGCAGTGGCAGTCACTGTTCATGTTACTGTAGATATGGTAATTTCTGCAGAATGGAAATCCGGCCAGCTGTGGGTTTTGGACCATATCTGAAGCTAAAAAACTCCAAATGGAGTGATTCAAAAAAGGAAATTCAACTAGACAAAATAAGGAACAACTTTCATGTTTGCCATTTCTTCAAATTTCCATTGTAACAGTTCCAAATGGAACAGTAAATTTATGGTACAAAATCTGAAAAATCTGCTCCTTTTGTTTAATGCTTAGAAATGGTATTAACGTTCAATGCCAACAAGTTTTAAATACAAAATGTGGTATGTTGGGAGTGCCAAAACCAATGTACCTAATTTCTACCTAAAAGTCAACATTTTAGTTGACCATAGAGGTGAATAGTAAAACCGAAACTTGAAATTCAAAGATTGAAGAATTTTAAAGTATCGAATGCCCTAGTATACCTAACAAGATTGGTTTGGATAGTTTGGCATGCCAATAGGGTTCAGTTAGCAGTACTGCACATGGCAATATGCCATTCCGTGATTTTATGGCTTTTAGCCATTTTGACATTATATTGAGACTTGGCCTCGTGCCTAATATTATTTACAGCTTGTTAGCTGTTCTGTTGCACACCGGGAGATGCATATGTGACCGATGGTGTGACGGCCCGAGGTACTAGATACCCAGTGCCAGTTTACCCGTTATCCAGTCCAGTCGTCTAGTGTAGGTTACTTGGGGCAACCAAATGAATAAAAGTGGACAAAGTAAATGATATACAAATACCAAACAAATAAAACGTACACATTCACTACACATTTAATTTCTTGCTATTTTCTTTTATTATATTATTGCACCACTAAGCATTATTGCTTAGCGCGTTGCTTTTGCCACGCGTAGGTACTGGAGATACAGATCGTGAGCCCAGTAGACCACAGACTGGGTGAGTCCATCCTGCAGCTCTGCACAGTGTCCGTGTCACCTCAACTTCTGCAGTGCATTGGTAGGACATTAGGTGTCATTTTGACATTTTGTAACTTAACTTTGTTTTTCTCCTATGTAATTAAACTTGTGTAATGTATATTGATGTTTATGTAAATTATGAAAATTGTACTTGTGAATGGAAAAGTAAATGTTTACTTGTGATTTATATGTGATCATCACATGTGATGGATGATTGAGAACTGGAATTGAAATGTTGTTGAGATCTTAATATTGAGATTTTACTGATAAATTGAAGTTGGGATTGTTTGGTAATTATTTGGAAGTGTTTTTAACAGGTTCCGAAGAACTGTTTTCTCCATTTTTAGCCGGTACTCCGCCGGATTTTCTTTAAAATTTTCGGAACCTCAAATAAATAATAATTTCGATAAATGGCTTAAATAAATCATATTTCATAAATTAGCTTCAAAAGCATGATACAAATTAAGTAAGGTATATTAGAGTGTGCCAGTACACCGTGTGGCATTACTTACTCGGGTATACTGTACACGGGTAAGGGGTGTCACAGCTTCCCTCCATTGCCTATTTAGAAGTCTTTAGCCACTTGTGCTATAAAAATCTACACTTAGGAAATTCTAAAGGAGCATTTTGGACCACGAGTTGGTGGCACAATCTCAACCACAAGATTCTAGCTTTATAAATAGGGCTTAGCACTTTCATTTGAGGCATGTACAAATGCTTAAAGAGCTTAGGCCACTTTGTTGAGTCCATGCGCTTTGTACTTAAATTCTTTCAAGTGTAAATAATACTTCCCCTTTAAAAAGTGTCTTTCCGTTATTCTCTAAACATTTAAACACTCATGCACCACTTAGCTTCCTTTTCCTTCCCTCTGTCATCTTTGTTAGTCTACTTTTGTTGGACTAACTTAGTCATTGGCTAACTTAGTCTTCTCTAAGTATAAAGGCCGTACAGTTTGGTGTCTTTGAATTAGGGATGGCAACAGGTAGAGTACCTACGAAAATCACTATACCTGAATTCAAACCCGATTAATAATGTCATTACCCAAACCCGATTAAAATTTATCCTTGACTATTTGAACCCATCCCAAACCCAATTTTTATTATTCAAAAAATACTTTAAACTATTTAATTTTATAAATTTTAGTAATAATCTACATTAAAATTTTTTTTATTAACAATTCATACTTTAAAATTTTAATAATTCTATAAAATATTTAAATTATATTTAATTTAAAAAAAAAAAAATATATATATATATAATTTATAAATATTATGATAAAAAATATATTTTATATTTAATTAATTATTTATATAAATAGGTATGAATAATAGATACTCAATATATAAAACCTGAACTCGTCACAGATATTATACCTTAAACCCGAACCTGATCTGAACGGCTTAGTCAGGTCAGGTATCTGCAAACACTCGACATGTTGCCATCTCTACTTTGAATCGCTTAGACCATGATAAGTGGTATCAAAGCCTTGTTGCTCAAAGAGGTGACAATGTCAAATCCCAATGAAGTCATTCATGATGTTGGTGTTGCTCCTAGAGGTGAGGAGCATGAAGGTGGCTAGAAGCGAGTAGGAAAAGTCAAAGGAAACTAGCAGGGCGAGAGAAGAGGTAGGTGACTTCGAGACTTGGCTTACGAAGTGGAAATTCACTTGATCGATAATGAAGAAAGTTTAAGGAGTTTGACACCTGCATTAAGGAAGTTGAATAGGGAGTGAAAGAGTTTTGGGAGGAAATGCAAGGTGTAACACCCCCTAGTTGATCTACAGTGAAACTGAGCAAAGGAATGCCACATTCTATGCTGTAAGCACCTAAGCTTGTATTTGAACAATTTTCTTCCTTAGTGATTACTTTTAATTTTTAATCATAAATTTCAAGGGAAAAAAATGCAAGAGTTTCCCTTAAACTTTATTCATCCACCTGTTAATAACACCAGTTAATAATCATATTTTCAATTGCAATAATATTGACAATTAACTCTCATAATACTTGTAATCAAATTTATTTCCTCATCATATGTAGATATTTACATAACATATATTCAGACATAAATTTGTAAATGTGACAAAGTATATTTATACTTAATTTATAGTCATCCAAAATAAATTTACATCAAGTGTTTTGATACATGACAATTGAAATGCAAAAATGAGTGACCAAAATGCATATAGTGTTGGTAGTGCATCTACCACAAAGTTCAAGTATGAGGTGATTTCGGATTTTCCTACAGATCCACTCCCTCCTCTCTTGTCTCTGTCTACCTACTCCTTATCTTCTGCACCTGCGCAAGGAACAACCTACACGCTAAGCTTCGTAGCTTAATGGTTCACTAATAATTTAAAAGAATAAAAGCAAAACTTGTATATATACTATAAGAGTTTTATAAATAATGTACAATGGTTAACATCATTCTTATTATATTTATGTATGTTTTCTTAATTAAATCATATTTTAAGATTTTTCATATGCCTACAGTAACCTATGACAAAGCTATATGGACTAGATATGGAACTCCCGGTATTGAACACTCGGTGTCTCTGACCAGTTTAACAATGGGCACTCAGTGCCCCTATATAATTATCAACATAGCCTCCCAGTACTAAACACTCGGTGTCTCTGACCAGTTTTATAATGCCCTCACTTTAGATAATTAGTACATTCTATTGTTTCGGTGATTAATGTCTGTCTAGATAGCTAGAATGTCTGGAACTGTATTTAAACTAGAGTGAGGAGTCATAAATAAACCAAATAATGATAAGAAAAATTAAGAAAAAATTTAAGTAATGAAATACACTAAGATTAAATGAGCTGGTGCTCCGGCAATGGGTGACCTAACAGGAAGCGACTGTGAAGACAGTTAGCGACCCTAGACCTGTGGGGAAACCCTGTGAAATAATTTTTGGGACTCCAGTGGAGAGTTATTGAGTCTTCGATGACAAAAAAAATGCCAAGAAAATGCTAAGAAAATTTTATAAATTGGTACAGACAATTTTAGCTCATTAAGCTAAACGAAGGGCATTTTGGTCATTTCACTTTTAGAGATGATTTTTGACCAACTTGTCCATTTAAGTAAGTGAATTATATGACATAAAATGTGAATAAATATTGATGAAAAATTTATTAAAAATGATAAAAGAAAGAAGAAAATAAAAGATAAATCAAATAAAAATAAAACTTAATTATGACATCATAATGATGTCATTTAAAATCTCCCACCAATCACACTTAGAAAAACACTTATTAAACAATTAAAAAGAGATAAATTCAATAAAAATTTAGTTGTCTTCCTCCTTCACCAAGCTGGTCGAAACTCCATTGAAGCATACTCCACCATTTTCTTTTCTTCTCTCTTAATTCCCTAGCCAATCTTACCCTATAACCCAAGGATCCCTTCATTAAAAATCATCCCTCCACCTTGGGCAAACTTGAGGAAGCAAAAAAAAGTGGAAATTTTGAAGTTAGGGAAAGCTTGGGAACTCTTCAATTGAGGTTAGTGCTAGTCTTACTCCTCTTTTCTTTTCTAAAGTTGAAATTAAGGTTAAGTATGCATGAATTACAAGGGAAAAGTTGATATTCATGCATGAAATCAAAGACACAAATTTTAGCTAGCTTGTGTAGGAGTAGGTTTTGAAGTGTTTTATTTCAAATAAACTTGATAATGTGCTTGAGGTTGATGCTAGGTATTAATTAGTAGGTATTGTGTGAATATTGAATTGGGAGCTAGGGTTTTGAGAAGAAAATTGGGGATTTGTTCAATTAATAGTAAATTAGTGTTCTAATAGTCAATTAGCAACCATTTGAGGTGAATTGACCATAATTTAGAATGAATTGTGGCATTAAGAATTGATTTGGTATACTGCCCCTATTGTGACAAAATTTCTGGACTTGAGTATAGTGTGGTTAGGTTGCAATAACTTGATTTGTGTAGCTTCAATTGGTGCAAGGCTAATTGGAGGTAAGGTAAAATTAGACACATAATGCCACCTTTTTTGTGAAGGGACCCTGCTTAGAAAACCAAATTAAGTTAACCTAAAATTTGCCTAATTCGGGGTAACACAATTCTGGACCTGGAAAATTGATCAAATGAATAGTGTTTGTTCAATTAGCCATAACTTTGTGTAGAGAGGTCCAAATGACCTGATTTTTAAACCCATGGAAAACTTAGACAATTTATAACAACTTTCATGAAGAATAGAAACCCAAATTCTGACCATAACTAATTCAAATTGCTAGCTAAATTTAGGACACCAAAACTGCTAGAACCCATTTTGCCTCAGAAAATCTAGGAATGGATCAATTCGGCCAATTATGGTAAAAATACCATAACTTGAGCTCCAAAACTCCAAATGGAGTGATTCAAAAAGGGAATTAAACTAGACACAATAAGGAACAACTTTGATGAAGTAAGTTTAGCTAAATTCCCACTATAGATTAGTCCAATGAAATAGTACACATTGGATATGAAATCTAAAAATTTGAAATAACTTTCAATGAACTTTGAATTGAGATTGGCAATTAATGCCAACAAGTATAAAATCCAAAATGTGGGATTTTAGTGTAATTAGAACTAACATAACTATTATGTATGAAAAAGTCAATATTTATGCATGAATAGTAGGGTGAATAGTAACAATCAAACTTTAAATGCAAAGAATTAAACAATTAACCTTGTAATATGCCCTAGTAAGCCTAGAATGATTGGTTTGGATAGGTTGGCATGCCAATAAGGTTCTGATAGCAGTACTGCATATGGCTTCATTCTATTCGTGATTTATGGCATACAGTGCCATTTTGTGTTATTTTGGCTTTTGGCCATTTTGTAATACTTGATTTACTTGGCTTTATGCCAAATGCTTATCATGGCTTATTAGCCTTCTGTTGCACACCTGGAGACACTCTGTGACCGATGGTGTGATAGCCCGAGGTACTAGGTACCCAGTGCCAGTTTACTCGTTTATCTAGTCTAGTCCCTAGCATAGGTTACTTGGGCAACCAAAATAAGTCTTAATAAATTATAACAAAATAATGAACACATAAAGTATTAAAATTTATAATATTACGAATAATTACCATAAATTCATTATGCATGAAATAACAATGAAATTTTTGCACATTTATTTATTTTAGTTTATTTTCATTTTATATTGGCACCACTAAGCTGTATTGCTTAGTGAATTGCTTTTTGCCACACGTAGGTACTGGTGAGATAGATAGAGAGCCCAACAGACCTCAGACTGGGTGAGCGTCCAAATCTGCATAGTGCACAGTATCACCACATCTACAGTGTTTTGGGTAGGACTGCTAGGTTTCATGAGATATTTTGTATTTTGTACTTAGAATTCTATTTTGCCATGTAAATTGTAAACTCCTGTAATTAATTATAAATTATGTAATTAATGAGATTTCCATATTTTATTGATAAAAAAAATTGAGCATGAAATTATTTATATATGAAATTGTTAGTTTGAGATGAAATATTGAGATTTGATGAGATTGTGTTGAGTTTTATTGGAGTTGCGGATATGATATCTATATGAAAGTGTTTTTAACAGGTTCTGAAGAACTGTTTTCTCAATTTTTAACCGGCACTCTGTCGAATTTTCTGTAAAATTTTTACAGCTTCAAAATAATCAAAATTTCAATTCATGGTATAAACTTTACATGAAAGCAATTAAATGAGTAAATTAAGTTTTGGGAAATGTAATAAGATAAGAAAAATTCTCCAGCACCGGGTGTGACATACTTTACTCGGCTACACTGTAAATGGATGAGCGGTGTCACAAGATTAACAATGGGCACTTGGTGCCTCTATATAGTCATTGATCAATCCAATAATATAATTAATACAGTACTGCTAATAATGTCCCCTATTGGCATGTCAATCTATCCAAATCTAAAATTCACTATCTAGGTTTACCCGGGCTTAATAAGGTAATTATCATTTTTATTTTCACATGATGTAATCAACAATAATTGTATGCACATAAATTTTTGCCATTATCATGTTTTCATATTGCATACATTTAGATTTCATACATTAATACAAAATTCAGACATATGATATCCATTATCAAATTCCAACAAAAATTAAACTTATGTATTACTTTGCTCAAGCATTTTGGCCTAGTAATTGCAGGATTTAAATTCAACCTTTTTTATGATATTTTTAAATCTATATCTTAACTTTAATATAGTTTTTGAATCACTTAATTTAGATTCAAGGATCAAAAGTTATGGTCAATTAATAAATAGCTATCCTTAAGTAAAATTTCAACTTCACCAGTTACAGGGCAGGTTCTGGATACATTTTGGAGTCTGGATGTGAACAGGTTACAATAACATTTTGTCAATTTGTTCGTCATCGAAGTTGATCCCTTGGATCTTAACTTTCTAACAAAATAAGAATCACCTCATTTGGAGTTTTCTAAGGTAAGTTATACCCATTTTACTCTGGATAATCCAGAAAGCACTCCTACCAGGTTTCAAATTCTGTGCCCCATTTTCTAGCAAATTTTAAGGTCACTTACACAAAATTTTTGAGCAACATTCCTCCATGAAAGTTTTAGCCTTATGTCTTAACTTTCATTTTCCATAAATTTCATGTCATTTGGAATTATAGAATGTAAATTATAGCCCTATGAATCATTATTGTCCTAAATTTCCAGTCAAATTTAGGTGAACAAGGCAGAAAAGTTAAAATTCTACCAAAAATTCTAGCAACAAGGGTTTCAAGACATCTTTTCCAGAATTGAACTTTCATATGTCTATTTCAATCTCCAACTTTAATCACTTTAAAATCAGGACTACAACTCTAGTTATGAATGAAAAAGTGAAAACTATTCCAGACTCCAGTCATAGTCAGAGTAGTAAGAAAAAATGTAAGAATTTCACCATGCAACTAACAAAATCAATTTTGGGTCATAACTATAAAGTTTTGGGGTATCCATTTAGCTTTATAATGGTTTAAGAACCACCCTATTTCAAGCTTCTGGAGTTCAAGTTATGAATTTTCAAATTTGTGTGTCCTGCTTCTGAAAATCATCAACTCTATTTTTTAGATTTGAGCAACAAAAAGTTTTGCCCTCAAACACCATCATAGCAGGGGAATTAGGTCTAGCGCAAAACTATAAAGTTTTAGAGCATTCATAAAGGTTTTCATAGACATAAATATCATAGAAATCTAACTTTTCTAGCTCAAGTTATGAAATTTTAAATATGGCTAGTCCTGCAAGCCTACGGGCAGAACCAGGGTTGCATTACCCCTACCAACTATCTTTCTCACTATTTTACATTTCCCCCTTATCCCTAGTGGTATCCTTACTCAAACATGATCAAAAATAAAGTTTATAGCACTAACCTTAAGGGAGAATCAATTGCTACTCTCCCTTTTCTTCCAATTCTCCTCCAAACCCTTTATGGAATTAGGGTTCTTCAAGCTTTATTTGTTAGCTCTTCTTACTTCCTTGCTTATATCTTTCAAAAATGGTTTGATCTAGGGTTTGAATTTGAGATTTTATCTTTAAATTTTGAGAGAAATGGCTGATGAAAGAAATAAAGAAAAGAGTAAAGGGGAATGAGAGTGGCCAGCTGGTTTTGGGGAGGAAGATGATTAGATTTGCTTTAATTAGTTTTACCCATTAGTCCTTCATCTTTGTCCGTTGGTCCATAAGGTATTTTTTCTCTTATTTCTAAATTTTTTCCAAAAGCTTTATAATCTAGTCAAGGTAGTCCTCCAATCTTTTATTTACCCCTTAACTTATTGATTAATTCATTTTAGTCCTCTAACTCTTAGTGACTAATTTCCCAGGTATGATAGGAAGCAAGTGCAGACCCACTTAGTTTGCCACTTATGTGAATACTTTTACTTTTTTTCATTTCTTTGACTTATTAATTCACAATTATACCTTAATTAAGTCTTAATTAAGAGTTTTACATGGTCCTATACAAATTGAAGTAGTAATTAGACCCAAAATACCGATCTTTAGCCACTTCCCAGGGGAGTTACTTATCGATGGGACTTATTCACATTTAACTGATTTCTAATCCATTTCTTTTATTTTCCTTCAACCTTACTTGATCTTTATTAAATTAAATTATGACTCCTTATTTGAATTTAAGGGTGGTTCCAAACATTCCTACAGTACGAATAGACGTTAGTCGCTGAAACAATAGAATGTACGAAACTACCTAAAGTAATGGCATTATAATTCTTCCCCTCTTAATATAATTTTCATCCTCGAAATTTACCTGATTTAAATAACTGAGGATGTTGTTGTCTCATTATCTCTTCACTCTCCCACGTGAATTCCTCCACTTTGTGGTTTCTCGACAGCAATTTCACTAATGGAATTCTTTTATTCCTTAGCTCCTTGATTTCTCATGCTGAGATCTTTACTATTTCTCTTCATATGTCAAATCAGGTTGTACATCAATGGTCTCTACCGATAAAATATGTGAGGGATCTGATCTGTATCTCCTTAGCATTGAAATATGAAATACATTTTGAATATTGTCCAGCTCTAGTAGTAATGCTAGCCTGTAGGCTACCGAACCCACATGTTCGATGATCTTGTATGGACCGATAAACCTAGGGTCAACTTACCCTTCTTCCCAAATCTGAGCACCTTCTTCCATAGTGACAACTTCAAGAAGACTTGATCGCCAATCAAGTACTCAATATCTTTCCTCATCAAATATGCATAAGACTTCTATCTATTTGAGGTGGCTTTCAAACTATCCTTGATGATCTTTACTTTTTCCTCATTTTATCTCACCAAGTCTAGTCCCATTAACTTATCTTCACCAAGCTCAGTCTAACATAGAGGTGTTCTATATTTTCTTCCATACAAAGCCACATATGGTGCCATCTCTATGCTTGATTGATAACTATTATTGTATGCAAATTCTATCAATGGGAGGTACCTATCCCAACTCTATCCAAAATTAATAATGCAACTTCTAAGCATATCCTCAAGTACCTGGATCACTCTTTTTGACTGACCATTCATTTGCAGGTGGAAAGCTGTGTTAGAATTCAATTTGGTACCTAAGGCTTCATGTATTTTCTTCTAAAATCTTGATGTGAACCTCGAGTCTCTATCACATATGATGGATGCAAGCACTCCATATAACTGAACTACCTCATTTATGTACAGCTCTGATAACTTTTCCAATGAGTAGTCAGTTTTGACAGGTAAAAAGTGAGCTGACTTGGTTAATCTATCAACTACCACCCATACTGCATCATGCTTCTTTTATGTAAGAGGTAAACCAATGATAAAGTCCATTGTGATGCGATCCCATTTCTATTCCGGTATTGTGATTGGTTGTAACAAACTCAATGGAACTTAATCTTCGGCCTTGATTTGTTGACATGTCAAGCATTTTATGTCACACCTTACCCCTCTGTAAGGCATAACATGATCCCATAGAATACCTAATGAACTACCGAACTTCACCTACCGATAACTCATTAAGTACCCTACAAGGGATTTTAAAACAATTTTCTTATTTTTGATAAGTTGTGAGCATTTTCTAACAAGTATTTAAGACATTTAATTAAATTTAAAACTGGTTAATATTTTTGGTCCGTTTTATTTTTTCGCAAATTTTATAAAAATTTTGGCAGAGTTCCGTTTGTATTTTGATAAAACAGTTCTTCAAATACCTAAAAAAAAAGCACTTCCAATAATTTTTCAACCACTGCTTCAAATTCATACTCAATCTCAATCAATTTCTCAACACATTTATCAACTTTCAAATTTCAAATCCATTATCCAATGATCATCAAAATACTAGCAATCCATTTCATTCAAATTAAATAAAATAGTTCCATTCATATTACATTAAAGACAAACAATCTATATATACAACATACAAAAATCTACATTAAGAAATTTAAACTAAATTTTATTACAACTTAATACAAACTTTGTACAGACTGCTCAAGACCAATTACATGTCCATACATTTATGTGCAATACATACATCAAAAGAAATATTTACAGTCAGGGTGTAAATTATAATCGATAACTTCAAGCTGATAGATCCTCACAGCTCAGCAGCTCAGTCTGCTGCTCCTCTAGTCTCTAAATCTGCGACAGCAATAAAAGCTATCGCTGAGTACTAGGTATCAGTGGTGCACAACATACTAAAAGAATCTTTATGTAAAATTTAAATCACATTTATTCAAAAATTGAACTGAGCATGCGAGTTAAACACAAAACATGAATTATGAGATTTTATTCCAAACAATTTCATTTCGAAGTATCAAATACATTTCATAAAACCCACAGTTAGATCATGCCATTCGAAACAAATATAATCTCAATAGCCAGAGGCTAAAGAGAAGTCACATCACAAGGCTAGCTAGCTCAAATATATGGATATCCATTCAAATCCTCTTCTACTGGCACACCTCAACACTTCTCCAGAGAAGGAATCAAAATTCGAAACTAATTACCTCCACTAGTCATGCTAGTAAGGTGTTCAAATATGTTGTCATGATACTGTGATTTTAAAACTTATCTTAACAATTTGCTAAACATTGCTATTTCAAATATACACAATAACTTTCACAGTTTAAATCAAAACATCATAAATAATGTCACAAATAAACTTTCAACAATTCAAAGCAAAAGTAAAATATATATTTCATTCACTTTATCAATGAATTTTAAAGCATAGTGATGTTGTGCACAAACCTCAAGCGAGTTGCCTCTTGGCCTTGACTCAGTTTCTCGGATTCTTTTCTGGTATTCTTTTCAACTGAAACACACAATTTTACAGTGTTTCAGTACCATAACTTAGCATAAATCCAAAAATAAATTTAACTTCACTTTTACCTAGCTCTAACGTGCTAAACTCGACGTTCTTGAAATTTTGTGTTTTAGGGTTACTATTCACTACACTATTCAAGTCAAATTGTTGACTTTCTAAGGCTTAGTAGGTATGAAAATTCTAACTTCACCCATATACCACATTTTGGTCACTAAATTTGTTGGTTTTGGTTGTTTATTCAAATTCTAAGTCTTTTAGGCAAATTTGATAAATTTTAAGTTTTAGTGTCTAAGGTTGCACTATTCCATTGGTTATCTTACTGTTGGAATTTGGCAAAAATTTCTTCATAAAAAATGTTCTCTATTATCTTAAGTTTATTCTCCTTTTTGAATCACTCCAATTGGAGTTTTGTAGCTCAAGTTATAGCCATTTGAACCATAGCTGCCGGATTGAACTCAACCCATAATTTTGGGCAATTTTTGGTTCTGGCAGTTTTAGGTCACCAACTTTGGGTGGCCAAATGACTTGGTTAATGGCATAATTTGAGTTTGTGTTCTCCATGAAAGTTTTAGGTATATACCTCAACTGTCCATTGGTAAAATTTTAGGTTATTTAGACCTGCCTAGCTCAAGTTATGACTAAATGAACAAATACTATTCATTTGGTCAGTTTGTACAGGGTAGACTGTGATTTTCCAAGTTTGGTCAATTTGTTCACTAGGTTTTGGTCACTTTTTGGGCATGCTTCCTAGATGAAAATTATGTCATTTAGTGTCTAATTTCATTCCCAATTGGTCTCATACCAATTGGACTTGTAAAATTTCATTTTTGGTCCCTTAAAGGTAACCTGGCAGCATGACCACACTCAATCCGAATTGACTTTTGATTCAAACACTCATAACATACCTCATTAGGTCACAATTGACCATTTATTTCCTTAAATTAGGTCCAAGATATCATTTACTAATTTTTCACCTTTTTGGTCTCTAAACCCAAAGTGTCCAACCTAGTTCACAATTTCCTTGTATTTAGCTAATTCAATGCCTTTAATTATAATCATTCAACTAATTAAGGTTCATATACCCATTCAAACCAATCAAACCATGCAATAAAACCCCCATACACATGCTGGCTGAATTTCAGTCATGGTCCCTTAACAAATTTTTCTTTTCATTTTAAGTTTATTTACAAGTTAATCAAGCTAAAAATGTAGAAATCAAACTAAATTTATCAAGTTTGCTTACTAACCTTTTTAGGTGTCTTTTTCCTCTTCTTATTTCTTCTCCTTTCTTCTTCTTTTTGTAGGCAATAGCTAAATCAAAGGTCTAGGTTAAGATTTACTTAAAGACTTTAGGGGAATCCATGGTTAATTTAGGGTGTATGAAGCTTGACTTAGGAGCTCTAATGGAGTTTTGAGAGAGAGAGCTAAGGGAGAGAGAGGTCGGCTGGTTTGGGGAAGAAGACCAAATGATATTTTTTTTTCTTTTCTTTTCTTTTATTTATTTTGTCTTATGGAAGACCCAAAAATCCATTTAATTAAATTTATTAATTATAGGATTTATGGCATCATGCATGATGTCATGCATGATGTCACCTCCCTTCACTTTTTTATTTTCTCTTTTTTTTTAAAAAAATTTTTCTATTAGTTCTTTAATTTAATTCTTGATTCCAAAATTTTCTTTTCTCCGATTTTATTTGACAGTTAGGTCAGGAGTTGGCTCTCAGGGTCAATTGACCAAATTGCCCCTCGCCGGTTTAACCCGATTTGCAAATAATTTAATATTTCTTCCGGCTCCCTGACCTAATTATTTGACTAGCTTAACAGTTCTTTTTTGTGATTTTATCTTTTCCACTGTGTTCGTAAGGGTCCTAAGGATGGCAGCGTCACATTTTATGGTTCGAAAATTGAATTTAAACTGACTTCGCAGTCGTTCCCGAGAAGGTGACCCATCGCTGTGACTCTCGGCTCGTTTAACTTCTTATGTTCTGTTTTTCTTATTTATACTTAATTAATTAGACATTACTAATTATTTGTGTTTATGGCTTCTCTAGTTGTCTTAAGTATGGTTCTAATCCCCTTAATTGTCCGGACCGACACCAATCACCGAAACAGTGAAATATACCAGGCTATACAAATAGGGGTGTTACATTTTATCACATAATTGGCAATATCTTTCTTCATACCAGGCCACTAATAATGAGCCTTCAAGTCTTTGTACATCTTGGTGCTTCTTGGATGCATGGCATAAAAGCTGCTATGTGCCTATTTAAGAATGCTCCTCTTAAGTTTTTAGTCATTTGGAACATATATCTTCCCTTTATAATATAAGTGACCATTTTCTTTGATCTCATACTCACTCTCCTTCCCTTTTTGGATTTGTGTAATAATAGTTACCAATCTTTCGTATAGCTTCTGAGCTTCTTGAATTTGCTGCAATAAACTTGGCTTTACTTGCAGCTTAGCTACAACAGCTCCATCTGGTGCTAGAGTCAGGTGAGCATTCATAGCTCTCAAAGCTGCCAGAGATTTCCTGTTTAAAGCATCAGCTATTACATTCGCCTTCTCAGGGTGGTAATCAATTATGCAATCATAATCTTTCAAGAATTTGATCCATCTTCTTTGCCTCAAATTGAGTTCCTTCTGAGTTAGCAAGTATTTGAGACTTTTGTGATCTGTATAGATATAGCACTTCTCTCCATATAGATAATGCCTCCATATCTTTAATGCAAACACAATTGCTGCAAGTTCTAAATCGTTAGTTGGGTAATTCTTTTCATATGGCTTAAGTTGCCCATAAGCATAAGCAACCACTTTTTCTTCTTGCATTAGCACACACCCTAGTCCATTGTGTGAGGCATCACTATATATCACAAAGTCTTTTCCTGACACTAGTTGTGTAAGAATGGGTGCTTCTATAAGCATTGTCTTCAACTTCTCAAAATTGGCTTGACATTTATCATTCCATTCAAACTTAACATTCTTATGCAACAATCTAGCCAATGGAGTTGCAATGAGTAAAAACCCCTTCACAAATCTCCTGTAGTAACTTGCCAACCCTAAGAAGTTTCTGACTTTTGTCATATTCTTAGGCGGCTTCCACTCCACGATGGCTTCTATCATTTTGGGATCAAGCCTAATCCCATCAGCTGATACTATATGCCCAAGGAAAGAGATCTCATTCAACCAGAACTCACACTTGGACAACTTAGCATATAGCTTTTTCTCTCTTAATGTCTATAGTACAATCCTCAAATATTCATCATGTTCCACTCGGTTCTTAGAATACACCAAAATGTCATCAATTAATATCACTACAAATCGATCTAGGTAAGAATGGAAGATGCGGTTCATATGGTCCATGAAAACCGCTGGTACATTAGTTAGCCCAAATGGCATCACTAGGAACTCGTAATGCCCATAGCGGATCCTGAAAGCTGTCTTAGGCACATCAGACTCCTTTACTCCCAGTTGGTAATACCCAGATCTAAGATCAATCTTGGAAAAGATGCTTACTCCCTTCAGCTGATCAAACAAATCATCTATCCTGGGCAAAAGACATTTGTTCTTCATAGTCACCTTATTTAGTTGTTTGCAATTAATACATAATATAAGTGTCCCATCTTTCTTCTTCACATATAACACCGATGCTCCCCAGGGTGACACACTAGAGCGCATAAACCTATTATCAAGCAACTCTTGCAACTGTATTTTCAACTCCTTCAACTCTGTGGGGTGCCATCCTAAAAGGAGCAATAGATATTAGTGCTATAATAGGCATCACATCAATGGTAAATTTTACCTCTCTCTCTAGTGGCAAACCAGGCAATTCTTTGGGAAATACATCAGAGAAATCACATGCTATGGGTATGTCATAAATACTAGGCCCTGCCTTCCTAGTATCAACCACACTAGCTAAGTAAGCTTCACAACCCTTCCTCGTCAACTTCCTTACTATAATGGCTGATATAACATTAAAGTGAAAATCTATTCTCTCACCCATAATGGTTACCTCTTCATTGTCAAAAGCTCAATGTGATTCTTTTTAGGCAACAATCCACAATAACTTGGTGTTTTGACAACCAATCCATCCCCAAAATCACATCAAACTCATAGAAAGATAATGCCAGCTGGAAACTCATATTCTTAAATTCTCAAAGGACAATCCCTATAGACCCTATTCACTGTCACACTATGGCCTAAAGGGTTTGTTACTAGATATCTTACTCACTCTCTTCTGATATAAAAGTATAAATGTATGAATGTGTAGAACCTGGATCTATCAATTCATATACTGAGGAGTCAAAGAGAGTAAATATACCAACAATCACATTTGGTGTGCCCTGTTCCTCACGGGCTCTGATGGCATAGGCACATGCTGGTGTTCGGGTGTCAAATCTGTCTACTGTCTCAAATGCAGCTCTCTGAGTACCCCCAATTACCTCAGATCTGCCAGTTCTCCTACCCCTTTATGCTGTAGGAATGGACTGATGGCATTGGGAAGCATGGTCAAGGCCTTAGAGGATGGATTTCAAAAATTTTATCTAGGGTTTTATGCATACATACAAGTTTATTATGATCCTAGACTTTCTCTAATGCCCTAAAGCATGTCAAAACACTCTTTTAACATGCATTTGTGATTCATTTGCCATCAAGGATTGTTGATTAACTATTAATCAAATCAAACCCTAGCTTTAATAGGGATTGAAAGAGACTAACCTCAAAGGCGCTGAATCACACTTCTTACTCCCTTAGGTAGTCTCCAAGAGCTCCACTTGTAGCTCCTCTAGCTTGTCCACCACAAGCTACCACCAAGGTCACCTTTGACAAACCAAATCCTCTCTTAGGTGTTTGCCAACCACTAATTGTTAGGGTGTTTGCCTTAGGTGATATTTAATTGGATGTATTTTGGCTAGAAACCCTTTCTAGTGATTTTGATTCAAAGGAAAACAAGTTTTTCCTAGTGAATCCATGGAAGAAAAATAAGAAGGTGGAGAGAGAGGTAGCCGTTCAACATCACAAGAAAGAAGAAGAAGAAGTCAACTCTTTTAAGTCCTCTTCTTATTTTGTATTTATATACAAGAGACAAAATAGTTAATAGTGTGCCACATGTTAAGATCCTATTTTATCTTGCTTTTAGTGTGTCTTAATCTCATTAATCTACTTGTCAAGATAAGATTAAATCATCTAATTGTCATCTTCCATCACATGGAAGACAAATGGCACATATCAATAGGTGCCACGTGTCACCATGTAAAATTATCATTTTGCCCTTTTATTGAATTTTGAGTTCTCAACCCAAAATTATAATTTCTCACTCAAATTAATTTATATCACATATAAATTAATTAATTAATTAATCTCCATTAATTAATCTCACAATTGAATTCATATTTAAACTCTTTAAATATAAATTCAATTTATATTACACATCCAATATGCAAGATTTAGTTTCAAGTCATGCTAGGGACTTTGCAATCTTCTTGCAAATCAAATCTATTTAATTAATTAATTAAACTCTTTAACTAATCAATTAAATCATAATTTACTTGGTAGTTAACTTGTGTAGGTGTATGACTTACTAGGCTCATTACTAACTAGTAATGAGAAATGATATTAACTCTTAATATCATTAGAACTCTTCCAACCCACAAATGATTTCCCCAAATCATTTTAGGCATCTCATAGACTATGGTTGACACCTAGCATAGCATGCCATGGCCACACAATCAGCAATAAGAAATATCTTAAAATGAACCTTTGATCATACTTTACCATGCACTAAAATCCTTCCGTATTATGTCCCAATTCCATTAAGGGTCATGGTTGAGTCAAACCCATTTTTATGGAATCTTATGCACTCATTTGAAATCTGATTCTTGACATATAAGACTTTACCATCAGAAAACACCTTTCCTAACAAAGTGATATGTCCTGGCCAGGAACTTAATCTTATCAAGAACAGCTCAAATCTGCATAGGACTTTTAACCCTATTTACTCAAGGCTATAGATCCCCTCTTGACTGAACACTTGTCCCAACATATGACTAATCTGAGCCAAAACACACCGAAGTATCCATACATAGTACAGATATGTAAGTGGTATCAAACTCAAAACACCCATATAAGAGACAACCGTGTCATCTTAGGTCTAAGAATTATATGCACTAGTATGACATAGATAACATTTTATTGACTCAAGTAAACGTCATATTCATGTTATCTGAATGTCACATGTTTGACCTACTTATCTCATAAGTGTCCACTGTATTTATCCTGATATCTCATATCAGATGACATGAGGCTCACCATTCCATATTCACCAGTATCTCATACTGATCAATGGAGATAAAAAGTGGTGACAACTCGTTGGATATAATGTGCCCTCTAAAATATCCTTTAGCTGCGAACTCTGATTTATGACAAATGTCCCATATATTCTGCCACTCATATTCTTATCTCATAAGAATAGAACACATAACATACTGCTAATGGACAATTTCAAATAAATATGGTATTAAACACACATAACATTTAAATGAAATGTTCATTGCCATTATGTTATTTACAAGTTACAAGATTAGTGCATGCTCTAGGGCACACATAACTAACAATCTCCCATTTGGCCTAGAGTCATTCACTACAGTATCTAAGACCCATCTTCTCAAGATGTTTTTCTAACTGTTGCTGTGTCATGGCCTTGGTTAGTGGATCAGCCGGGTTGTCAGCCGAAGCTATTTTCTGCATGGTGATATCGCCTCTTCCAACTATCTCTCTGATAATATGAAATTGCTGCTCTATGTGTTTGGATCGTTGGTGAGACCTAGGCTCCTTTGCCTGTGCAATGGCTCCATTGTTGTCATAGTAGAGAGGAACTGCTGACTCAATGGAAGGAGCCACTTTTAGTTCTAAAACAAACTTCTTGATCCAAATAGTTTCTTTTGCAGCATCACATGCAGCAACATACTCGGCTTCACTCGTGAAGTCTGTTGTAGTTGTCTGTTTGGAACTCTTCCAACAGATGTCTCTATTACACAAAAATATAAACCCTGAGACAGACTTTCTATCATCAATATCTGATTGGAAATCAGAATCTGTAAATCCTTCTAGTTGAAGTTCACCTCCTTCATATATCAAGAATAAATCAACCCCCTCTATATATCAAGAATAAATCCTTAGTCCTTCTCAAGTACTTAAGGATATTCTTGACAGCTATCCAGTGTTCCAAACCTGGATTGGATTGAAAACTACTAGTCACACTAACAGCGTAGGCAATATCAGGCCTAGTACACAGCATGGCATACATTAGGCTTCCTATAGCAGAAGCATAAGGAACCTTAGCCATCTTTTCCCTTTCTTCAGGAGTCTTGGGAGACTGTTCCTTAGAAAGGTGAATCCCATGCCTAACTCGTAACAATCCCCTCTTGGAATCAAGCATGTTGAACTTCTTCAACACCTTTTCTAAGTAAAGCCTTCGGGATAAACCTATTACTCTTTTCGGTCTATCTATATAGATTCGAATTCCCAGAATATAGGTAGCTTCTCCAAGGTCTTTCATAGAGAAAGTACTTGACAACCAGGTTTTTACAGTTGTTAGCATGCCAATATCATTGCCTATCAATAATATGTCATCCACATATAACACTAAAAAGGTAGTTATATTCCCACTAGTCTTCTTATACACACACAGTTCATTAATGTTTTGAATAAAACCGAAAGTTTTAACGGCTTCATCAAAACGTTTATTCCAGCTTCTAGAAGCTTGCTTAAGACCATAAATGGATCTCTTAAGCTTGCACACTTTGGAACCTTCTTTAGATTCAAAACCCTTGGGTTGTTCCATGTATATGTTTTCCTCAATAACATCTGTAACTCCCCTAGTTGCATAGCCTGGTATATTTCACTGTTCCGGTGACCAGTGTCAGTCCGAACAATTAAGAGAAGTAGAACCACATCTAAGATAACTAGATAAGCCTTGAAAATAAATAATTAGTAATTGTTAAATAGCTAAGTATAAATAAGAAAAATAGAACACAAGAAGTTAAATGAGCCGAGAGTCCCAACGATGGGTGACCTTCTCGGGAAGGACTGCGAGGTCGATTTAAACTCAAATTTCAAACTGTAAAATGTGACGCCGCGGTCCTTAGGACTATTGTGAACACAGTGGAAAAGAGAAAATCACAAAAAAGAATTGTTAAGTAGTTCAAATAATTAGGTCAGGGATTCGAAAGAAATATTGAATTACTTACAAGCCGGATCGAACCGGCGAGGGGCAATTTGGTCAATTCACCTCTAGAGCTGACTCTTGACCTAACTGTCCAATAAAATCAGAGAAAAGAAAATTTCGGGATCAAGAATTAAATTAAAGAACTAAAGAAAAATAAATAAAAAAAAGAAAAAGAAAAAGAAAAAGTTGATAAAGTTTATTACATCATGCATGACATCATGCATGATGCAATAAACTTAATAATTAAAAATTTAAAATTTTAGGATAATTTTTGTCTTACTAAAGGCTTAAAAATTCATAAAAGAAAAAAAAAACAACTATTCTCCTTGTTGTCGTAAACCTTCACCCTTCTCTCTCTCTCACAAAAACTCCATTAGAGCACTAACCCAAGCTCCATAAACCCTAAATCCCACCATAGAAATTCTACTTTCCATCATTAAATCTTGTATTTAGACCTTGATAAGGAGCTTGACAACAAAATGAAAAAGAAAGGAAGAAGTTTTGAAGAGGTGAAAAATTCTGCTCACTTAAGGTTAGTGTCCTTTCTTCATTCTCTCTTTGAATTTATGTTTAAGTAGCTAAGTTACACTTGGAATTAACAAATAAGTGAAACAAATCAAGTAGGTGGACTATGAATAAATTTCGGCCAGCACTTAAAGGAGTAGAGATTGCATGGTTTTGATAAATTAAAATGCATACTTGAGTTGAAATTTATGGGGAGGTGTTGAATAATGACTTTAATTGCATTAGATTTCAAAATTTTGAAATTAGGGTTTTGACCTAGGGTTTGGGAGATAAAATTTTGAGAATTTGTCAAATGATGTGTTTGACCTTGCCTAAGTTGAAAAATGGTCGTGTATGACCAATTGTGATATGTAGGAAGTGTTAGAACCAAATTGAAATTTGGATAGGATATGATATTTCTGCAGGCAGCATGACCAAGGTCCCTTTCAGGGACCAAAACAGAAAATTTACAAACCCAATCGGTGTGAGGCCAATTGGGAGTGAAACTAGACACTAAATGGCACATTTTTCATTTGGGAATTATGCCCAAAAAGTGACCATAACATAGTGAACAAATTGGCCAAACCTGAAATTGGGCACACTGTCCTGTACAAAAATGACCAAATGAACAGTGTTTGTTCATTTGGCCATAACTTGGGCTAGGCAGGTCTAAATGACCTGAAATTTTAACAGTAGAAAGCTGAGATATAGACCTAAAACTTTCATTCAGAACATAAACCCAAATTATGCCCTTAAATAAGTCATTTAGCCACCCAAAATTGGTGACCTAAAACTGCGAGAACCAAGTTGGTGCTCAGAAAATCTGGGTTAGACCAATCCGGCCAGCCATGTTCAAATGGCTATAACTTGAGCTACAAAACTCCAAATGGAGTGATTCAAAAATGAAAATAAAGTTAAGACAATAAGGAACAACTTCTATGAAGAAAACTTAGCCAAATTCTAACAGCAACATGACCAATGAAATAGGGCAAAATAGGACACCAAAACTGAAAATTTGAAATTTTACCTAAATGACTTAAAATTTAAGAAAACAACCAAAACCAACAAATTAGGTAACTAAAATGTGGTATGTGGGTGAAATTTGAATTCCCATACCTATTAAGCATTAGAAAGTCAACTAATTGACTTGAATAGTATCATGAATAGTGTCATGAATACTAACCCTGAAATACAAATTTTAAAGAACGTCAAGTTTAGCATATTAAAGCTAGGTATAAGCAAATTTGAATTTATTTTTGGATTTATGATAAGTTGTGATACTGAAACACTGTGAAACTGTGTGTTTCAGTTGAAAAGAATACCGGGAAAGAACCCGAGGCATCGAGTCAAGGCCAAGAGGCGACTCGTATAAGGCTTATGCACAACATCCATATTCTTTAAAATTCAATTACAAAGTGCATGAAATGTGTATTATGCTTTTGACTTAAATTGTTAAAAGTTTATTTGTTTGTGTTTGAAATGACAATAAATGTTTAGTAAATTGCTAAGACAGTTTTGAAACCACAGTGTCATGACCATATATTTGAATGCCTCATTAGCATGACTAGTGGGGGAAATCAGTTTCGAATTTTGATTCCTTCTCTGGCTGGAGTGTTGAGGTGTGTGCCAGTAGAAGAAGAAATTGAATGGATATCCATATATTTGAGCTAGCTAGCCTTGTGATGTGACTTCTCATAAGCCTTTGGCTATTGAGATGATTATCGTTTCGAATGGCATGATATAACTATGTGTTTTTATGAAATTTGTTTTGAGACTTTCGAAATGAAATTGTTTGGATTAAATGCATATAAATCATGTTTTGTATTTATTTCTCATGTTCAGTTCAATTTTTGAAAAAGTATGATTTAAATTCTGCATAAAGGTTATTTTAGTATATTGTGCACCACTGAGTCATAGTACTCAGCAATGGCTGTTATTGCTATCGCAGATATAGAGACTAGAAGAGCAGCAGAGTGAGCTGTTGAGGATTGTGGAGTCACCTTCCCTGAAGTTTTGTCGGGTATAAATTTATACCCTGGATGTAATAATTATTTTGATGTATGTAAATGTATGTACATGTATAAATGGTTATAAGCAGTTGTATAAAGTTTGTAATAATATTAGTTTGGATTTTTCTAATGTAAATTCTAGATTACTGAATGTAAATTGTTTTAACTTTAATGAAATTGGGAATGGAATTATTTTGTTTTAATTTAAATGAAATTACTTAGTATTATTTTGGATGATATTGAATTGGAAATTATTGATTTGAATTTTGGAATTTGAGAAATGATGTTGAAATTGGTTGTGATGGATGTTAATTTGATGAAGTTGATGAGATAAATCATTAGAAGTGCTTTTTATAGGTATTTGAAGAATTGTTTTATCAAAATACAGACGACACTCTACCGAAATTTTTCTAAAATTTGCAAAAAAAAATTAAAAGGGACAAAAATTTTAACTAGTTTTCAAACTCTAATTAAATGTTTTAATACCTATTAGAAAATGCTCACCTCTTCTAAAAAGTAAGAAAAAGATTTAAAATCCCTTGTAGGGTACTTAATGAGTTATCGGTAGGTGAAGTTCGGTAGTTCATTAGGTATTCTACGGGATCATGTTATGCCTTACAGAGGGATAAGGTGTGATAACACCATTGAGAAAAGCTGTTTTGACATCCATTTGCCAAATCTCATAATCATAGTGTGCTGCAATGGCTATAAGAATTCTTATGGATTTAAGCATGGCTACGCGAGAGAAAGTTTCTTCATAATCAATTCCTTCCCTTTGGTGAAACCCTTTTGCTACAAGCCTAGCTTTGAAGGTCTCTACATTTTATTCAGGACCAATCTTTCTCTTAAAAACCCATTTACATCCTATGGGTACTATACCCTCAGGTGGGTCCACAAGATCCCAGACTTGGTTTTTATGCACGAAATCCATTTCAGATTTCATAGCTTCTAACCATTTTGAAGAGTCTATATCTGATATAACTTCTTCATAACTAGTAGGATCATCTCCATGATCAACTCCCTCATGAATAAACAACTCTTGTTCATTCTCATGAAGAAATCCATATCTCTCTGGTGGATGAGATATTCTACTAGATTTACGAAGAACCGGTATTGTGGATGTATTATCTATAGGCATAGGCTCTCCCACTGGATCAACATCCATGGGTGTATGTTGTTGGATATTTGTGGAATTCTCTAATTCCAATTCTCTCTTATTTCCTTTGTGAATTTCTTGAAGAAACTCTTTTTCCAAGAAAATTGCATCTCTACTTATCATAACTCTTTGTGATTATGGAAGATAGAAATAATATCCAAAACTGTCTTTTGGATATCCAACAAATCTACCTTTTTTGGACCTTGTTTACAATTTATCAGTTTTTAGCTTCTTGATAAAAGCTGGACAACCCCATACCTTAACATGTTTAAGGGACGGTTGTCTTCCATGCCATATCTCATAAGGTGTGGAAGAAACTGATTTAGTTAGAATCCTGTTAAGAATATACAGTGCAGTTTCTAATTCATATCCCTATAAGGAAATAGGCAAATCAGTGAAGCTCATCATACTATGTACCATGTCCAACAAAGTACGATTTCTTCTCTCTCACACACTATTCAACTGTGGTGTACCTGGAGGGGTCAATTGTAAAATTATGCCCTATTCCTGAAGGAAATCATCAAACTCTGTACTTAAGTATTCACCACCTTGATCAGATTGAAGGACTTTAATACTTTTTCCTGTTTTATTTTTTACTTCAACCTTAAATTCTTTAAACTTTTCAAAGGATTCAGACTTGTATTTCATTAAATACAAATACCCAAACTGAGATTTATCATCAGTGAAGTTAATGAAGTAGTAATATCCACCTTTAGCCATATCTCTAAATGGCCCACACACATCACTATGTATGAGTTCTAAAATATCTTCAGCTCTTTGCCCTTATCCCACAAAGGGAGATCTAGTGTAACACCCCAAAGTTCGGTAGTGCGTTCTGTTGTCCTAGGATGCCTAGAACTACACTTTGACATGAGGAGGAGACATAAAATAATGAAATACAAGAAAAGAAAATACAAGAAAAACAAAGGAAAAATAATAGCAAAGAAATGTGATCAAGTTAAGCCGAAACCTAGCGATGGGAAGTCACGGCGTGGACCGTTGGAACCATGGAAAACATTTTTAGGAATTAAATAGAACCTTATTTAAGAACAAATATCATTATAAATATCAAATATAAATTAAATAATTAGTACAAAGAAAAGAGACAAATCTAAAAACAGACAAAACGAAAAATCGAACCAGGGCAGTATGGTAATTTGACATCCCGAAGTGTCTTTTGACCTAAATGTCCATTAAAAATAAATAATATTACACTTAGAAAATAAAATGAAAAATTAGTTTAGTGGTACCTAATGCAAATAACCAAAAGTGGAGTGAAAATTGTGTAATTAGCACTTTAAGCTTATAATATGATTTAAATGTGGTGAGTGGACCACTAGGGAATTAATTAAGGACTAAAGGGGCAGGTGTACACCCATTATACAATCTGCCATTTCATCTTCAAGCTTGGGAATTGCCATGGCCGTATGAATTTCTCCAAAAACCTCCATGGCCGCAAATTGAAAAAGCTCCATTAACCACCTTCATTTCACCTCCAATCACCTAAGTGGCTTCATTAAAAATGGTCTACACATCACAAGGAAGATATGGATACAAATTTGAGAAGTTTGGTGAGGGTTTAGCAAGTTACAATCAAAGGTAAGTTTACATTTTTTGAGAATTCCTTTGTTAAGTTTTGTGTGCATGTTATGGGTGTTGGTTTGGTGAAGGAAAATTTTGAGTTTGAAGAGTTATTGTTGTTTTCATTTTGGACAGCCATGAGTCACGTTTTTTATGAGATAGTTGTGCATATAATTGATGAGAAATAATGTTGATCATGGTAAATTAATAACCTAGTGAATTATTTCATGTTTATATGGTGATTTATGCACTTGGATGGGAATTGGTAACTTGGACAGCACTTTGATGTTGAAGGACAAATTTGGGCAGCCTTGGGGACACTTGAATAAATGTGTATATTCATGGGAGTGTTGGCAGAATTGTGGCATTAAGGAATGAAGGATATGTGTATGAAATTATTGTGTAAAGTGTATGTGAGAATTAGTGGTGTTTAGGTGTGTATGTAATGGTATTGAGATATTGTAAATGTGAATTATATTTGGTGTGTTGAGGGTAATGGTAATCTGCCCAAAATAATGTTAATGTAAAGTAGATTATACTGTGGTTAATGTACCAAAACAGATTGGTAGGGAAGTGAACCAAATTGCAAGGTATATGTGTGTTTGAAGTGGGGTGTGAAATGCATATTGAGGGCAGTGTACATTTTAGCCCATAACCTGAAATGTGTAACCTCAATTGGTATGAGACCAATTTGAGGTGAAACTAGGCACAAAATGTGCCAACTTTCATTGAGAAACCATACCAAAATTCTGCTTGCAAGTTGATGTGAAAAATGACCAATTCGGATTAGGTACACTTGAGACCTAAAAACTGACCATTTGGGCAGCAGTGAGTATTTAGGCCATAACTCACTCAAAACAGGTCCAATTGACCTGAAATTTTAACCATGAATAGTTAAGACCCATACCTACAAGTCTTATGAAGACACCAAAACTCAGAAATGACCAGAAGCAAGTCAAAAAGCTTGCACAAGTTCGGGTCCAAAAACTGGCCGAACCAAAGTTGACCAAATTGACCAAAAAAATGACCTAATTGATGCCATTTGACCAGCAATAGTATAATGACCATAACTTGGTCTACTTAACTCGGATTGACCTGAAATTTTGCCCCGCGTGCAATAAGACCTAGATCTACAAGTTTGTAGTTTCGACCGAGACTCGAAAACCGAGGGAACTAGATCGTCCGGTTAGGTCAAACCAGTGTCCCGAAATCCAGCAATTTGCATTAAAATGCACTAAACAAGGAAATGACTTTGGTAAAACATACCGAACCTAAAACCCTATCGAATGTGACATATTAACGACACTAAAACCTAATTTACCTAAAACGCAATGAGGGTCGGTATATTAGGTGATTAAGTGAATAATTGAGTTCAGTGCATTATTTACCAAACACCATCGATAGAGACAGTTTAAATTAGTACTGAAACACTTCAAATTGTGTTTCTCAGTTACCAAAGACTCAGGAAAAGGGAAGGAAACACTGAGTCCAGATCAGGGGGACAGTCATCAGAGGTTTGTGCACAACAACTATTTCTCTTGAATTTTTCAATTGAAATAAATATTGACTATTTGTATATTATTGTTTTAAATTGTGGAAATGTGTTTGGTGGACACTTATTGATTGAAAAACATTGTGAATGGTTTGAAACTGTGAAAAATTGTTTGAATGATATTGATGGATACTTATTGATTGAAAAGCACTGTAAATGGTTTTTGTGGAAATTGAAGTGAATTACGAATTGTGTTGCCATTTTGTGAATGAAATTGTAACTTTGGAAATTTATTGGATTCTTACGGATCATTGAATAAAATGTTTGGAATTGTTTTGACTCACATTTGGCATGACACTGATACTATGTTCCTCCTCCATTAATGGGGTGAGTGTGATTATTCCTCCCTCTTTGACTTATCAGTCTGGGGTGAGTATGATTATGTTCCTCCCTCTTTGACTTCGAGGTGAGTATGGATGAGTACTCATTAGATAGCTAGCTTCCTCCCTCATTGATTTCGATTATTGGGGTGAGTATGTCTTGTCGTGGTGTACAACACGGCATATATGGAAAAATGTGTGTCATGACCTAAATTGTGTTATTGAATGGCAACATTGTATTGTTCAATTATTTGATCGAATTGTGTTATTGATTTGCAAAACGATATTATTCAATTATTTGATCGAATTGTGTTATTGATTTGCAAAACGATATTATTCAGTTATTTGATCAATTGTGTTATTGATTTGCAAAAGGTATTATTCATTATTTGAACAAATTGTGCATGAATTGGCAATACTATTCTTAAACTATTTGACTAAATTGTGTTATTATGAATTTTGATTATTTGTGAATTGGAGTTTAAATTCCTTATGACATTCATTGTCTTGAATTTAACTATGGTTTTAAGTATCCACTATTGATATGATTTATGAATTGTGATTTAAAATTTGTATTTGGTTAATGTTGTGCACCATCGAGACATTGTCTCTGATAGCTTTTAGTAGAGAGACTAGGAGAGATTTTTGGTATAGTGAGTATACCACATGTGGCATTAATATATATTCACTGTATGTATATTTTGTTCTTGGTTTTGAGCAGTTGTAAATTTAAGTTGTACAGTAAAGTTGTAAAATAATTATGAGTTATTTGGCTTGTAAAAATTGTGTTATATTTTTATATCTTAGTCTTTGAAAATCACTGTGGATTTGACTTGAGAAATGTGTTGTGTTGATAAAACTGTTGGAGTTGAGATTTGAAAATATATTGAAGTGCTTTTTACAGGTTTTCTGAAGAACTGTTTTGTCCAAAATACAAATGGCACCTTGCCAAAAATTTTATAGATATTCCAAATAAATCAAATGAGTTAGTTGTTTCACTTCAATTCACCAAAGTCTTTCACACCTGTAAATAGTGCTCATCACTGTAAAAGAAGTAAGAAAAGTTTTTAAAATCCCTTGTAGTGTATTTAATGGATTATCAGTAGACGGAGTTGGTAATTCATTAGGTATACTACGGGATCATGTTATGCCTTACAGAGGGGTAGGGTGTGACATCTAGTCATTTTGTTCTGAAGGCAGGACTCATAAGTTGGTGATGGTTCATTTCCTAAAGTGGACAAAATCTCCATCCTTACCAACTTAGTGATCCTATCTTCCGCTACATGATCCAATCTCAAGTGCCAAAGTTGTTTTAGATTAAGGTTGACATTTTTTGTTGCATTAATTTCATATTTGGTGCTTGGAATAGTTTTGCATTTATTATCAACATAATAAAGACCATTTTGCAAATAACCCAAACATATAACTTTATTACGATAATAAACTGTACATACATCATTTATGAATCTAAATTCATAACCATCTCTAGTCAAACTAGATACAAAAATGATATTTTTATACATGTTGGGTACATACAAAACATCCTTTAAACACAAAACATTATCATCAAAATGACTATGTATAATTAGAGAAGTAGATCCAATGGCTTTGGCATCAACACTTGATCCATCGCCAATCTTCAGCCTCACTTCTCCATGATCCAAGCTCCTAAGATGTACTAGTTCCTGCACATTAGAAATTATATGTGAATTAGAACTAATATCAATGACCCAAGCAGAATTAATATGATAAGCAATACTAGAATCTAAGAAACAAGAAATAGCTATACCTTCAGAAGGTTTTGCCTTCTTCACCAACTCCAAGTATTCTGGGCAATTTCTCTTCCAATGCCCATCCTTTTGACAATGGAAACACTTTTCCTTTTCAGCAGGAACTGCTTCTGTCTTCTTCTTCACAGTTTGGCTCTTTTTGCCCACTCTACCAGAAGGACCAGGGATAAAAGATGGCTTCTTCTTGTTGCTTTTCTTCTTCTTCTTGGTCTTACTTGAAGAAGAAGAAGCAACAACTGCCACTTCCTTTCCCTTCCTGCTAGGCATATTGCCTTGGGCAATCACAAGAATGTTCAGAAGACCAGCCAAAGTGCATTATTGTTTAGTTATATGGAAGTTTGTGATGAAACTTCTAAAAGACTCCGACAAGGATTGAAGGATCAAATCCATTTGAAGAGAAAAGTACATGGAAAAATCCAATGCCTCCAGCTGCTCTATAAGCCGGATCATGGTATGGACATGTTCTCCCACATTTTGGCCTTCATGCATTTTCATTTTGAACAGTTATTTAGATATCTCATATCTAGCCAACCTACTATTTTCACCAAACAACTCTTAAAGGTGACTCAGTATTTTAAAAGAAGTTTTCATTTTCTCATGCTACTTCTGTAACTGATTATTCATTGAAGCAATCATATAACACTTGGCTTGCATGTCATCTTCATGCCACTTTCTCAAAGTGTCATGTTCTTCTTCTGTGGCCTCAGGTGGTAGTACACTAGGAATCTTAGAATAAAAAACGTATCCTATAGGCTTAAGATTGAGAACAATTCTCAAATTCCTTAGCCAATCAGAAAAATTAGGTCCGGTGAGCCTATTGTCATCTAGTATGCATGATAACGGGTTGGACCTTTGTGCCATAATTATCAGATTCAATTACTGAAGAAAAAGAAAAATTCGAATTAGTCATCTTGTATCAAGTAAATTAACCACCAATATGATTATGGTCTTTTAATCAAATTGGTCCTCCCACTAACTTGGCGAATCCTACACTTCCAGAGTAGAAAACGAAAATCCTAGTTGGATGGATTTCTGGTGGGTGATTGAATTCTTATATATTGTCAACCATCCTTAAATCACATTTTTCTTGGATACTTTTAACAATATATAAATGAACAACACTTGCTCATCACTTCTTATGTGAAATTCAATAAATAAATTTTGGCTCCTAATGTTCAAAACCTCAGGTACATCCATTCTTGGCCTTTCTTGCATTAGTTAAGTTGAGCCCACTAGGCCAGTGAGTATGGAAGTTTGAAACTTGATGACCTCAGATACATCCATTCTTGATCACCAAAGTACCCATATGCTCACAACATTACATGCTTTAACAATTAAATTTAGAAAATCTCTTAGACTATGAAAACCATCCCTATGTAACCATAGCCGACAGTCTAAGTATCTAAAATTTCCAAAGTTAATTGCCCTAGTGGAGAGCCATGATATAATTACCATAATTATACCATTACCAACTTAATCATTGAATTGGAAGATTTTCTGGTCGGCTTAATTACTATTAAGGTCTCACTTTGCCCATTATCCATTTGGCATGCATATATCTCATACAAGCATCCATTCAAATACATCTCATGCATACATGGATAATAAATAAAATGGTATAATAATGGACTTTCTAAAGGATTTAATTCTAAGCACCAAGAATTGAATTAAGGCATTTCCTAGGTGCATTTCATCTATTATATTACAAGAGATGCTGACGGAGTACATAAATCAACTCTTGATCTTGATGTGCTCCCACTGGTCCCACCAATGCTCTTGATCTCTTCATGCATCTTGCCATTCAATTACAAAGTAACCCTTGGCATACCAAGGTGAATTTACAAGAATTTGGACCTTATAGTCCTTAAACAAATGAAATTACATCCTATGTAATATAACACTTATATTACATGCCTCTATAAATAAAATTAATTATTACATCCCAAAGAAAATAAAAGAATTAAATCCAATCACATTGGTCTTTCATTGTCCATGATCATCCATCATGCATATTAACATTTAACACTTAAACATAAATATATATGCATAATTAAATTGAATATCATATACCCAATTTATAACTAGATTTAAATCTCATTCAAATTAATCTCAAATTTAGGAACCCTTCTCAAATTCAATTTTCATGAAAACAATTTTCATAATTCATTTGCATGATTGGAAATCCTAATTAAACTATTTAATTAGGTCTAGGCATGATTTCAGGTCATCAATTATACAATAATTACATAAAACCCTTTAATTTGCCAAAATATGCCCTCCATGTAAAACACGCCCCGTGTGAAAACAATACGGCCCGTGTAACAATTACACAGCTTGAGGCGCAGAATTACACAGCCCATGTGGTTCAAAAGCACGGCCCGTGTTAATCAGTAACTTGGTCCGTGTAACCTTCTGCCTAATTTTATATGCCATAAACCCAAAAACATGGCCCGTGGCCTAGGACACGCCATAACTAACTAGGACATGCTATACAAGTTACAAGATCAGTGCATGCTCTACGACACACATAACTAACATGGACCTCTCTATTAGTGGTGTAGAGGTAGTCCTCCTCCTGGGGCAATCTCTTTGAAAATGATTAGTGGCACCACATCTGTAATAAGCTCTAGTCAGTCACCAACACTCACCTCCTCTTTCCACAATGACCACATAAGGCTGGGGCTGGTCCCCTCACTGCAGACCCTGGAGAACTAGCCACTGAAGCTACTGGCTGACTCTTCCTGAATGTAGACCCTATCCCTGTCTCTGGGACTATGCCTGTCTTTAGGGTCCCTTAAGCCTCTTACTAGCTATATAGGTGGAACTAGATAGCTCAAGACCTCTCTTCCACTGCTCTCGAGTCCTCTTGCTTTGCTCACTATCTTTGACCCACTCAACACTCATAGCTGCAGTAACTAGTTGAGTGAAGTCCTTCATCCGTAGTGCTATGATGTGAAGCTTAATGTTATCATTAAGACCCTATGTAAATTTCCTGCATCTGTTAACCTCTATTAGCACAATCTCCCTTGCATATCTACTCAGCTGAACAAACTCCCTCTCGTATTCTGCCACAGTGAGGTGTCTCTGCCTTAAGTTAATAAATTCTCTCCTCCTATCTTCAAGATAGATATGGTTGATATATTTCTTCTTGAACTCAGCCAGAAAGAACTCCCAGGTTAACTTAGCAGGTTGGACCACGTGTGATACTGTGTCCCACAACTGATATACATCTTTTTGAAGTAATGCAACTGTATTCTAAACTTTGCTCAGGAGTACAGTGCAACTACTGGAGAATCCTCTCTGTCCTCTCCAACCAATACTCAGCAGCTGCTGGATCATCTTCTTTCTTTCCTTTAAAATCCACTACCCCATATTTCCTAAGCTTCTCCAGGTGAGACTTCTATGAAGGCTGAGCCTGTGGGATGGCTCTTATCATCTGTCTCAAGAAATTAGCCATTTGTTGGAAAAAGAACTATTATGGCTGTGCAGGTTGTCTAGATGTCTGTGCAGCTGGATCTCTCATACCTCTGTCACTCCTACTAATAGGGGCATGTCTTTCTACCTCCTTATCAATAGCCCTCTGTGATTCTGACTCCATTCTTTAACCTAAAATAGACAAGAGAGTATATCTGCATAAGTGTCACCTCAATTCCCTATAGATGCAATGCATGATCACACACATCATGTCTTTCTATCTATCTAGGTCTAAGAACGGCTAAACCAAAGCTCTGATATCACTAAATGTAACACTCCCCTACTTGATCTACAGTGAAACAAAGCAAAGGAATGCCACATTCTGTGCTGTAAGCACCTAAACTTGTATTTGAATAATTTTCTTCCTTAATGATTACTTTTAATTTTTAATCATAAATTTCAAAGGGAAAAACTGCAAGAGTTTCCCCTGAACTTTATTCATCCACCTGTT